>NW_027252779.1:4370114-5578864 GCF_044704955.1 Pristiophorus japonicus
CAGGGCTGTGATCCCTGTGGGACTGGACATTGATCTCCGTGAGACTAGACTTTGTTCCCTGTGAGACAAGAATGTGACCGCAGTGGGCCTGAACTGTAAACCCTGTGGGACTTGACTCTGATCCCTGTGGGACTGGACTATGACCCCTGTGGGACTGGACTGTGATCTTTGTGGGACTGTACAGTAACCCCTGTGGGACTGGACTGCGATCCCTGTGGGACTGGACTGTGATCCCTGTGGGACTGGACTGTGACCCCTGTGGGACTGGACTGCGCTCCCTGTGGGACTGGATTGTGATCCCTGTGGGAATGGACTGTGACCCCTGTTGGACAGGACTGTGATCCCTGTGGGACTGGATTGTGATCCCTGTGGGAATGGACTGTGACCCCTGTCGGACTGGATTGTGATCCCTTTGGGAATGGACTGTGACCCCTGCTGGACTGGACTGTGATCCCTGTGGGACAGGAATGAGATCCTTGTGGGACAGGACTGTGATCAAAGTGGGATTAAACTGTGTTCCCTGTGTACTGGACTGTGAACACTGTGACACTGTACTCTGACCCCTGTGGGCAGGACTGTGATCCTTGTGGGATTGGACACACGCACTGTGGGACAGGACTGTAATCCCATTGGGACTGGACTGTGATCCCTGTGGGACTGGACTGTGTTCCTTGCGTGACTGCACTGTGACCCCTGTGTGACTGGACTGTGATCCTTGTGGGACAGGACGGTGATCACTGTGGGATTGGACTTTGTTCCCTGTGGCACTGGACTGTTATCCCTTCGGGACTGGACTGTGATCCCTGTGGGACTGGACTGTGATCGCTTCTGGACTGGACTGTGATCCCTGTGGGACAGGACTGTTATCCCTGTGGGACAGGACTGTGATCCCTGTGGGACTGGACTGTGATCCCTGTTGGACTGGATTGTGATCCATGTGGAACTGGACTATAACCCCTGTGGTACTGGAGTATGACCCCTGTGGGACTGGACTGTGACCCCTGTGTGACTGGACTTTCACTCCTGTGGTACTGGACTGTGTCCCCTGTGGGACTGGACTGTGACCCATGTGCGACTGGACTGTGACACCTGTGGGATTGGACTGCGATCCCTGTGGGACTGGACTGTGATCCCTGTGGGACTGGATTGTGATCCCTGTGGGAATGGACTGTGACCCCTGTTGGACAGGACTGTGATCCCTGTGGGACTGGATTGTGATCTCTGTGGGACATGGACTGTGACCCCATTGGGACTGGACTGTGACCCTTGTGTGACTGGAATGTGACACGTGTGCGAATGGACGTATCCCAAGTGGGACTGGACTGTGAACTCTGGGACTGGACTGTGACCCCTGTGGGACTGGACTGTGATCCCTGTGGCACTGGACTGTGATCCCTGTTGCACTGGACTGTGACCCCTGTGGGACTGGACTGTGACCCCTGTGCGACTGGACTGTAACCCCTGTGGTACTGGACTTTTTCCCCTGTGGGACTGGACTGTGACCCCTGTGGAACTGGACTGTGACCCCTGTGGGACTGGACTGTGAAGTCTGTGGGACTGGACAGTGATCCCTGTGGGACTGGACTGAGACCCCTGTGGGACTGGACTGTGATCCCTGTGGGACTGGACTGTGAACTCTGTGCGACTGGACTGTGATCCCCTTGAGACTAGACTGTGAGCCCATTGGAACTGGACCTAGACCCTTGTGCGACTGGAATGTGACACATGTGCGAATGGACGTAACCCGTGTGGGACTGGACTGTGAACTCTGTGGGACTGGACAGTGATCCCTGTGGGACTGGACTGTGACCCCTGTGGGACTGGACTGTTATCCCTGTGGGACTCGACTGTGACCCCTGGGAGACTGGACTGTGACCCCTCTGGGACTGGACTGTGACACATGTTGGACTGGACTGTGATCCCTGTCGGACTGGACTGTGATCCCTGTCGGACTGGACTGTGACCCCTGTGGGATAGGACTGTGGTCCCTGTGGGACTAGACTGTGAACCCTGTGCGACTGGACTGTGTCCCCTGTGGGACTGGATTGTGATCCCTGTGGGACCGAACTGTGATACCTGAGGGATAGGACTGTGATCCCTGTGGGACTGGACTGTGATCCCTGTGGGACTGGACTATTATCCCTGTGGGACTGGAATGTGATCCCTGTGGGACTGGACTGTGAACTTGTGGGACTGGACTGTGATCACTGTGGGATTGGACTGTTATCCCTGTGGGACTGGACTGTGAACCTGTGGGACTGGACTGTGATCCCTGTGGGACTGGACTGTGATCCCTTCGGGACCGGAGAGTGTTAACCCATGTGGGACTGGACTGTGATTCCTTCGGGACTGGACTGTGATCCCTGTGGGACAGGACTGTGATCCCTGTGGAACTGGAATTTGATCTTTTTGGGAATGGACTGTGATCCCTGTGGGACTGAAATATGATCCCTGTGGGACAGGAATGAGATCCTTGTGGGACAGGACGGTGATCAATGTGGGATTGGACTGAGTACCCCGTGTGACTGGACTGTGAACCTTGTGGCACTGGACTCTGACCGCTGTGTTACTGGACTCTTACCATTGTGGGCAGGGCTGTGATCCTTGTGGGACTGGACACCCGCACAGTGGGAGAGGACCGTAATCCCATTGGGACTGAACTGCGATTCCTGTGGGTCTGGACTGTGATCCTTGCATGACTGCACTGTGACCCCTGTGTGACAGGACTGTTATCCTTGTGGGGCAAGACGGTGATCATGTGGGAATGGATTGTGTTCCCTGTGGCACTGGACTGTTATCCCTTCGGAACTGGACTGTGATCCATGTGGGACTGGACTGTGATCGCTTCGGGACTGGACTGTGATCCCTGTGGGACTGGACTGTTATCCCTATCGGACTAGACTGTGATCCGTGTGGGACTGTACTGTGATCCCTGTGGGACTGGACTGTGACCCCTGTGGAACTGGACTGTGATCCCTGTGGGACTGGATGTGATCCCTGTGGAACTGGACTGTGATCCCTGTGGTACTGGACTGTGATCCCTGTGGGAATGTACTGTGATCACTGTTGGACTTGCCTGTGATACCTGTGGGACCGGAATGACATCCTTGTGGAACAGGACGGAGATCACTGTGGGATTGGACTGTGTTCCCTGTGGCACTGGACTGTGACCCCTGTGGAACTGGACTCTGACCCCTGTGGGCAGGTCTGTGATCCGTGTGGGACTGGACTGTGATCCCTGTGGGACTGTACACCCGCTCTGTGGGACTGGACTGTGATCCCTGTGGGTCTGGACTGTGATCCCTGTGGGACTGGACTTTGATCCCGGTTGGACTGGATTGTGATCCATGTGAGACTGGACTGTAACCCCTGTGGTACTGGAGTATGACCCCTGTGGGACTGGACTGTGACCCCTGTGGGACTGGACTGTAACCCCTGTGGTACTGGAGTATGACCCCTGTGGGACTGGACTGTGACCCCTGTGGGACTGGACTGTCACCCCTGTGGTACTGGATTGTGTCCCCTGTGGGACTGCACTGTGACCCCTGTGGGACTGGACTGTGACCCTTGTGCGACTGGAATGTGACACGTGTGCGAATGGACGTATCCCATGTGGGACTGGACTGTGAACTCTGTGGGACTGGACTGTGACCCCTGTGGGACTGGACTGTAACCTCTGTGGTACTGGACTGTGTCCCCTGTGGGACTAGACTGTGACCCCTTTGGGACTGGACTGTGACCCCTGTGGGACTGGACTGTGAACCTGTGGGACAGGACTGTGAACCCTGTGGGACTGGACAGTGATCCCTGTGGGACTGGACTGTGACCCCTGTGGGACTGGACTGTGATCTCTGTGTGACTGGACTGTGACACCTGGGAGACTGGACTGTGACCCCTCTGGGACTGGATTTGACACCTGTTGGACTGGACTGTGAACCCTGTCAGACTGGACTGTGATCCCTGTCGGACTGGACTGTGACCCCTGTGGGATAGGACTGTGATCCCTGTGGGACTGGACTGTGATCCCTGTGGGACTGGACTGTGATCCCGGTGGGCCAGGACTATGATCCCTGTGGGACTGGACTGTAATCCTTCTGGGACTGGACTTTGATCCCTGTGGGACTGGACTGAGATTCCTCTGATGACTGGACTGTGATCCCTTCGGGACTGGATTGTGATCCCTGTGAGATTGGACTGTTACCCCTGTGGGACTGGACTGTGAACTTGTGGGACTGGACTGTGATCCCTTCGGGACTGGACTGTGATCCGTGTGGGACTAGACTGTGATTCTTTCGGGACTGGACTGTGATCCCTGTGGGACAGGACTGTGATCCCTGTGGGACTGGACTTTGATCTCTTTGGGAATGGACTGTGATCCCTTTGGGACTGAAATATGATCCCTGTGGGACAGGAATGAGATCCTTGTGGGACAGGACGGTGATCACTGTGGGATTGGTCTGTGAACCCTGTGGCACTCGACTCTGACCCCTGTGTTACTGGACTCTGACCACTGTGGGCAGGGCTGTGATCCCCGTTGGACTGGACATTGATCGCCGTGAGACTAGACTTTGATCCCTGTGAGACAGGAATGTGACCCCAGTGGGTCTGGACTGTAAACCCTGTGGCGCTGGACTGTGATCCATGTGGTACTTCTCTATGATCCATGTTAGACTGGACTGTGATCCCTGTTCGTCCGGACTGTGATCATTGTGGGACTGGACTGTAACCCCTGTGGGACTGGACTGTGATACCTGTGGGACAGGAATGAGATCCTTGTGGGACAGGACGGTGAACAATCTGTGATTAAACTGTGTTCCCTGTGTACTGGACTGTGAACCCTGTGGCACTGTACTCTGACCCCTGTGGCACTGGACTCTGACCCCTGTGGGCAGGACTGTGATCCTTGTGGGACTGGACACCCGCACAGTGGGACAGGACTGTAATCCCATTGGGACTGGACTGTGATCCCTGTGGGACTGGACAGTGATCCTTCCGTGACTGCACTGTGAACCCTGTGTGACTGGACTGTGATCCTTGTTGGGCAAGACGGTGATCATGTGGGATTGGACTGTGTTCCCTGTGGCACTGGACTGTTATCCCTTCGGGACTGGAATGTGATCCATGTGGGACTGGACTGTGATCGCTTCGGGACTGGACTGTGATCCCTGTGCGACTGGACTGTTATCCCTGTCGGACCGGATTGTGATCCCTGTGGGACTGGACTGTGATCACTGTGGGACTGGACAATGACCCCTGTGGAACTGGACTGTGATCCCTGTGGGACTGGACTGTGATCCCTGTGGGGCTGGACTGTGATCCCTGTGGTACTGGACTGTGACCCCTGTGGGAATGGACTGTGATCACTGTTGGACTTGACTGTGATACCTGTGGGACTGGAATGACATCCTTGTGGGACAGGACGGTGATCACTGTGGGATTGGACTGTGTTCCCTGTGGCACTGGACTGTAACCCCTGTGGCACTGGACTCTGACCCCTGTGGCACTGGAATCGGACCCCGATGGCACTGGACTCTGACCCCTGTGGGCAGGTCTGTGATCCGTGTGGGACTGGACTGTGATCCCTGTGGGACTGTACACCCGCTCTGTGGGACTGGACAGTGATCCCTGTGAGATTGGAATGTGATCTCTGTGGGACTGGACAGTGATCCCTGTGAGATTGGAATGTGATCTCTGTGGGTCTGGACTGTGATCCCTGTGGGACTGGACTGTGATCCCTGTGGTACAGGACTGTGATCCCTATGGGACAGGACTGTGATCCAATGGGACTGGACTGCCATCCCTCTGTGACTGGACTGTGGACCCTGTGGGAGTGGACTGTGATCCCTGTGGGACAGGACTGTGATCCAGTGGGACTGGACTGCTATCCCTGTGGGACTGGAATGTGATCCCTGTGGGACTGGACTGTGAGTCCTGTGGAACTGGACTGTGATCCCTCTGGGACAGGACTGTTAACCCTGTTGATGGGTTGCGTAAAATTCCCATGAGTATCTCCCTGAAAATTAAATAAAATGGACTGTTAAAAATGAGCGTTGGTTTTTCAAGTGGAGATCTAAGTTTAAAAGGAAAAATACAAAAGGAGGCCAACCTCATGGAAACCTCCCGCGGCTCCCCCCCCTCCCTCTGCCCTGCCAGCGTTAGGACTTTTTGGAAATAGATTTCAAAATGGACCTAAATTACAGAAGCCTAAGATCCCCTAAACATCAATGGGAAGGAGCATATCAATGTTAAGATTCCACAACATTTTGGCTGTGAAAAAGAGTTACCGAATACAGGAGGTGAGGCTAACCTCTATGAATCAAATTCGTGTGTTAAGGATCTCAGACTGTCGTGGGGAGCTGTGCAGCAACAATTCACCACCTAAAAGATAATCAAATTACTAGCCATTATCTAAACTACAGAACTCATCCAAATATGCAAGAAGCCAATTATACAATCAACCACTCTGGAAATCATGGGCACAACTCGATGTCCAGGAAACGGGACAATCCTAAAACAGTGCAAAACCAGTGATAGCGCATTATCACACCCTAATCGAGTTACTGCTGACTAGCCCACCAAAAACACTGACAAAGGAGACATTTGAACTCAATGGACAGAACAGTTTAAACAAAGCCCAAGAACTCATTAGGAGCGAAGATAAGGAAGCCTGTTTTAGTATAACTGAAGGCCTGTTTGGCATTTAAGGGTGCTTCTCGTGACACTCTTCATGTCGCAGTCTCGTGGCATAAGTTTAACCCCAGCCTCGAAAAGTGGGACCCCGAAATATCGGTGTGAAGAATCTCTAAAACTGATAAGGACAGCACCACGACAGCAAACATGTTTTCACAACAACTATCGGAAAGTTCCAGACTGTCGCGACCAATCGAATCATCAACGAGAACCAACGCGACAAGACCGAAGAAAAACCGAACATTGTTTCCACTCTACAAGCTGGTCCAACGCTACCAAGGGGTAAAACATTACCTATCTGAACTTTTAAGACTACCCTGACCAAGGAAAAGTGAATACTCAGCCCACAAGTCCGATACGACCAGGACAACTAAGGCAAACCCTGGAGTTGGTGCTGTCAAAAGGGAATTGTTGAGCATGGTCCCTGAAACCCCAGAGTTCTAACCTAGCTAGATCATGGGTCTGGGAGGTTGGGGTTTTTCTTACTGTTCCTACCTGTTGATGTTCTGGTGTGTTTTCCCCTTCCAAGGTTTAGTGCAGAAGTATTTTGGGAGGTGCGAGGACTGTGTTCTTTTAATCTGTTATATGTGTTATGTGTTCTTCCCAAATATACAGCATTTGAGTTGCCATTTCTCCCTATTTGTAACTGCTTACTGTGATTATTTACAACGTGCCTTTTTACTCTGTCTGAACACAATAAAACCAGTTTTGCATCGTACGCAACTGACTCTGTCTCAGTTTCTCACAACCCCAAAATCAGTCCATAGTCTAGAATCCAGGGTGTGGGGCGCCTCGAAAACGCCAAGGTGTCAGAGAAACCTGACCAAAAACCAACCCTACATAATGGCGACCACAAAGGGACTGTTGCAAAAGGGATGAGAGGAGACAGACTTTGGTTGTGAGAAAAGAAGTAAAATGGAAGCGAGGATTGCTTCCGATGTGGTCAGAAGAGTGAATGTAACAAAGAAGTGGCTCCGCGATCTGTTGCACGCTGAGCGTCCAGGGGACGCTGCAGCCCAGTGGACAGAGGGTCAAACTCACAAAAAGGCAGTGGAAAAGGCAATGTGGCTAGTATGTCTGCATAAACAGATCCAACTCTTAGATTTGACAGTAGAGAAACTAAGGGCTGAACTGAGAGCGGCAGAGGAACAGCCTAGTGCACAGACAATCATAGGGGAAAGGTTAATGAGAGAGTTACATGAGCACAACAAGGAAAGGCTTTACACAGAGAAGACGTTCAGGAATGGGTTGGATTAAATGCAGTGTCTGGTCACATAGGCTAAGAAAAATGAATGAGGACTGCAAACAGAGAATGCTCGCCTTAATAGTCAAATTAAAGAGCAGGAGGAGAGAGTCTAAGACATCCAGGCAGCCTGCAGAGTAATCAGCACTCAGGGGTTTGAGTCGGGAGATCACGGTCCCTGCCAGCAGCAAATTGAAAGTTTAAACCACGTTCTGTCCAGGGCAAGAGGCATGGTGTGCTTCATAAGTCCGGGTACAACCCGGGCAGAGCTGGAAGAGCAGGAGAAAACTGATCAGTCACCCCCTGTATGGCCGGGGAACAACCCGGTTGGTGCAGCAGGAGGGAGGGACAATTGCTCAGGCAGGCAGGGAGTACGGACCACCACCCCCTGTGGTGCCGGGGTTTAACTCGGTTTGGCAGCAGGGAGAGAAGGGTGTGCCAGAACTGAAAGGGTCGGAGCAGGGACCAATGTGTCTGGTCCGGCGGCAACAGTTCAGCGTGTGTGGGTGGAGCACCGGGGGTTCTTGAGAGCCGATTCGTTGTTCCCCACACGACCCAACAGTGGAGGGCTATGGTCAGCCACCTGAGTAAGCTCACACATAAGGGAGACCCCTCCGTCCACTTCATGGAAGTGGAACAGGCAGCCGAGATTAGCGGGTGTGATGATTCAGAGCAGGTAAAACTGTTCCTTTTTTCCCTGCACAGCAAGCTGTACCAGTCCCTTTCGGCGGAGTGCTGAAAGGGCACGGGTACATATGATGATGTCCGGGATGAAGGTCTGGAGGCCATGGGTCTAAATGAGGGAAGACCCTTCTCCCGAGTGGACAAGACAGTGCAGCTCGTGGGGGAAACCCCTCAGGCTTCCGCTGACAGGCTGTGGCCTGTGTATCAGCGAGCCTGCAGTATGGCTCTCGACCGGGCTAACCTTACACCGGGAGAACGAGCACAATGGCTCCGGAGCATAGTGGCGAACAGCCTGCCCCGGATCACAGTCAGAACAGAGCTTTGGTTTGACCAAAGGGACCCCCCACGCCACCGAGGAAACAGTGATCAGGCAATTGACCATGGCATATCGGAACTGCAAGGGGGAAGAGCATCACCCAAGGGAAAGGTACAGGAGTTAAAACACAGTCAGGGAAAGAAAGAGTGGCACCAGGAAGCGGGTAACCCTCTGAAACCAAGCGCAACTTCTTTGGGTGCGGGGAGATTGGGCATTGGAGGAAGGACTCTAGGAATCCCTGGAAGAACAGGGTAGGAAAGAATCCCACAGTCCCAGCCAAAAAGACCGAGCCGTCGGTCTCTCCCCAAACATTTGAGACCATGGTGGCTGCATTCTGAACGGCACTAATGGGTCCGGGGAAGGTAGCCACGGCCACCAGTACAGAGATACCACCTATCTCATCTGACCCAGATTTATGACTAAAACCAGCGCAGCCTGTCGACCTGTGTCCCGAGTGTACGGTGCCTGGAAGCGACTGTATGTCGAAATGGAGATGGGGAGAGTAAAGGGGACTTATTTTCTGGACACTGGAGCATCATGCACCATAGCCTATGCAGATGACCCCACAGCCTCACCTCTATCAAACGGGAACTCGTACAGCCGAGTGGGATCCACAGGCAATGAACAGGCTGGGTCATTCTCCATCCCGCCTTCCATTCAATTCGGAACACTGCAAACTCAGTGGACGTGTGTCCTGATGAAGTGGGAGCAGGAGGGAAAAGGAATCCTGGGGACCGAATTTATTATAGGTCACCGGATTCTAGTGGATAGAAGAAGCCATTGTCTGTGGGGGCAGCCTGTACCGGTAAAGAAAGTGAGGTAGCTGTCATCCCAGAGAAACAAGGAAAGGGGACCCTGTGTACAATGAAGAAAATGGAGGGTTACGACCTTGAATTACTGGTCAGTAACACTCCAGTGGAGTAGCGGGCTGCTGTGCGAGTACATCTCGCCACATTTGCCACTCACAAACATGATTTTCGGAGAGTAAACGGATCGAGGTCAGTGTGAGTGGGAACCCCATGACCCGACCACAAAAGCTGTACAATTTCCCCAGGGAAGCAGAGGCAGACATGGAAACGATCATAAGTTCTTTGGTTAACGAGGGCGTATTGAGACCGATAGCCACCCAAGTGAACTCTCCATTGTGGCCGGTTAAGTAACCGGGCAATTCCTGGAGAGCAACGGTGGACTACCGGCTACTCAACCGTAATATCCCGGCCTTTCACCCATGGTCGTAGCTGTCGCCGACCTCATTGGAAGTATCTCAGCATCCGCAACCACCTTCACGGTGCTGGATATTTCCAACGGGTTTTGGTCCATTCCCTTGCGAAGGAGGACCAGTACAAGTTCGTTTTTACATTGGAACTGCCTGCCCCAGGGTTTTCACAACAGCCCCAACACTTTTCATTAATGCATGGCTAACTGCTAGAAGGGTTTAGCAGACCCCGGCAGCTGGTCCAGTATGTGGACGACCTGCTCCTATTCACCGATGAGGGTGAGCAGCATGGTCCACTGCTGGCCGGGCTGCTGGAGCTACTTAGGGAGGAAGGTTTTACCATAAACCCCTAGGAGGCGCAGATCGGCCAAAATGAAGTAAAGTTCCTGGGACTGACGGTTCGCGCTGGGCAAAGAGCCTTTGACAAGGCTAGAAGGGAGGCAGTACAGGAATTACCAGCCCCCAACTCAGTAACGGGAGTGAGATCTTTTCTGGGACTAACAGGGCACTGCAGAGATTTCATTGAGGATTATGCTGCCATACCAGCCGCTCTGCTCCAGCTCCTACACAAGGGAGTGGAGCGGGATTGGGACCAGGGTTGCGAGGTAGCATTTAAACAACTCAATTAAAGGCTGCAGACCGCACCGGCCCGATGAGCGATTGATCGGGGGAGAGAGTTTTTCCTGGAGGTGGCAGCCAGCGGAGACAGTCTGAGCACAGTGCTGTTGTAGGAACGGCACGGTAAGCTGAGACCGGTGGTTTACTCCTCCAGGATACTCATCGATGTGGAAAAGGGATACTCCAACTGTGAGGGGCACTTACTGGCCACTCACTGGCTGTGAAGAGATCTTTAATCTTCACAGGAGGGTCCTCTATCACACTCCTCACCCACGATACGCCTACCCAGATGTTCCTGAATGGGAGGATTAAGGATGGGACAGTCAGCAGGGCTCGCATCGTTCGCTGGACCCGTCTCCTCTCCCAGATGGACCTAAGGGTAAAAGGCCTGTGCGAGCCAAGGCTCGCAGCTAACATGATCTACCTGGGGACAGCCCACCAGTGCTCTGTAGAAGGGGCATGGAAATTCAACGTAGGTTTTCGGGCTGGGATTGTCTCCACGGACCGCGAAATCTACGTGGACGGTTCGAGCACAGCAATTGTTGATGAACGACTCACAGGGTGTGGAGTCTATGACCCAGAGGCGAACATTGCCCTGGCTATTAAACTCCCCAGCACCATGAGCGCCCAGCATGTCGAACTGTCTACGGTGGTATTTGTGGTCACACACCCGAGAAATTAACTACACCGTACACGATTTGCTCGGACATTATGTTTACTTACAACTCGTGTCCGGAGTACTTGGCCATCTGGTCCCGTCAGGAGACCTTTGGCAATCAAGCCCCTGCTGGAAAAGATCATGATGGCCTTCGGGGAGGAAAGGGAGAATTACATTCACAATGTGATAGCCCACTCAACCACTGAACCTCGAGGTCAAGGAAACCAGCAGGCAGACGTGCTGGCTAAGGAGGGTGCTCGCACAAGGAAGTTTTGGGATCCTTACGCCCTGGACCCCATAGCAGCAGTTAGGGGCAGGGTATGAACGGCAGACAGGGCAGGAGTGGTATTAGCGGTGGACTTGAAAACAGTTCAAACCCAGGATCCAGTCCTAAGACCCGTTTTAAATGCACTAACCAAGGGAGAAAAGGTAGAAGGATGATACGGCGCAGCAGCCATGACCATTAAAGAAGGCATGCTGTTCAGGGGAGAGCAATGGGTAGTGCCACAACAACACAGGAGGGAATTCCTCCAACTTGCCCATGAGGGTCCAGGAGCGGGGCAGCCCGGGACTGAGACCACCTGGCAACGGGTGGAGCAGGCAGGGTGGTGGCCGAGAATCAGGGAGGATGTCCGCGAGTTCTGCGCCGACTGACTAGTGTGTGCTGCTGACAAATCTGACCCCCAGAAAAGGAAGGTTTCTATGGGACACATCAGGAGGGTTAGAGGGACCATCGCAGTCGATTCAGATCGACTACATCGGGCCCCTACCCACCGCCCAGGGAGGCTATAATTACTGCCTAGTCCTGGTGGATGTGTTCTCCAAATGGGTTGAAGCCTCTCCATGCCGAACAGCCACCGCTTTAGGAACGGGTAGGATCCTTGTGAAAGAGGTAATCCCCGGTGGGGACTACAACAGTATGTGGAGACTGACCAGGGGAGCCACTTCACAGGTCAGCTAATGCAGGCAACCCTTAATACGCTCGGCATTCAAGGGAAATGGCATGTTGCCCACAACCCACAGTCATCAGGTATTGTGGAGCGTTAAACCGCACCATTAAAGGAAGGCTGCGGAAGGAAACGGGAGACTCACCCCAGAAATGGGCAGAGGTCTTACCGCTAGTCCTAATGGGGATCCGGGGGAGCCAGTCACAGAGCTCGTGGTATTTCCCACGCGAGCTCATGACTGGGAGGGCCATGCGAACCCCCACCCATGTCCCCGCCCCGGTGCTCACGGAAGGTCAGCTCAGAGAGGTGAACCGGGACCGTTTTGTCAAGAATATGTTTGAACACCTCAAGCAGACTCACTGGCAAGCTGCTGATAACATGGGAAGCAGCATCGGAGCAAGCGATTGCTGCTCGAACCCCGCCAGCACCACGAATGGGAGATAGCGGATCAGGTGATGCTTAGGAATTTTGCCCGGGTTGGAACATTTGAAGCCCTATATATGGGAACATTCCACATTGTGGACAAGGCAAGATCCATGGTCTATGCCATAAAGATACCCCGCTGCACGAAGTAGTTCCATATCAACCAGTGTAAGCTGTTTAAACCAGGGTAGCCCGAAAAACGTAAGAAGCAGTCAGTCGTCCCAAATGGGGCGGGGCAGCCAGACAGACAGGGCAGGTGGGAGCGGGGAACTGCGTTACTGGAGGGGCGATCCCCCAATTGCTTGGGACTTGGATGCACCCCCAGTAACAGTAGCCTCAAGAAGGACTACCCACACAAAACAGCCAAAAGCCCGTGGTCACCAGCACCCCAGTTCCAGTGTCTCGGTCCAGGTAAGGCCGCCACCAGAAAGGGGACACCCAAGGGCAGGAAGCGTTGTAAAGATAAGGGCCCCCAGCCTGCAGCTTTAGGCTGCGCAAAAGCTACAGAGCAGGACACTGTGGCCACACCAAAAGTGGCTGTGTGCTGCATCATCGAAGGGAACTGTTCCCCGATCGCTCGCCTGGGACACAGGGCAAACCCCAGTAACATTCGTGAGAGCCCTCTGGATGTTGTGGCTCTGGCCGCCTTACTTGCAGCCCTACAAGATTCCCAGGAGCTGTCCCAAGTGGAGGTAAACAGGAATTAGCCTGGCCACCCGGAGACGGGTGGCAGATGTACATCTATAGCGAAGTGAATTTAAGGATGTTTAAAATATGAATTTATGTATGTTTAGTGAATAATTTAGAATAGTGTAAGATTTATCTGTGTAATGATAAGTATATATGTATTAGTTAACTGGGGTAAGGAAAATAATCTACCTGCGCAGCTGGTAAAAGAAGCACAGGACGGGTCATACCCGGGAGTAAGAGGAATCTACTGGTGTGGCTATTAAGGAAGCACCGGTAAGATAACAAGCAGAACGATTGTGAGACAAAGTTAAAAGCAATCAGTCCACCTGGAACTGAATAAGACAGCCAGTCAATTAAAGACTATGAGCTCAACTTGGAACTCAGTCACCTTTGTGAAGCCAGAGAGCTTTCTCAGGGCAAGACAATCTCTTTTATGTGCCCCTACAGGAAAGAGGACAGCATGAGAAGGATCCTGTTCCTGCTACCCCTGATAAGGATGAGCAGCAGCGACTGAGGTGACGTGGAAGGATCCCTCATTTACGGGTGTCCAGTGAGTAAGCAGTTTGTGCATTAAATGCGATGCACCAGTTAAAGTGGCCCAAGAATGGACTGTACCCATTCCTGAGCCCTACACTGTTCACCTCACAGTCACCGACAATTTCACAAATCTACAAGACTATGGAACACATTTTGGTTCTGCAATTACTCCACTACCCGAACATCTTACCTCCTTGCTGCAATCTGTGGAAATATCGCAGCAACATTTCTACACTCTGGAACAAAAGATATTTAAGATAGGGAGTGAGATCTTGGCTATCATAGTTCCACCCTGGTGGGACATTTTCGGAAATATAGAAGACCCTTCTTGGATCAGGATAGCCTCCCCTCTTTTGATCGTATGTCAGCTCGGGATAGTTCTGTATCTGTGGTGGAACAAGTGCAAAGGGGAGAACCGAAGGCACCAATCCCAATATTACAGGATGGTGGACAAACCTTAGGAACCCGATTAGCAATTTAAATTTATAATGTTGTGTGATGTATTTGAAATGTGTATTATGTTTGTGAAGTGCAGCGTAACTTGCCGATATGACAGTAAAGGGAAGAGAATGATACTGAATGCTGTATCATGTAAAGCGGAATGTAAGCTATGGCTGCGGGAAGGTTAGCTCTTGAGAGGCAGGAATCTTTGCTCACGTGTAAAGTGACACTATGTTTGCATAGTGTCATAGCGGGGACTGAACGGGTCCCAAAAATTCCCATGAATCCCTCTCGCTGAAAATTAAAGAAAAGCTCCTCTTGGAATGTTAAAAATGAGCTTTGGATTTTTCAAGTGGAGATCTAAGTTTTAAAAGGAAAAAGGCAAAAAGAGGCAAACCTCATGGAAACCCCCCCCAGTGTTTGGCCTTTTTGAAAAGAAAATACAAAATGGACCTAAATTACAGAAGCCTGAGATCTCCTAAACATCTATGGGAAGGAACATATAAATTTTAAGATTTCACAACATTTTTTCTCCTGCGAAACAGATTTACCGAATACAGGAGGTGGGGCTAACCTCTGTGAAGCAACTTCGTGTGTTAAGGATCCCAGAATGCCTGGGGAACTATGCAGCACCAATTCACCCCCTAAGAGATAATCAAATTACTAGGCATTATCTAAACTATAGAACTCATCCAAAATATGCAAGAAGCCAATTACCCAGTCAACCACTATGTAATTCATTGGCCCAACTATGTGGCCAGGAAACTGGACAATCCTAAAATAATGCAATACCAGTGAGAGCACAGTATCACACCCTAATCGATTTACTGCTGACTAGCCCACCAAAAACACTGACATTTGAAAATCAACGGACAGAACAGTTTAAACATAGACCAAGAATTGATTTGGCGCGAAGATAAGGAAGCCTGTTTAAGTATAATTGAAGGCGTGTTCTGGCAGTTAAGGGTGCTTCAAGAGACACTATTAAGGCAGCATTCTCGTTGCATAAGGTTAACACCAGCCTTGAAAACACCATGAAAGGAATCTCTAAAACACAGAATTACAGCACGACGACCGAATACAGGCTTTCAAAATGACTACCGGAATGTGTCGGATCATCGCAACCAATGAAACAGTCAACCGGAACCAACCCGACAAAACAGAAGAAAATACGAAGGTTTTTGCAATCTACAAGCTGTTCTTCGGCTATCAAGGAGTAAAGCATTACCTAATGGGACTTTTAAGACTACCCTGACCAAGGAAAAGTGAATACTCACCCCACAAGTCCAATACGCACCTTACCGCACTAGCGGACTCAGCCCAATTGAAGAAGCAATGCAGGTTGAGTTACCCAACGAGGTCCGAGGTACAGACTACAGAACGCTGACAACTAAGGCGAACCCCAGAGTTTGGAACAGCAACAGGACAACTAAGGCGAACCCCGGAGTTGGAACTGTCGATCGGGAATTGGTGAGCATGGTCCCTGAAACCCCAGAGTATAACGTAGCTCGATGGTGGGTTTGGGATGTTAGGGTTTTTCTTACTGTCCATACCTGTTGATGTTCTGGTGTGTTTTCCCCTTCCAGGTTTAGTGCATAAATATTTTGGGAAGTGGGAGGACTGTGTTCTTTTAATCTGTTATATGTGTTATGTGTTCTTCCCAAATATCGACTATTTGAGTTGAAATTTCTCCCTATTTGAACCTGATTACTGTGATTATTACAAACTTGCCTTTTTACTCTGTCTGAACACAATAAAACCAGTTTTGCATTCCCAGCTGACTCTGTCTCAGTTTTTCAGAGGTCCCAAGTCAGTCCACAGTCTAGAATCCAGGGTGTAGGGCGCCTCGAAAACGCCAAGGAGTCAGAGAAATCTGCCCAAAAACCAGCCCCTACAGTAAGCATTCATTTCTCTATCCTGCTATTTCTGTACCCGGCATCACATGGTACCGGTAGCAACCGTGAGATTACAACCTTGGAGATAGAAACATAGAAACATATAAAATAGGTGCCCTTCGAGCCTGCCCCACCATTCGATAAGATCATGACTGAAGATTCCTCAGTACCCCTTTCCTGCTTTCTCTCCATGCCCCTTGACCCCTTTTGCCGTAAAGGCCATATCTAACTCCCTCTTGAATATATCCAATGAACTGGCATCAACAACTCTCTGCTGCAGGCAATTCCACAGGTTAACAACTCTCTGAGTGAAGAAGTTTCTCCACATCTCAGCCCTAAATGGCTTACCCCTTATCCTAAGACTGTGTCCCCTGGTTTTGGACTTCCCCAACATCGGGAACAATCTACCCGCATCTAAACTGTCCCGTCCCGTCAGAATCTTGTATGTTTCTACTAGATCCCCTCTCATCCTTCTGAACTCCAATGTATAAAGGCACAGTGGATCCAGTCTCTCCTCATATGTCAGTCCGGCCATCCCGGGAATCAGTCTGGTGAACCCTCGCTTCACTCCCTCAACAGCAAGAATGTCCTTCCTCAGATTAGGAGAGAAAAATAGAACACAATATTCCAGGTGAGGTCTCACCAAGGTCCTGAACAACTGCAGTAAGACCTCCCTGCTCCTATACTCAAATCCCCTAGCTATGAAGGCCAACATAACACTTGCCTTCTTTACCGCCTGCTGCACATGTAGGCCAACTTTCAATGACTGATGAACCATGACACCCAGGTCTCTTTTCACCACCCCTTTTCCCAATCTGCCACCATTCAGATAATATTTTGTCTTCGCGATTTTTCCCCCAAAATGGATAACCACACATTTATCCACATTTTACTGCATTTGCCATGCTTTTGCCCATTCACCTAACCTGTCGGATCACCCTGCAGCCTCTTAGCGTCCTCCTCACAACTCACACCGCCAGTCAGTTTTGTGTCATCTGCAAACTTGGAGATATTACACTCAATTCCTTCAGCCAAATCATTGATATATATTGTAAAGAGCTGTGGACCCAGCAATTAGCTCTGCGGCACTCCACCAATCACTGTCTGCCATTCTGAAAAGGACCCATTAACCGACTCTCTGCTTTCTCTCTGCCAAGCAGTTGTGTATCCACGTCAGTATATTACCCCCAATACCATGTGCTTTGACTTTGCACACCAATTTCTTGTATGGGACCATGTCAAAAGCCTTTTGAAAGTTCAAATACACCACATCCACTGGTTCTCCCTTGTCCACTATACTAGTTACATCCTCAAAGAATTCCAGATTTGTCAAGCTTGATTTCCCCTTCATAAATGCATGCTGACTGGACCGATCCTGTCACTGCTTTTCAAATGCGCTGCTATTTAATCCTTAATAATTGATTCCAACATTTTCCCCACACTGATGTCAGGCTAACCGGTCGAAAATTACCCGCTTTCTCTCGCCCTCGCTTTTTAAAAAGTCGTGTTACATTAGCTACCCTCCAGTCCATAGGAACTGATCCCGAGTCGATAGACTGTTTGATAATTATCATCAATGCATCCACTATTTCTAGGGCCACTTCCTTAAGTACTCTGAGATGCAGTCTACCAGGCCCCGGGGATTTATCGGCATTCAATCACATCAATTTCCCTAACACAATTTCCCGCCTAATAAGGATATCCTTCAGTTCCTTCTTCTCACTAGACCCTCGGTCCCATAATAATTTCGGAAGGTTATTAGTGCCTTCCTTCGTGAAGACAGAACAAAAGTATTTATTCAATTGGTCTGCCATATCTTTGTTCCCCATTATTAATTCACCTGAATCCGACTGCAAGGGCCCACGTTTGTCTTCACTAATCTTTTTGTCTTCACACATATCTATAGAATCATTTGCAGTCAGTTTTTATCTTCCCAGCAAGCTTCTTCTCGTACTCTGATTTACCCTTCTTAATTAAAACCTTTGTCCTCCTCTGCTGAATTCTAAATTTCCCCCAGTCATCATGTTTGCTGCTTTTTCCCGTCAATTTATATGCCTCTTCCTTACATTTAACACGATCTTTAATTTTCCTTTTTAGCCACGGTTGAGCCACCTTCCCTGTTTTATTTTTACTCCAGACAGGGATGTACAGTTGCTGAAGTTCATCCATGTGATCTTTAAATGTTTGCCATTGCTTCTCCACCGTCAACCCTTTAAGTATCATTTGCCAGTCTATTCGAGCCAATTCACGCCTCAAACCATCGAAGTTACATTTCCTTAAGTACATGACCCTAGTTTCTGAATTAACTGTGTCACTCTCCATCCTAATAAAGAACTCTAACATGTTATGGTCTCTGTTCCCCAAGTGGCCTCGCACAACATGATTGCGAATTAGTCCTCTCTCATTACACATCACCCAGTCCAGTATGGCCAGCTCCCTGGTTGATTCCTCGTCATATTGGTCTAGAAAACCATCCCTAATACACTCCAGGAATTCTTCATCCACCGCATTGCTACCAGTTTGGTTAGCCCAATCAATATGTAGATCAAAGTCACCCATGATAACTGCTGTACCTTTATTGCGTGCATCCATTATTCCTTGTTTGATGCTGTCGCCAAACTTACTACTGCTGTTTAGTGGTCTGTACACAATTCACACTGGCGTTTTCTGACCCTTGGTATTCCGCAGCTCCACCCATTCCAATTCTCATCATCCACGCTAATGTCCATTCTTACCATTGCATTAATTTCCTCTTTAACTAGCAATGCCACCCCGCCTCCTGTTCCTTCCTGTCTATCCTTCCTAAATGTTGAATACTCCTCGATGTTGAGTTTAATCTCTGTCCGAGCTGCTAAATTCTGCCTGCATGACATCCCCCCTCTTTCTACCAGTGTCATTGTACTGATACGTACCAGGAGATCTGACTGTTTACCCTATCCCCCAGAATGGTTTGCAGCATCTCAGTGACATCCTTAATCCTGGCACCAGGTAGGCAACATCCCAGCCTGGAGTGACCTCTACGGCCGCAGAAACTGCTGTCTGCTCGCCTGATTATCGAATCCCCGACCACTAACTCTCCTCCATTCTCCTTCCTCCACCTGTAAAGTTGTGTCATCCATGGTGGCGTGGACTTGTCTCGCTTTCCGGTCCCAGAGTCACCATCGCCCTCACCAGTACTCAGAAAATAATACGGGTGAAATTCTGAGTGAAATAGACGTAGTGAGAGAGGGGATTTGGAGGTTTTGCTGCTTTGAAAGTGGAATAGAGCCCAGGCCCAGATGAAATGCATCCTAGGCTGTTGAGCGAATCAAGAGAGGAAATAGCAGAGGGGTTGACCTTAATTTTCTAATCCTCTTTGGATTCGGGCTTAGTGACAAAGCAGTGGACGATTGTTGATGTGCTACCCTTGTTTGAGAAGGGAGAAAGAGATAGCCCGAAATTTACAGGCCTGTCAGCCTATTCACAGTGGTGGGAACATTATTGAAAAAAATCTTGAAGGACAACATAGATACAGATTTGGAAAGCCAAGGATAATTCAGGGACAGTCAGCACTGATTTGTAAAGGGAAGCTCCTGTGTGACTCACCTGATTGCAATTTTCAAGGAAGCAACCAGGCGGATCGTTGAGGGCAGTGCATATGACTTAGTGTATATAGACTTTAGCCAAGCTTTTGATAAGGTCCCACATGGTTGATTGGTCCAGATGGTAAAAGCCCATGGGATCCAGGCCAAAGTGGCAAGTTGGAGCCAAAATTGGCTTCGAGTTAGGAAGCAGAGGGTAATGTTTATTGGATGTTTTTGTGGCTTGAAGCATGATTCCAGTGCGTTTCTGCGGGGCTCAGTTCTGCGTCCCATGCTTTTTGTGGTACACATCAATGATCTAGATTTGAATCTGATGGGTGTGATTAAATAGTTTGCAAATGAAAGTAAAATTGGCTATGTGGTTAAAAATTGAGAGGCAAGTCATGGACTGCAGCAGGAGGATTGCAATCCACTGGTCAGGTGGGCAGAACAGTATCAAATTAAATTTAATTCCGAAAAGTGTGACGTAATGCCCTTAGAAAGGGTATACACATTAAAAGGTAGGCCACATAGAAGTGTAGATGAACAAAGGGAACTTTGAGTGCTTCTCCACAAGTCCTTGAAAGTCGCATAGGAGGTGGATAAGGTGGTTAAGTAGACATACGATTTGTTTGTCTGTATTTGTCGAGGCATAGAATACAAGAGCAGGGAGGTTATGCTTAATTTATAAAATACACTGGTTAGGCCACAGCTGGAACACTGCGTGCAATTCTGTTCGTGTTATAGTAGGAAGTACGTGATTTCACTGGAAAGGGTGCAGACGAGATTTACGAGGATGCTGCCTGGAATGGAGAATTTTAACTTTGAGGGCAGAGTGGATAGGCTGGGTTTGTTCTCCTTGGAACATAGGACGCTGAGGGGAGATCTCATTGAGGTATATAACATTTTGAATGGCCTGGATATAGTGGATAGCAAGAGCCTCTTTCCCTTTCCCGACAGATCATTTACGAGGGAGCATAGGTTTAAGGTTGTGAGTTGAAGAATTAGAGGCGATTTGAGGGGAACATTCTTCACGCAGCGGATTGTGTGGGGTTTGTAACTCGCTGCCTGGAAGGGTGCTGAAGGCAGAAACACTCACCACATTTAAAATGTGCTTGCATGGGCACTTGAAGTTACTTGACCTGCAGGATGACGCACCTAGAGCAGGTAAGTGGGACTAAACTAGATAACCTCTTGTTGGCTGGTGCAGACACGATGGTAAGTACATCATGTTAACTATTAAGGCCAGAGTTATCTCCTTGCCTAGTTTCGATCGCCTAGATGGGTCGGAAAGGAATTTTCCCATATTTCTTTCCCCAATTCGCAAGGATTTTGACCTGTTTTTTTGGCCCTCCCATGAGATCACATGGTTCCAGGTGGGGTGGAGTGTAAATTGTTGCAATTCATGGGTTATCGCATGACTGTTTGAGCATGGTGCTCTTTACCTGTCCAGCGTTGTTCATTGTTCATAGATTTATATGTCACCTTCAGGGCTGCTGACCGAGGGCCGTGTGTCTTTGTCAGCTGGTGGGGACACAATGGGCTAAAGTGGCACCTTACTCCGCTTTAAATTTCTATGTTTTTATGTCCTATGTTTGTATGTTAGTGAGTGAGATGGACTCAGGGGACTCCGTCACTACCTGCCTGGATCTGCTCTGCTGTCTGGTCCTCACCCACTGCCTCTCTGCCTGCAAAGGTTTAAGCTGCGGGGTGACCACCTCTAGAATTGTGCTATCGCCGATATTCTCAAACTCGCGGATGCACCGCAGTGAGTCCAGCCGCCACTCAATCTACGAAACGCGGAGCTCGAGTTGCTGGAGCTGGTAACACTTTCTGCACAAGTGGTCGGCCAAGCTACGTGGAGCATCCAGGACTTCCCAAATTGCACAGGATGTGAACTCCACGGGACTGAGCTGCGCTGCCATGCATATATTTAATAGACTAGGATCTAACCCAGCAGATATAAACTTAAACCTTAATAAAGAAACACTCACCAGCTACTCATCAATCAGTTCCTTCACTTGTGTCGACGTCAGTTTTCCAACTCTGACATCACTCTGTCCCATTCCCTCTATAGCAGGAAATGGGTACTGAGGTGAATGATCAGCCATGATCTTATTGAATGGCGGTGCAGGCTCGAAGGGCCGAATGGCCTACTCCTGCACCTATTTTTTCTGTTTTTCTATGTTTCCATGTTTCTATTCTGCCTGTGTTGAGTTGCTCCCATTCTCGCTCTGCTCCCGCTCTGGTCTCGCCCAGGTCTGCTTCCTCTTCCGGTCTGGGGCCTGCACCCAGAAACACAACTACTGCCCAATACCGGGACCTGTATACAGAAACTCAACACTTGTACAGAGCGGAACTGAGCAACAACAACTGGCCTATTCACCGCACCCATACTATACACCCTGCATGTGATCACTGTCGGCTGGAGCAAACAGATACTGACCCTCTGTCCACAAATAGACTGAACACTCACAAATTGAGCAATTGTCCGTATCCTGACCAAACATTGAGAAACTGAGCAATTCATCACAAGCTCACTGAATACCCAGAAATTGACTAATAAGTGACGAATGAATGAAAGGATTAACTTTTCTCCCTTGGACATTACATTAGGAAATTTAAAGATAAATTGAAAGGCAAAAATGTGCAGAAACTTCGAGCAGCTTACAACAGGCTTTTGGTTCACAAAACAATTTTAGTTGGCAAAACAACTGAGTTGCAAAAAGAGTGCTGAGATCGGCAGAAATCCAAAAAATCAACAAAAATGCAACATCTTCGTTCTCATGGTCCAGGCAAATTTCCAACATTTTATGAACACAGCCGAGTGGTCAAAATGGGACTTTTCTTGCTTTTAGTTCACACCTCAACTGAAAGAAATCGCCTAAAAATGTTCCTTGTGGACGCCTAATCAAAATGTAATTTGTAAGTGCACAGTTACCCGCTCATTAATAATGGAGTCCAGCATTTTCCCGACGACTGATATCAGACTAATTGGCCTATAGTTCCCTGTTTTCTCTTTCCCTCCTTTCTTGAATTTTACAATTGCTACCTTCCACTCCGCTGGGATCATTTTGGAATCTAGGTACATTTGGAAAATAACTACCAATGCATCCACTATATCTGCAGCCACTTCTTTTTAGAACCCTCGGATGTAGACCATCAGGTCCATGGGATTTGTCACTTTTTAGTCTCTTTAGTTGCTCAAGTACTTTTTCTACTCTTCTTAATTATGTTATGTTCTCATTAAATTAACCTCTTGTCCCCACTCTTCATTGTATGTTCATGTATCTCCGACTGCGAAGCAGATACAACAGATTTCTCTTCATTTCCTCATTCCCCATTATAATATTTCCTGGCCTAGCTGCTGAGTGACCAATTCTTACTTCTGCTCCTCTCTTCCTTTTCACATCCATTCAAATGCTCTTACAAACTGTTTGGAAACGTCTTGCTAGTTTACTCTCATATTCGATGTTGTCACATTTTATCAATTATTTGTCATCATTTCTTGTTTTCTGAAACTCTCCGAATCCTCAGGTTTTCTGCTATTCTTCCTATTCTTCACAACATTATAAGCCTCCCCTTTTAATCTAATACTCTCCCTAACTTCTCCACTTATCTACGGATAGATCACATATTCCATTGAGATTTTATTTATCAATGGGATCTATGTTCGTTGTGAATTTTTAAACATTTGTTTAAAAGAATACAACTATTTATCTGCAGTCTTAAATTGTAATCACTTTTGTCAACCTACAATAGCAGCTCACCACTCAAACTATATAAAAACAAAATATCGCGGGTACTTTAATCTGAAATAAAAACAAACGATATCATTGGCTTTATTTATTTTTAAGAATCTCGTTTCAGAACTAATAATTCACTCTCAAAATCAGCGTGAAATTCTATCATACTGTGATCATTCCTCCACAGCCGATCCTTTACTAAAAGATGAATAATTAACCCCGTCTTTTCTAACATAACAACCTGTAAAACAGCCTGCTCGCTGGCTGGTTCCATGAAGTGTTATTCCAGGAATCTGCCTCGAACGCATTCCATGAACTCAACCCCCAGACTACCCTTGCCAATTTTATTTGCCTAGTCTATCTGTAGATTCATGTTCCCCAAGATTAATGTATTACCTTTGTTACAAGCTCCAATTTTATGTAGATTAATAGTCTGTCCAATGGTATATTTTCGACACACATCCCATTCGTGTTTTCTGCCCCTTGTAATGTATTATCTTTTTCCTTTCTGATTCTACCTCCTGGTCTTCTGAGCCATGATCCTTTATCACTACTGACCATATGTCAGCCGTAATTATCAGGGCAACCACTGTCCTTTTATATTCTGCCTGTCTTTTGGAAATATCAAGAACCCTCGATTAATTGGTTCCCAAACATGTTCATCTTGTAAACATTTCTCTGTAATGGCTATTAAATCAAAGCTATGTATCTCTATCCGTGGAACGGATTCGACGATTTTGTTACAAACGTGGTTTACTATTATTTCCTAATTTAACTTATTTGCTGATGCACTTTAGCCACTAATCTCTCTGTTGCTGCGTGCCAAGGATATAAACTTGGTTCTTAATGCTCTGTTGGGACCAGAAGCCGACCTCGTGGGATGAAATCTGTATTTCGCTCCGTGCCCAACACTGTGAGGCAGGTCATATGCTAAAGACCATTTATTGAAAGATCTCGTGGCTCGAACAGGGAACAGACGGGTGAGTGTGTGCAGAGGATATTGGATTGTGTTCTGATCCCTGCCTCTTTCTAGATTAAAAGGAAAAATAACGAATGAGAGAGTGAAGCACAGTGAGAGATGGGTTGATAGAAGAATGTGTGCATGGACCTGATTAAAAGTGGCCCAAACATGAAGCAATAGAACGATATCATCAGTAGACTAGCATAACCTCAGTCCGAGATCTAGGCGGGGCCCATTCTCCTTCCGTGTGGAAGCAGCGGGAGGGACAATTCTACGCTGGGTAACATTGTCCTCCAAGAGCATGTAACATAATTCGAGTTCTCTGAGGCAGAAAGAGTTCATTGGGAGAGCGTTGGATGTAAAGGTCCCTGCTTCTATCCCTCGACGGAGAGGTTTCGTTTTGTGCCTCCTTCTAAAAGGGGAGAAGCAAAAAGGGTATTTTCTGCTCCTAACCCCGCTTCTCTCTGAATGATGGGAGTAAAACCACATCTGACCCTAACCACGTGTTTACAGTCAATGAATCTTCTCTGGAACTTGTCTTCATGCAAACCTCACCAACTGGAAATGTCTGGTTGGCAATCATTTCGTTTATATTAATGGAGCGGAGGAGGAGTTGCGAGTTGCTGTTCAATGAAGAGGTTTGTAGGGGGTGAAGGGGCAAACGGGCAGAGGGGCTGTGGGTGTGAGAGGGGCAGCGAGTCGGCCACGGTCTCTGCAACCGAACTAGTGAAGTACAGAGGAGTAGAACAGGCTGGAAACAAGGAGCAAGTTAGGAGCAGCCAATGTGGAGAGAAGTGAGTGAGCGGCTTGTCAATCTGGTTGTTTGGTGTTGGGTGTTTATAATGGCGGGTTGCAGGGTTTGCTCCCGCTTTGTGTCAGAAGGAATTTGCTCAGATTCCCAGCTCTGAATTTCACAGCATAGAGCTCAAGGAGTGTTTGATATCAATGAGATTCAACGTCAGTTTCAGGAATTGGTGCCATGCTTCGGGACTCTCTCCAGCATCTCGCTGTTAAAGATTGAACATTTTCGAATCTCACCTCCATGCTCGGGGTAAGTACGGCTCACTGTGGTTTCAGACACGTCTCCATTGACAACAAACCAGTGCCGAGAAGACAAAGGTCACAATTAGGGCACAGCTTTGGTGTCATTAGTTACGAAAGGAAATATTAGCTATAGAGATTAAGTATAATAGACCTATAGTCTCAGGAAATGAGATGAATGTGAGGTGATCTAATTAAAACGTATAAAAAATATATATAAAGCGTGAACCTTCTATCTCAGAGTCGGTTGCACTCCCAGTGGAGCCATGGCAGACAGATGGCGGTTCAGACAATATTAATTCAGTGATGCAACACGAACCTCAGAATGGCCAATTCATCTGCTTCGGGAGATGGAGAGGTTCATTGCTTGTTGCTTTTCTCCTTGGTCTTTTTCTTGCCTCTTTCCGAGTACTGCACCCTGCTTCTCTGTAAACTATAATGTCTCATGGGCAGTGTTCCCCTGGTCACATTCGAACAGCTACTTTGATACCATTACTGGTGAAATAAACAAGCTTTCCTGTAACTTTCAATTCGCTCCCCCGATGGGTTACACAGACTGACGTTAGCAGACAGCACCTGGTGTTTAAATCAATTCCCCACAGTTTTTGATTCCACCCTCTCTGTAGCTTTCCACATGGTCTGAATCATACATTGGGCTTTGACCAATTCCCAGAATGCAATCCTGAACAGTTGATTTATACATCATTTTTTGAATTAATATCTTTAACCAAACTCAGCTCCATTAGCAGGGCAGTAATGCAGGTTGACATACAATCATTTAGTATTTTAAATGTAAACGAGGAATGCCTTCTTGTGGAAGGGGATTATAGAATATCAACGATCACGAGCGTTGAGTCCAAAAGTGAGCAGATCCGCTGCGAGCAAGGTTTTAACCTAGGCGAGAAAGAAAGGCAGCACCCAATACTTTACATTCTCAAATCATCGAGCCTGCACTGTGTGCTAATTCTCTGAAATATTAAGACATTGAAAAGTGTAGAGGAACAGTGGGACCTTGGAGAGCGGGTCCACCGATGCCTGAATGAAGCAGGCCAGGTAGAAAATTTTGTTAAGAATGCAAATGGAAAACTTGCCTTCATTAGTCGAGGGATGTAATAAAAGAATAAGGACGTT
Source organism: Pristiophorus japonicus (assembly GCF_044704955.1). Lineage (NCBI taxonomy): Eukaryota > Metazoa > Chordata > Chondrichthyes > Pristiophoridae > Pristiophorus > Pristiophorus japonicus. The sequence goes on from NW_027252779.1 coordinate 4,396,912, forward strand.
ATGCATCAACCGTATAAATAAATGTTTAGGCGGCAGCTGGAGCACTGCGGGCAGTTCTGGTCACCACATTACAGAAAAGCTGTGATTGCACTGGAAAGGGTGATGAGGACATTTACAAGATGTTTTCTGGACTGGAGACTTTTATCTATGAGGAAATATTGGAGATGCTGAGTCTGTTTCATTGGAACAGAGGAGACAGATGGGAGACATTATCGAGGTGTATAAAATCATGAGCAGCCTGAATAGTGGGTGGGAATGAACTGTTTCCCTTGGCAGAGGAGTCAGTAACCAGGGGACAGAGATGTACATTAATTGGGGGGAGGATTAGAGGAGATATGAGGGGAAATGTCTACATCCAGATGGTGCCGGAGGTCTGGAACCCACTGCCTGAAAGCGGGTTAGAGGCATGTCCCCTCACCACATTCAGGAGCTACTTGGATAAACACGTAAACATATTTTCTTTATTTCTATGTAAAGTGCCGTAACCTACAGGGCTACGGAGCAAGAGCTAGAAAGTGGGATTAGGCTGGATAGCTCTTGGTCGGCCGGCAGGGAGACGATGGACGGAAATGGCCTCCATCCGTGCTGTAAATATATATGTTTCGATGTTTCTAAGAAATAACTATTATACTGCTTTTCTGCATAATAATAAAAAGCGAAAGAATTGCACTGACAGTTAACATAATCTGAACTCCTCACATATGTAACAGCTATACAATGTGTGAAAACAGCTGAAACCCACGTTTCATTTTATTCGTATTTATTGCGATGAGATTTCCAGGACTGCGATTTGTGGCACCTCTTTAAGCCACAGGTACAAAAATTAGTATCTAATTCCCTGATCTGCATTAACTGACACTGAGCTGGCACTGTTCCAGCAGCTCGGGCACTCCCTGCAGTACACTGAGGCGTGGATTTAAATGTATTCAATTTTTCAGCCCAACTGAGGTTGCATTCATTTATATTACCCTGAAACATTATTGGTAAAAAGGAGTTGTTTGAGAAGCAGAAACTCTCCCCCCATTGCTTGGAATTTTATCTGCATTACTGAGCCTGACTGCTGCGGTTAAACAGGTGAGTTTACCTGTCTCCGTGTGATCTACATGTCTTAAGGATGTCCACTCAGGGAGTTTGATGATTGAAGTGACATGGACTGTACTGTTGAATGCCTCTGAATGTCCGTGCCCAATATCTCTGGTTTAATATATTATGCTGTGTTGTAACCATCGGTGGGAATATAATCTCACGCTGCTGGGCCCACCTGACTGTCACTAATAAGATAACAATACCTGACAGTCTAAGCGCAGGTTTCCTTTATGTGTGAATCAGGTGTCCAGTCAAGTGATCAGCAGGCTCTGCAAAAACGAACGAAATCAACGCTTCTCAGAGAAAATGCGAAAAGATTCAATCATAAATAGGCCCGAAGAATCTTCCGAACTTACGCCAACATGCGGCATGGTTAGTGAGTGTTTCTTGGCAGTTCCTAATTCTACAAATATGTATGCCACGGTGTGATCGCTTCTTTACTGTCCTTTTGACTATTCCGCCCCTTTGTTCAGAGTTGTTTCTTACACAGGCTGGGTGGGTTGGGTGTGCTGTTTAGTGATGTCAGTGCCGAGAGTGTCGTGCTTTTATATTTCATTAATTATTCCTGTGGCCGATTATTCAGATTAGAATACTCTTGGAATCTCCGGCATCAGTAAGGTAACCAGGTTAATGTTTTGATCCAAACTTTCAACAAACTCTGAATCAGGCTGAACTCTGGGAACATGTATGGATGGTCGGTAACTTTAAGTTTCCGGTTCAGTTAATTGGGTCTGGAACTGTTTCTGGGTGCTGGGTAGGTTTACAGTGCGATGGGTTCAGTAATGGTTACTTGTTCAGTTTCTGTTCCCTGGCTCATTTTACATGCGTTGGTCTATTGATGGTCACTTGGTCTATATCCACCATTGTATAAGGCCGGGGTGCCTCAGTCAGTAGAGCAGCGAACTCTTATTTACAGTCTCGTAGCGTTTAAGCCCCTCATTGAATGGTTGGAGCTCTGTGGTTTTAGGTTGATTTCACAGGCGTTCCCTAAGAATACCAGGGCAAAGATATCAAGGAGTGTTTGATATAAATAAGAACAGTATCAGGAAATATATATCGGATTAGTGACACTCTCCAGCATCTCGCTGCCCAAGGTTGAGGTTTATTTAATATCACGGAGAACTTGGGGTCCCTTCGCTGCCGGGAAATCAGCAGGGAAGTTGTACTGTGCACCTTTTTGAACTCCTTACCTGAGGAACGAAAACGCTGTTTTAGTGGGGATGCAACAAAATATTCCTAGATCTATTTCTGGGCCAAAAGGTTTGTCTTACGAGGAGAGATTGAGTAGAATGGGCCGACATTATCTGTTGTTTTGCTTAATTTAAAAACATTTTAAAAATATACTTTATTCATATAAAAATTTGCACAATACATTGGTAGACAGTTCAGTACATTTGGATGCAGTCAGCAATTCCTTACAATACATTTCGATGCTAACGGCATTTCCGTTCAATAGATTTGCTTGCTTTACATTATGAGGTACATTTCAGCACAATCCAGGATACATTGTAATACAGTCATCATATTGCTTTTCTACTGGCACTACACGGTACACGGAACGGGTGAGGGTACAGTTACATCTCTTTGCAACATACATTACTAAACAGAACTTGCATTATACATGGCACTGCATAGGTTTTTTCAGATCCTGGTGCTCTATGTATACAAAAAGTTTACAAGTACAGCCCGAGGGGAGTTTTATACTGATTCCAGCCCCTGGGTTTATCATGACGGAAGGGCTTTAAACTGTGGCTCTTTCCCATCGTGCCTTTGCGGCGACTGCACTAATTTTTAGAACGTCCCTCAGCACGTACTCCTGGACCTTGGATTGTGCCAGTCTGCAACACGCAGACGTGGACATCTCCTTGCTCTGGAAGACCAGCAAGTTTCGGCAAGTCCAAAGTGCGTCTTTCACTGTGTTGATGGCCCTCCAGCAGCAAATGATGTCTGTCTCGGTGTGTGTCCCTGGGAACTGCCCGTAGAGCACAGAGTCCTGTGTTATGGAGCTGCTTGGGATGAACCACGACACCAACCACTGCATCTCCATCCAGACCTGCCTTGCAAAGGGGCAATCCCAAAATAGATGGAGTACTGTCTCATCCGCAACACGGCCAACTCGGGGCAGAGTGCCACATTATGTGTTTTGCTTAATGAGAGGCAATCTCATTGAAACGTGTAAAATTTATCGCTGGAATGAACATTCTAACTCAGCAGAGTGCGCTCCCAGCTGAACCACGGCAGAGTGATGGTGGTTCAGACAACCTTTATCTAAGTGGTGTAAATCGGAACTCAAAACGGCAAATTCTTCTGATTTTGGAGCCAGAGAAGTTCGTTACTTGTTGATGTCCTCCTTGGTGGTGTTATTATCTGTCTTCAAATGTTTCTCCCTGATTGTCTATCACCTGGACTGTCCCATGGAATGTGTTGTCTTTGTCCCTTCAGATTTTCCGCTTTGATACCATTCCTACTGACAAAAACAAGCTTTCCAGTGTATTTTTAGTTGTCGCCATGGTTACACAGACTGACGCTACCTCACCGCACTTGGTGTTAAAAACAGTTTCCCACAATGTCATTTATCCTCCTGATCTCTCGCTTTCCAGACAGATTGAATGAAACTTTTGGACTTTGGCCAGGCTTCCCAGAATGTCTTGGTGTATGGTCAGTTTAATCGTTCCTTTTTTGATTTATTACATTTAACTAACCTCAGCTCCTTTAGAACGTCAGTAATACAAAAATCCTAAATTATCCTTAACAGCGTTATTGGAATGTTCAACACCTTTCTAGAGAAAGTGTTTAAAGAATATAAACCATTACAGGAATTGAGGCAAACACTGGGCAGATCCGCTTCGAGCAAGTTCTGAACCTCTGGCTGGAAACAAAGGCAGCGCCCAACAGTTTACATTCTCCAATCGCTGACCTGCTCTGTCTGTTAAATCGGTGCAATGTTTATTGTGCTGCGCTCCTGATGTTCAATTTGCTGCAGTTTCGTGATATCGAAAAGATTGGCAGCAACCATCAAAATCTCTCCTCTCTGAAGTGCAATAGTAATGTCGCATGTTGAGAACAGTTACAAACACACATGACATTGTATTCATATTTGGTACAATATGATTTCCATTACTGCGATTGTTGTTCCCTCTGTCAGCCACAGATACACAGAGGAGAATCTATGTTCCTATTATCTGTGTACGTGACACTAAGCTGGCGCTGTTCTACCAGAGAGGGCTTTCCCACCAGCTCAATTACTCCTATTGGTAAATCAATCCCCATCCTTCACCTCCATGGAGAATGATGTCGGGAGAACTTTCCATTTCTTGAGACATTACTTTAAAAAGTAATTGTTTTTGAAAGTGGAATTTGTCCTCCACTGCGGAGAATCTAAGATCCATTGCTGTGTCTGTTCCCGCAGTTAAACAGCTGGGTTTTCCTGTCTCTGTGTGATCCACATGTTTTAGGGTTTCCACTCGGGACTTTGAAGATTGAAGTGACATGGACTGTACTGTTGAATTGCTCTGAGTGTCCATCCTCAATATTTCCGTTTAAATATATTGTTCTGTTGTAAACATGAGTGGCAATAACGCTGCTGTGTGCAACCGATTGTCACTAATAGGGGAATGTAACCTGAGAGTCTCAGTGCAGGTTTCCTTTGTGTGTAAATCAGACATCCTGTCAAGCGTTCAGCAGCCTCTCCAAGAAGCACAGAAATCACCAATTCTCACAGCAAATGCGAGACGATTCGGTGGTTTTTGTGCTAAAGATGTGCGTTTCTCCTTCAACCATTGAGGTGAGTAAGTTTTCCTGCACAGTTTTTACTGTGTAAATATCTATCTGTTTCTCTCCGGGCGATCTGAGGTGTCAGCCTCTTCGTTCCGAAATGATTCTTAAACAGGCGGCTGTTTAGTGAGGCCAGTGCCGAGAATATAGTGATTTACCTTTTATGACTGATTCCATGTGATCGCGTTGTTCTGGCTGGAATAACTTTGGAATCTACAACATCGGTAATTAATGTTTTAGTTCAACTTTTAACGGTTTCTGACTCAGGTCAAGGTCTGCCATTATTTTCGGGCGATGGGTTATTTAATGTTTCTGCCTCAGTTCATTGATACAGGAGCAGTTTCTGGGTGTTGGGTTAGTTTGCATGTGTTTGGGCAGGTGGTCATTTTTCACTGTTTGTGTGCTGGGTCAGTTTACTTGTGCCGGGTGCGATGATGGTCACTCGCTCAGTTTCTGTGTAATGAGTAAGCTTACATATGTTGGTTTAGATGATGCTCAATTGGTCATTTTCCAGGTGATGGGTCTGTTTACTTATGTAGGGTGATTTTCTGCTGACTTGTTAACTTTCCGATGTTGTTTACGTCTGCCTATCTCAATGGATAGAGCTTGAATCTCTTCATTTCAGCGTCAATGGTTCAAGCCTCCATTCGTCGGTTTGAGCTTTCTAATTTTTGCCAGATTTCACAGGTGGTCCCCAGCTCTGAATTTTTCGGTACAGTTCAAGTATGTCTGCTATAAGTTAGTTTCAGCAACAGGATCTGAAAATATCTCCCTGATCCTGGACCCGCTGCTGGAGATTAAACTGTATTTATGTTCGCATGCAGCTGGGGGTCATACTGGCTCAATGCGTCTTCGGGCCCATCTCCCCCTTTGCGACCCATCGCATCGGTGCCGAGAAAATGATGGGGAATGTGTACTGTGTACTGTTTTAGTCTGCTGACTGAAGAAAATATAAAATCGTCTTCAGAGGTGAAGGTTTACTAGATTAATTCCTCGGACAATTGTTCTCTCTGATGAGTAGAGTGTGAATATTTTCTCTGGTTATTGGAAGAATTAAGAAGAACACCAATTGCACTGAAAATTTATCCCCGCATCAGTCTATATTGAGCTGAAGAATCAACAATGATTTATAAATATGAGCAAGTGAGCTGCAGGAAAATCCCTTTCTGCGGGAACAGTGGCGGCTTAGTGCCAGGTACACAGAGAATAGGGAAACTGACTCTCGTTTGTCTACCTCTGGCATAAGGAAGTACCAAAAATCGCAGTCATGAAAAATATGGGTTTGCAAATGTTCTCAATATGTTATATATTACTTCGGAGGGGTTAGAATATTTTATTGATCTCTCCGAATCTTTTGGATTTCACGAATTTGCATCAAATTATACATCACGCACACAGCACAATAGCCACTGCAGCGATTTAACACACAGTGCAGTGTGAGCAATTTGAGAATTCAAACTCGTGGGCGCTGCCTTTGTTTCCCCGCACAGGTTCAAACCTTGCTCGCAGCACATCTTCTCATTGTTTGCCTCAATGTGTGTAATAGTTTATATTCTTTCATCCACTTACTCTAGTAGGGTTTAGTCATTTCAATGTCGCTTTTAAGGGTACGAAAGAATTGTTGTATTACTGACCTGCTATAGATGCTGAGGTCGTTTACAAATATTAATTCAACAAATGAACTGTGAAACTAGTTGTTCAAGAAGGCTTACTGGGAAGCTTGGTCAATTCCAAAAGTTTGACTCAGGCTGTCTGGAAAGATACAGATGTGGAGGCCTCACGACCCTGTGGGGCACCGCTGTCAACAACAGATACTGTCTGTTAGCTTCAGCATGTGTAGCCATGGGGAAGATAGAATTGACCGTCACTTGCCTTGATGTAATTCACATACTTCTGTCAGCAGGAATGTTATCAGAGCAGCCATTCTGAATGGAGGAAGAGACCACATTCCATTGGACAAACCAGGAGAAAGACAAAAAGGGGAAGACCTTGAAGAGGCATTAAACATAACACCAAGGAGGACGTCAACAATTACTGAGGTCACTCGAAGCAGGTGAATTGCCAGTTCTGAGTTGTGAATTGCACCACTTAAAGGTTGTCTGAATCGTCATCTGTCTGCCCTGGCTCAGCAGGTAGCGGCTCGCAACAGAATTAGACGGTTCAAGCCCTCTACAAATGTATTCATTCTCAATTTGTTTTCTTCTTAATTCTTCCAATAACCAGAGAATATAGGCCACTTCTAGTCACACTCTACTCATCAGAGAGAACAATTGTCCGTGGAATTAATCTAGTAAACCTTCACCTCTGAAGACGATTTTTCATTTTCTTCAGTAAGCAGACTAAAACAGTACACAGTACACGTTCCCCATCATTTACTCGGCACCGATGCCATGGGTCGTAAAGGGGGAGATGGGCCCGAAGACGCATTGAGCCAGTGTGACCCCCAGCTGCAGGCGAATATAAATACAGTTTAATCTCCAGCAGCGGGTCCAGGATCAGGGAGATATTTTCAGATCCTGTTGCTGAAACTAACTTATAGCAAACATACCTTGGACTGTACCGAAAGATTCAGAGCTGGGGACCACCTGTGAAATCTGGCAAAAATTGGAAAGCTCAAACCGACCAATGGAGGCTTGAACCATTGACGCTGAAATGAAGAGATTCAAGCTCTATCCATTGAGCGAGCCAGACGTAAACAACATCGGAAAGTTAACAAGTCAGCAGCAAATCACCCTACATAAGTAAACAGACCCATCACCTGGAAAATGACCAATTGAGCATCATCTAAACCAACATATGTATGATTACTCATTACACATAAACTGAGCGAGTGACCATCATCGAACCCGGCACAAATAAACTGACCCAACACACAAACATTGAAAAATGATTACCTGCACAAACACATGCAAACTTACCCAACACCCAGAAACTGCTCCTGTATCAATGAACTGAGGCAGAAACATTAAATAACCCATTGCCCGAAAATAATGGCAGACCTTGACCTGAGTCAGAAACCGTTAAAAGTTGAACTAAAACATTAAATTCCGATGTTGTAGATTCGAAAGTTATTCCATCCAGAACAACGCGATCACATGGAATAAGTCATAAAAGGTAAATCACTATATTCTCGGCACTGGCCTCACTAACCATATCGGAACGAAGGGGCTGACACCTCAGATCGCCCGGATAGAAACAGATAGATATTTACACAGTACAAACTGTGCAGGAAAACTTACTCACCTCAATGGTTGAAGCAGAAACGCACACTTTAGCACAAAAACCACCGAATCGTCTCGCATTTGCTGTGAGAATTGGTGATTTCTGTGCTTCTTGGAGAGGCTGCTGAACGCTTGACAGGATGTCTGATTTACACACAAAGGAAACCTGCACTGAGACTCTCAGGTTACATTCCCCTATTAGTCACAGTCGGTTACGCACAGCAGCGTTATTGCCACTCATGTTTACAACAGAACAATATATTTAAACGGAAATATTGAGGATGGACACTCAGAGCAATTGAACAGCACAGTCCATGTCACTTCAATCTTCAAAGTCCCGAGTGGAAACCCTAAAACATGTGGATCACACAGAGACAGGAAAACCCAGCTGTTTAACTGCGGGAACAGACACAGCAATGGATCTTAGATTCTCCGCAGTGGAGGACAAATTTCACTTTCAAAAACAATTACTTTTAAAAGTTATGTCTCAAGAAATGGAAAGTTCTCCCGACATCAGTCTCCATGGAGATGAAGGATGGGGATTGATTTATCAATAGGATTAAGTGAGCTGGTGGGAAAGTCCTCTCTGGTAGAACAGCGCCACTTTGTGTCACGTACACAGACAATAGGAACAGAGATTCTCCTCTGTGTATCTGTGGCTGACAGAGGGAACAACAATCGCAGTAATGGAAATCATATTGTACCAAATATGAATACAATGTAATGTGTGTTTGTAACTGTTCTCAACATGCGACATTACTATTGCACTTCAGAGAGGAGAGATTTTGATGGTTGCTGCCAATCTTTTCGATATCACGAAACTGCAGCAAATTGAACATCAGGAGCGCAGCACAATAAACATTGCACCGATTTAACAGACAGAGCAGGTCAGCGATTGGAGAATGTAAACTGTTGGGCGCTGCCTTTGTTTCCACCCAGAGGTTCACACCTTGCTCGAAGCGGATCTGCCCAGTGTTTGCCTCTATTCCTGTAATAGAAACATAGAAAATAGGTGCAGGAGCAGGCCATTCAGCCCTTCTAGCCTGCACCGCCATTCAATGAGTTCATGGCTGAACATGAAACTTCAGTACCCCTTCTTGCTTTCTCGCCATACCCCTTGATCCTCCGAGTAGTAAGGACTTCATCTAACTCCCTTTTGAATATATTTAGTGAATTGGCCTCAACTACTTTCTGTGGTAGAGAATTCCACAGGTTCACCACTCTCTGGGTGAAGACGTTTCTCCTCATCTCGGTCCTAAATGGCTTACCCCTTATCCTCAGACTGTGACCCCTGGTTCTGGACTTCCCCAACATTGGGAACATTCATCCTGCATCTAACCTGTCTAAACCCGTCAGAATTTTAAACGTTTCTCTGAGGTCCCCTCTCATTCTTCTGAACTCCAATGAATACAAGCCCAGTTGATCCAGTATTTCTTGATAGGTCAGTCCCGCCATCCCGGGAATCAGTCTGGTGAATCTTCGCTGCACTCCCTCAATAGCAAGAATGTCCTTCCTCAAGTTAGGAGACCCAAACTGTACACAATACTCCAGGTGTAGCCTCACCAATGCCCTGTACAACTGTAGCAGCACCTCCCTGCCCGTGTACTCAAATCCCCTCGCTATGAAGGCCAACATGCCATTTGCTTTCTTAACTGCCTGCTGTACCTGCATGCTAACCTTCAATGACTGATGTACCATGACACCCAGGTCTCGTTGCACCTTCCCTGTTCCTAATCTGGCACCATTCAGATAATAGTCTGTCTCTCTGTTTTTACCACCAAAGTGTATAACCTCACATTTATCCACATTATAATTCATCTGCCATGCATTTGCCCACTCACCTAACCTATCCAAGTCACTCTGCAGCCTCATAGCATCCACCTCGCAGCTTACACTGCCACCGCAAATTTGGAGATACTGTATTTAATCCCCTGGTCTAAATCATTAATGTACAATGTAAACAGCTGGGGCTACAGCACAGAACCTTGCGGCACCCCACTAGTCACTGGCTGCCATTCTGAAAAGTACCCGTTTACTCCTTCTCTTTCCTTCCTGTCTGACAACCAGTTCTTAATCTACGTCAGCACACTACCCCCAATCCCATGTGCTTTAACTTTGCACATTAATCTCTTGTGTGGGACCTTGTCGAAAGCCTTCCGAAAGTCCAAATATACCACATCAACTGGTTCTCCCTTGTCCACTTTACTGGAAACATCCTCAAAAAATTCCAGAAGTTTTGTCAAGCATGATTTCCCTTTCACAAATCCATGCTGACTTGGACCTATCATGTCACCAATTTCCAGATGCATGCTATGACATGTTAATAATTGATTCCATCATTTTACCCACTACTGAGGTTAGGCTGACCGGTGGTTTATATTCTTTAAGCACTTTCTCTAGAAAGGTGTTGGACATTCCAATAACGCTGTTAAGGATAATTTAGGATTGTTGTATTACTGACGTTCTAAAGGAGCTGAGATTAGTTAATTGTAATAACACAAAAAAGGAACGAATAAACTGACCATACACCAAGACATTCTGGGAAGCCTGCCCAAAGTCCAAAAGTGTCATTCAATCTGTCTGGAAAGCGAGAGATCAGGAGGATAAATGACATTGTGGGAAACTGTTTTTAACACCAAGTGCGGGCAGGTAGCCTCAGTCTGTGTAAACATGGCGACAAATAAAAAGACACTGGAATGCTTGTTTTTGTGAGTAGGAATGGTATCAAAGCGGAAAATCTGAAGGGACAAAGACAACACATTCCATGGGACAGTCCAGGTGATAGACAATCAGGGAGAAAAATTGGAAGACAGATAATAACACCACCAAGGAGGACATCAACAAGTAACGAACTTCTCGGGCTCCCAAATCAGAAGAATTGGCCGTTTTGAGTTCCGATTTACACCACTGAGATAAAAGTTGCCTGAACCACCATCACTCTGCCGTGGTTCAGCTGGGAGCGCACTCCGCTGAGTTAGAATGTTCATTCCAGCGATAATTTTTACACGTTTCAATGAGATTGCCTCTCATTAAGCAAAACACATAATGTGGCACTCTGCCCCGAGTTGGCCGTGGTGCGGATGAGACAGTAATCCATCTATTTTGGGATTGCCCCTTTGCAAGGCAGGTTTGGATGGAGATGCAGTGGTTGGTGTCGTGGTTCATCCCAAGCAGCTCCATAACACAGGACTCTGTGCTCTACGGGCAGTTCCCAGGGACACACACCGAGACAGACATCATCTGCTGCTGGAGGTCCATCAACTCAGTGAAAGACGCACTTTGGACTTGCTGAAACTTGCTGGTCTTCCAGAGCAAGGAGATGTCCACGTCTGCGTGTTGCAGACTGGCACAATCCAAGGTCCAGGAGTACGTGCTGAGGGAAGTTCTAAAAATTAGTGCAGTCGCCGCAAAGGCACGGTGGGAAAGAGCCACAGTTTAAAGCCCTTCCGTCATGATAAACCCAGGGGCTGGAATCAGTATAAAACTCCCCTCGGGATGTACTTGTAAACTTTTTGTATACATAGAGCACCAGGATCTGAAAAAACCTATGCAGTGCCATGTATAATGCAAGTTCTGTTTAGTAATGTATGTTGCAAAGAGATGTAACTGTACCCTCACCCGTTCTGTGTACCGTGTAGTGCCAGTAGAAAAGCAATATGATGACTGTATTACAATGTATCCTGGATTATACTGAAATGTACCTCGAAATGTAAAGCAAGCAAATCTATTGAACGGAACTGCCGTTAGCATCGAAATGTATTGTAAGGAATTGCTGACTGCATCCAAATGTACTGAAATGTCTACCAATGTATTGTGCAAATTTTTATATGAATAAATATATGTTTAAATTTTTTAAATTAAGCAAAACACCAGATAATGTCGGCCCATTCTACTCAATCTCTCCTCGTAAGACAAACCTTTTGGCCCAGAAATAGATCTAGGAATATTTTGTTGCATCCCCACTAAAACAGCGTTTTCGTTCCTCAGGTAAGGAGATCAAAAACGTGCACAGCACAACTTCCCTGCTGATTTCCCGGCAGCGAAGGGTCATGAATGTGGGTTGGTCCACTGACCCCAAGTTCTCCGTGATATTAAATAAACCTCAACCTTGGGCAGCGAGATGCTGGAGAGTGTCACTAATCCGATATATATTTCCTGATACTGTTCTCATTTATATCAAACACTCCTTGATATCTTTGCCCTGGAATTCTTAGGGAACCCCTGTGAAATCAACCTAAAACCACAGAGCTCCAACCATCCAATGAGGTGCTTAAACGCTACGAGACTGTAAATAAGAGTTCGCTGCTCTACTGACTGAGGCACCCCGGCCTTATACAATGGTGGATATAGACCAAGTGACCATCAATAAACCAACGCATGTAAAATGAGCCAGGGAACAGAAACTGAACAAGTAACCATTACTGAACCCATCGCACTGTATACCTACCCAGCACCCAGAAACAGTTCCAGACCCAATTAACTGAATCGGAAACTTAAAGTTACCGACCATCCATACATGTTCCCAGAGTTCAGCCTGATTCAGAGTTTGTTGAAAGTTTGGATGTAAACCTTAACCTCGTTACCTTACTGATGTCGGAGATTCCAAGAGTATTCTAATCATAATAATCGGCCACAGGAATAATTAATGAAATATAAAAGCACGACACTCTCGGCACTGACATCACTAAACAGCACACCCAACCCACCCAGCCTGTGTAAGAAACAACTCTGAACAAAGGGGCTGAATAGTCAAAAGGGCAGTAAAGAAGCGATCACACCGTGGCATACATATTTGTAGAATTAGGAACTGCCAAGAAACACTCACTAACCATGCCGCATGTTGGCGTAAGGTAGAAAGATTCTTCGGGCCTATTTATGATTGAATCTTTGCGCATTTTCTCTGAGAAGCGTTGATTTCATTCGTTTTTGCAGAGCCTGCTGATCAATTGACTGGACACCTGATTCACACATAAAGGAAACCTGCGTTGGACTATCAGGTATTGTCATCTTATTAGTGACAGTCAGGTGGGCCCAGCAGCGTGAGATTATATTCCCACCGATGGTTACAACATAGCATAATATATTAAACCAGAGATATTGGGCACGGACATTCAGAGGCATTCAACAGTACAGTCCATGTCACTTCAATCATCAAACTCCCTGAGTGGACATCCTTAAGACATGTAGATCACACGGAGACAGGTAAACTCACCTGTTTAACCGCAGCAGTCAGGCTCAGTAATGCAGATTAAATTCCAAGCAATGGGGTGAGAGTTTCTGCTTCTCAAACAACTCCTTTTTACCAATAATGTTTCAGGGTAATATAAATGAATGCAACCTCAGTTGGGCTGAAAAATTTAAAAACATTTAATCCACGACTCAGTGTACTGCAGGGAGTGCCCGAGCTGCTGGAACAGTGCCAGCTCAGTGTCAGTTAATGCAGATCAGGGAATTAGATACTCATTTTTGTACCTGTGGCTTAAAGAGGTGCCACAAATCGCAGTCCTGGAAATCACATCGCAATAAACATGAATAAAATGAAACGTGGGTTTCAGCTGTTTTCACACATTGTATAGCTGTTATATATGTGAGGGGTTCAGATTATGTTAACTGTCAGTGCAATTCTTTCGCTTTTTATTATTATGCAGAAAAGCAGTATAATAGTTATTTCTTAGAAACATCGATACATATATTTTACAGCACGGAAGGAGGCCATTTCGGTCCATCGTCTCCCTGCCGGCCGACCAAGAGCTATCCAGCCTAATCCCACTTTCTAGCTCTTTCTCCGTAGCACTGTAGGTTACGGCACTTTACATAGAAATAAAAATAATATGTTTACGTGTTTATCCAAGTAGTTCCTGAATGTGGTGAGGGGACATGCCTCTACGCACCTTTCAGGCAGTGGGTTCCAGACCTCCGGATCCATCTGGATGAAGACATTTCCCCTCATATCTCCTCTAATCCTCCCCCCAATTAATGTACATCTCTGTCCCCTGGTTACTGACTCCTCTGCCAAGGGAAAGATTTCATTCCCACCCACTATCCAGCCTGCTCATGATTTTATACACCTCGATAATGTCTCCCGCCTGTCTCCTCTGTTCCAATGAAACAGACCCAGCATCTCCAATATTTCCTCAAAGATAAAAGTCTCCATCCAGAAAACATCTTGTAAATGTCCTCATCACCCTTTCCAGTGCAATCACAGCTTTTCTGTAATGTGGTGACCAGAACTGCATGCAGTACTCCAGCTACCGCCTAAACATTTATTTATACGGTTGATGCATAACGTCCTTATTCTTTTAATCCATCCCTCGACTATTAAAGGCAAGTTTTCAATTTGCATTCTTAACAACATTTTCTCCCTGGCCTGCTTCATTCAGGCATCAGTTGAGCCGCTCTCCAAGGTCCCACTGTTCCTCTGCACTTTTCATTGTCTTAATATTTCAGAGAATTAGCACACAGTGCAGGCTCGATGATTTGAGATTGTAAAGTACTGGGTGCTGCCTTGCTTTCTCGCCTGGGTTCAAACCTTGCTCGCAGCGGATCTGCTCACTTTTGGACTCAACGCTTGTGATAGTTGATATTATATAATCCCCTTCCTCGTTTACATTTAAAATACTAAATGATTGTATGTCAACCTGCATTACTGCCCTGCTAATGCAGCTGAGTTTGGTTAAAGATATTCATTCAAAAAATGATGTATAAATCAACTGTTCAGGATTGCATTCTGGGAAGCTTGGCCAAAGCCCAATGTATGATTCAGACCATGTGGAAAGCTACAGAGAGGGAGGAATAAAAAACTGTGGGGAATTGATTTAAGCACCAGGTGCTGTCTGCTAACGTCAGTCTGTTAACCCATCGGGGGAGCGAATTGAAAGTTACAGGACAGCTTGTTTATTTCACCAGTAATGGTATCAAAGTAGCTGTTCAAATGTGACCAGGGGAACACTGCCCATGAGACATTATAGTTTACAGAGAAGCAGGGTGCAGTACTCGGAAAGAGGCAAGAAAAAGACCAAGGAGAAAAGCAACAAGCAATGAACCTCTCCATCTCCCGAAGCAGATGAATTGGCCATTCTGAGGTTCGTGTTGCATCACTGACTTAATATTGTCTGAACCGCCATCTGTCTGCCATGGCTCCACTGGGAGTGCAACCGCCTCTGAGATAGAAGGTTCACGCTTTATATATATTTTTTATACGTTTTAATTAGATCACCTCACATTCATCTCATTTCCTGAGACTATAGGTCTATTATACTTAATCTCTATGCAAATATTTCCTTTCGTAGGTAATAACACCAAAGCTGTTCCCTAAATGTGACCTTTGTCTTCTCGGCACTGGTTTGTTGTCAATGGAGACGTGTCTGAAACAACAGTGAGCCGTACTTACCCCGAGCATGGAGGTGAGATTCTATAATGTTCAATCTTTAACAGCGAGATGCTGGAGAGAGTCCCGAAGCATGGCACCAATTCCTGAAACTGACGTTGAATCTCATTGATATCAAACACTCCTTGAGCTCTATGCTGTGAAATTCAGAGCTGG
This sequence comes from Pristiophorus japonicus, assembly GCF_044704955.1. Taxonomy (NCBI): domain Eukaryota; kingdom Metazoa; phylum Chordata; class Chondrichthyes; family Pristiophoridae; genus Pristiophorus; species Pristiophorus japonicus. The sequence continues at coordinate 4,412,536 of NW_027252779.1, forward strand.
GAATCTGAGCACAATTCCTTCTGACACATAGCGGGAGAAAACCCTGCAACCCGCCATTATAAACACCCACCACGAAACAACCAGACTGACAAGCCTCTCACTCACTTCTCTCCACATTGGCTGCTCCTAACTTGCTCCTTGTTTCCAGCCTGTTCTACTCCTCTGTACTTCACTAGTTCGGTTCCAGAGACCGCGGCCGACTCTCTCACACCCACAGCCCCTCTGCCCTTTTGCCCCTTCAACCCCTACAAACCTCTTCATTGAACAGCAACTCGCAACTCCTCCTCCGCTCCATTAATATAAACGAAATGATTGCCAACCAGACATTTCCAGTTGGTGAGGTTTGCATGAAGACAAGTTCCAGAGAAGATTCATTGACTGTAAACACGTGGTTAGGGTCAGATGTGGTTTTTCTCCCATCATTCAGAGAGAAGCGGGGTTAGGAGCAGAAAATACCCGTTTTGCTTCTCCCCTTTTAGAAGGAGGCACAAAACGAAACCTCTCCGTCGAGGGATAGAAGCAGAGACCTTTACATCCAACGCTCTCCCAATGAACTCTTTCTGCCTCAGAGAACTCGAATTATGTTACATGCTCTTGGAGGACAATGTTACCCAGGGTAGAATTGTCCCTCCCGCTGCTTCCTCACGGAAGGAGAATTGGCCCCGACCAGATCTCGGAGCTGAGGTTATGCTAGTCTACTGGTGATATCGTTCTATTGCTTCGTGTTTGGGCCACTTTTAATCAGGTCCATGCACACATTCTTCGATCAACCCATCTCTCACTGTGCTTCACTCTCTCATTAATTATTTTTCCTTTTAATCTGGAAAGAGGCAGGGATCAGAACACAATCCCATATCCTCTGCACACACTCACCCGTCTGTTCCCTGTTCTAGCCACGAGATCATTCAATAAATGGTCTTTAGCATGTGACCTGCCTCACAGTGTTCGGCACTGAGCGAAATACAGATTTCATCTCACGAGGTCTGCTTCTGGTCCCAACAGAGCATTAAGAACCAAGTTTCTATCCTTGGCAGGCAGCGACAGAAAGATTAGTGGCTGCAGTGCATCAGCAAATAAGTTAAAATAGGAAATAATAGTAAACCACGTTTTTAACAAAATCGTCGAATCCGTTCCACGGATAGAGATACATATCTTTGATTTAATAGCCATTACATAGAAATGTTTGCAAGATGAACATGTTTGGGAACCAATTAATCGAGGGTTCTTGATATTTCCAAAAGACAGGCAGAATATAAAAGGACTGTGGTTGCCCTGTTAATTACGGATGACATATGCTCATTCGTGATAAATTATCATGGCTCAGAAGACCAGGAGGTAGAATCAGTAAGGACAAAGATAATACATTAAAAGGGGCAGAAAACACTAATGGGATGTGTGTCGGAAGTAAACCATTGGACAGACTATTAATCTACATAAAATTGGAGCTTGTAACAAAGGTAATACATTAATCTTGGGGAACATGAATCTACAGATAGACTAGGCAAATAAAATTGGCAAGGGTAGTCTGGGGATTGGGTTCATGGAATGCGTTCGAGGCAGTTTCCTGGAATAATACTTCATGGAACCAGCCAGCGAGCAGGCTGTTTTACAGGGTGTTTTGTTAGAAAAGACGGGGTTAATTATTCATCTCATAGTAAAGGATCCGCTGTGGAGGAATAATCACAGTATGATAGAATTTCACGCTGATTTTGAGAGTGAATTATTAGTTCTGAAACGAGATTCTTAAAAATAAAGAAAGCCAATGATATAGTTTGTTTTTATTTCAGATTCAGGTACCCGCGATATTTTGTTTTTATATAGTTTGAGGGGTGAGCTGCTATTGTAGGTTGACAAACGTGATTACAATTTAAGACTGCAGATAAATAGTTGTATTCTTTTAAAGAAATGTTTGAAAATTCACAAGGAACATAGATCCCATTGATAAATAAAATCTCAATGGAATATGTGATCTATCCGTAGATAAGTGAAGACGTTAAAGAGAGTATTAGATTAAAAGGGGAGGCTTACAATGTTGTGAAGAATAGCAAGAATAGCAGAAAGCCTGAGGATTCGGAGAGTTTCAGAAAACAAGAAATGATGACAAATAATTGAAAAAATGTGACAACATCGAATATGAGAGTAAACTAGCAAGACGTTTCCAAACAGTTTGCAAGAGCATTTGAACGTATGTGAAAAGGAAGAGAGGAGCAGAAGGAGGAATTGGTCACTCAGCAGCTAGGCCAGGAAATATTGTAATGGGGAATGAGGAAATGAAGTGAAATCTGTTGCATCTGCTTCGCAGTCGGAGATACATTAACATACAAACAAGAGTGGGGACAAGGGGTTAATTTAATGAGGAACATAACATAATTAAGAAGAGTAGAAAAAGTACTTGAGCAACTAAAGAGACTAAAAAGTGACAAATCCCATGGACCTGATGGTCTACATCCGAGGGTTCTAAAAAGAAGTGGCTGCAGATATAGTGGATGCATTGGTAGTGATTTTCCAAATGTACCTAGATTCCAAAATGATCCCAGCGGAGTGGAAGGTAGCAATTGTAAAATTCAAGAAAGGAGTGGAAGAGAAAACAGGGAACTATAGGCCAGTTAGTCTGATATCAGTCGTCGGGAAAATGCTGGAGTCCATTATTAATGAGCGGGTAACTGTGCACTTACAAATTACATTTTGATTCGGCTTCCACAAGGAACATTTTTAGGCGATTTCTTTCAGTTGAGGTGTGAACTAAAAGCAAGAAAAATCCCATTTTGACCACTTGGCTGTGTTCATAAAATGTTGGAAATTTGCCTGGACCATGAGAACGAAGATGTTGTATTTTTGTTGATTTTTTGGATTTCTGCCGATCTCAGCACTCTTTTTGCAACTCAGTTGTTTTGCCAACTAAAATTGTTTTGTGAACCAAAAGCCTGTTGTAAGCTGCTCGAAGTTTCTGCACATTTTTGCCTGTCAGTTTATCTTTAAATTTCCAAATATAATGTCCAAGGGAGAAAAGTTAATCCTTTCATTCATTCGTCACTTATTAGTCAATTTCTGGGTATTCAGTGAGCTTGTGATGAATTGCTCAGTTTCTCAATGTTTGGTCAGGATACGGACAATTGCTCAATTTGTGAGTGTTCAGTGTATTTGTGGACAGAGGGTCAGTATCTGTTTGCTCCAGCCGACAGTGATCACATGCAGGGTGTATAGTATGGGTGTGGTGAATAGGCCAATTGCTGCTGCTCAGTTCCGCTCTGTACAAGTGTTGAGTTTCTGTATACAGCTCCCGGTATTGGGCAGTAGTTGTGTTTCTGGGTGCAGGCCCCAGACCGGAGGAGGAAGCAGACCTGGGCGAGACCAGAGCGGGAGCAGAGCGAGAATGGGAGCAACTCAACAGAGGCAGAATAGAAACATGGAAACATAGAAAATCGGAAAAAATAGGTGCAGGAGTAGGCCATTCGGCCCTTCGAGCCTGCACCGCCATTCAATAAGATCATGGCTGATCATTCACCTCAGTACCCTTTCCTGCTATAGAGGGAATGGGACAGAGTGATGTCAGAGTTGGAAAACTGACGTCGACACAAGTGAAGGAACTGATTGGTGAGTAGCTGGTGAGTGTTTCTTTATTCAGGTTTAAGTTTATATCTGCTGGGTTAGATCCTAGTCTATTAAATATATGCATGGCAGCGCAGCTCAGTCCCGTGGAGTTCACATCCTGTGCAACATGGGAAGTCCTGGATGCTCCACATAGCTTGGCCGACCACTTGTGCAGAAAGTGTTACCAGCTCCAGCAACTCGAGCTCCGCGTTTCGTAGATTGAGTGGCGGCTGGAGTCACTGCGGTGCATCCGCCAGTTTGAGAATATCGGGGACAGCACAATTCTAGAGGTGGTCACCCCGCAGCTTAACCATTTGCAGGTAGAGAGGCAGTGGGTGAGGACCAGACAGCAGAGCAGATCCAGGCAGGTAGTGACGGAGTCCCCTGAGTCCATCTCACTCACTAACATACAAACATAGGACATAAAAACATAGAAATTTAAAGCGGAGAAAGATGCCACTTCAGCCCATTGTGTCCCCACCAGCTGACAAAGACACACGACCCTCGGGCAGCAGCCCTGAAGGTGACATATAAATCTTTGAACAATGAACAACGCTGGACAGCTAAAGAGCACCATGCTCAAACAGTCATGCGATAACACATGAATTGCAACAATTTACACTCCACCCCACCTGGAAACATGTGATCTCATGGGAGGGCCAAAAAAACAGGTCAAAATCCTGGCGAATTGGGGAAAAAAATATGGGAAAATTCCTTTCCGACCCATCTAGGCGATCGAAACGAGGCAAGGAGATAACTCTGGCCTTAATCGTTAACATGATGTACTTACCATCGTGTCTGCACCAGCCAACAAGAGGTTATCCAGTTTAGTCCCACTTACCGGCTCTAGTTCCGTCATCCTGCAGGTTAAGTAACTTCAAGTGCCCATGCAAGCACATTTTAAATGTGGTGAGTGTTTCTGCATTCAGCAACCTTCTCGGCAGCGAGTTACAAACCCCACACAATCCGCTGCGTGAAGAATTTTCCCTCAAATCGCCTCTAATTCTTCAACTAACGACCTTAAACCTATGCTCCCTCGTAAATGATCTGTCCGGAAAGGGAAAGAGGCTCTTGCTATCCACTACATCCAGGCCATTCAAAATGTTATATGCCTCAATGAGATCTCCCCTCAGCGTCCTATGTTCCAAGAAGAACAAACCCAGCGAATCCACTCTGCCCTCAAAGTTAAAATTCTCCATTCCAGGCAGCATCCTCGTAAATCTCGTCTGCACCCTTTCCAGTGAAATCACGTACTTCCTACTGTCACACGAACAGAATTGCACGCACTATTCCAGCTGTGGCCTAACCAGAGTATTTTATAAATTAAGCATAACCTCCCTGCTCTTGTATTCTATTCCTCGACAAATACAGACAAACAAACCGTATGTCTTCTGAACCATCTTATCCACATCGTATGCGACTTTCAAGGACTTGTGGAGAAGCACTCCAAGTTCCCTTTGTTCATCTACACTTCTATGTGGCCTACCTTTTAATGTGTATACCCTTTCTAATGGCATTACGTCACACTTTTCGGAATTAAATTTAATTTGATACTGTTCTGCCCACCTGACCAGTGGATTGCAATCCTCCTGCTGCTGTCCATGACTTGCCTCTTCATTTTTAACCAAACAGCCAATTTTACTTTCATTTGCAAACTATTTAATCACACCCATCAGATTCAAATCTAGATCATTGATGTGTACCACAAAAAGCAAGGGACGCAGAACTGAGCCCCGCGGAAACGCACTGGAATCATGCTTCCAATCACAAAAACATCCAATAAACATTGCCCTCTGCTTCCTAACTCTAAGCCACTTTTGGCTCCAACTTGCCACTTTGCCATGGATCCCATGGGCTTTTATCATCTGGACCAATCTACCACGTGGGACCTTATCAAAAGCTTGGCTAAAGTCTATATACACTAAGTCATATGCACTGCCCTGATCGATACGCCTGGTTGCCTCCTTGAAAATTGCAATCAGGTGAGTCACACAGGAGCTTCCCTTTACAAATCCGTGCTGACTGTCCCTGAATAATCCTTGCCTTTCTAAATCTGTATCTATCTTGTCCTTCAAGATTTTTTCCAAAAATGTTCCCACCACTGTGGATAGGCTGACAGGCCTGTAATTATTCGGGCTATCTCTTTCTCCCTTCTCAAACAAGGGTAGCACATCAACAATCGTCCAGTGCATTGTCACTTAGCCCGAATCCAAAGAGGATTAGAAAATTAAGGTCAACCCCTCTGCTATTTCCTCTCTTGATTCGCTCAACAGCCTTGGATGCATTTCATCTGGTCCTGGGCTCTATTCCACTTTCAAAGCAGCAAAAACCCAAATCCCCTCTCTCACTACGTCTATTTCACTCAGAATTTCACCCGTATTATTTTCTGAGTACTGGTGAGGGCGATGGTGACTCTGGGACCAAAAAGCGAGACAAGTCCACGCCACCATGGATGGCACAACTTTTCAGGTGGAGGAAGGAGAATGGAGGAGCATTAGTGGTCGGGGATTCGATAATCAGGCGAGCAGACAGCACTTTCTGCGGCCGTAGAGGTCACTCCAGGTTGGGAAGTTGCCTACCTGGTGCCAGGATTAAGGATGTCACTGAGATGCTGCAAACCATTCTGGGGGATAGTGTAAACAGTCAGATCTCCTGGTACGTATCAGTGCAATGACACTGGTAGAAAGAGGGAGGAAGTCCTGCAGGCAGAATTTAGCAGCTCGGACAGAGATTAAACTCAACATCGAGGAGTATTCAACATTTAGGAATGATAGACAGGAAGGAACAGGAGGCGGGGTAGCATTGCTAGTTAAAGAGGAAATTAACGCAATGGTAAGAATGGACATTAGCGTGGATGATGAGAATCGGTATGGGTGGAGCTGCGGAATACCAAGGGTCAGAAAACGCCAGTGGGAATTGTGTACAGACCACCAAACAGCAGTAGTAAGTTTGGCGACAGAATCAAACAAGGAATAATGGATGCACGCAATAAAGGTACAGCAGTTATCATGGGTGACTTTGATCTACATATTGATTGGGCTAACCAAACTGGTAGTAATGCGGTGGATGAAGATTTCCTGGAGTGTATTAGGGAAGGTTTTCTAGACCAATGTGACGAGGAATCAACCAGGGAGCTGGCCATAGTGGACTGGGTGATGTGTAATGAGAAGAGGACTAATTCGCAATCTTGTTGTGCGAGGCCCCTTGGGGAACAGAGACTATAACATGTTATAGTTCTTTATTGGGATGGAGAGTGACACAGTTAATTCAGAAACCAGGGTCCTGTACTTAAGGAAAGGTAACTTCGATGGTTTGAGGCGTGAATTGGCTAGAATAGACGGGCAAATGATATTTAAAGGGTTGACGGTGGATAAGCAATGGCAAACATTTAAAGATCACATGGATGAACTTCAGCAATTGTACATCCCTGTCTGGAGTAAAAATAAAACACGGAAGGTGGCTCAACCGTGGCTAAAAAGGAAAATTAAAGATCGTGTTAAATTTAAGGAAGAGGCATATAAATTGACGGGAAAAAGCAGCAAACCTGACGACTGGGAAAAATTTAGAATTCAGCAGAGGAGGACAAAGGGTTTAATTAAGAAGGGTGAAGCAGAGTGCGAGAAGAAGCTTGCTGGGAATATAAAAACTGACTGCAAATGATTCTATAGATATGTGTGAAGACAAAAAGATTAGGGAAGACAAACGTGGGTCCCTTGCAGTCGGATTCAGGTGAATTAATAATGGGGAAAAAAGATATGGCAGACCAATTGAATAAATATTTTTGTTCTGTCTTCACGAAGGAAGGCACTAATAACCTTCATATTAGGGGACCGAGGGACTAGTAAGAAGAAGGAACTGAAGGATATCCTTATTAGGCAGGAAATTGTGTTAGGGAAATTGATGTGATTGAAGGCCGATAAATCCCCGGGGCCTGGTAGACTGCATCTCAGAGTACTTAAGGAAGTGGCCCTAGAAATAGTGGATGCATTGAGGATAATTATCAAACAGTCTATCGACTCGGGTTCAGTTCCTAAGAACTGGAGGGTAGCTAATGTAAAACCACTTTTTAAAAAGCGAGGGCGAGAGAAAGCGAGTAATTTTCGACCGGTTAGCCTGACATCAGTGTGGGGAAAATGTTGGAATCAATTATTAAGGATTACGTAGTAGCGCATTTGAAAAGCAGTGACAGGATCGGTCCAAGTCAGCATGAATTTATGAAGGGGAAATCAAGCTTGACAAATCTGGAATTCTTTGAGGATGTAACTAGTATAGTGGACAAGGGAGAACCAGTGGATGTGGTGTATTTGGACTTTCAAAAGGCTTTTGACATGGTCCCATACAAGAATTTGGTGTGCAAAGTCAAAGCACATGGTATTGGGGGTAATATACTGACGTGGATACACAACTGGTTGGCAGAGAGAAAGCAGAGAGTCGGTTAATGGGTCCTTTTCAGAATGGCAGGCAGTGATTGGTGGAGTGCCGCAGGGCTCATTGCTGGGTGCACAGCTCTTTACAATATATATCAATGATTTGGCTGAAGGAATTGAGTGTAATATCTCCAAGTTTGCAGATGACACAAAACTGACTGGCGGTGTGAGTTGTGAGGAGGACGCTAAGAGGCTGCAGGGTGATCCGACAAGTTAGGTGAATGGGCAAAAGCATGGCAAATGCAGTAAAATGTGGATAAATGTGTAGTTATCCATTTTGGGGGGAAGATCGTGAAGTCAAAATATTATCTGAATGGTGGCAGATTGGGAAAAGGGGTGGTGCAAAGCGACCTGGGTGTCATGGTTCATCAGTCATTGAAAGTTGGCCAACATGTGCAGCAGGCGGTAAAGAAGGCAAGTGTTATGTTGGCCTTCATAGCTAGGGGATTTGAGTATAGGAGCAGGGAGGTCTTACTGCAGTTGCTCAGGGCCTTGGTGAGACCTCACCTGGAATATTGTGTTCAATTTTTCTCTCCTAATCTGAGGAAGGACATTCTTGCTATTGAGGGAGTGAAGCGAGGGTTCACCAGACTGATTCCCTGGATGGCCGGACTGACATATGAGGAGAGATTGGATCAACTGGGCCTTTATACATTGCAGTTCAGAAGGATGAGTGGGATCTCGTAGAAACATACAAGATTCTGACGGGACGGGACAGGTTAAATGCGGGTAGATTGTTCACGATGTTGGAGAAGTTCAGAACCAGGGGACACAGTCTTAGGATAAGGGGTAGCCCATTTAGGGCTGAGATGTGGAGAAACTTCTTCACTCAGAGAGTTGTTAACCTGTGGAATTGCCTGCAGCAGAGAGTTGTTGATGCCAGTTCATTGGATATATTCAAGAGGGAGTTAGATATGGTCTTTACGGCAAAAGGGATCAAGGGGAATGGAGAGAAAGCAGGAAAGGGGTACTGAGGAATCTTCAGTTATGATCTAATCGAATGGTGGGGCAGGCTCGAAGGGCACTTATTTTACATGTTTCTATGTTTCTATCTCCAAGGTTGTAATCTCGCGGTTGCTACCGGTACCATGTGATGGTGGGTGCAGAAATAGCAGGATAGAGAAATGTATGCTTAGTGTAGGGAAAGGTTTTTGGTCAGATTTCTCTGACTCCTTGGCGTTTTCGAGGTGCCCCACACCCTGGATTCTAGACTGTGGACTGATTTGGAGCCTCTGAAAAACTGAGACAGAGTCAGTTGGGAATGCAAAACTGGTTTTATTGTGTTCAGACAGAGTAAAAAGACAAGTTTGTAATAATCACAGTAATCAGGTACAAATAGGGAGAAATTGCAACTCAAATGATCTATATTTGGGTCGAACACATAACACATATAACAGATTAAAAGAACACAGTCCTCCCACCTCCCAAAATACTTATGCACTAAACCTGGAAGGGGAAAACACACCAGAACATCAACGGGTAGGGACAGTAAGAAAAATCCCAACCTCCCAAACCCACCATCGAGCTACGTTAGAACTCTGGGGTTTCAGGGACCATGCTCACCAATTCCCGATTGACAGTTCCAACTCCGGGGTTCGCCTTTGTTGTCCTGGTCCTGTTCTAAACTCTGGGGTTCGCCTTAGTTGTCAGCGTTCTGTAGTCTGTACCTCGGACCTCGTTGGGGAACTCAACCTGCATTGCTTCTTCAATTGGGCTGAGTCCGCTAGTGCGGTAAGGTGCGTATTGGACTTGCTGGGTGAGTATTCACTTTTCCTTGGTCAGGGTAGTCTTAAAAGGCCCATTAGGTAATGCTTTATTCCTTGATAGCTTAGGAACTGCTTGTAGATTGCAAAAACCTTCGTATTTTCTTCCGTTTTGTCGGGTTGGTTCCGGTTGACTGTTTCATTGGTTGCGATGATCCGACACATTCCGGTAGTCATAATGAAAGCCTGTTTTCGGTCGTGGTGCTGTAATTATGTGTTTTAGAGATTCCTTTCATGGATGTTTTCAAGGCTGGTGTTAACCTTATGCAATGAGAATGCTGCCTTTATAGTGTCTCTGGAAGCACCCTTAACTGCCAGAACACGCCTTCAATTATTCTTAAACAGGCTTCCTTATCTTCGCGCCAAATCAATTCTTGGGATCTGTTTAAACTGTTCTATCCATTGATTTTCAAATGTCACCTTTGTCAGTGTTTTTGGTGGACTAGTCAGCAGAAACTCGATTAGGGTGTGATACTGTGCTCTCACTGGTATTGCATTGTTTTAGGATTGTCCAGTTTCCTGGCCACATAGTTGGGCCAATGATTTACATAGTGGTTGACTGGGTAATTGGCTTCTTGCATATTTTGGATGAGTTCTATAGTTTAGATAATGGCTGGTAATTTGATTATCTCTTAGGGGGTGAATTGGTGCTGCATAGTTCCCCAGGCATTCTGTGATCCTTAATACACGAAGTTGCTTCGCAGAGGTTAGCCCCACCTCCTGTATTCGGTAAATCTGTTTCGCAGGAGAAAAAATGTTCTGGAATCTTAAAATCTATATGTTCCTTCCCATAGATGTTTAGGAGATCTCAGGCTTCTGTAATTTAGGTCCATTTTGTATTTTCTTTTCAAAAAGGCCAAACACTGGGGGGGTTTCCATGAGCTTTGCCTTTTTTTGCCTTTTTCCTTTTAAAACTTAGATCTCCACTTGAAAAATCCAAAGCTCATATTTAACATTCCAAGAGGAGCTTTTCTTTAATTTTCAGGGAGAGGGATTCATGGGAATTTTTGGGCCCCGTTCAGTCCCCGCTATGACACTATGCAACCATAGTGTCACTTTACACGTGAGCAAAGATTCCTGCCTCTCAAGAGCTAACCTTCCCGCAGCCATAGCTCACATTCCGCTTTACACGATACAGCATTAAGTTTCATTCCCTTCCCTTTACAGTCATATAGGCAAGTTACGCTGCACTTCACAAACATAATACACATTTCAAATAAATCACACAACATTATAAATTTAAGTTGCTAATCGGGTTCCTAAGGTTTGTCCACCATCCTGTAATATTGGGATTGGTGCCTTCGGTTCTCCCCTTTGCACTTGTTCCACCACAGATACAGAACTATCCCGAGCTGACATACTATAAAAAGTGGGGAGGCTATCCTGATCCAAGAAGGGTCTTCTATATTTCCGAAAATGTCCCACCAGGGTGGAACTATGATAGCCAAGATCTCACTCCCTATCTTAAATGTCTTTTGTTCCAGAGTGTAGAAATGTTTCTGCGATATTTCCACATATTGCAGCAAGGAGGTAAGATGTTCGGGTAGAGGAGGAATTGCAGAACCAAAATGTGTTCCATAGTCTTGTAGATTTGTGAAATTGTCGGTGACTGTGAGGTGAACAGTGTAGGGCTCAGGAATGGGTACAATCCATTCTTGGGCCACTTTAACTGGTGCATCGCATTTAATGCACAAACTGCTCACTCACTGGACAGCCGTAAATGAGGGATCCTTCCACGTCACCTCAGTCGCTGCTGCTCATCCTTATCAGGGGTAGCAGGAACAGGATCCTTCTCATGCTGTCATCTTTCCTGTCGGGGCACATAAAACAGATTGTCTTGCCCTGAGAAAGCTCTCTGGCTTGACAAAGGTGACTGAGTTCCAAGTTGAGCTCATAGTCTTTAATTGACTGGCTGTCTTATTCAGTTCCAGGTGCACTGATTGCTTTTAACTTTGTCTCACAATGTTCTGCTTGTTATCTTACCGGTGCTTCCTTAATAGCCACACCAGTAGATTCCTCTTACTCCCGGGTATTACCCGTCCTGTGCTTCTTTTACCAGCTGCGCAGGTAGATTATTTTCCTTACCCCAGTTAACTAATACATATATACTTATCATTACACAGATAAATCTTACACTATTCTAAATTATTCACTAAACATACATAAATTCATATTTTAAACATCCTTAAATTCACATCGCTATAGATGTACATCTGCCACCCGTCTCCGGGTGGCGAGGCTAATTCCTGTTTACCTCCACTTGGGACAGCTCCTGGGCATCTTGTAAGGCTGCAAGTAAGGCGGCATGAGCCACAACATTCAGAGGGCTCTCACTAATGTTACTGGGGTTTGCCCTGTGTCCCAGGTGATCGGGGAACTGTTCCCTTCGATGATGCAGCACACTGCCCCTTTTGATGTGGCCGCAGTGTCCTGCTCTGTAGGTTTTGCGCAGCCTGAAGCTGCAGGCTGGGGGCCCTTATCTTTACAACGCTTCCTGACCTTGGGTGTCCCCTTTCTGGTGGCGGCCTTAACTGGACCGAGACACTGGAACTGGGGCGCTGGTGACCACGGGGCTTTTGGCTGTGTTGTGTGGTTAGTCCTTATTGGGGCTACTGTTCCTGTGGGTGCATCCAAGTTCCAAGCAATTGGTGGGATCGTCCCTCCAGTAACGCAGTTCCCCGCTCCCACCTGCCCTGTTTGTCTGGCTGCCCCGCCCCCTTTGCGACTACTGACTGCTTCTTACGTTTTTCCGGCTCCCCTGGTTTAAACAGCTTACACTGGTTGATATGGAACTACTTCGTGCAGCGGGGTATCTTTATGGCATAGACCATGGATCTTGCCTTGTCCACAATGTGGTATGGTACATATATAGGGCTTCAAATGTTCCAACCCGGGCAAAATTCCTAAGCATCACCTGATCCCCTAACTCCCATTCATGGTGCTAGCGGGGTTCGAGCAGCAATCGCTTGCTCCGATGCTGCTTCCCCATGTTATCAGCAGCTTGCCAGTGAGTCTGCTTGAGGTGTTCAAACAGATTCTTGACAAAATGGTCTCGGTTCACCTCTCTGAGCTGACATTCCGTGAGCACCGGGGGTAGGACATGGGTGGGGGTTCGCATGGCCCTCCCAGTCATGAGTTCGTGTGGGGAATACCACGAGCTCTGTGACTGGCTCCCCCGGATCCCCATTAGGACCAGCGGTAAGACCTCTGCCCATTTCTGGGGTGAGTCTCTCGTCTCCTTCCGCAGCCTTCCTTTAATGGTGCGGTTTAACGCTCCACAATACCTGATGACTGTGGGTTGTGGGCAACATGCCATTTCCCTTGAATGCCGAGCGTATTAAAGATTGCCTGCATTAGCTGACCTGTGAAGTGGCTCCCCTGGTCAGTCTCCACATACTGTGGTAGTCCCCACCGGGGAATACCTGTTTCACAAGGATCCTAGCTGTTCCTAAAGCTATGGCTGTTCGCATGGAAAGGCTTCAACCCATTTGGAAAACTAATCCACAGGACTAGGCAGTATTTATCACCTCCCTGTGCGGTGGGTAGGAACCCGATGTAGTTGATCTGAATCGACTGCCATGGTCCCTCTACCCTCCTGATGTGTCCCATAGAAACTTTCCTTTTCTGGGGGAAAGAGTTGTTTGCAGCACACACTAGGCAGTCGGCGCAGAACTCGCGGACATCCTCCCTGAGTCTCGGACACCAACCTGCCTATTCCACCCGTTGCCAGGTGGTCTCAGGTGCGGGTGCCCCACTCCTGGATCCTCATGGGCCAGTTGGAGGAATTCCCTCCTGTGTTGCTGTGGCACTACACATTGCTCTCCCCTGAACAGCATGCCTTCTTTAATAGAAATATACAAACATAGAAAGTAGGTGCAGGAGCAGGCCATTCAGCCCTCTAGCCTGCACCGCCATTCAATGAGTTCATGGCTGGACATGAAACTTCAGTACCCCCTTCCTGCTTTCACGCCATACTCCTTGATCCGCCGAGTAGTAAGGACTTCATCTAACTCCCTTTTGAATATATTTAGTGAATTGGCCTCAACTACTTTCTGTGGTAGAGAATTCCACAAGTTCACCACTCTCTGGGTGAAGAAGTTTCTCCTCATCTCGGTCCTAAGTGGCTTACCCCTTATCCTTAGACTGTGACCCCTGGTTCTGGACGTCCCCAACATTGGTAACATTCTTCCTGCATCCAACCTGTCCAAACCCGTCAGAATTTTAAACGTTTCTATGAGGTCCCCTCTCACTCTTCTGAACTCTAGTGAATACAAACCCAGTTCATCCAGTCTTTCCTGATAGGTCAGTCCCACCATCCCGGGAATCAGTCTGGTGAATCGTCGCTGCACTCCCTCAATAGCAAGAATGTTCCTCAAGTTAGGAGACCAAAACTGTACACAATATTCCAGGTGTGGCCTCACAAAGGCCCTGTACAACTGTAGCAACACCTCCCTGCCCATGCACTCAAATTCCCTCGCTTTGAAGGCAAACATGCCATTTGCTTTCTTAACCGCCTGCTGTACCTGCATGCCAACCTTCAATGACTGATGTACCATAACACCCAGGTCTCCTTGCACCTTCCCTTTTCCTAATCTGTCACCATTCAGATAATAGTTTGTCTCTCTGTTTTTACCACCAAAGTGGATAACCTCACATTTATCCACATTATACTTCATCTGCCATGCATTTGGCCAATCACCTAACCTACCCAATCATTCTGCAGCCTCATAGCATCCTCCTCGCAGCTCACATTGCCACCCAAATTAGTGTCATCCGCAAATTTGGAGAGACTATATTTAATCCCCTCGTCTAAATCATTAAAGTACAATGTAAACAGCTGGGGCCCCAGGACAGAACTTTGCGGTACCCCACTAGTCACTGCCTGCCATTCTGAAAAGTACCCATTTACTCCTACTCTTTGCTTCCTGTCTGACAACCAGTTCTCAATCCATGTCAGCACACTACCCCGAATCCCATGTGCTTTAACTTTGCACATTAATCTCTTGTGTGGGACCTTGTCGAAAGCCTTCTGAAAGTCCAAATATACCACATCAACTGGTTCTCCTTTGTCCACTTTACTGGAAACATCCTCAAAAAATTCCAGAAGATTTGTCAAGAATGATCTCCCTTTCACAAATCCATGCTGACGTGGACCTATCATGTCACCATTTTCCAAATGCGGTGCTATGACATCCTTAATAATTGATTCCATCATTTTACCCACTACTAAGGTGAGGCTGACCGGTCTATAATTCCCTGCTTTCTCTCTCCCTCCTTTTTTTAAAAAGTGGGGTTACATTGGCTACCCTCCACTCCATAGGAACTGATCCAGAGTCAATGCAATGTTGGAAAATGACTGTCAATGCATCCGCTATTTCCAAGGCCACCTCCTTAGTTACTCTGGGATGCAGTCCAGCAGGCCCTGGGGATTTATCTGCCTTCAATCCCATCAATTTCCCCAACACAATTTCCCGACTAATAAAGATTTCCCTCAGTTCCTCCTCCTTACTAGACCGTCTGACCCCTTTTATATCCGGAAGGTTGTTTGTGTTCTCCTGAGTGAATACTGAACCAAAGTACTTGTTCAATTGCTCTGCCATTTCTTTGTTCCCAGTTATGACTTCCCCTGATTCTGACTGCAGGGGACCTACGTTTGTCTTTACTAACCTTTTTCTCTTTACATACCTATAGAAACTTTTGCAATCCGCCTTAATGTTCCCTGCAAGCTTATTCTCATACTCCATTTTCCCTGCCCTAATCAAACCCTTTGTGCTCCTCTGCTGAGTTCTAAATTTCTCCCAGTCCCCGGGTTCGCTGCTATTTCTGGCCAATTTGTATGCCACTTCCTTGGCTTTAATACTATCCCTGATTTCCCTTGATAGCCACGGTTGAGCCACCTTCCCTTTTTTATTTTTACGCCAGACAGGAATGTACAATTGTTGTAATTCATCCATGCGGTCTCTAAATGTCTGCCATTGCCCATCCACAGTCACTTTCCACAGCGCGCGCCGTCAGTCCCAGGAACTTTACTTCCTTTTGGCCGATCTGCGCCTTCTTGGGGTTAACTTGAAAACCTTCCTCCCTAAATAGCTCCAGCAGCCCGGCCAGCAGTGGGCCATGCTGCTCACCCTCATCGGTGAATAGGAGCAGATAGTTCACACACTGGACCAGCTGCCGGTTTCTGCTAAAACCCTTCAAGCAGTTAGCCATGCATTGATAACAAATGTTGGAGCACTCCATGCCACTTGCGCTGGACTGAGCACGGTTTAAAGTTTTAATTTGCTGCTGGTAGGGGCTGTGATCTCCCGACTCAAACCCCTTAGTGATGATTACTCTGTAGGCTGCCAGGATGTCTTTGACTCTCTCCTCCTGCTCTTTAATTGTCTATTAAGGCGAGCATTCTCTTCTTGCAGTACCCATTGATTTTTCTTAGCCACTGTGACCTGACACTGGATATAATCCAACCCATTCCTGAACGTCTTCCCTGTGTAAATCCTTTCCTCGTTGTGCTCATGTAACTCTCTCATTAACCTTTCCCCTATGATTGTTTGTGCACTAGACTGTTCCTCTGCCGCTCTCAGTTCAGCCCCTTGGTTCTCGACTGTTGAATTTAAGAGTTGGATCTGTTTATGCAGACATACTCACCAAATTGCCTTTTCCACTGCCTTTTTGTTAGTTTTTCCCTCTGTCCACTGGGCTGCAGCGTCCCCTGGACGCTCAGCACGCAACAGATCACGTCACCACTTCTTTGCTACATTCACTCTTCTGACCACATAGGAAGCAATCCTCGCTTCCATTTTACTTCTTTTCTCACAACTGAAGTCTGTCTCCTCACATCCCTTTTGCCACAGTTCCTTTGTGGTTGCTCTTATGTAGGGGGTGATTTTTGGTCAGGTTTCGCTGACTTCTTGCAGATTGCGCGGCGCCCCACACGCTGAATCCTCGACTGTGGACTGATTTGGGGGTTGTGAGTCAGTTGGGTAGGATGCAAACTGGTTTTATTGCGCTCAAATAGAGTAAAAAGGTATATTTTTAATAATCATAGTAATCAGATACAAATAGGAAGAAATGGCAACACAAATGCTGTATAATTGGGAAGAACACGTAACACATATAACAGATTAAAAGAACACAGTCCTCCCACCTACCAAAATACGTATGCACTAAACATGGAAGGGGAAAACACACCAGAACATCAACAGGTAGGAACAGTTAGAAAAACCCCAACCTTCCAGACCCACGATCGAGCTAGGTTAGAATTCTGGGGTTTCAGGGACCATGCTCAACAATTTCCATTTGACAGATCTAACTCTGGGTTTCGCCTTAGTTGCACTGGTCGTATTGGACTTGTGAAATGAGTATTCACTTTTCCTTGGTCAGGACAGTCTGAAAAGTTAAGATAGGTAATGATTTACCACTTGGTAGCGTTGGACCAGCTTTTAGAGTGGAAAAAATGTTCGGTTTTTCTTCGGTTTAGTCGGGTTGATACCCATTGACTATTTGATTTGTCGCGATGGTCCGAAACTTTCTGATAGTCATTGTGAAAGCATGTGAGATCAGACAGTGTGTATCCCGGTGGCCCAATGAGATCAGACAGTGTGTAATTCGGGGGCCCAGTGAGATCAGACAGTGTGTAAACCGGGGGCCCAGTGAGATATGATAGTGTGTACCCGGGGGCACAGTGAGCTCAGACAGTGTGTAACCGGGGTGCACAGTGAGATCAGAGAGTGTATAACCCAGGGGCCCATTGAGATCAGACAGTGTGCAACCATGAGGCCCAGTGAGATCAGAGAGTGTGTATCTTTGGGACCCAGTGAGATCAGACAGTGTGTAACCAGGGGGTGGGCACAGTGAGTTGAGACAGTGTGCAACCCGTGTCCCAGTTAGATTAGACAATGTGTAACCCGGGGGCCCAGTGAGATCAGACAGTGTGCAACACGGTGGCACAGTGAGATCAGACAGTGTGTAAATCGGGGGTCCAGTGAGATCAGACAGTGTGTAACCCAGGGGCCCAGTGAGATCTGACAATGTGTAACCCGGGGGCCCAATGAGATCAGACAATATGAAAACGTGGCCCAGTGAGATCAGACTGTGCATAACCCGGGGGCTCAGTGAGATCAGACAGTGTATAACCCGGGGCCCAGTGATATCAGACGGTGTGCAACCAGGGGGCGCAGTGAGATCAGACCATGTGTTACCCCGTTGCCCAGTGAGGTCAGACAGTGTGTAACCCGGGGATGGGCCCAGTGAGATCGGACTGTGTGTAACCCAGGGCCCCATTGAGATCAGACAGTGTGTAATTGGGGGCCCAGTGAGATCAGACAGTGTGTAACCCGGGGGACCAGTGAGATCAGACAGTGTGTAACCCGGGGGCCCAGTGAGATCAGACAGTGTGTAACCCGGGGGTGGGTCCAGTGAGATCAGACTGTGTGTAACCCGGGGGCCCCATTGAGATCAGACAGTGTGTACCCGGGGGCCCAGTGAGATCAGACAGAGTGTAACCCGGTGGCCCAGTGAGATCAGACAGTGTGTAACCCGGGCGCCAGTGAATCAGGCAGTGTGTAACCCGGGGGCCCAGTGAGATCAGACAGTGCGTAACCCGGGGGTGGGCTCAGTGAGATCAGACAGTGTGTACCCGGGGGTTCAGTGAGATCAGACAGTGTGTAACATGTGGGCCCAGTGTGATCAGACAGTGTGTAACCGGGGGGCCGAGTGAGATCAGACAGTGTGTAACCCGGGGGCCCTGTGAGATCAAAGAGTGTGCAACCCGGGGGTGGACCCAGTGAGATCAGACAGTCTGTAACCCGGGGGTGGGCCCAGTGAGATCAGACAGTGTGTAACCCGGGGGCCCAGCGCGATCAGACAGTGTGTACCCGGGGACCCAGTGAGAACAGACAGCGTGTAACCGGAGGGCACAGTGAGATCAGACAGTGTGTAATCCAGGGGGCCCAGTGAGATCTGACAGTGTGTATACTTGGGGCCCTGTGAGATCAAACAGTGTGTAACCCTGGGGTGGGCCCTGTGAGATCAGACAGTGTGTAATCCGGGGGTGGGCCCAGTGAAATCAGTCAGTGTGTAACTCGGGGGCACAGTCAGATCAGACAGTGTGAAACCCTGGGGCCCAGTGAGGTCAGACAGTGTGTTAACCGGGGGTGGGCCCAGTTAGATTAGATAATGTGTAACCCGGGGGCCCAGTGAGATCAGACAGTGTGTAACCAGGGGACCCAGTGAGAACAGGCAGTGCGTAACCCGGGGGCCCAATGAGATAAGACAGTGTGTAACCCGGGGGCCCAGTGAGATCAGACAGTATGTAACTTAGGGGCCCAGTGAGATCAGAGAGTGCGTAAACCGAGGGCCCAGTGAGATCAGACAGTGTGAAACCTGGGGGCCCAGTGAGATCAGAGAGTGTGTAACCCGGGGGCCCAGTGAGATAAGACAATGTGCAGACGTGGCCCAGTGAGACCAGAGAGTTTGTAACCCGGGGGCTCAGTGAGATCAGTCAGTGTTTAACCCGGGGACCAGTGATATCAGACGCTGTGCAACCAGGGGGCCAAGTGAGATCAGAAGTGTGTAACCCGGGGGCCTAGCGAGATCAGACACTGTGTAACCCGGGGGTGGGCCCAGTGAGATCAGACAGTGTGTAACCCAAGGGCCCAGTCAGATCAGACTGTGTGTAATTGGGGGCCCAGTGAGATCAGAGAGTGTGTAACCCGGGGGCCCAGTGAGATAAGACAGTGTGTAAACCGGGGGCCCAGTGAGATCAGAAACTGTGTAACCCGGGGGTGGGTCCAGTGAGATCAGGCAGTGTGTAGCCAGGGGTGGGCTCAGTGACATCAGACAGTGTGCACCCGGGGGCTCAGTGAGATCAGACAGTGTGTAACCCGGGGGCCCAGTGTGATCAGACAGTGTTTAACCCGGGGGTCCAGTGAGATCAGACAGTTTGAATCCTTGGGGCCCTGTGAGATCAAACAGTGTGTAACCCGGGTTTGGGCCCAGTGAGTTCAGACAGTGTGTAACCCGGGGTTGGGCCCAGTGAGATCAGACAGTGTGTAACCCGGGGGCCCAGCGAGATGAGACAGTGTGTAATCCAGGGGGCCCAGTGAGATCAGACAGTGTGTAACCCGGGTGTGGGCCCAGTGAAATCAGACAGTGTGTAACCCGGGGGTGGGCCCAGTGAGATCAGACAGTGTGTAACCCGGGTGCCCAGTGAGATCAGACAGTGTGTAACCCGGGGGCCCAGTGAGATCAGACAGTGTGTAACCCGAGAGCCCAGTGAGATCAGACAGTGTGTAACCCGGGGGTGGGCCCACTTAGATTAGACAATGTGTAACCCGGGGGCCTAGCGAGATCAGACAGTGTGTAACCCGGGGGTGGGCCCAGTGAGATCAGACAGTGTGTATCCAGGGGCCCAGTCAGATCAGACAGTGTGTAATTGGGGCCCAGTGAGATCAGACAGTGTGTAACACGGGTGCCCAGTGAGATCGGACAGTGTGTAACCCGGGGGCCCAGTGAGATCAGAAAGTGTGTAACCCCGGGGTGGGTCCAGTGAGATCAGGCAGTGTGTACCCGGGGGTGGGCTCAGTGAGATCAGACAGTGTGTACCCGGGGGCTCAGTGAGATCAGACCGTGTGTAACGTGGGGGCCCAGTGAGCTCAGACAGTGTGTAACCCGGGGACCCATTGAGATCAGACAGTGTGTAACCGGGGGGCGAGTGAGATCAGACAGTGTGTAACCCGGGGGCCCAGTGAGATCAGACAGTGTTTAACCAGAGGGTACAGTGAGATAAGACAGTGTGTAACCTGGGGACCCAGTGAGATCAGAGAGTGTGTAAACCGGGAGCCCTGTGAGATCAGACAATGTGTAACACGAGGGCCCAGTGAGACAAGACAGTGTGTAACCCGGGGGTGGGCCCAGTGAGATTAGACAGTGTGTAACCCGGGGGCCCAGTGAGATCAGACAGTGTGTAACCCGGGGGTGGGCCCAGTTAGATTAGACAATGTGTAACCCGGGGGCCCAGTGAGATCAGACAGTGTGTAACCCGGGGGCCCAGTGAGATCAGACAGTGTGTCACCCGGGGGACCAGTGAGATAAGACAGTTTGTAACGCGGGGGCCCAGTGATATCAGACAGTGTGTAACCCAGAGGACCAATGAGATCAGAGAGTGAGTAAACTGGGGGCCCAATGAGATCAGACAGTGTGTAACCTGGGGACCCAGTGAGATCAGAGAGTGTGTAAACCGGGGGCCAGAAAGATCAGAGAGTGTGTAACACAGGAGCCCTGTGAGATCAGACAGTGTGTAACACGAGGGCCCAGTGAGACAAGACAGTGTGTAACCCGGGGGTGGGCCTAGTGATAACAGTTAGCGTGTAAACCGAGAGTGGGCCCAGTGAGATCAGACAGTGTGTAACCCAGGGGCCCAGTGAGCTCAGAAAGAGTGCAACCCGGGGCCCAGTGAGCTCAGACAGTGTGTTACCCTAGGTCCCAGTGAGATCAGACAGTGTGTAACCCTGGGTCCCAGTGAGATCAGACAGTGTGTAACCCTGGTTTCCAGTGTGATCAGACAGTGTGTAACCCGGTGCGAAGTGCTATCAGACGGTGTGCAACTAGGGGGCCCAGTGAGATCAGACAGAGTGTAACCTGAGGGCCCAATGAGATCAGACAGTGTGTAACCCGGGGGTGGGCCCAGTGAGATCAGACAGTGTGTAACCCAGCGGCCCAGTGAGATCAGACAGTGTGTAATTGGGGGCCCAGTGAGATTAGACAGTGTGTAACCCGGAAGCCCAGTTAGATCAGACAGTGTGTAACCCGGGGGCCCAGTGACATCAGAAATTGTGTAACCCTGGGGTGGGTCCAGTGAGATCAGGCAGTGTGTACCCGGGGGTGGGCTCAGTGAGATCAGACAGTGTGTACCCGGGGGCTCAGTGAGATCAGACAGTGTTTAACCAGGGGGTACAGTGAGATCAGACAGTGTGCTACCGGGGGGCCAAGTGAGATCAGACAGTGTTTAACCAGGGGGTACAGTGAGATCAAACAGTGTGTATCCTTGGGGCCCTGTGAGATCAAACAGTGTGTAACCCGGGTTTGGGCCCAGTGAGATCAGACAGTGTGTAACCCGGGGTTGGGCCCAATGAGATCAGACAGTGTGTAACCCGGGGGCCCTTTGAGATCAGACAGTGTGTAACCGGGGGGCCAAGTGAGATCAGACAGTTTGTAACCCGGGGATCCAGTGAGATCAGACAGCGTGTAACCGGTGGGCACAGTGAAATCAGACAGTGTGTAATCCAGGGGGCCCAGTGAGATCAGACAGTGTGTATCCTTGGGGCCCAGTGAGATCAGACAGTGTGTAACCCGGGGATGGGCCCAGTGAGATCAGACAGTGTGTAACCCGGGGGCCCAGTGTGATCAGACAGTGTGTAAACCGGGGGCCCAGTGAGATCATAAACTGTGTAACCCGGGGGTGGGTCCAGTGAGATCAGGCAGTGTGTAGCCAGGGGTGGGCTCAGTGACATCGGACCGTGTGTACCCGGGCGCTCAGTGTGATCAGACAGTGTGTAACCCGGGGTCCCAGTGACATCAGAAATTGTGTAACCCTGGGGTGGGTCCAGTGAGATCAGGCAGTGTGTACCCGGGGGTGGGCTCAGTGAGATCAGACAGTGTGTACCCGGGGGCTCAGTGAGATCAGACAGTGTTTAACCAGGGGGTACAGTGAGATCAGACAGTGTGCTACCGGGGGGCCAAGTGAGATCAGACAGTGTTTAACCAGGGGGTACAGTGAGATCAAACAGTGTGTATCCTTGGGGCCCTGTGAGATCAAACAGTGTGTAACCCGGGTTTGGGCCCAGTGAGATCAGACAGTGTGTAACCCGGGGTTGGGCCCAATGAGATCAGACAGTGTGTAACCCGGGGGCCCTTTGAGATCAGACAGTGTGTAACCGGGGGGCCAAGTGAGATCAGACAGTTTGTAACCCGGGGATCCAGTGAGATCAGACAGCGTGTAACCGGTGGGCACAGTGAAATCAGACAGTGTGTAATCCAGGGGGCCCAGTGAGATCAGACAGTGTGTATCCTTGGGGCCCAGTGAGATCAGACAGTGTGTAACCCGGGGATGGGCCCAGTGAGATCAGACAGTGTGTAACCCGGGGGCCCAGTGTGATCAGACAGTGTGTAAACCGGGGGCCCAGTGAGATCATAAACTGTGTAACCCGGGGGTGGGTCCAGTGAGATCAGGCAGTGTGTAGCCAGGGGTGGGCTCAGTGACATCGGACCGTGTGTACCCGGGCGCTCAGTGTGATCAGACAGTGTGTAACCCGGGGGCCCAGTGAGATCAGACAGTGTTTAACCCGGGGGTCCAGTGAGATCAGACAGTTTGTATCCTTGGGGCCCTGTGAGATCAAACAGTGTGTAACCCGGGCTTGGGCCCAGTGAGATCAGACAGTGTGTAACCCGGGGTTGGGCCCAGTGAGATCAGACAGTGTGTAACCCGGGGGCCCAGCGAGATGAGACAGTGTGTAATCCAGGCGGCCCAGTGAGATCAGACAGTGTGTATCCTTGGGGCCCAGTGAGATCAGACAGTGTGTAACCCGGGGGTGGGCCCAGTGAAATCAGACAGTGTGTAACCCGGGGTTGGGCCCAGTGAGATCAGACAGTGTGTAACCCGGGGGCCCAGTGAGACCAGACAGTGTGTAACCCGGGTTTGGGCCCAGTGAGATCAGACAGTGTGTAACCCGGGGTTGGGCCCAATGAGATCAGACAGTGTGTAACCCGGGGGCCCATTGAGATCAGACAGTGTGTAACCGGGGGGCCAAGTGAGATCAGACAGTTTGTAACCCGGGGATCCAGTGAGATCAGACAGCGTGTAACCGGTGGGCACAGTGAAATCAGACAGTGTGTAATCCAGGGGGCCCAGTGAGATCAGACAGTGTGTATCCTTGGGGCCCAGTGAGATCAGACAGTGTGTAACCCGGGGATGGGCCCAGTGAGATCAGACAGTGTGTAACCCGGGGGCCCAGTGTGATCAGACAGTGTGTAAACCGGGGGCCCAGTGAGATCATAAACTGTGTAACCCGGGGGTGGGTCCAGTGAGATCAGGCAGTGTGTAGCCAGGGGTGGGCTCAGTGACATCAGACAGTGTGTACCCGGGCGCTCAGTGTGATCAGACAGTGTGTAACCCGGGGGCCCAGTGAGATCAGACAGTGTTTAACCCGGGGGTCCAGTGAGATCAGACAATTTTTATCCTTGGGGCCCTGTGAGATCAAACAGTGTGTAACCCGGGCTTGGGCCCAGTGAGTTCAGACAGTGTGTAACCCGGGGTTGGGCCCAGTGAGATCAGACAGAGTGTAACCCGGGGGCCCAGCGAGATGAGACAGTGTGTAATCCACGGGGCCAAGTGAGATCAGACAGTGTGTATCGTTGGGGCCCAGTGAGATCAGACAGTGTGTAACCCGGGGGTGGGCCCAGTGAAATCAGACAGTGTGTAACCCGGGGGTGGGCCCAGTGAGATCAGACAGTGTGTAACCCGGTTGCCCAGTGAGATCAGACAGTGTGTAACCCGGGGGCCCAGTGAGATCAGACAGTGTGTAACCCGAGAGCCCAGTGAGAGAGACAGTGTGTAACCCGGGGTTGGGCACACTTAGATTAGACAATGTGTAACCCGGGGGCCTAGCGAGATCAGACAGTGTCTAACCCGGGGGTGAGCCCAGTGAGATCAGACAGTGTGTATCCAGGGGCCCAGTCAGATCAGACAGTGTGTAATTGGGGGCCCAGTGAGATTAGACAGTGTGTAACACGGGTGCCCAGTGAGATCGGACAGTGTGTAACCCGCGGGCCCAGTGAGATCAGAAAGTATGTAACCCGGCGGTGGGTCCAGTGAGATCAGACAGTGTGTACCCGGGGGTGGGCTCAGTGAGATCAGACAGTGTGTACCCTGGGGCTCAGTGAGAGCAGACCGTATGTAACGTGGGGGCCCTGTGAGCTCAGACAGTGTGTAACCCGGGGACCCATTGAGATCAGACAGTGTGTAACCGGGGGGCGAGTGAGATCAGACAGTGTGTAACCCGGGGGCCCAGTGAGATCAGACAGTGTTTAACCAGAGGGTACAGTGAGATAAGACAGTGTGTATCCTTGGGGCCCTCTGAGATCAAACAGTGTGTAACCCGGGGTTGGGCCCAGTGAGATTAGACAGTGTGTAACCCGGGGGCCCAGTGAGATCAGACAGTGTGTAACCCGGGGGTGGGCCCAGTTAGATTAGACAATGTGTAACCCGGGGGCCCAGTGAGATCAGACAGTGTGTAACCCGGGGGCCCAGTGAGATCAGACAGTGTGTCACCCGGGGGACCAGTGAGATAAGACAGTTTGTAACGCGGGGGCCCAGTGATATCAGACAGTGTGTAACCCAGAGGACCAATGAGATCAGAGAGTGAGTAAACTGGGGGCCCAATGAGATCAGACAGTGTGTAACCTGGGGACCCAGTGAGATCAGAGAGTGTGTAAACCGGGGGCCAGAAAGATCAGAGAGTGTGTAACACAGGAGCCCTGTGAGATCAGACAGTGTGTAACACGAGGGCCCAGTGAGACAAGACAGTGTGTAACCCGGGGGTGGGCCTAGTGATAACAGTTAGCGTGTAAACCGAGAGTGGGCCCAGTGAGATCAGACAGTGTGTAACCCAGGGGCCCAGTGAGCTCAGAAAGAGTGCAACCCGGGGCCCAGTGAGCTCAGACAGTGTGTTACCCTAGGTCCCAGTGAGATCAGACAGTGTGTAACCCTGGGTCCCAGTGAGATCAGACAGTGTGTAACCCTGGTTTCTAGTGTGATCAGACAGTGTGTAACCCGGTGCGAAGTGCTATCAGACGGTGTGCAACTAGGGGGCCCAGTGAGATCAGACAGAGTGTAACCTGAGGGCCCAATGAGATCAGACAGTGTGTAACCCGGGGGTGGGCCCAGTGAGATCAGACAGTGTGTAACCCAGCGGCCCAGTGAGATCAGACAGTGTGTAATTGGGGGCCCAGTGAGATTAGACAGTGTGTAACCCGGAAGCCCAGTTAGATCAGACAGTGTGTAACCCGGGGGCCCAGTGACATCAGAAATTGTGTAACCCTGGGGTGGGTCCAGTGAGATCAGGCAGTGTGTACCCGGGGGTGGGCTCAGTGAGATCAGACAGTGTGTACCCGGGGGCTCAGTGAGATCAGACAGTGTTTAACCAGGGGGTACAGTGAGATCAGACAGTGTGCTACCGGGGGGCCAAGTGAGATCAGACAGTGTTTAACCAGGGGGTACAGTGAGATCAAACAGTGTGTATCCTTGGGGCCCTGTGAGATCAAACAGTGTGTAACCCGGGTTTGGGCCCAGTGAGATCAGACAGTGTGTAACCCGGGGTTGGGCCCAATGAGATCAGACAGTGTGTAACCCGGGGGCCCTTTGAGATCAGACAGTGTGTAACCGGGGGGCCAAGTGAGATCAGACAGTTTGTAACCCGGGGATCCAGTGAGATCAGACAGCGTGTAACCGGTGGGCACAGTGAAATCAGACAGTGTGTAATCCAGGGGGCCCAGTGAGATCAGACAGTGTGTAACCCGGGGATGGGCCCAGTGAGATCAGACAGTGTGTAACCCGGGGGCCCAGTGTGATCAGACAGTGTGTAAACCGGGGGCCCAGTGAGATCATAAACTGTGTAACCCGGGGGTGGGTCCAGTGAGATCAGGCAGTGTGTAGCCAAGGGTGGGCTCAGTGACATCGGACCGTGTGTACCCGGGCGCTCAGTGTGATCAGACAGTGTGTAACCCGGGGGCCCAGTGAGATCAGACAGTGTTTAACCCGGGGGTCCAGTGAGATCAGACAGTTTGTATCCTTGGGGCCCTGTGAGATCAAACAGTGTGTAACCCGGGCTTGGGCCCAGTGAGATCAGACAGTGTGTAACCCGGGGTTGGGCCCAGTGAGATCAGACAGTGTGTAACCCGGGGGCCCAGCGAGATGAGACAGTGTGTAATCCAGGCGGCCCAGTGAGATCAGACAGTGTGTATCCTTGGGGCCCAGTGAGATCAGACAGTGTGTAACCCGGGGGTGGGCCCAGTGAAATCAGACAGTGTGTAACCCGGGGTTGGGCCCAGTGAGATCAGACAGTGTGTAACCCGGGGGCCCAGTGAGACCAGACAGTGTGTAACCCGAGAGCCCAGTGAGATCAGACAGTGTGTAACCCGGGGGTGGGCCCACTTAGATTAGACAATGTGTAACCCGGGGGCCTAGCGAGATCAGACAGTGTGTAACCCGGGGGTGGGCCCAGTGAGATCAGACAGTGTGCATCCAGGGGCCCAGTCAGATCAGACAGTGTGTAATTGGGACCCAGTGAGATCAGACAGTGTGTAACACGGGTGCCCAGTGAGATCGGACAGTGTGTAACCCGGGGGCCCAGTGAGATCAGAAAGTGTGTAACCCGGCGGTGGGTCCAGTGAGATCAGGCAGTGTGTACCCGGGGGTGGGCTCAGTGAGATCAGACAGTGTGTACCCGGGGGCTCAGTGAGATCAGACCGTGTGTAACGTGGGGGCCCAGTGAGCTCAGACAGTGTGTAACCCGGGGACCCATTGAGATCAGACAGTGTGTAACCGGGGGGCGAGTGAGATCAGACAGTGTGTAACCCGGGGGCCCAGTGAGATCAGACAGTGTTTAACCAGAGGGTACAGTGAGATAAGATAGTGTGTATCCTTGGGGCCCTCTGAGATCAAACAGTGTGTAACCCGGGGTTGGGCCCAGTGAGATCAGACAGTGTGTAACCCGGGGGCCCAGTGAGATCAGACAGTGTGTAACACGAGGGTGGGCCCAGTTAGATTAGACAATGTGTAACCCGGGGGCCCAGTGAGATCAGACAGTGTGTAACCCGAGAGCCCAGTGAGATCAGACAGTGTGTAACCCGGGGGTGGGCCCACTTAGATTAGACAATGTGTAACCCGGGGGCCTAGCGAGATCAGACAGTGTGTAACCCGGGGGTGGGCCCAGTGAGATCAGACAGTGTGTATCCAGGGGCCCAGTCAGATCAGACAGTTTGTAATTGGGACCCAGTGAGATCAGACAGTGTGTAACACGGGTGCCCAGTGAGATCGGACAGTGTGTAACCCGGGGGCCCAGTGAGATCAGAAAGTGTGTAACCCGGGGGTGGGTCCAGTGAGATCAGGCAGTGTGTACCCGTAGTGGGCTCAGTGAGATCAGACAGTGTGTACCCGGGGGCTCAGTGAGATCAGACCGTGTGTAACGTGGGGGCCCAGTGAGCTCAGACAGTGTGTAACCCGGGGACCCATTGAGATCAGACAGTGTGTAACCGGGGGGCGAGTGAGATCAGACAGTGTGTAACCCGGGGGCCCAGTGAGATCAGACAGTGTTTAACCAGAGGGTACAGTGAGATAAGACAGTGTGTATCCTTGTGGCCCTCTGAGATCAAACAGTGTGTAACCCGGGGTTGGGCCCAGTGAGATCAGACAGTGTGTAACCCGGGGGCCCAGTGAGATCAGACAGTGTGTAACCCGAGGGTGGGCCCAGTTAGATTAGACAATGTGTAACCCGGGGGCCCAGTGAGATCAGACAGTGTGTAACCCGGGGGCCCAGTGAGATCAGACAGTGTGTCACCCGGGGGACCAGTGAGATAAGACAGTTTGTAACGCGGGGGCCCAGTGATATTAGACAGTGTGTAACCCAGAGGACCAATGAGATCAGAGAGTGTGTAAACTGGGGGCCCAATGAGATCAGACAGTGTGTAACCTGGGGACCCAGTGAGATCAGAGAGTGTGTAAACCGGGAGCCCTGTGAGATCAGACAGTGTGTAACACGAGGGCCCAGTGAGACAAGACAGTGTGTAACCCGGGGGTGGGCCTAGTGATAACAGTTAGCGTGTAAACCGAGAGTGGGCCCAGTGAGATCAGACAGTGTGTAACCCAGGGGCCCAGTGAGCTCAGAAAGAGTGCAACCCGGGGCCCAGTGAACTCAGACTGTGTGTAACCCTGGGTCCCAGTGAGATCAGACAGTGTGTAACCCTGGGTCCCAGTGAGATCAGACAATGTGTAACCCTGGTTCCCAGTGTGATCAGACAGTGTGTAACCCGGTGCGAAGTGATATCAGACGGTGTGCAACTAGGGGGCCCAGTGAGATCAGACAGAGTGTAACCTGAGGGCCCAATGAGATCAGACAGTGTGTAAACCGGGGGTGGGCCCAGTGAGATCAGACAGAGTGTAACCTGAGGGCCCAATGAGATCAGACAGTGTGTAACCCGGGGGTGGGCCCAGTGAGATCAGACAGTGTGTAACCCAGGGGCCCAGTGAGATCAGACAGTGTGTAATTGGGGTCCCAGTGAGATTAGACAATGTGTAACCCGGGAGCCCAGTGAGATCAGACAGTGTGTAACCCGGGGGCCCAGTGACATCAGAAATTGTGTAACCCTGGGGTGGGTCCAGTGAGATCAGGCAGTGTGTACCCGGGGGTGGGCTCAGTGAGATCAGACAGTGTGTACCCGGGAGCTCAGTGAGATCAGACAGTGTGTAATTTGGGGGACCAGTGAGATCAGACAGTGTTTAACCAGGGGGTACAGTGAGATCAGACAGTGTGTAACCGGGGGGCCCAGTGAGATCAGACAGTGTTTAACCAGGGGGTACAGTGAGATCAAACAGTGTGTATCCTTGGGGCCCTGTGAGATCAAACAGTGTGTAACCCGGGTTTGGGCCCAGTGAGATCAGACAGTGTGTAACCCGGGGTTGGGCCCAATGAGATCAGACAGTGTGTAACCCGGGGGCCCATTGAGATCAGACAGTGTGTAACCGGGGGGCCAAGTGTGATCAGACAGTTTGTAACCCGGGGATCCAGTGAGATCAGACAGCGTGTAACCGGTGGTCACAGTGAAATCAGACCGTGTGTAATCCAGGGGGCCCAGTGAGATCAGACAGTGTGTATCCTTGGGGCCCAGTGAGATCAGACAGTGTGTAACCCGGGGATGGGCCCAGTGAGATCAGACAGTGTGTAACCCGGGGGCCCAGTGTGATCAGACAGTGTGTAAACCGGGGGCCCAGTGAGATCATAAACTGTGTAACCCGGGGGTGGGTCCAGTGAGATCAGGCAGTGTGTAGCCAGGGGTGGGCTCAGTGACATCAGACAGTGTGTACCCGGGCGCTCAGTGTGATCAGACAGTGTGTAACCCGGGGGCCCAGTGAGATCAGACAGTGTTTAACCCGGGGGTGCAGTGAGATCAGACAGTTTGTATCCTTGGGGCCCTGTGAGATCAAACAGTGTGTAACCCGGGCTTGGGCCCAGTGAGTTCAGACAGTGTGTAACCCGGGGTTGGGCCCAGTGCGATCAGACAGTGTGTAACCCGGGGGCCCAGCGAGGTGAGACAGTGTGTAATCCAGGGGGCCCAGTGAGATCAGACAGTGTGTATCCTTGGGGCCCAGTGAGATCAGACAGTGTGTAACCCGGGGGTGGGCCCAGTGAAATCAGACAGTGTGTAACCCGGGGGTGGGCCCAGTGAGATCAGACAGTGTGTAACCCGGGTGCCCAGTGAGATCAGACAGTGTGTAACCCGGGGGCCCAGTGAGATCAGACAGTGTGTAACCCGAGAGCCCAGTGAGATCAGACAGTGTGTAACCCGGGGGTGGGCCCACTTAGATTAGACAATGTGTAACCCGGGGGCCTAGCGAGATCAGACAGTGTCTAACCCGGGGCTGAGCCCAGTGAGATCAGTCAGTGTGTATCCAGGGGCCCAGTCAGATCAGACAGTGTGTAATTGGGGGCCCAGTGAGATCAGACAGTGTGTAACACGGGTGCCCAGTGAGATCGGACAGTGTGTAACCCGCGGGCCCAGTGAGATCAGAAAGTGTGTAACCCGGCGGAGGGTCCAGTGAGATCAGGCAGTGTGTACCCGGGGGTGGGCTCAGTGAGATCAGACAGTGTGTACCCGGGGGCTCAGTGAGAGCAGACCGTATGTAACGTGGGGGCACAGTGAGCTCAGACAGTGTGTAACCCGGGGACCCATTGAGATCAGACAGTGTGTAACCGGGGGGCGAGTGAGATCAGACAGTGTGTAACCCGGGGGCCCAGTGAGATCAGACAGTGTTTAACCAGAGGGTACAGTGAGATAAGACAGTGTGTATCCTTGGGGCCCTCTGAGATCAAACAGTGTGTAACCCGGGGTTGGGCCCAGTGAGATTAGACTGTGTGTAACCCGGGGACCCAGTGAGATCAGACAGTGTGTAACCCGGGGGTGGGCCCAGTTAGATTAGACAATGTGTAACCCGGGGGCCCAGTGAGATCAGACAGTGTGTAACCCGGGGGCCCAGTGAGATCAGACAGTGTGTCACCCGGGGGACCAGTGAGATAAGACAGTTTGTAACGCGGGGGCCCAGTGATATCAGACAGTGTGTAACCCAGAGGACCAATGAGATCAGAGAGTGAGTAAACTGGGGGCCCAATGAGATCAGACAGTGTGTAACCTGGGGACCCAGTGAGATCAGAGAGTGTGTAAACCGGGGGCCAGAAAGATCAGAGAGTGTGTAACACAGGAGCCCTGTGAGATCAGACAGTGTGTAACACGAGGGCCCAGTGAGACAAGACAGTGTGTAACCCGGTGCGAAGTGATATCAGACGGTGTGCAACTAGGGGGCCCAGTGAGATCAGACAGAGTGCAACCTGAGGGCCCAATGAGATCAGACAGTGCGTAACCCGGGGGTGGGCCCAGTGAGATCAGACAGTGTGTAACCCAGCGGCCCAGTGAGATCAGACAGTGTGTAATTGGGGGCCCAGTGAGATTAGACAGTGTGTAACCCGGAAGACCAGTTAGATCAGACAGTGTGTAACCCAGGGGCCCAGTGAGATCAGACAGTGTGTAATTGGGGGCCCAGTGTGATCAGACAGTGTGCAACCCGGTGCGAAGTGATATCAGACGGTGTGCAACTAGGGGGCCCAGTGAGATCAGACAGAGTGTAACCTGAGGGCCCAATGAGATCAGACAGTGTGTAACCCGGGGGTGGGCCCAGTGAGATCAGACAGTGTGTAACCCAGCGGCCCAGTGAGATCAGGCAGTGTGTACCCGGGTGCTCAGTGAGATCAGACAGTGTTTAACCAGGGGGTACAGTGAGATCAGACAGTGTGCTACCGGGGGGCCAAGTGAGATCAGACAGTGTTTAACCAGGGGGTACAGTGAGATCAAACAGTGTGTATCCTTGGGGCCCTGTGAGATCAAACAGTGTGTAACCCGGGTTTGGGCCCAGTGTGATCAGACAGTGTGTAACCCGGGGTTGGGCCCAATGAGATCAGACAGTGTGTAACCCGGGGGCCCATTGAGATCAGACAGTGTGTAACCGGGGGGCCAAGTGAGATCAGACAGTTTGTAACCCGGGGATCCAGTGAGATCAGACAGCGTGTAACCGGTGGGCACAGTGAAATCAAACAATGTGTAATCCAGGGGGCCCAGTGAGATCAGACAGTGTGTATCCTTGGGGCACAGTGAGATCAGACAGTGTGTAACCCGGGGATGGGCCCAGTGAGATCAGACAGTGTGTAACCCGGGTGCCCAGTGAGGTCAGACAGTGTGTAACCCGGGGGTGGGCCCAGTTAGATTAGACAATGTGTAACCCGGGGGCCCAGTGAGATCAGACAGTGTGTAACCCGGGGGCCCAGTGAGATCAGACAGTGTGTAACCCGGGGGCCCAGTGAGATCAGACAGTGTGTAACCCGGGGGCCCAGTGAGATCAGACAGTGTGTAACCCGGGGGCCCAGTGAGATAAGACAGTGTGTAACCCGGGGGCCTAGTGATGTCAGACAGTGTGTAACCCAGGGGCCCAGTGAGATCAGAGAGTGTGTCAACCGGGGGCCCAGTGATATAAGACAGTGTGTAACCTGGGGACCCAGTGAGATCAGAGAGTGTGTAAACCGGGTGCCCAGAGAGATCAGAGAGGGTGTAACCCAGGGACCCTGTGAGATCAGACAGTGTGTAACACGAGGGCCTAGTGAGACCAGACAGTGTGAAACCCGGGGGTGGGCGTAGTGAGATGAGTTAGCGTGTAACCCGAGAGTGGGCTCAGTGAGATCAGACAGTGTTTAACCCAGGGGCCCAGTGAGCACAGAAAGTGTGCAACCCGGGGCCCAGTGAGCTCAGACAGTGTGTTACCCTAGGTCCCAGTGAAATCAGACAGTGTGTAATCGTGGGTCCCAGTGAGATCAGACAGTGTGTAACCCTGGGTCCCAGTGAGATCAGACAGTGTGTAACCAGGTGCGAAGTGATATCAGACGGTCTGCAACCAGGGGGCCCAGTGAGATCAGACAGTGTGTAACCCGGGAGTGGGCCCAGTGAGATCAGACAGTGTGTAACCCGGGGGTAGGCCCAGTGAGATCAGACAGTGTGTATCCCGAGGGCCCAGTGAGATCAGACAGTGTGTAACCCGGGTGCCCAGTGAGATCAGACAGTGTGTAACCCGTGGGTGGGCCCAGTTAAATTAGACAATGTGTAACCCGGTGGCCCAGTGAGATCAGACAGTGTGTAACCCGGGGGCCCAGTGAGATCAGACAGTGTGTAAACCGGGGGCACAGTGAGATCAGAAGGGGTGTAACCCAGGGGTCCTGTGAGATTAGACAGTGTGTAACACGAGGGCCCAGTGAGACCAGACAGTGTGTAACCCGGGGGTGGGCCTAGTGAGAGCAGTTAGCGTGTAACCCGAGAGTGAACCCAGTGACATCAGACAGTGTGTAACTCAGTGGCCCAGTGAGCTCAGAAAGTGTGCAACCCGGGGCCCAATGAGATCAGACAGTGTGTTACCCTGGGTCCCAGTGAGATCAGACAGTGTGTAACCCTGGGTACAAGTGAGATCAGACAGTGAGTAACCCTGGGTCCCAGTGAGATCAGACAGTGTGTAACCCGGGGGCCCAGTGAGATCATACAGTGTTTAAACCGGGGGTGGGCCCAGTTAGATTAGACAATGTGTAACCCGGGGGCCCATTGAGATAAGACAGTCTGTAAACCGGGGACCCAGTGAGATCAGGCAGTGTGTAACCTGGGGGCCCAGTGAGATCAGAGAGTGTGTAAACCGGGGGCCCAGAGAGATCAGAGAGGGTGTAACCCTGGGTCCCAGTGAGATCAGACAGTGTGTAACCCGGCAGCCCAGTGAGATGAGACAGTGTTTAACCCGGGGCCCAGTGATATCAGACGGTGTACAACCAGGGGGCCAAGTTAGATCAGACCGTGTGTAACCTGAAGGCCCAGTGAGATCAGAAGTGTGTAACCCGGGGGCCTAGCGAGATCAGACACTGTGTAACCCGGGGGTGGGACCAGTGAGATCAGACAGTGTGTAACCCAAGGGTCCAGTCAGATCAGACAGTATGTAATTGGGAGCCCAGTGAGATCAGACAGTGTGTAACCCGGGGGCCCAGTAAGATCAGACAGTGTGTAACCGGGGGGCCCAGTGAGATCAGAAACTGTGTAACCCGGGGGAGGGTCCAGTGAGATCAGGCAGTGTGTACCCAGGGGTGGGCTCAGTTAGATAAGACAATGTGTAACCCGGGGGCCCAGTGAGATCAGACAGTGTGTAACCCGGGGGCCCAGTGAGATCAGACTGTGTGTAACCCGGGGGGCCAGTGAGATCAGAAAGTGGGCAACCCAGGGGCCCAGTGAGATCAGACAGTGTGTAACCCGGGTTTGGGCCCAGTGAGATCAGACAGTGTGTAACCCGGGGTTGGGCCCAATGAGATCAGACAGTGTGTAACCCGGGGGCCCTTTGAGATCAGACAGTGTGTAACCGGGGGGCCAAGTGAGATCAGACAGTTTGTAACCCGGGGATCCAGTGAGATCAGACAGCGTGTAACCGGTGGGCACAGTGAAATCAGACAGTGTGTAATCCAGGGGGCCCAGTGAGATCAGACAGTGTGTAACCCGGGGATGGGCCCAGTGAGATCAGACAGTGTGTAACCCGGGGGCCCAGTGTGATCAGACAGTGTGTAAACCGGGGGCCCAGTGAGATCATAAACTGTGTAACCCGGGGGTGGGTCCAGGGAGATCAGGCAGTGTGTAGCCAAGGGTGGGCTCAGTGACATCGGACCGTGTGTACCCGGGCGCTCAGTGTGATCAGACAGTGTGTAACCCGGGGGCCCAGTGAGATCAGACAGTGTTTAACCCGGGGGTCCAGTGAGATCAGACAGTTTGTATCCTTGGGGCCCTGTGAGATCAAACAGTGTGTAACCCGGGCTTGGGCCCAGTGAGATCAGACAGTGTGTAACCCGGGGTTGGGCCCAGTGAGATCAGACAGTGTGTAACCCGGGGGCCCAGCGAGATGAGACAGTGTGTAATCCAGGCGGCCCAGTGAGATCAGACAGTGTGTATCCTTGGGGCCCAGTGAGATCAGACAGTGTGTAACCCGGGGGTGGGCCCAGTGAAATCAGACAGTGTGTAACCCGGGGTTGGGCCCAGTGAGATCAGACAGTGTGTAACCCGGGGGCCCAGTGAGACCAGACAGTGTGTAACCCGAGAGCCCAGTGAGATCAGACAGTGTGTAACCCGGGGGTGGGCCCACTTAGATTAGACAATGTGTAACCCGGGGGCCTAGCGAGATCAGACAGTGTGTAACCCGGGGGTGGGCCCAGTGAGATCAGACAGTGTGCATCCAGGGGCCCAGTCAGATCAGACAGTGTGTAATTGGGACCCAGTGAGATCAGACAGTGTGTAACACGGGTGCCCAGTGAGATCGGACAGTGTGTAACCCGGGGGCCCAGTGAGATCAGAAAGTGTGTAACCCGGCGGTGGGTCCAGTGAGATCAGGCAGTGTGTACCCGGGGGTGGGCTCAGTGAGATCAGACAGTGTGTACCCGGGGGCTCAGTGAGATCAGACCGTGTGTAACGTGGGGGCCCAGTGAGCTCAGACAGTGTGTAACCCGGGGACCCATTGAGATCAGACAGTGTGTAACCGGGGGGCGAGTGAGATCAGACAGTGTGTAACCCGGGGGCCCAGTGAGATCAGACAGTGTTTAACCAGAGGGTACAGTGAGATAAGATAGTGTGTATCCTTGGGGCCCTCTGAGATCAAACAGTGTGTAACCCGGGGTTGGGCCCAGTGAGATCAGACAGTGTGTAACCCGGGGGCCCAGTGAGATCAGACAGTGTGTAACACGAGGGTGGGCCCAGTTAGATTAGACAATGTGTAACCCGGGGGCCCAGTGAGATCAGACAGTGTGTAACCCGAGAGCCCAGTGAGATCAGACAGTGTGTAACCCGGGGGTGGGCCCACTTAGATTAGACAATGTGTAACCCGGGGGCCTAGCGAGATCAGACAGTGTGTAACCCGGGGGTGGGCCCAGTGAGATCAGACAGTGTGTATCCAGGGGCCCAGTCAGATCAGACAGTTTGTAATTGGGACCCAGTGAGATCAGACAGTGTGTAACACGGGTGCCCAGTGAGATCGGACAGTGTGTAACCCGGGGGCCCAGTGAGATCAGAAAGTGTGTAACCCGGGGGTGGGTCCAGTGAGATCAGGCAGTGTGTACCCGTAGTGGGCTCAGTGAGATCAGACAGTGTGTACCCGGGGGCTCAGTGAGATCAGACCGTGTGTAACGTGGGGGCCCAGTGAGCTCAGACAGTGTGTAACCCGGGGACCCATTGAGATCAGACAGTGTGTAACCGGGGGGCGAGTGAGATCAGACAGTGTGTAACCCGGGGGCCCAGTGAGATCAGACAGTGTTTAACCAGAGGGTACAGTGAGATAAGACAGTGTGTATCCTTGTGGCCCTCTGAGATCAAACAGTGTGTAACCCGGGGTTGGGCCCAGTGAGATCAGACAGTGTGTAACCCGGGGGCCCAGTGAGATCAGACAGTGTGTAACCCGAGGGTGGGCCCAGTTAGATTAGACAATGTGTAACCCGGGGGCCCAGTGAGATCAGACAGTGTGTAACCCGGGGGCCCAGTGAGATCAGACAGTGTGTCACCCGGGGGACCAGTGAGATAAGACAGTTTGTAACGCGGGGGCCCAGTGATATTAGACAGTGTGTAACCCAGAGGACCAATGAGATCAGAGAGTGTGTAAACTGGGGGCCCAATGAGATCAGACAGTGTGTAACCTGGGGACCCAGTGAGATCAGAGAGTGTGTAAACCGGGAGCCCTGTGAGATCAGACAGTGTGTAACACGAGGGCCCAGTGAGACAAGACAGTGTGTAACCCGGGGGTGGGCCTAGTGATAACAGTTAGCGTGTAAACCGAGAGTGGGCCCAGTGAGATCAGACAGTGTGTAACCCAGGGGCCCAGTGAGCTCAGAAAGAGTGCAACCCGGGGCCCAGTGAACTCAGACTGTGTGTAACCCTGGGTCCCAGTGAGATCAGACAGTGTGTAACCCTGGGTCCCAGTGAGATCAGACAATGTGTAACCCTGGTTCCCAGTGTGATCAGACAGTGTGTAACCCGGTGCGAAGTGATATCAGACGGTGTGCAACTAGGGGGCCCAGTGAGATCAGACAGAGTGTAACCTGAGGGCCCAATGAGATCAGACAGTGTGTAAACCGGGGGTGGGCCCAGTGAGATCAGACAGAGTGTAACCTGAGGGCCCAATGAGATCAGACAGTGTGTAACCCGGGGGTGGGCCCAGTGAGATCAGACAGTGTGTAACCCAGGGGCCCAGTGAGATCAGACAGTGTGTAATTGGGGTCCCAGTGAGATTAGACAATGTGTAACCCGGGAGCCCAGTGAGATCAGACAGTGTGTAACCCGGGGGCCCAGTGACATCAGAAATTGTGTAACCCTGGGGTGGGTCCAGTGAGATCAGGCAGTGTGTACCCGGGGGTGGGCTCAGTGAGATCAGACAGTGTGTACCCGGGAGCTCAGTGAGATCAGACAGTGTGTAATTTGGGGGACCAGTGAGATCAGACAGTGTTTAACCAGGGGGTACAGTGAGATCAGACAGTGTGTAACCGGGGGGCCCAGTGAGATCAGACAGTGTTTAACCAGGGGGTACAGTGAGATCAAACAGTGTGTATCCTTGGGGCCCTGTGAGATCAAACAGTGTGTAACCCGGGTTTGGGCCCAGTGAGATCAGACAGTGTGTAACCCGGGGTTGGGCCCAATGAGATCAGACAGTGTGTAACCCGGGGGCCCATTGAGATCAGACAGTGTGTAACCGGGGGGCCAAGTGTGATCAGACAGTTTGTAACCCGGGGATCCAGTGAGATCAGACAGCGTGTAACCGGTGGTCACAGTGAAATCAGACCGTGTGTAATCCAGGGGGCCCAGTGAGATCAGACAGTGTGTATCCTTGGGGCCCAGTGAGATCAGACAGTGTGTAACCCGGGGATGGGCCCAGTGAGATCAGACAGTGTGTAACCCGGGGGCCCAGTGTGATCAGACAGTGTGTAAACCGGGGGCCCAGTGAGATCATAAACTGTGTAACCCGGGGGTGGGTCCAGTGAGATCAGGCAGTGTGTAGCCAGGGGTGGGCTCAGTGACATCAGACAGTGTGTACCCGGGCGCTCAGTGTGATCAGACAGTGTGTAACCCGGGGGCCCAGTGAGATCAGACAGTGTTTAACCCGGGGGTGCAGTGAGATCAGACAGTTTGTATCCTTGGGGCCCTGTGAGATCAAACAGTGTGTAACCCGGGCTTGGGCCCAGTGAGTTCAGACAGTGTGTAACCCGGGGTTGGGCCCAGTGCGATCAGACAGTGTGTAACCCGGGGGCCCAGCGAGGTGAGACAGTGTGTAATCCAGGGGGCCCAGTGAGATCAGACAGTGTGTATCCTTGGGGCCCAGTGAGATCAGACAGTGTGTAACCCGGGGGTGGGCCCAGTGAAATCAGACAGTGTGTAACCCGGGGGTGGGCCCAGTGAGATCAGACAGTGTGTAACCCGGGTGCCCAGTGAGATCAGACAGTGTGTAACCCGGGGGCCCAGTGAGATCAGACAGTGTGTAACCCGAGAGCCCAGTGAGATCAGACAGTGTGTAACCCGGGGGTGGGCCCACTTAGATTAGACAATGTGTAACCCGGGGGCCTAGCGAGATCAGACAGTGTCTAACCCGGGGCTGAGCCCAGTGAGATCAGTCAGTGTGTATCCAGGGGCCCAGTCAGATCAGACAGTGTGTAATTGGGGGCCCAGTGAGATCAGACAGTGTGTAACACGGGTGCCCAGTGAGATCGGACAGTGTGTAACCCGCGGGCCCAGTGAGATCAGAAAGTGTGTAACCCGGCGGAGGGTCCAGTGAGATCAGGCAGTGTGTACCCGGGGGTGGGCTCAGTGAGATCAGACAGTGTGTACCCGGGGGCTCAGTGAGAGCAGACCGTATGTAACGTGGGGGCACAGTGAGCTCAGACAGTGTGTAACCCGGGGACCCATTGAGATCAGACAGTGTGTAACCGGGGGGCGAGTGAGATCAGACAGTGTGTAACCCGGGGGCCCAGTGAGATCAGACAGTGTTTAACCAGAGGGTACAGTGAGATAAGACAGTGTGTATCCTTGGGGCCCTCTGAGATCAAACAGTGTGTAACCCGGGGTTGGGCCCAGTGAGATTAGACTGTGTGTAACCCGGGGACCCAGTGAGATCAGACAGTGTGTAACCCGGGGGTGGGCCCAGTTAGATTAGACAATGTGTAACCCGGGGGCCCAGTGAGATCA
The DNA here is from genome assembly GCF_044704955.1 of Pristiophorus japonicus. NCBI lineage: Eukaryota > Metazoa > Chordata > Chondrichthyes > Pristiophoridae > Pristiophorus > Pristiophorus japonicus. Next base: position 4,451,915 of record NW_027252779.1, read on the forward strand.
GACAGTGTGTAACCCGGGGGCCCAGTGAGATCAGACAGTGTGTCACCCGGGGGACCAGTGAGATAAGACAGTTTGTAACGCGGGGGCCCAGTGATATCAGACAGTGTGTAACCCAGAGGACCAATGAGATCAGAGAGTGAGTAAACTGGGGGCCCAATGAGATCAGACAGTGTGTAACCTGGGGACCCAGTGAGATCAGAGAGTGTGTAAACCGGGGGCCAGAAAGATCAGAGAGTGTGTAACACAGGAGCCCTGTGAGATCAGACAGTGTGTAACACGAGGGCCCAGTGAGACAAGACAGTGTGTAACCCGGTGCGAAGTGATATCAGACGGTGTGCAACTAGGGGGCCCAGTGAGATCAGACAGAGTGCAACCTGAGGGCCCAATGAGATCAGACAGTGCGTAACCCGGGGGTGGGCCCAGTGAGATCAGACAGTGTGTAACCCAGCGGCCCAGTGAGATCAGACAGTGTGTAATTGGGGGCCCAGTGAGATTAGACAGTGTGTAACCCGGAAGACCAGTTAGATCAGACAGTGTGTAACCCAGGGGCCCAGTGAGATCAGACAGTGTGTAATTGGGGGCCCAGTGTGATCAGACAGTGTGCAACCCGGTGCGAAGTGATATCAGACGGTGTGCAACTAGGGGGCCCAGTGAGATCAGACAGAGTGTAACCTGAGGGCCCAATGAGATCAGACAGTGTGTAACCCGGGGGTGGGCCCAGTGAGATCAGACAGTGTGTAACCCAGCGGCCCAGTGAGATCAGGCAGTGTGTACCCGGGTGCTCAGTGAGATCAGACAGTGTTTAACCAGGGGGTACAGTGAGATCAGACAGTGTGCTACCGGGGGGCCAAGTGAGATCAGACAGTGTTTAACCAGGGGGTACAGTGAGATCAAACAGTGTGTATCCTTGGGGCCCTGTGAGATCAAACAGTGTGTAACCCGGGTTTGGGCCCAGTGTGATCAGACAGTGTGTAACCCGGGGTTGGGCCCAATGAGATCAGACAGTGTGTAACCCGGGGGCCCATTGAGATCAGACAGTGTGTAACCGGGGGGCCAAGTGAGATCAGACAGTTTGTAACCCGGGGATCCAGTGAGATCAGACAGCGTGTAACCGGTGGGCACAGTGAAATCAAACAATGTGTAATCCAGGGGGCCCAGTGAGATCAGACAGTGTGTATCCTTGGGGCACAGTGAGATCAGACAGTGTGTAACCCGGGGATGGGCCCAGTGAGATCAGACAGTGTGTAACCCGGGTGCCCAGTGAGGTCAGACAGTGTGTAACCCGGGGGTGGGCCCAGTTAGATTAGACAATGTGTAACCCGGGGGCCCAGTGAGATCAGACAGTGTGTAACCCGGGGGCCCAGTGAGATCAGACAGTGTGTAACCCGGGGGCCCAGTGAGATCAGACAGTGTGTAACCCGGGGGCCCAGTGAGATCAGACAGTGTGTAACCCGGGGGCCCAGTGAGATAAGACAGTGTGTAACCCGGGGGCCTAGTGATGTCAGACAGTGTGTAACCCAGGGGCCCAGTGAGATCAGAGAGTGTGTCAACCGGGGGCCCAGTGATATAAGACAGTGTGTAACCTGGGGACCCAGTGAGATCAGAGAGTGTGTAAACCGGGTGCCCAGAGAGATCAGAGAGGGTGTAACCCAGGGACCCTGTGAGATCAGACAGTGTGTAACACGAGGGCCTAGTGAGACCAGACAGTGTGAAACCCGGGGGTGGGCGTAGTGAGATGAGTTAGCGTGTAACCCGAGAGTGGGCTCAGTGAGATCAGACAGTGTTTAACCCAGGGGCCCAGTGAGCACAGAAAGTGTGCAACCCGGGGCCCAGTGAGCTCAGACAGTGTGTTACCCTAGGTCCCAGTGAAATCAGACAGTGTGTAATCGTGGGTCCCAGTGAGATCAGACAGTGTGTAACCCTGGGTCCCAGTGAGATCAGACAGTGTGTAACCAGGTGCGAAGTGATATCAGACGGTCTGCAACCAGGGGGCCCAGTGAGATCAGACAGTGTGTAACCCGGGAGTGGGCCCAGTGAGATCAGACAGTGTGTAACCCGGGGGTAGGCCCAGTGAGATCAGACAGTGTGTATCCCGAGGGCCCAGTGAGATCAGACAGTGTGTAACCCGGGTGCCCAGTGAGATCAGACAGTGTGTAACCCGTGGGTGGGCCCAGTTAAATTAGACAATGTGTAACCCGGTGGCCCAGTGAGATCAGACAGTGTGTAACCCGGGGGCCCAGTGAGATCAGACAGTGTGTAAACCGGGGGCACAGTGAGATCAGAAGGGGTGTAACCCAGGGGTCCTGTGAGATTAGACAGTGTGTAACACGAGGGCCCAGTGAGACCAGACAGTGTGTAACCCGGGGGTGGGCCTAGTGAGAGCAGTTAGCGTGTAACCCGAGAGTGAACCCAGTGACATCAGACAGTGTGTAACTCAGTGGCCCAGTGAGCTCAGAAAGTGTGCAACCCGGGGCCCAATGAGATCAGACAGTGTGTTACCCTGGGTCCCAGTGAGATCAGACAGTGTGTAACCCTGGGTACAAGTGAGATCAGACAGTGAGTAACCCTGGGTCCCAGTGAGATCAGACAGTGTGTAACCCGGGGGCCCAGTGAGATCATACAGTGTTTAAACCGGGGGTGGGCCCAGTTAGATTAGACAATGTGTAACCCGGGGGCCCATTGAGATAAGACAGTCTGTAAACCGGGGACCCAGTGAGATCAGGCAGTGTGTAACCTGGGGGCCCAGTGAGATCAGAGAGTGTGTAAACCGGGGGCCCAGAGAGATCAGAGAGGGTGTAACCCTGGGTCCCAGTGAGATCAGACAGTGTGTAACCCGGCAGCCCAGTGAGATGAGACAGTGTTTAACCCGGGGCCCAGTGATATCAGACGGTGTACAACCAGGGGGCCAAGTTAGATCAGACCGTGTGTAACCTGAAGGCCCAGTGAGATCAGAAGTGTGTAACCCGGGGGCCTAGCGAGATCAGACACTGTGTAACCCGGGGGTGGGACCAGTGAGATCAGACAGTGTGTAACCCAAGGGTCCAGTCAGATCAGACAGTATGTAATTGGGAGCCCAGTGAGATCAGACAGTGTGTAACCCGGGGGCCCAGTAAGATCAGACAGTGTGTAACCGGGGGGCCCAGTGAGATCAGAAACTGTGTAACCCGGGGGAGGGTCCAGTGAGATCAGGCAGTGTGTACCCAGGGGTGGGCTCAGTTAGATAAGACAATGTGTAACCCGGGGGCCCAGTGAGATCAGACAGTGTGTAACCCGGGGGCCCAGTGAGATCAGACTGTGTGTAACCCGGGGGGCCAGTGAGATCAGAAAGTGGGCAACCCAGGGGCCCAGTGAGATCAGACAGTGTGTAACCTGGGGACCCAGTTAGATCAGAGAGTGTGTAAACCGGGGGCCCAGCGAGATCAGAGAGGGTGTAACCCAGGGGCCCTGTGAGATCAAACAGTGTGTAACCTTAGGGCCCAGTGAGATCAGACAGTGTGTAACCCAGTGGCCCAGTGAGCACAGAAAGTGTGCAACCCGGGGCCCAGTGAGCTCAGACAGAGTTTTACCCTGGGTCCCAGTGAGATCAGACAGTGTGTAACCCTGGGTTCCATTGAGATCAGACAGTGTGTAAACCGCGGGTGGGCCCTGTTAGATCAGACAATGTGTAACCCGGGGTGGGCCCATTGAGATCAGACAGTGTGTAACCCAGAGGCCCAGTGAGATAAGACAGTGTGTAACCTGGGGGCCCGGTGAGATTAGTCATTGTGTAACCCTGTTTCCCAGTGAGATCAGACAATGTGTAACCCGGGGTGGGCCCATTGAGATCAGACAGTGTGTAAACCGGGGACCCAGTGAGATCAGGCAGTGTGTAACCCTGGGCCCAGTGAGATCAGAGAGTGCGTCAACCGGTGGCCCAGTGAGATCAGATAGTGTGTAACCCGGGGGCCCAGTGAGATCAGACAGTGTGTAACCCCGGGGCCCAGTGAGATCAGAAAATGTGCAACCGTGGCGCAGTGAGATCAGAGAGTGTGTAACCCGGGGGCCCAGTGAGATCAGACAGTGTGTAAACCGCGGGTGGGCCCAGTTAGATCAGACAATGTGTAACCCGGGGGTGGGCCCAGTTAGATTAGACAATGTGCAACCTGGGGGCCCAGAGAGATCAGACAGTGTGTAACCCGGGGGCCCAGTGAGATCAGAAATTGTGTAACCCGGGGGTGGGTCCAGTGAGATCAGGCAGTGTGTACCCAGGGGTGGATTCAGTGAGATCAGACAGTGTGTACCCGGGGGATCAGTGAGATCAGACAGTGTGTAACCCGGAGGCCCAGTGAGATCAGACAGTGTTTAACCAGGTGGTCCAGTGAGATCAGACAGTTTGTACCCTTGGGGCCCTCTGAGATCAAACAGCGTGTAACCCGGGCTTGGACCCAGTGAGATCAGACAGTGTGTAACCCGGGGTTGGGCCCAGTGAGATCAGACAGTGTGTAACCCGGGGGCCCAGCGAGATCAGACAGTGTGTAACCCGGGGACCCAGTGAGATCAGACAGCGTGTAACCGGGGGGCACAGTGAGATCAGACAGTGTGTAATCCAGGGGGCCCAGTGAGATCAGACAGTGTGTATCCTTGGGGCCCAGTGAGATCAGACAGTGTGTAACCCTGGGGGGGGGGGCCCAGTGAAATCAGACAGAGTGTAACCCGGGGGTGGGCCCAGTTAGATAAGACAATGTGTAACCCGGGGGCCCACTGAGATAAGACAGTGTTTAGCCCGGGGGCCCAGTGAGGTCAGACAGTGTGTAATCCGGGGGCCCATGAGATAAGAGAGTTAGTAAACCGGAGGCCCAGTGAGATCAGCCAGTGTGTAACCTGGGGGCCCAGTGACATCAGAGAGTGTGTAAACCGGGGACCAGAGAGACCAGAGAGGGTATAACCCAGGGGCCCTGTGAGATCTGACAGTGTGTAACCCGAGGGCCCAGTGAGACCAGACAGTGTGTAACCCGGAGGTGGTCCTAGTGACATCAGTTAGCGTGTAACCCGAGAGTGGGCCCAGTGAGATCAGACAGTGTGTAAACCAGGGGCCCAGTGAGCTCAGAAAGTGTGCAACCCGGGGCCCAGTGAGCTCAGACAGTGTGTTATCCTGGGTCCCAGTGAGATCAGACAGTGTGTAACACTGGGTCCCAGTGAGATCAGACAGTGTGTAACCCTGGGTTCCAGTGAGATCAGACAGTGTGTAACGCGGTCCCCAGTGATATCAGACGGTGTGCAACCAGGGGCCCAGTGAGATCAGACAGTGTGTAACCCGGGGGTGGGCCCAGTTGAATTAGACAATGTGTAACCCGGGGGCCCATTGAGATCAGACAGTGTGTAACCCGGGGGCCCAGTGAGATCAGACAGTGTGTAAACCGGGGGCCCAGAGAGATCAGAGGGGGTGTAACCCAGGGGTCCTGTGAGATTAGATAGTGTGTAACCCGAGGGCCCAGTGAGACCAGACAGTGTGTACCCCGGGGGTGGGCGTAGTGAGATCAGTTAGCGTGTAACCCGAGAGTGGGCCCAGTGAGATCAGACAGTGTGTAACTCAGCGGCCCAGTGAGCTCAGAAAGTGTGCAACCCGGGGCTCAATGAGATCAGACAGTGTGTTACCCTGGGTCCCAGTGAGATCAGACAGTGTGTAACCCTGGGTCCCAGTGAGATCAGACAGTGTGTAACCCTCGGTACCAGTGAGATCAGGCAGTGTGTAACCCGGGGGCCCAGTGAGATCACACAGTGTGTAAACCGGGGGTGGGCCCAGTTAGATGAGACAATGTATAACCCGGGGGCCCATTGAGATAAGACAGTGTGTAAACCGGGGACCCAGTGAGATCAGGCAGTGTGTAACCTGGGGGCCCAGTGAGATCAGAGAGTGTGTAAAGCGGGGGCCCAGAGAGATCAGAAAGGGTGTAACCCTGGGTCCCAGTGAGATCAGAAAGTGTGTAACCCGGCGGCCCAGTGAGATGAGACAGTGTTTAACCCTGGGCCCAGTGATATCAGACGGTGTACAACCAGGGGGCCAAGTGAGATCAGACCGTGTGTAACCTGAAGGCCCAGGGAGATCAGACAGTGTGTAACCCGGTTGCCCAGTGAGATCAGAAGTGTGTAACCCGGGGGCCTAGCGAGATCAGACACTGTGTAACCCGTGGGTGGGCCCAGTGAGATCAGACAGTGTGTAACCCAAGGGTCCAGTCAGATCAGACTGAGTGTAATTGGGGGCCCAGTGAGATCAGACAGTGTGTAACACGGGGGCCCAGTGAGATCAGACAGTGTGTAACCCGGGGGACCAGTGAGATCAGACAGTGTGTAACCCGGGGGCCCAGTGAGATCAGAAACTGTGTAACCCGGCGGTGGGTCCAGTGAGATCAGGCAGTGTGTACCCAGGGGTGGGCTCAGTGAGATCAGACAGTGTGTACCCGGGGGCTCAGTGAGATCAGACAGTGTGTAACACGGGGGCCCAGTGAGATCAGACAGTATTTAACCAGGTGGTCCAGTGAGATCAGACAGTTTGTATCCTTCGGGGCCCTGTGAGATCAATCAGTGTGTAACCCGGGCTTGGGCCCTATGAGAACATCAGTGTGTTACTTGGGGTTGGGCCCAGTGATACAGACAGTGTGTATCCCGGGGTTGGGTCCTATGAGATCAGACAGTGTGTAACCCGGGGGCCCAGCGAAATCGAACAGTTTGTAACCCGGGGACCCAGTGAGATCAGACAGCGTGTCACCGGGGGGCATAGTGAAATCAGACAGTGTGTAATCCAGGTGGCCCAGTGAGATCAAACAGTGTGTATCCTTGGGGCCCAGTGAGATCATACAGTGTGTAACCCGGGGGTGGGCCCAGTGAGATCAGACAGTGTGTAACCCGGGGGTGGGCCCAGTGAGATCAGACAGTGTGTAACCCAGGGACCCAGTGAGAGCAGACAGTGCGTAACTCGGGGGCCCAGTGAGATCAGACAGTGTGCAACCCGGAGGCCCAGTGAGATCAGACAGTGTGTAACCCGGGGGTGGGCCCAGTTAGATTAGACAATGTGTAACCCGGGGGCCCAGTGAGATCAGACAGTGTGTAACCCGGGGGCCCAGTGAGATCAGCCAGTGTGTAACCCGGGGGCCCAGTGAGATCAGACAGTGTGCAACCCAGGGGCCCAGTGAGATCAGAGAGTGTGTCAACCGGGGGCCCAGTGAGATCAGAGAGTGTGTAACCTGGGGACCCAGTGAGATCAGAGAGTGTGTAAACCTGGGGCCCAGCGAGATCAGAGAGGGTGTAACCCAGGGGCCCTGTGAGATCAGACAGTGTGTATCCCGAGGGCCCAGTGAGACCAGACAGTGTGTAACCCGGGCGTGTGCCTAGTGAGATCAGTTAGCGTGTAACCCGAGAGTGGGCCCAGTGAGATCAGACAGTGTGTAACCCAGTGGCCCAGTGAGCTCAGAAAGTGTGCAACCCGGGGTCCAGTGTGCTCAGACAGTGTTTTACCATGGGTCCCAGTGAGATCAAACAGTGTGTAACCCTGGGTCCCAATGAGATCAGACAATGTGTAACCCTGGGTTCCATTGAGATCAGACAGTGTGTAACGCGGGGGCCCAGTGAGATCAGACAGTGTGTAATCCGCGGGTGGGCCCAGTTAAATTAGACAATGTGTAACCCGGGGGTGGGCCCAGTTATATTAGACAATGTGCAACCCGGGGGCCCAGAGAGATCAGACAGTGTGTAACCCCGGGGCCCAGTGAGATCAGACAATGTGCAACCGTGGCGCAGTGAGATCAGAGAGTGCGTAACCCGGGGGCCCAGTGAGGTCAAGACAGTGTGTAACCAGGGGGCCCAGTGAGATCAGACAGTGTGTAACCCGGGGGTGGGTCCAGTGAAATCAGGCAGTGTGTACCCAGGGGTGGGCTCAGTGAGATCAGACAGTGTGTACCCGGGGGCTCAGTGAGATCAGACAGTGTGTAACCCGGAGGCCCAGTGAGATCAGACAGTGTGTAACCCGGGGACCCAGTGAGATCAGACAGCGTGTAACCGGGGGGCACAGTGAAAAAAAACAGTGTGTAATCCAGGGGGCCCAGTGAGATCAGACAGTGTGTAACCCGGGGGTGGGCCCAGTGAAATCAGACAGAGTGTAACCCGGGCGGTGGGCCCAGTTAGATTAGACAATGTGTAACCCGGGGGCCCAGTGAGATAAGACAGTGTTTAGCCCGGGGGCCCAGTGAGGTCAGACAGTGTGTAATCCGGGGGCCCAGTGAGATAAGACAGTGTGTAACCCAGGGGCCCAGTGAGATCAGAGAGTTAGTAAACTGGAGGCCCAGTGAGATCAGACAGTGTGTAACCCAGGGGCCCAGTGAGCTCAGAAAGTGTGCAACCCGGGGCCCAGTGAGCTCAGACAGTGTGTTACCCTGGGTCCCAGTGAGATCAGACAGTGTGTAACCCTGGGTCCCAGAGAGATCAGACAGTGTGTAACCCTGGGTCCCAGTGAGATCAGACAGTGTGTAACCCTGGGTCCCAGTGAGATCAGTCAGTTTGTAACCCGGTCCCCATTGATATCAGACAGTGTGTAATGTGAGGGCCCAGTGTGATCAAACAGTGTGTAACCCGGGGATGGGACAAGTGAGATCAGACCGTGTGTAACCCGGGGGTGGGCCCAGTGAGATCAGACAGTGTGTAACCCGAGGGCCCAGTGAGATCAGTCAGTGTCTAACCCGGGGCCCAGTGATATCAGACGGTGTGCAACCAGGGGGAACAGTGTGTACCCGGGGACCCAGTGAGAACAACAGCGTGTAACCGGAGGGCCCAGTGAGATCAGACAGTGTGTAATCCAGGGGGCCCAGTGAGATCTGACAGTGTGTATCCTTGGGGCCCTGTGAGATCAAACAGTGTGTAACCCGGGGGTGGGCCCTGTGAGATCAGACAGTGTGTAATCCGGAGGTGGGCCCCGTGAGCCCAGTCAGTGTGTAACCCGGGTCACAGTCAGATCAGACAGTGTGTAACCCTGGGGCCCAGTGAGATCAGACAGTGTGTTAACCGGGGGTGGGCCCAGTTCGATTAGACAATGTGTAACCCGGGGGCCCAGTGAGATTAGACAGTGTGTAACCAGGGGACCCAGTGAGAACAGGTAGTGCGTAACCCGGGGGCCCAGTGAGATAAGACAGTGTGTAACCCGGGGGCCCAGTGAGATCAGACAGTGTGTAACTTAGGGGCCCAGTGAGATCAGAGATTGCGTAAATCGAGGGCCCAGTGATATCAGACAGTGTGAAACCTGGGGGCCCAAGTGAGATCAGAGAGTGTGTAACCCGGGGGCCCAGTGAGATAAGACAATATGCAGCCGTGGCCCAGTGAGACCGGAGAGTTTCTAACCCGGGGGCTCAGTGAGATCAGTCAGTGTTTAACCCGGGGCCCAGTGATATCAGACGCTGTGCAACCAGGGGGCCCAGTGAAATCAGACAGTGTGTAACCCGGGGGCCCAGTGAGATCAGACAGTGTGTAAACCGGGGGCCCAGTGAGATCATAAACTGTGTAACCCGGGGGTGGGTCCAGTGAGATCAGGCAGTGTGTAGCCAGGGGTGGGCTCAGTGACATCAGACAGTGTGTACCCGGGCGCTCAGTGTGATCAGACAGTGTGTAACCCGGGTGCCCAGTGAGTTCAGACAGTATTTAACACGGGGTTCCAGTGAGATCAGACAGTTTGTATCCTTGGGACCTGTGAGATCAAACAGTGTGTAACCCGGGCTTGGGCCCAGTGAGTTCAGACAGTGTGTAACCCGGGGTTGGGCCCAGTGAGATCAGACAGTGTGTAACCCGGGGGCCCAGCGAGATGAGACAGTGTTTAATCCAGGGGGCCCAGTGAGATCAGACAGTGTGTATCCTTGGGGCCCAGTGAGATCAGACAGTGTGTAACCCGGGGGTGGGCCCAGTGAAATCAGACAGTGTGTAACCCGGGGGTGGGCCCAGTGAGATCAGACAGTGTGTAACCCGGGTGCCCAGTGAGATCAGACAGTGTGTAACCCGGGGGCCCAGTGAGATCAGACATTGTGTAACCCGAGAGCCCAGTGAGATCAGACAGTGTGTAACCCGGGGGTGGGCCCACTTAGATTAGATAATGTGTAACCCGGGGGCCTAGCGAGATCAGACAGTGTGTAACCCGGGGGTGGGCCCAGTGAGATCAGACAGTGTGTATCCAGGGGCCCAGACAAACCAGACAGTGTGTAATTGGGGGCCCAGTGAGATCAGACAGTGTGTAACACGGGTGCCCAGTGAGATCGGACAGTGTGTAACCCGGGGGCCCAGTGAGATCAGAAAGTATCTAACCCGGGGGTGGGTCCAGTGAGATCAGGCAGTGTGTACCCGGGGGTGGGCTCAGTGAGATCAGACATTGTGTACCCGGGCTCAGTGAGATCAGACCGTGTGTAACGTGGGGGCCCAGTGAGCTCAGACAGTGTGTAACCCGGGGCCCCATTGAGATCAGACAGTGTGTAATCGGGGGGCGAGTGAGATCAGACAGTGTGTAACCCGGGGGCGCTGTGAGATAAGACAGTGTGTAACCCGGGGGCCCAGTGAGATCAGACAGTGTGTAACCCGGGGGGTGGGCCCAGTTAGATTAGACAATGTGTAACCCGGGGGCCCAGTGAGATCAGACAGTGTGTAACCCGGGGGCCCAGTGAGATCAGACAGTGTGTCACCCGGGGGACCAGTGAGATAAGACAGTTTGTAACGCGGGGGCCCAGTGATATCAGACAGTGTGTAACCCAGAGGACCAGTGAGATCAGAGAGTGTGTAAACCGGGGGCCCAATGAGATCAGACAGTGTGTAACCTGGGGGCCCAGTGAGATCAGAGAGTGTGTAAACCAGTGGCCAGAAAGATCAGAGAGTGTGTAACACAGGAGCCCTGTGAGATCAGACAGTGTGTAACACGAGGGCCCAGTGAGACAAGACAGTGTGTAACCCGGGGGTGGGCCTAGTGATAACAGTTAGCGTGTAAACCGAGAGTGGGCCCAGTGAGATCAGACAGTGTGTAACCCAGGGGCCCAGTGAGCTCAGAAAGAGTGCAAACCGGGGCCCAGTGAGCTCAGACAGTCTGTTACCCTCGGTCCCAGTGAGATCAGACAGTGTGTAACCCTGGGTCCCAGTGAGATCAGACAGTGTGTAACCCTGGTTCCCAGTGTGATCAGACAGTGTGTAACCCGGTGCGAAGTGATATCAGACGGTGTGCAACTAGGGGGCCCAGTGAGATCAGACAGAGTGTAACCTGAGGGCCCAATGAGATCAGACAGTGTGTAACCCGGGGGTGGGCCCAGTGAGATCAGACAGTGTGTAACCCAGCGGCCCAGTGAGATCAGACAGTGTGTAATTGGGGGCCCAGTGAGATTAGACAGTGTGTAACCCGGAAGCCCAGTTAGATCAGACAGTGTGTAACCCGGGGGCCCAGTGACATCAGAAATTGTGTAACCCTGGGGTGGGTCCAGTGAGATCAGGCAGTGTGTACCCGGGGGTGGGCTCAGTGAGATCAGACAGTGTGTACCCGGGGGCTCAGTGAGATCAGACAGTGTTTAACCAGGGGGTACAGTGAGATCAGACAGTGTGCTACCGGGGGGCCAAGTGAGATCAGACAGTGTTTAACCAGGGGGTACAGTGAGATCAAACAGTGTGTATCCTTGGGGCCCTGTGAGATCAAACAGTGTGTAACCCGGGTTTGGGCCCAGTGAGATCAGACAGTGTGTAACCCGGGGTTGGGCCCAATGAGATCAGACAGTGTGTAACCCGGGGGCCCATTGAGATCAGACAGTGTGTAACCGGGGGGCCAAGTGAGATCAGACAGTTTGTAACCCGGGGATCCAGTGAGATCAGACAGCGTGTAACCGGTGGGCACAGTGAAATCAGACAATGTGTAATCCAGGGGGCCCAGTGAGATCAGACAGTGTGTATCCTTGGGGCCCAGTGAGATCAGACAGTGTGTAACCCGGGGATGGGCCCAGTGAGATCAGACAGTGTGTAACCCGGGTGCCCAGTGAGGTCAGACAGTGTGTAACCCGGGGGTGGGCCCAGTTAGATTAGACAATGTGTAACCCGGGGGCCCAGTAAGATCAGACAGTGTGTAACCCGGGGGCCCAGTGAGATCAGACAGTGTGTAACCCGGGGGCCCAGTGAGATAAGACAGTGTGTAACCCGGGGGCCCAGTGAGATCAGACAGTGTGTAACCCAGGGGCCCAGTGAGATCAGAGAGTGTGTCAACCGGGGGCCCAGTGATATTAGACAGTGTGTAACCTGGGGACCCAGTGAGATCAGAGAGTGTGTAAACCGGGTGCCCAGAGAGATCAGAGAGGGTGTAACCCAGGGACCCTGTGAGATCAGACAGTGTGTAACACGAGGGCCGAGTGAGAACTGACAGTGTGAAACCCGGGGGTGGGCGTAGTGAGATGAGTTAGCGTGTAACCCGAGAGTGGGCTCAGTGAGATCAGACAGTGTTTAACCCAGGGGCCCAGTGAGCACAGAAAGTGTGCAACCCGGGGCCCAGTGAGCTCAGACAGTGTGTTACCCTAGTTCCCAGTGAAATCAGACAGTGTGTAATCGTGGGTCCCAGTGAGATCAGACAGTGTGTAACCCTGGGTCCCAGTGAGATCAGACAGTGTGTAACCCGGTGCGAAGTGATATCAGACGGTCTGCAACCAGGGGGCCCAGTGAGATCAGACAGTGTGTAACCCGTGGGTGGGCCCAGTTAAATTAGACAATGTGTAACCCGGTGGCCCAGTGAGATCAGACAGTGTGTAACCCGGGGGCCCAGTGAGATCAGACAGTGTGTAAACCGGGGGCACAGTGAGATGGGACAGTGTGTAATCTGGGGGCCATCTGAGATCAGAGAGTGTGTAAACCGATGGCCCAGAGAGATCAGAGGGGGTGTAACCCATGGGTCCTGTGAGATTAGACAGTGTGTAACACGAGGGCCCAGTGAGACTAGACAGTGTGTAACCCGGGGGTGGGCCTAGTGAGAGCAGTTAGCGTGTAACCCGAGAGTGGGCCCAGTGACATCAGACAGTGTGTAACTCAGTGGCCCAGTGAGCTCAGAAAGTGTGCAACCCGGGGCCCAATGAGATCAGACAGTGTGTTACCCTGGGTCCCAGTGAGATCAGACAGTGTGTAACCCTGGGTACAAGTGAGATCAGACAGTGAGTAACCCTGGGTCCCAGTGAGATCAGACAGTGTGTAACCCGGGGGCCCAGTGAGATCATACAGTGTTTAAACCGGGGGTGGGCCCAGTTAGATTAGACAATGTGTAACCCGGGGGCCCATTGAGATCACACAGTGTGTAAACCGGGGGTGGGCCCAGTTAGATTAGACAATGTATAACCCGGGGGCCCATTGAGATAAGACAGTGTGTAAACCGGGGACCCAGTGAGATCAGGCAGTGTGTAACTTGGGGGCCCAGTGAGATCAGAGAGTGTGTAAACCGGGGGCCCAGAGAGATCAGAGAGGGTGTAACCGTGGGTCCCAGTGAGATCAGACAGTGTGTAACCCGGCGGCCCAGTGAGATGAGACAGTGTTTAACCCGGGGCCCAGTGATATCAGACGGTGTACAACCAGGGGGCCAAGTGAGATCAGACCGTGTGTAACCTGAAGGCCCAGTGAGATCAGAAGTGTGTAACGCGGGGGCCTAGCGAGATCAGACACTGTGTAACCCGGGGGTGGGACCAGTGAGATCAGACAGTGTGTAACCCAAGGGTCCAGTCAGATCAGACAGTGTGTAATTGGGAGCCCAGTGAGATCAGACAGTGTGTAACCCGGGGGCCCAGTAAGATCAGACAGTGTGTAACCGGGGGGCCCAGTGAGATCAGAAACTGTGTAACCCGGGGGAGGGTCCAGTGAGATCAGGCAGTGTGTACCCAGGGGTGGGCTCAGTGAGATCAGACAGTGTGTACCCGGGGGCTCAGTGAGATCAGACAGTGTGTAACCCGGGGGCCCAGTGAGATCAGACAGTGTTTAACCAGGTGGTCCAGATAGATCAGACAGTTTGTATTCTTGGGGCCCTGTGAGATCAAACAGTGTGTAACCCGGGCTTGGGCCCTCTGAGATCAGACAGTGTGTTAACCGGGTTTGGGCCCAGTGATATCAGACAGTGTGTATCCCGGGGTTGGGTCCAATGAGATCAGACAGTGTGTAACCCGGGGGCCCAGCGAAATCGAAAAGTTTGAAACCCGGGAACCCAGTGAGATCAGACAGCGTGTCACCGGGGGCATAGTGAAATCAGACAGTGTGTAATCCAGGTGGCCCAGTGAGATCAGACAGTTTGTATCCTTGTGGCCCAGTGAGATCAGACAGCGTGTAACCCGGTGGTGGGCCCAGTGAGATCAGACAGTGTGTAACCCGGGGGTGGGCCCAGTTAGATAAGACAATGTGTAACCCGGGGGCCCAGTGAGATCAGACAGTGTGTAACCCGGGGGCCCAGTGAGATCAGACTGTGTGTAACCCGGGGGGCCAGTGAGATCAGAAAGTGTGCAACCCAGGGGCCCAGTGAGATCAGACAGTGTGTAACCTGGGGACCCAGTTAGATCAGAGAGTGTGTAAACCGGGGGCCCAGCGAGATCAGAGAGGGTGTAACCCAGGGGCCCTGTGAGATCAAACAGTGTGTAACCTTAGGGCCCAGTGAGATCAGACAGTGTGTAACCCAGTGGCCCAGTGAGCTCAGAAAGTGTGCAACCCGGGGCCCAGTGAGCTCAGACAGTGTTTTACCCTGGGTCCCAGTGAGATCAGACAGTGTGTAACCCTGGGTCCCAATGAGATCAGACAGTGTGTAACCCTGGGTACCATTGAGATCAGACAGTGTGTAAACCGCGGGTGGGCCCAGTTAGATCAGACAATGTGTAACCCGGGGTGGGCCCATTGAGATCAGACAGTGCGTAAACCGGGGACCCAGTGAGATCAGGCAGTGTGTAACCCTGGGCCCAGTGAGATCAGAGAGTGCGTCAACCGGGGGCCCAGTGAGATCAGATAGTGTGTAACCCGGGGGCCCAGTGAGATCAGACAGTGTGTAACCCCGGGGCCCAGTGAGATCAGACAATGTGCAACCGTGGCGCAGTGAGATCAGAGAGTGTGTAACCCGGGGGCCCAGTGAGATCAGACAGTGTGTAACCCGGGGGCCCAGTGAGATCAGAAACTGTGTAACCCGGGGGTGGGTACAGTGAGATCAGACAGCGTGTACCCGGGGGATCAGTGAGATCAGAAAGTGTGCAACCCGGGGCCCAGTGAGCTCAGAGAGTGTTTTACCCTGGGTCCCAGTGAGATCAGACAGTGTGTAACCCTGGGTCCCAATGAGATCAGACAGTGTATAACCCTGGGTTCCATTGAGATCAGACAGTGTGTAACCCGGGAGCCCAGTGAGATCAGACATTGTGTAAACCGCGGGTGGGCCCAGTTAGATCAGACAGTGCGTAAACTGGGGACCCAGTGAGATCAGGCAGTGTGTAACCCGGGGGCCCAGTGAGATCAGAGAGTGCGGAAACCGGGGGCCCAGTGAGGTCAGATAGTGTGTAACCCGGGGGCCCAGTGAGATCAGACAGTGTGTAACCCGGGTGCCCAGTGAGATCAGACAGTGTGTAACCCGGGGGTGGGCCCAGTTAGATTAGACAATGTGCAACCTGGGGGCCCAGAGAGATCAGAGAGTGTGTAACCCCGGGGCCCAGTGAGATCAGACAATGTGCAACCGTGGCGCAGTGAGATCAGAGAGTGTGTAACCCGGTGGCCCAGTGAGATCAGACAGTGTGTAACCCGGGGCCCAGTGAGATCAGAAACTGTGTAACCCGGGGGTGGGTCCAGTGAGATCAGGCAGTGTGTACCCAGGGGTGGACTCAGTGAGATCAGACAGTGTGTACCCGGGGGATCAGTGAGATCAGACAGTGTGTAACCCGGAGGCCCAGTGAGATCAGACAGTGTTTAACCAGGTGGTCCAGTGAGATCAGACAGTTTGTACCCTTGGGGCCCTCTGAGATCAAACAGCGTGTAACCCGGGCTTGGACCCAGTGAGATCAGACAGTGTGTAACCCGGGGTTGGGCCCAGTGAGATCAGACAGTGTGTAACCCGGGGGCCCAGCGAGATCAGACAGTGTGTAACCCGGGGACCCAGTGAGATCAGACAGCGTGTAACCGGGGGGCACAGTGAGATCGGACAGTGTGTAATCCAGGGGGCCCAGTGAGATCAGACAGTGTGTATCCTTGGGGCGGGGGGCCCAGTGAAATCAGACAGAGTGTAACCCGGGGGTGGGCCCAGTTAGATTAGACAATGTGTAACCCGGGGGCCCACTGAGATAAGACAGTGTTTAGCCCGGGGGCCCAGTGAGGTCAGACAGTGTGTAATCCGGGGGCCCAGTGAGATAAGAGAGTTAGTAAACCGGAGGCCCAGTGAGATCAGCCAGTGTATAACCTGGGGGCCCAGTGACATCAGAGAGTGTGTAAACCGGGGACCAGAGAGACCAGAGAGGGTATAACCCAGGGGCCCTGTGAGATCTGACAGTGTGTAACCCGAGGGCCCAGTGAGACCAGACAGTGTGTAATCCGGAGGTGGTCCTAGTGACATCAGTTAGCGTGTAACCCGAGAGTGGGCCCAGTGAGATCAGACAGTGTGTAACCCAGGGGCCCAGTGAGCTCAGAAAGTGTGCAACCCGGGGCCCAGTGAGCTCAGACAGTGTGTTATCCTGGGTCCCAGTGAGATCAGACAGTGTGTAACCCTGGGTCCCAGTGAGATCAGACAGTGTGTAACCCTGGGTTCCAGTGAGATCAGACAGTGTGTAACCCGGTCCCCAGTGATATCAGACGGTGTGCAACCAGGGGCCCAGTGAGATCAGACAGTGTGTAACCCGGGGGTGGGCCCAGTTGAATTAGACAATGTGTAACCCGGGGGCCCATTGAGATCAGACAGTGTGTAACCCGGGGGCCCAGTGAGATCAGACAGTGTGTAAACCGGGGGCACAGTGAGATCAGACAGTGTGTAAAATGGGGGCCATGTGAGATCAGAGAGTGTGTAAACCGGTGGCCCAGAGAGATCAGAGGGGGTGTAACCCAGGGGTCCTGTGAGATTAGATAGTGTGTAACCCGAGGGCCCAATGAGACCAGACAGTGTGTAACCCGGGGGTGGGCGTAGTGAGATCAGTTAGCGTGTAACCCGAGAGTGGGCCCAGTGAGATCAGACAGTGTGTAACTCAGCGGCCCAGTGAGCTCAGAAAGTGTGCAACCCGGGGCTCAATGAGATCAGACAGTGTGTTACCCTGGGTCCCAGTGAGATCAGACAGTGTGTAACCATGGGTCCCAGTGAGATCAGACAGTGTGTAACCCTCGGTCCCAGTGAGATCAGGCAGTGTGTAACCCGGGGGCCCAGTGAGATCACACAGTGTGTAAACCGGGGGTGGGCCCAGTTAGATTAGACAATCTATAACCCGGGGGCCCATTGAGATAAGACAGTGTGTAAACCGGGGACCCAGTGAGATCAGGCAGTGTGTAACCTGGCGGCCCAGTGAGATCAGAGAGTGTGTAAAGCGGGGGCCCAGAGAGATCAGAGAGGGTGTAACCCTGGGTCCCAGTGAGATCAGACAGTGTGTAACCCGGCGGCCCAGTGAGATGAGACAGTGTTTAACCCGGGGCCCAGTGATATCAGACGGTGTACAACCAGGGGGCCAAATGAGATCAGACCGTGTGTAACCTGAAGGCCCAGGGAGATCAGACAGTGTGTAAGCCGGTTGCCCAGTGAGATCAGAAGTGTGTAACCCGGGGGCCTAGCGAGATCAGACACTGTGTAACCCGTGGGTGGGCCCAGTGAGATCAGACAGTGTGTAACCCAAGGGTCCAGTCAGATCAGACTGTGTGTAATTGGGGGCCCAGTGAGATCAGACAGTGTGTAACACGGGGGCCCAGTGAGATCAGACAGTGTGTAACCCGGGGGCCCAGTGAGATCAGAAACTGTGTAACCCGGCGGTGGATCCAGTGAGATCAGGCAGTGTGTACCCAGGGGTGGGCTCAGTGAGATCAGACAGTGTGTACCCGGGGGCTCAGTGAGATCAGACAGTGTGTAACCCGGGGGCCCAGTGAGATCAGACAGTATTTAACCAGGTGGTCCAGTGAGATCAGACAGTTTGTATCCTTCGGGGCCCTGTGAGATCAATCAGTGTGTAACCCGGGCTTGGGCCCTATGAGATCAGACAGTGTGTTACCCGGGGTTGGGCCCAGTGATACAGACAGTGTGTATCCCGGGGTTGGGTCCTATGAGATCAGACAGTGTGTAACCCGGGGGCCCAGCGAAATCGAACAGTTTGTAACCCGGGGACCCAGTGAGATCAGACAGCGTGTCACCGGGGGGCATAGTGAAATCAGACAGTGTGTAATCCAGGTGGCCCAGTGAAATCAGACAGTGTGTATCCTTGGGGCCCAGTGAGATCATACAGTGTGTAACCCGGGGGTGCGCCCAGTGAGATCAGACAGTGTGTAACCCGGGGGTGGGCCCAGTGAGATCAGACAGTGTGTAACCCAGGGACCCAGTGAGAGCAGACAGTGCGTAATTCGGGGGCCCAGTGAGATCAGACAGTGTGCAACCTGGAGGCCCAGTGAGATCAGACAGTGTGTAACCCGGGGGTGGGCCCAGTTAGATTAGACAATGTGTAACCCGGGGGCCCAGTAAGATCAGACAGTGTGTAACCCGGGGGCCCAGTGAGATCAGCCAGTGTGTAACCCGGGGGCCCAGTGAGATCAGACAGTGTGCAAACCAGGGGCCCAGTGAGATCAGAGAGTGTGTCAACCGGGGGCCCAGTGAGATCAGACAGTGTGTAACCTGGGGACCCAGTGAGATCAGAGAGTGTGTAAACCTGGGTACCCAGCGAGATCAGAGAGGGTGTAACCCAGGGGCCCTGTGAGATCAAACAGTGTGTATTCCGAGGGCCCAGTGAGACCAGACAGTGTGTAACCCGGGCGTGTGCCTAGTGAGATCAGTTAGCGTGTAACCCGAGAGTGGGCCCAGTGAGATCAGACAGTGTGTAACCCAGTGGCCCAGTGAGCTCAGAAAGTGTGCAACCCGGGGTCCAGTGTGCTCAGACAGTGTTTTACCATGGGTCCCAGTGAGATCAAACAGTGTGTAACCCTGGGTCCCAATGAGATCAGACAATGTGTAACCCTGGGTTCCATTGAGATCAGACAGTGTGTAACGCGGGGGCCCAGTGAGATCAGACAGTGTGTAATCCGCGGGTGGGCCCAGTTAAATTAGACAATGTGTAACCCGGGGGTGGGCCCAGTTATATTAGACAATGTGCAGCCCGGGGGCCCAGAGAGATCAGACAGTGTGTAACCCCGGGGCCCAGTGAGATCAGACAATGTGCAACCGTGGCGCAGTGAGTTCAGAGAGTGCGTAACCCGGGGGCCCAGTGAGGTCAAGACAGTGTGTAACCCGGGCGCCCAGTGAGATCAGAAACTGTGTAACCCGGGGGTGGGTCCAGTGAAATCAGGCAGTGTGTACCCAGGGGTGGGCTCAGTGAGATCAGACAGTGTGTACCCGGGGGCTCAGTGAGATCAGACAGTGTGTAACCCGGAGGCCCAGTGAGATCAGACAGTGTGTAACCCGGGGACCCAGTGAGATCAGACAGCGTGTAACCGGGGGGCACAGTGAGAAAAAACAGTGTGTAATCCAGGGGGCCCAGTGAGATCAGACAGTGTGTATCCTTGGGGCCCAGTGAGATCAGACAGTGTGTAACCCGGGGGTGGGCCCAGTGAAATCAGACAGAGTGTAACCCGGGGGTGGGCCCAGTTAGATTAGACAATGTGTAACCCGGGGGCCCTGTGAGATAAGACAGTGTTTAGCCCGGAGGCCCAGTGAGGTCAGACAGTGTGTAATCCGGGGGCCCAGTGAGATAAGACAGTGTGTAACCCAGGGGCCCAGTGAGATCAGAGAGTTAGTAAACCGGAGGCCCAGTGAGATCAGACAGTGTGTAACCCAGGGGCCCAGTGAGCTCAGAAAGTGTGCAACCCGGGGCCCAGTGAGCTCAGACAGTGTGTTACCCTGGGTCCCAGTGAGATCAGACAGTGTGTAACCCTGGGTCCCAGAGAGATCAGACAGTGTGTAACCCTGGGTCCCAGTGAGATCAGACAGTGTGTAACCCTGGGTCCCAGTGAGATCAGTCAGTGTGTAACCCGGTCCCCATTGATATCAGACAGTGTGTAACGTGAGGGCCCAGTGAGATCAGACAGTGTGTAAACCGGGGGCCCAGTGAGATCATAAACTGTGTAACCCGGGGGTGGGTCCAGTGAGATCAGGCAGTGTGTAGCCAGGGGTGGGCTCAGTGACATCAGACAGTGTGTAATGTGAGGGCCCAGTGTGATCAAACAGTGTGTAACCCGGGGATGGGACAAGTGAGATCAGACCGTGTGTAACCCGGGGGTGGGCCCAGTGAGATCAGACAGTGTGTAACCCGAGGGCCCAGTGAGATCAGTCAGTGTCTAACCTGGGGCCCAGTGATATCAGACGGTGTGCAACCAGGGGGAACAGTGTGTACCCGGGGACCCAGTGAGAACAGACAGCGTGTAACCGGAGGGCACAGTGAGATCAGACAGTGTGTACCCGGGGACCCAGTGAGATCAGACAGTGTGTAATCCAGGGGGCCCAGTGAGATCTGACAGTGTGTATCCTTGGGGCCCTGTGAGATCAAACAGTGTTTAACCCGGGGGTGGGCCCTGTGAGATCAGACAGTGTGTAATCCGGGTGTGGGCCCAGTGAGCCCAGTCAGTGTGTAACCCGGGTCACAGTCAGATCAGACAGTGTGTAACCCGGGGGCCCAGTGAGATTAGACAGTGTGTAACCAGGGGACCCAGTGAGAACAGGTAGTGCGTAACCCGGGGGCCCAGTGAGATAAGACAGTGTGTAACCCGGAGGCCCAGTGAGATCAGAAAGTGTGTAACTTAGGGGCCCAGTGAGATCAGAGATTGCGTAAATCGAGGGCCCAGTGATATCAGACAGTGTGAAACCTGGGGGCCCAGTGAGATCAGAGAGTGTGTAACCCGGGGACCCAGTGAGATAAGACAATATGCAGCCGTGGCCCAGTGAGACCAGAGAGTTTCTAACCCGGGGGCTCAGTGAGATCAGTCAGTGTTTAACCCGGGGCCCAGTGATATCAGACGCTGTGCAACCAGGGGGCCAAGTGAGATCAGAAGTGTGTAACCCGGGGGCCTAGCGAGATCAGACACTGTGTAACCCGGGGGTGGGCCCAGTGAGATCAGACAGTGTGTAAACCAAGGGCCCAGTCAGATCAGACAGTGTGTAATTGGGGGCCCAGTGAAATCAGACAGTGTGTAACCCGGGGGCCCAGTGAGATCAGACAGTGTGTAAACCGGGGGCCCAGTGAGATCATAAACTGTGTAACCCGGGGGTGGGTCCAGTGAGATCAGGCAGTGTGTAGCCAGGGGTGGGCTCAGTGACATCAGACAGTGTGTACCCGGGCGCTCAGTGTGATCAGACAGTGTGTAACCCGGGGGCCCAGTGAGTTCAGACAGTGTTTAACCCGGGGGTCCAGTGAGATCAGACAGTTTGTATCCTTGGGACCTGTGAGATCAAACAGTGTGTAACCCGGGCTTGGGCCCAGTGAGTTCAGACAGTGTGTAACCCGGGGTTGGGCCCAGTGAGATCAGACAGTGTGTAACCCGGGGGCCCAGCGAGATGAGACAGTGTTTAATCCAGGGGGCCCAGTGAGATCAGACAGTGTGTATCCTTGGGGCCCAGTGAGATCAGACAGTGTGTAACCCGGGGGTGGGCCCAGTGAAATCAGACAGTGTGTAACCCGGGGGTGGGCCCAGTGAGATCAGGCAGTGTGTAACCCGGGTGCCCAGTGAGATCAGACAGTGTGTAACCCGGGGGCCCAGTGAGATCAGACATTGTGTAACCCGAGAGCCCAGTGAGATCAGACAGTGTGTAACCCGGGGGTGGGCCCACTTAGATTAGATAATGTGTAACCCGGGGGCCTAGCGAGATCAGACAGTGTGTAACCCGGGGGTGGGCCCAGTGAGATCAGACAGTGTGTATCCAGGGGCCCAGACAAATCAGACAGTGTGTAATTGGGGGCCCAGTGAGATCAGACAGTGTGTAACACGGGTGCCCAGTGAGATCGGACAGTGTGTAACCCGGGGGCCCAGTGAGATCAGAAAGTATCCAACCCGGGGGTGGGTCCAGTGAGATCAGGCAGTGTGTACCCGGGGGTGGGCTCAGTGAGATCAGACAGTGTGTACCCGGGCTCAGTGAGATCAGACCGTGTGTAACGTGGGGGCCCAGTGAGCTCAGACAGTGTGTAACCCGGGGCCCCATTGAGATCAGACAGTGTGTAATCGGGGGGCGAGTGAGATCAGACAGTGTGTAACCCGGGGGCGCTGTGAGATAAGACAGTGTGTAACCCTGGGGCCCAGTGAGATCAGACAGTGTGTAACCCGGGGGGTGGGCCCAGTTAGATTAGACAATGTGTAACCCGGGGGCCCAGTGAGATCAGTCAGTGTGTAACCCGGGGGCCCAGTGAGATCAGACAGTGTGTCACCCGGGGGACCAGTAAGATAAGACAGTTTGTAACGCGGGGGCCCAGTGATATCAGACAGTGTGTAACCCAGAGGACCAGTGAGATCAGAGAGTGTGTAAACCGGGGGCCCAATGAGATCAGACAGTGTGTAACCTGGGGGCCCAGTGAGATCAGAGAGTGTGTAAACCGGGGGCCAGAAAGATCAGAGAGTGTGTAACCCAGGAGCCCTGTGAGATCAGACAGTGTGTAACACGAGGGCCCAGTGAGACAAGACAGTGTGTAACCCGGGGGTGGGCCTGGTGAGAACAGTTAGCGTGTAAACAGAGAGTGGGCCCAGTGAGATCAGACAGTGTGTAACCCAGGGGCCCAGTGAGCTCAGAAAGAGTGCAACCCGGGGCCCAGTGAGCTCAGACAGTGTGTTACCCTAGGTCCCAGTGAGATCAGACAGTGTGTAACCCTGGGTCCCAGTGAGATCAGACAGTGTGTAACTCTGGTTCCCAGTGTGATCAGACAGTGTGTAACCAGGTGCGAAGTGATATCAGACGGTGTGCAACCAGGGGGCCCAGTGAGATCAGACAGAGTGTAACCTGAGGGCCCAATGAGATCAGACAGTGTGTTACCCAGGGGCCCAGTGAGATCAGACAGTGTGTAATTGGGGGCCCAGTGAGATTAGACAGTGTGTAACCCGGAAGCCCAGTGAGATCAGACAGTGTGTAACCCGGTGGCCCAGTGACATCAGAAATTGTGTAACCCTGGGGTGGGTCCAGTGAGATCAGGCAGTGTGTACCCGGGGGTGGGCTCAGTGAGATCAGACAGTGTGTACCCGGGGGCTCAGTGAGATCAGACAGTGTGTAATTTGGGGGACCAGCGAGATCAGAGAGGGTGTAACCCGGGGAACCATTGAGATCAGACATTGTGTAACCGGGGGGCCCAGTGAGATCAGACAGTGTTTAACCAGGGGGTACAGTGAGATCAGACAGTGTGTATCCTTGGGGCCCTGTGAGATCAAACAGTGTGTAACCCGGGTTTGGGCCCAGTGAGATCAGACATTGTGTAACCCGGGGTTGGGCCCAATGAGATCAGACTGTGTGTAACCCGGGGGCCCATTGAGATCAGACAGTGTGTAACCGGGGTGCCAAGTGAGATCAGACAGTTTGTAACCCGGGGATCCAGTGAGATCAGACAGCGTGTAACCGGTGTGCACAGTGAAATCAGACAGTGTGTAATCCAGGGGGCCCAGTGAGATCAGACAGTGTGTATCCTTGGGGCCCAGTGAGATCAGACAGTGTGTAACCCGGGGATGGGCCCAGTGAGATCAGACAGTGTGTAACCCGGGGGTGGGCCCAGTGAGATCAGACAGTGTGTAACCCGGGGGCCCAGTGAGGTCAGACAGTGTGTAACCCGGTGGTGGGCTCAGTTAGATTAGACAATGTGTAACCCGGGGGCCTAGTGAGATCAGACAGTGTGTAACCCGGGGGCCCAGTGAGATCAGACAGTGTGTAACCCGGGGGCCCAGTGAGATAAGACAGTGTGTAACCCGGGGGCCCAGTGAGATCAGACAGTGTGTAACCCAGGGGCCCAGTGAGATCAGAGAGTGTGTCAACCGGGGGCCCAGTGATATAAGACAGTGTGTAACCTGGGGACCCAGTGAGATCAGAGAGTGTGTAAACTGGGTGCCCAGAGAGATCAGAGAGGGTGTAACCCTGGGACCCTGTGAGATCAGACAGTGTGTAACACGAGGGCCCAGTGAGAGCAGACAGTGTGAAACCCGGGGGTGCGCGTAGTGAGATGAGTTAGCGTGTAACCCGAGAGTGGGATCAGTGAGATCAGACAGTGTTTACCCCAGGGGCCCAGTGAGCTCAGAAAGTGTGCAACCCGGGGCCCAGTGAGCTCAGACAGTGTGTTACCCTAGGTCCCAGTGAGATCAGACAGTGTGTAACCGTGGGTCCCAGTGAGATCAAACAGTATGTAACCCTGGGTCCCAGTGAGATCAGACAGTGTGTAACCCGGTGCGAAGTGATATCAGACGGTCTGCAACCAGGGGGCCCAGTGAGATCAGACAGTGTGTAACCCGGGATTGGGTCCAGTGAGATCAGACAGTGTGTAACCCGGGGGTGGGCCCAGTGAGATCAGACAGTGTGTATCCCGAGGGCCCAGTGAGATCAGACAGTGTGTAACCCGGGTGCCCAGTGAGATCAGGCAGTGTGTAACCCGGGGCTGGGCCCAGTTAAATTAGACAATGTGTAACCCCGGGGGCCCAGTGAGATCAGACAGTGTGTAACCCGAGGGCCCAGTGAGATCAGACAGTGTGTAAACCGGGGGCACAGTGAGATAGGACAGTGTGTAATCAGGGGGCCATCTGAGATCAGAGAGTGTGTAAACCGGTGGCCCAGAGAGATCAGAGCGGGTGTAACCCAGGGGTCCTGTGAGATTAGACAGTGTGTAACCCGGGGGCCCAGTGAGATCATACAGTGTTTAAACCGGGGGTGGGCCCAGTTAGATTAGACAATGTGTAACCCCGGGGGCCCATTGAGATAAGACAGTCTGTAAACCGGGGACCCAGTGAGATCAGGCAGTGTGTAAACCGGGGGCCCAGAGAGATCAGAGAGGGTGTAACCCTGGGTCCCAGTGAGATCAGACAGTGTGTAACCCGGCGGCCCAGTGAGATGAGATAGTGTTTAACCCGGGGCCCAGTGATATCAGACGGTGTACAACCAGGGGGCAAAGTGAGATCAGACCGTGTGTAACCTGAAGGCCCAGTGAGATGAGACAGTGTGTAACCCGGTTGCCCAGTGAGATCAGAAGTGTGTAACCCGGGGGCCTAGCGAGATCAGACACTGTGTAACCCGGGGGTGGGCCCAGTGAGATCAGACAGTGTGTAACCCAAGGGTCCAGTCAGATCAGACAGTGTGTAATTGGGAGCCCAGTGAGATCAGACAGTGTGTAACCCTGGTGCCCAGTAAGATCAGACAGTGTGTAACCCGGGGGCCCAGTGAGATCAGAAACTGTGTAACCCGGGGGTGGGTCCAGTGAGATCAGGCAGTGTGTACCCAGGGGTGGGCTCAGTGAGATCAGACAGTGTGTAATTGGGAGCCCAGTGAGATCAGACAGTGTGTAACCCGGGGGCCCAGTGAGATCAGAAACTGTGTAACCCGGGGGTGGGTCCAGTGAGATCAGGCAGTGTGTACCCAGGGGTGGGCTCAGTGAGATCAGACAGTGTGTACCCGGGGGCTCAGTGAGATCACACAGTGTGTAAACCGGGGGTGGGCCCAGTTAGATTAGACAATGTATAACCCGGGGGCCCATTGAGATAAGACAGTGTGTAAACCGGGGACCCAGTGAGATCAGGCAGTGTGTAACCTGAGGGCCCAGTGAGATCAGAGAGTGTGTAAACCGGGGGCCCAGAGAGATCAGAGAGGGTGTAACCCTGGGTCCCAGTGAGATCAGACAGTGTGTAACCCGGAGGCCCAGTGAAATGAGACAGTGTTTAACCCGGGGCCCAGTGATATCAGACGGTGTACAACCAGGGGGCCAAGTGAGATCAGACCGTGTGTAACCTGAAGGCCCAGGGAGATCAGACAGTGTGTAACCCGGTTGCCCAGTGAGATCAGAAGTGTGTAACCCGGGGGCCTAGCGAGAACAGAACACTGTGTAACCCGTGGGTTGGCCCAGTGAGATCAGACAGTGTGTAACCCAAGGGTCCAGTCAGATCAGACAGTGTGTAATTGGGGGCCCAGTGAGATCAGACAGTGTGTAACACGGGGGCCCAGTGAGATCAGACAGTGTTTAACCCGGTTGCCCAGTGAGATCAGAAGTGTGTAACCCGGGGGCCTAGCGAGATCAGACACTGTGTAACCCGGGGGTGGGACCAGTGAGATCAGACAGTGTGTAACCCAAGGGTCCAGTCAGATCAGACAGTGTGTAATTGGGAGCCCAGTGAGATCAGACAGTGTGTAACCCTGGTGCCCAGTAAGATCAGACAGTGTGTAACCCGGGGGCCCAGTGAGATCAGAAACTGTGTAACCCGGGGGTGGGTCCAGTGAGATCAGGCAGTGTGTACCCAGGGGTGGGCTCAGTGAGATCAGACAGTGTGTACCCGGGGGCTCAGTGAGATCAGACAGTGTGTAAACCGGGGGTGGGCCCAGTTAGATTAGACAATGTATAACCCGGGGGCCCATTGAGATAAGACAGTGTGTAAACCGGGGACCCAGTGAGATCAGGCAGTGTGTAACCTGAGGGCCCAGTGAGATCAGAGAGTGTGTAAACCGGGGGCCCAGAGAGATCAGAGAGGGTGTAACCCTGGGTCCCAGTGAGATCAGACAGTGTGTAAACCGGGATTGGGCCCAGTGAGATCAGACAGTGTGTAACCCGGGGGTGGGCCCAGTGAGATCAGACAGTGTGTATCCCGAGGGCCCAGTGAGATCAGACAGTGTGTAACCCGGGTGCCCAGTGAGATCAGGCAGTATGTAACCCGGGGCTGGGCCCAGTTAAATTAGACAATGTGTAACCCCGGGGGCCCAGTGAGATCAGATAGTGTGTAACCCGAGGGCCCAGTGAGATCAGACAGTGTGTAAACCGGGGGCACAGTGAGATAGGACAGTGTGTAATCAGGGGGCCATCTGAGATCAGAGAGTGTGTAAACCGGTGGCCCAGAGAGATCAGAGCGGGTGTAACCCAGGGGTCCTGTGAGATTAGACAGTGTGTAACCCGGGGGCCCAGTGAGATCATACAGTGTTTAAACCGGGGGTGGGCCCAGTTAGATTAGACAATGTGTAACCCGGGGGCCCATTGAGATAAGACAGTCTGTAAACCGGGGACCCAGTGAGATCAGGCAGTGTGTAAACCGGGGGCCCAGAGAGATCAGAGAGGGTGTAACCCTGGGTCCCAGTGAGATCAGACAGTGTGTAACCGTGGTTCCCAGTGAGATCAAACAGTATGTAACCCTGGGTCCCAGTGAGATCAGACAGTGTGTAACCCGGTGCGAAGTGATATCAGACGGTTTGCAACCAGGGGGCCCAGTGAGATCAGACAATGTGTAACCCGGGATTGGGCCCAGTGAGATCAGACAGTGTGTAACCCGGGGGTGGGCCCAGTGAGATCAGACAGTGTATCCCGAGGGCCCAGTGAGATCAGACAGTGTGTAACCCGGGTGCCCAGTGAGATCAGGCAGTGTGTAACCCGGGGCTGGGCCCAGTTAAATTAGACAATGTGTAACCCCGGGGGCCCAGTGAGATCAGACAGTGTTTAACCCGAGGGCCCAGTGAGATCAGACAGTGTGTAAACCGGGGGCACAGTGAGATAGGACAGTGTGTAATCAGGGGGCCATCTGAGATCAGAGAGTGTGTAAACCGGTGGCCCAGAGAGATCAGAGCGGGTGTAACCCAGGGGTCCTGTGAGATTAGACAGTGTGTAACCCGGGGGCCCAGTGAGATCATACAGTGTTTAAACCGGGGGTGGGCCCAGTTAGATTAGACAATGTGTAACCCCGGGGGCCCATTGAGATAAGACAGTCTGTAAACCGGGGACCCAGTGAGATCAGGCAGTGTGTAAACCGGGGGCCCAGAGAGATCAGAGAGGGTGTAACCCTGGGTCCCAGTGAGATCAGACAGTGTGTAACCCGGCGGCCCAGTGAGATGAGATAGTGTTTAACCCGGGTCCCAGTGATATCAGACGGTGTACAACCAGGGGGCAAAGTGAGATCAGACCGTGTGTAACCTGAAGGCCCAGTGAGATCAGACAGTGTGTAACCCGGTTGCCCAGTGAGATCAGAAGTGTGTAACCCGGGGGCCTAGCGAGATCAGACACTGTGTAACCCGGGGGTGGGCCCAGTGAGATCAGACAGTGTGTAACCCAAGGGTCCAGTCAGATCAGACAGTGTGTAATTGGGAGCCCAGTGAGATCAGACAGTGTGTAACCCTGGTGCCCAGTAAGATCAGACAGTGTGTAACCCGGGGGCCCAGTGAGATCAGAAACTGTGTAACCCGGGGGTGGGTCCAGTGAGATCAGGCAGTGTGTACCCAGGGGTGGGCTCAGTGAGATCAGACAGTGTGTACCCGGGGGCTCAGTGAGATCACACAGTGTGTAAACCGGGGGTGGGCCCAGTTAGATTAGACAATGTATAACCCGGGGGCCCATTGAGATAAGACAGTGTGTAAACCGGGGACCCAGTGAGATCAGGCAGTGTGTAACCTGAGGGCCCAGTGAGATCAGAGAGTGTGTAAACCGGGGGCCCAGAGAGATCAGAGAGGGTGTAACCCTGGGTCCCAGTGAGATCAGACAGTGTATAAACCGGGATTGGGCCCAGTGAGATCAGACAGTGTGTAACCCGGGGGTGGGCCCAGTGAGATCAGACAGTGTGTATCCCGAGGGCCCAGTGAGATCAGACAGTGTGTAACCCGGGTGCCCAGTGAGATCAGGCAGTGTGTAACCCGGGGCTGGGCCCAGTTAAATTAGACAATGTGTAACCCCGGGGGCCCAGTGAGATCAGATAGTGTGTAACCCGAGGGCCCAGTGAGATCAGACAGTGTGTAAACCGGGGGCACAGTGAGATAGGACAGTGTGTAATCAGGGGGCCATCTGAGATCAGAGAGTGTGTAAACCGGTGGCCCAGAGAGATCAGAGCGGGTGTAACCCAGGGGTCCTGTGAGATTAGACAGTGTGTAACCCGGGGGCCCAGTGAGATCATACAGTGTTTAAACCGGGGGTGGGCCCAGTTAGATTAGACAATGTGTAACCCGGGGGCCCATTGAGATAAGACAGTCTGTAAACCGGGGACCCAGTGAGATCAGGCAGTGTGTAAACCGGGGGCCCAGAGAGATCAGAGAGGGTGTAACCCTGGGTCCCAGTGAGATCAGACAGTGTGTAACCGTGGTTCCCAGTGAGATCAAACAGTATGTAACCCTGGGTCCCAGTGAGATCAGACAGTGTGTAACCCGGTGCGAAGTGATATCAGACGGTCTGCAACCAAGGGGCCCAGTGAGATCAGACAGTGTGTAACCCGGGATTGGGCCCAGTGAGATCAGACAGTGTGTAACCCGGGGGTGGGCCTAGTGAGATCAGACAGTGTGTATCCCGAGGGCCCAGTGAGATCAGACAGTGTGTAACCCGGGTGCCCAGTGAGATCAGGCAGTGTGTAACCCGGGGCTGGGCCCAGTTAAATTAGACAATGTGTAACCCCGGGGGCCCAGTGAGATCAGACAGTGTGTAACCCGAGGGCCCAGTGAGATCAGACAGTGTGTAAACCGGGGGCACAGTGAGATAGGACAGTGTGTAATCAGGGGGCCATCTGAGATCAGAGAGTGTGTAAACCGGTGGCCCAGAGAGATCAGAGCGGGTGTAACCCAGGGGTTCTGTGAGATTAGACAGTGTGTAACCCGGGGGCCCAGTGAGATCATACAGTGTTTAAACCGGGGGTGGGCCCAGTTAGATTAGACAATGTGTAACCCCGTGGGCCCATTGAGATAAGACAGTCTGTAAACCGGGGACCCAGTGAGATCAGGCAGTGTGTAAACCGGGGGCCCAGAGAGATCAGAGAGGGTGTAACCCTGGGTCCCAGTGAGATCAGACAGTGTGTAACCCGGCGGCCCAGTGAGATGAGATAGTGTTTAACCCGGGGCCCAGTGATATCAGACGGTGTACAACCAGGGGGCAAAGTGAGATCAGACCGTGTGTAACCTGAAGGCCCAGTGAGATCAGACAGTGTGTAACCCGGTTGCCCAGTGAGATCAGAAGTGTGTAACCCGGGGGCCTAGCGAGATCAGACACTGTGTAACCCGGGGGTGGGACCAGTGAGATCAGACAGTGTGTAACCCAAGGGTCCAGTCAGATCAGACAGTGTGTAATTGGGAGCCCAGTGAGATCAGACAGTGTGTAACCCTGGTGCCCAGTAAGATCAGACAGTGTGTAACCCGGGGGCCCAGTGAGATCAGAAACTGTGTAACCCGGGGGTGGGTCCAGTGAGATCAGGCAGTGTGTACCCAGGGGTGGGCTCAGTGAGATCAGACAGTGTGTACCCGGGGGCTCAGTGAGATCACACAGTGTGTAAACCGGGGGTGGGCCCAGTTAGATTAGACAATGTATAACCCGGGGGCCCATTGAGATAAGACAGTGTGTAAACCGGGGACCCAGTGAGATCAGGCAGTGTGTAACCTGAGGGCCCAGTGAGATCAGACAGTGTGTAAACCGTGGGCCCAGAGAGATTAGAGTGGGTGTAACCCTGGGTCCCAGTGAGATCAGACAGTGTGTAACCCGGAGGCCCAGTGAAATGAGACAGTGTTTAACCCGGGGCCCAGTGATATCAGACGGTGTACAACCAGGGGGCCAAGTGAGATCAGACCGTGTGTAACCTGAAGGCCCAGGGAGATCAGACAGTGTGTAACCCGGTTGCCCAGTGAGATCAGAAGTGTGTAACCCGGGGGCGTAGCGAGAACAGAACACTGTGTAACCCGTGGGTTGGCCCAGTGAGATCAGACAGTGTGTAACCCAAGGGTCCAGTCAGATCAGACAGTGTGTAATTGGGGGCCCAGTGAGATCAGACAGTGTGTAACACGGGGGCCCAGTGAGATCAGACAGTGTGTAACCCGGGAGCCCAGTGAGATCAGACAGTGTGTAACCCGGAGGCCCAATGAGATCAGAAACTGT
This sequence comes from Pristiophorus japonicus, assembly GCF_044704955.1. Classification (NCBI taxonomy): domain Eukaryota; kingdom Metazoa; phylum Chordata; class Chondrichthyes; family Pristiophoridae; genus Pristiophorus; species Pristiophorus japonicus. The sequence goes on from NW_027252779.1 coordinate 4,483,075, forward strand.
GTAACCCGGGGGTGGGTCCAGTGAGATCAGGCAGTGTGTACCTAGGGGTGGGCTCAGTGAGATCAGACAGTGTGTACCCGGGGGCTCAGTGAGATCAGACAGTGTGTAACCCGGGGGCCCAGTGAGATCAGACAGTGTTTAACCAGGTGGTCCAGTGAGATCAGACAGTTTGTATCCTTGGGGCCCTGTGAGATCAATCAGTGTGTAACCCGGGCTTGGGCCCTATGAGATCAGACAGTGTGTTACCCGGGGTTGGGCCCAGTGATACAGACAGTGTGTATTCCGGGGTTGGGTCCTATGAGATCAGACAGTGTGTAACCCGGGGGCCCAGCGATATCGAACAGTTTGTAACCCGGGGTCCCAGTGAGATCAGACAGCGTGTCACCGGGGGGCATAGTGAAATCAGACAGTGTGTAATCCAGGTGGCCCAGTGAGATCAGACAGTGTGTATCCTTGGGGCCCAGTGAGATCAGACAGTGTGTAACCCGGGGGTGGGCCCAGTGAGATCAGACAGTGTGTAACCCGGGGGTGGGCCCAGTGACATCAGACAATGTGTAACCCAGGGACCCAGTGAGAGCAGACAGTGCGTAACTCGGGGGCCCAGTGAGATCAGACAGTGTGTAACCCGGAGGCCCAGTGAGATCAGACAGTGTGTAACCCGGGGGTGGGCCCAGTTAGATTAGACAATGTGTAACCCGGGGGCCCAGTGAGATCAGACAGTGTGTAACCCGGGGGCCCAGAGAGATCAGACAGTGTGTTACCCTGGGTCCCAGTGAGATCAGACAGTGTGTAATCCTGGGTACAAGTGAGATCAGACAGTGAGTAGCCCTGGGTCCCAGTGAGATCAGACAATGTGTAACCCTGGGGCCCAGTGAGATCATACAGTGTTTAAACCGGGGGTGGGCCCAGTTAGATTAGACAATGTGTAACCCGGGGGCCCATTGAGATAAGACAGTCTGTAAACCGGGGACCCAGTGAGATCAGGCAGTGTGTAACCTGGGGGCCCAGTGAGATCAGAGAGTGTGTAAACCGGGGGCCCAGAGAGATCAGAGAGGGTGTAACCCTGGGTCCCAGTGAGATCAGACAGTGTGTAACCCGGCGGCCCAGTGAGATGAGACAGTGTTTAACCCGGGGCCCAGTGATATCAGACGGTGTACAACCAGGGGGCCAAGTGAGATCAGACCGTGTGTAACCTGAAGGCCCAGTGAGATCAGACAGTGTGTAACCCGGTTGCCCAGTGAGATCAGAAGTATGTAACCCGGGGGCCTAGCGAGATCAGACACTGTGTAACCCGGGGGTGGGACCAGTGAGATCAGACAGTGTGTAACCCAAGGGTCCAGTCAGATCAGACAGTGTGTAATTGGGAGCCCAGTGAGATCAGACAGTGTGTAACCCGGAGGCCCAGTGAGATCAGACAGTGTGTTACCCTGGGTCCCAGTGAGATCAGACAGTGTGTAACCCTGGGTACAAGTGAGATCAGACAGTGAGTAACCCTGGTTCCCAGTGAGATCAGACCGTGTGTAACCCGGGGGCCCAGTGAGATCATACAGTGTTTAAACCGGGGGTGGGCCCAGTTAGATTAGACAATGTGTAACCCGGGGGCCCATTGAGATAAGACAGTGTGTAAACCGGGGACCCAGTGAGATCAGGCAGTGTGTAACCTGGGGGCCCAGTGAGATCAGACAGTGTGTAAACCGGTTGCCCAGTGAGATCAGAAGTATGTAACCCGGGGGCCGAGCGAGATCAGACACTGTGTACCCCGGGGGTGGGACCAGTGAGATCAGACATTGTGTAACCCAAGGGTCCAGTCAGATCAGACAGTGTGTAATTGGGAGCCCAGTGAGATCAGACAGTGTGTAACCCGGGGGCCCAGTAAGATCAGACAGTGTGTAACCCGGGGGCCCAGTGAGATCAGAAACTGTGTAACCCGAGGGTGGGTCCAGTGAGATCAGGCTGTGTGTACCCAGGGCTGGGATCAGTGAGATCAGACAGTGTGTACCCGGGGGCTCAGTGAGATCAGACAGTGTGTAAACCGGGGGTGGGCCCAGTTAGAGTAGACAATGTATAACCCGGGGGCCCATTGAGATAAGACAGTGTGTAAACCGGGGACCCAGTGAGATCAGGCAGTGTGTAACCTGGGGGCCCAGTGAGATCAGAGAGTGTGTAAACCGGGGGTCCAGAGAGATCAGAGAGGGTGTAACCCTGGGTCCCAGTGAGATCAGACAGTGTGTAACCCGGCGGCCCATTGAGATGAGACAGTGTTTAACCCGGGGCCCAGTGATATCAGACAGTGTACAACCAGGGGGCCAAGTGAGATCAGACCGTGTGTAACCTGAAGGCCCAGGGAGATCAGACAGTGTGTAACCCGGTTGCCCAGTGAGATCAGAAGTGTGTAACCCGGGGGCCTAGCGAGAACAGACACTGTGTAACCCGTGGGTGGGCCCAGTGAGATCAGACAGTGTGTAACCCAAGGGTCCAGTCAGATCAGACAGTGTGTAATTGGGGGCCCAGTGAGATCAGACAGTGTGTAACACGGGGGCCCAGTGAGATCAGACAGTGTGTAACCCGGGGGCCCAGTGAGATCAGACAGTGTGTAACCCGGGGGCCCAGTGAGATCAGAAACTGTGTAACCCGGGGGTGGGTCCAGTGAGATCAGGCAGTGTGTACCCAAGGGTGGGCTCAGTGAGATCAGACAGTGTGTACCCGGGGGCTCAGTGAGATCAGACAGTGTGTAACCCGGGGGCCCAGTGAGATCAGACAGTGTTTAACCAGGTGGTCCAGTGAGATCAGACAGTTTGTATCCTTGGGGCCCTGTGAGATCAATCAGTGTGTAACCCGGGCTTGGGCCCTATGAGATCAGACAGTGTGTTACCCGGGGTTGGGCCCAGTGATACAGACAGTGTGTATCCCGGGGTTGGGTCCTATGAGATCAGACAGTGTGTAACCCGGGGGCCCAGCGAAATCGAACAGTTTGTAACCCGGGGACCCAGTGAGATCAGACAGCGTGTCACCGGGGGGCATAGTGAAATCAGACAGTGTGTAATCCAGGTGGCTCAGTGAGATCAGACAGTGTGTATCCTTGGGGCCCAGTGAGATCAGACAGTGTGTAACCCGGGGGTGGGACCAGTGAGATCAGACAGTGTGTAACCCGGGGGTGGGCCCAGTGAGATCAGACATTGTGTAACCCAGGGACCCAGTGAGAGCAGACAGTGCGTAACTCGGGGGCCCAGTGAGATCAGACAGTGTGTAACCCGGAGGCCCAGTGAGATCAGACAGTGTGTAACCCGTGGGTGGGCCCAGTTAGATTAGACAATGTGTAACCCGGGGGCCCAGTGAGATCAGACAGTGTGTAACCCGTGGGCCCAGTGAGATCAGACAGTGTGTAACCCGGGGGCCCAGTGCGATCAGACAGTGTGCAACCCAGGGGCCCAGTGAGATCAGAGAGTGTGTCAACCGGGGGCCCAGTGAGATCAGACGGTGTGTAACCTGGGGACCCAGTGAGATCAGAGAGTGTGTAAACCGGGGGCCCAGCGAGATCAGAGAGGGTGTAACCCAGGGGCCCTGTGAGATCAGACAGTGTGTAACCCGAGGGCCCAGTGAGACCAGACAGTGTGTAACCCGGGCGTGGGCCTAGTGAGATCAGTTAGCGTGTAACCCGAGAGTGGGCCCAGTGAGATCAGACAGTGTGTAACCCAGTGGCCCAGTGAGCTCAGAAAGTGTGCAACCCGGGGCCCAGTGAGCTCAGACAGTGTTTTACCCTGGGTCCCAGTGAGATCAGACAGTGTCTAACCCTGGGTCCCAATGAGATCAGACAGTGTGTAACCCTGGGTTCCATTGAGATCAGACAGTGTGTAACCCGGGGGCCCAGTGAGATCAGACAGTGTGTAAACCGCGGGTGGGCCCAGTTAGATTAGACAATGTGTAACCCGGGGGTGGGCCCAGTTATATTAGACAATGTGCAACCCGGGGGCCCAGAGAGATCAGACAGTGTGTAATCCCGGGGCCCAATGAGATCAGACAATGTGCAACCGTGGCGCAGTGAGATCAGAGAGTGTGTAACCCGGGGGCCCAGTGAGGTGAGACAGTGTGTAACCCGGGGGCCCAGTGAGATCAGAAACTGTGTAACCCGGGGGTGGGTCCAGTGAAATCAGGCAGTGTGTACCCAGGGGTGGGCTCAGTGAGATCAGACAGTGTGTACCCGGGGGCTCAGTGAGATCAGACAGTGTGTAACCCGGAGGCCCAGTGAGATCAGACAGTGTGTAACCCGGAGGCCCAGTGAGATCAGACAGTGTGTAACCCGGGGACCCAGTGAGATCAGACAGTGTGTACCCAGGAGTGGGCTCAGTGAGATCAGACAGTGTGTACCCGGGGGCTCAGTGAGATCAGACAATGTGTAACCCGGAGGCCCAGTGAGATCAGACAGTGTTTAACCAGGGGGTCCAGTGAGATCAGACAGTTTGTATCCTTGGGGCCCTGTGAGATCAAACAGTGTGTACCCGGGCTTGGGCCCAGTGAGATCAGACAGTGTGTAACCCGGGGTTGGGCCCAGTGAGATCAGACAGTGTGTAACCCGGGGGCCCAGCGAGATCAGACAGTGTGTTACCCGGGGACCCAGTGAGATCAGACAGCGTGTAACCGGGGGGCACAGTGAGATCAGACAGTGTGTAATCCAGGGGGCCCAGTGAGATCAGACAGTGTGTATCCTTGGGGCCCAGTGAGATCAGACAGTGTGTAACCCGGGGGTGGGCCCAGTGAAATCAGACAGAGTGTAACCCGAGGGTGGGCCCAGTTAGATTAGACAATGTGTAACCCGGGGGCCCAGTGAGATAAGACAGTGTTTAGCCCGGGGGCCCAGTGAGGTCAGACAGTGTGTAATCCGGGGGCCCAGTGAAATAAGACAGTGTGTAACCCAGGGGCCCAGTGAGATCAGAGAGTTAGTAAACCGGAGGCCCAGTAAGATCAGACAGTGTGTAACCCAGGGGCCCAGTGAGCTCAGAAAGTGTGCAACCCGGGGCCCAGTGAGCTCAGACAGTGTGTTACCCTGGGTCCCAGTGCGATCAGACAGTGTGTAACCCTGGGTCCCAGAGAGATCAGACAGTGTGTATCCCTGGGTCCCAGTGAGATCAGACAGTGTGTAACCCTGGGTCCCAGTGAGATCAGTCAGTGTGTAACCCGGTCCCCAGTGATATCAGACGGTGTGCAACCAGGGGCCCAGTGAGATCAGACTGTGTGTAACCTGAGGGCCCAGTGTGATCAAACAGTGTGTAACCCGGGGATGGGACAAGTGAGATCAGACCGTGTGTAACCCGGGGTTGGGCCCAGTGAGATCAGACAATGTGTAACCCGAGGGCCCAGTGAGATCAGTCAGTGTCTAACCCGGGGCCCAGTGATATCAGACGGTGTGCAACCAGGGGGAACAGTGAGATCAGTCAGTGTGTAACCTGAGGGCCCAGTGAGATCAGACAGTGTGTAACCCGGGGGTGGGCCCAGTGAGATCAGACAGTGTGTAACCCAGGGACCCAGTGAGCTCAGAAAGTGTGCAACCCGGGGCCCAGTGAGCTCAGACAGTGTGTTACCCTGGCTCCCAGTGAGATCAGGCAGTGTGTAACCCTGGGTCCCAGTGAGGTCAGATAGTGTGTAACCCTGGGTCCCAGTGAGATCAGACAGTGTGTAACCCGGTCCCCAATGATATCTGCCAGGTTGTAACCCGGTCCCCAGTGATATCAGACGGTGTTCAACCAGGGGCCCAGTGAGATCAGACAGTATGTAACCTGAGGGCCCAGTTATTCAGACAGTGTGTAACCCGGGGGTGGGCCCAGTGAGATCAGACAGTGTGTAACCCGGGGGTGGGCCCAGTGAGATCAGATAGTGTGTAAGCCGGGGGCCCAGTGAGATCAGTCAGTGTCTAACCCGGGGCCCAGTGATATCAGACGGTGTGCAACCAGGGGGCCCAGTGAGATCAGACAGTATGTAACCTGAGGGCCCAGTTAGTTCAGACAGTGTGTAACCCGGGGGTGAGCCCAGTGAGATCAGACAGTGTGTAACCCGGGGGTGGGCCCAGTGAGATCAGATAGTGTGTAAGCCGGGGGCCCAGTGAGATCAGACAGTGTGTAACCCGGGTGCCCAGTGAGATCAGACAGTGTGTAACCCAGGGGCCCAGTGAGATCAGAGTGTGTGTAAACCGGGGGCACAGTGAGATCAGAGTGTGTGTAACCGAGGGACCTTGTGAGATCAGACAGTGTATAACCCGAGGGCCCAGTGAGACCAGAGAGGGTGTAACCCAGGGGCCCTGTGAGATCAGACAGTGTGTAACCCGAGGGCCCAGTGAGACCAGACAATGTGTAACCCGGGGGTGGGCCTAGTGAGATCCGTTAGCGTGTAACCCGAGAGTGGGCCCAGTGAGATCAGACATTGTGTAACCCAGTGGCCCAGTGAGCTCAGAAAGTATCCAACCCGGGACCCAGTGAGCTCAGACAGTGTTTTACCCTGGGTCCCAGTGAGATCAGACAATGTGTAAACCTGGGTCCCAATGAGATCAGACAGTGTGTAACACTGGGTTCCATTGAGATCAGACAGTGTGTAACCCGGGGGCCCAGTGAGATCAGACAGTGTGTAAACCGCGGGTGGGCCCAGTTAGATTAGACAATGTGTAACCCGGGGGTGGGCCCATTGAGATCAGACAGTGCGTAAACCAGGGACCCAGTGAGATCAGGCAGTGTGTAACCCGGGGGCCCAGTGAGATCAGAGAGTGCGTAAACCGGGTGCCCAGTGAGATCAGACAGTGTGTAAACCGGCGGCCCAGAGAGATCAGAGAGGGTGTAACCCAGCGGCCGTGTGAGATCATACAGTGTGTAACCTGAGGGCCCAGTGAGGTCAGACAGTGTGTAACACTGGATCCCAGTGAGATTAGACAGTGTGTAACCCCGGGGCCCAGTGAGATCAGAAAATGTGCAATCGTGGCCCAGTGAGATCAGAGAGAGTGTAACCCGTGGGCCCAGTGAGATCAGACAGTGTGTAACCCGGGGGCCCAGTGAGATCAGAAACTGTGTAACCCGGGGGTGGGTCCAGTGAGATCAGGCAGTGTGTACCCAGGGGTGGGCTCAGTGAGATCAGAGAGTCTGTACCCGGGGGCTCAGTGAGATCAGACAGTGTGTAACCCGGAGGCCCAGTGAGATCAGACAGTGTTTAACCAGGGGGTCCAGTGAGATCAGACAGTTTGTATCCTTGGGGCCCTCTGAGATCAAACAGTGTATAACCCGGGCTTGGGACAAGTGAGATCAGACAGTGTGTAACCCGGGATTGGGCCCAGTGAGATCAGACAGTGTGTAACTTGGGGGCCCATCGAGATCAGACAGTGTGTAACCCGGGGACCCAGTGAGATCAGACAGCGTGTAACCGGGGGGCACAGTGAGATCAGACAGTGTGTAATCCAGGGGGCCCAGTGAGATCAGACAATGTGTATCCTTGGGGCCCAGTGAGATCAGACAGTGTGTAACCCGGGGGTGGGACCAGTGAAATCAGACAGAGTGTAACCCGGGGGTGGGCCCAGTTAGATTAGACAATGTGTAACCCGGGGGCCCAGTGAGATAAGACAGTGTTTAGCCCGGGGGCCCAGTGAGGTCAGACAGTGTGTAATGCGGGGGCCCAGTGAGATAAGACAGTGTGTAACCCAGGGGCCCAGTGAGATCAGAGAGTTAGTAAACCGGAGGCCCAGTGAGATCAGACAGTGTGTAACCTGGGGGCCCAGTGACATCAGAGAGTGTGTAAACCGGGGGCCCAGAGAGATCAGAGAGGGTGTAACCCGAGGGCCCAGTGAGACCAGACAATGTGTAACCCGGGGGTGGTCTTAGTGACATCAGTTAGCGTGTAACCCGAGAGTGGGCACAGTGAGATCAGACAGTGTGTAACCCAGGGGCCCAGTGAGCTCAGAAAGTGTGCAGCCCGGGGCCCAGTGAGCTCAGACAGTGTGTTACCCTGGGTCCCAGTGAGATCAGACAGTGTGTAACCCTGGGTCCCAGTGAGATCAGACAGTGTGTAACCCTGGGTCCCAGTGAGATCATACAGTGTGTAACCCGGTCCCCAGTGATATCAGACACTGTGTAACCCGGTCCCCAGTGATATCAGACGGTGTGCAACCAGGGGACAAGTGAGATCAGACAGAGTGTAACCTGAGGGCCCAGTGAGATCAGATAGTGTGTAACCCGGGGGCCCTGTGAGATCAGTCAGTGTCTAACCCGGGGCCCAGTGATATCAGACGGTGTGCAACCAGTGGGCCCAGTGAGATCAGACAATGTGTAACCTGAGGGCCCAGTGTGATCAAACAGTGTGTAACCCGGGAGTGGGACAAGTGAGAACAGACAGTGTGTAACCCGGGGGTGGGCCCAGTGAGATCAGACAGTGTGTAACCCGAGGGCCCAGTGAGATCAGTCAGTGTCTAACCCGGGGCCCAGTGATATCAGACGGTGTGCAACCAGGGGGCACAGTGAGATCAGACAGTGTGTAACCTGAGGGCCCAGTGAGATCAGACAGTGTGTAACCCGAGGGTGGGCCCAGTGAGATCAGACAGTGTGTCACCCGGGGGTGGGCCCAGTGAGATCAGATAGTGTGTAACCCGGGGGCCCAGTGAGATCTGACAGTGTGTAACCCGGGTGCTCAGTGAGATCAGAGTGCGTGTAAACCGGGGGCACAGTGAGATCAGAGAGGGTGTAACCCAGGGGCCCTGTGAGATCAGCCAGTGTGTAACCCGAGGGCCCAGTGAGACCAGAGAGTGTGTAACCCAGGGGCCCTGTGAGATCAGACAGTGTGTAACCCGAGGGCCCAGTGAGACCAGACAGTGTGTAACCCAGTGGCCCAGTGAGCTCAGAAAGTGTGCAACCCGGGCCTCAATGAGATCAGACAGTGTGTTACACTGGGTCCCAGTGAGATCAGACAGTGTGTAACCCTGGGTCCCAGTGAGATCAGACAGTGTGTAACCCTCGGTCCCAGTGAGATCAGGCAGTGTGTAACCCGGGGGCCCAGTGAGATCACACAGTGTGTAAACCGGGGGTGGGCCCAGTTAGATTAGACAATGTATAACCCGGGGGCCCATTGAGATAAGACAGTGTGTAAACCGGGGACCCAGTGAGATCAGGCAGTGTGTAACCTGGGGGCCCAGTGAGCTCAGAGAGTGTGTAAAGCGGGGGCCCAGAGAGATCAGAGAGGGTGTAACCCTGGGTCCCAGTGAGATCAGACAGTGTGTAACCCGGCGGCCCAGTGAGATGAGACAGTGTTTAACCCGGGGCCCAGTGATATCAGACGGTGTACAACCAGGGGGCCAAGTGAGATCAGACCGTGTGTAACCTGAAGGCCCAGGGAGATCAGACAGTGTGTAACCCGGTTGCCCAGTGAGATCAGAAGTGTGTAACCCGGGGGCCTAGCGAGATCAGACACTGTGTAACCCGTGGGTGGGCCCAGTGAGATCAGACAGTGTGTAACCCAAGGGTCCAGTCAGATCAGACTGTGTGTAATTGGGGGCCCAGTGAGATCAGACAGTGTGTAACACGGGGGCCCAGTGAGATCAGACAGTGTGTAACCCGGGGGACCAGTGAGATCAGACAGTGTGTAACCCGGGGGCCCAGTGAGATCAGAAACTGTGTAACCCGGCGGTGGGTCCAGTGAGATCAGGCAGTGTGTACCCAGGGGTGGGCTCAGTGAGATCAGACAGTGTGTACCCGGGGGCTCAGTGAGATCAGACAGTGTGTAACCCGGGGGCCCAGTGAGATCAGACAGTATTTAACCAGGTGGCCCAGTGAGATCAGACAGTTTGTATCCTTCGGGGCCCTGTGAGATCAATCAGTGTGTAACCCGGGCTTGGGCCCTATGAGAACATCAGTGTGTTACCCGGGGTTGGGCCCAGTGATACAGACAGTGTGTATCCCGGGGTTGGGTCCTATGAGATCAGACAGTGTGTAACCCGGGGGCCCAGCGAAATCGAACAGTTTGTAACCCGGGGACCCAGTGAGATCAGACAGCGTGTCACCGGGGGGCATAGTGAAATCAGACAGTGTGTAATCCAGGTGGCCCAGTGAGATCAGACAGTGTGTATCCTTGGGGCCCAGTGAGATCATACAGTGTGTAACCCGGGGGTGGGCCCAGTGAGATCAGACAGTGTGTAACCCGGGGGTGGGCCCAGTGAGATCAGACAGTGTGTAACCCAGGGACCCAGTGAGAGCAGACAGTGCGTAACTCGGGGGCCCAGTGAGATCAGACAGTGTGCAACCCGGAGGCCCAGTGAGATCAGACAGTGTGTAACCCGGGGGTGGGCCCAGTTAGATTAGACAATGTGTAACCCGGGGGCCCAGTAAGATCAGACAGTGTGTAACCCGGGGGCCCAGTGAGATCAGCCAGTGTGTAACCCGGGGGACCAGTGAGATCAGACAGTGTGCAACCCAGGGGCCCAGTGAGATCAGAGAGTGTGTCAACCGGGGGCCCAGTGAGATCAGACAGTGTGTAACCTGGGGACCCAGTGAGATCAGAGAGTGTGTAAACCTGGGGCCCAGCGAGATCAGAGAGGGTGTAACCCAGGGGCCCTGTGAGATCAGACAGCGTGTATCCCGAGGGCCCAGTGAGACCAGACAGTGTGTAACCCGGGCGTGTGCCTAGTGAGATCAGTTAGCGTGTAACCCGAGAGTGGGCCCAGTGAGATCAGACAGTGTGTAACCCAGTGGCCCAGTGAGCTCAGAAAGTGTGCAACCCGGGGCCCAGTGTGCTCAGACAGTGTTTTACCATGGGTGCCAGTGAGATCAAACAGTGTGTAACCCTGGGCCCCAATGAGATCAGACAATGTGTAACCCTGGGTTCCATTGAGATCAGACAGTGTGTAACGCGGGGGCCCAGTGAGATCAGACAGTGTGTAATCCGCGGGTGGGCCCAGTTAAATTAGACAATGTGTAACCCGGGGGTGGGCCCAGTTATATTAGACAATGTGCAACCCGGGGGCCCAGAGAGATCAGACAGTGTGTAACCCCGGGGCCCAGTGAGATCAGACAATGTGCAACCGTGGCGCAGTGAGATCAGAGAGTGCGTAACCCGGGGGCCCAGTGAGGTCAAGACAGTGTGTAACCCGGGGGCCCAGTGAGATCAGAAACTGTGTAACCCGGGGGTGGGTCCAGTGAAATCAGGCAGTGTGTACCCAGGGGTGGGCTCAGTGAGATCAGACAGTGTGTACCCGGGGGCTCAGTGAGATCAGACAGTGTGTAACCCGGAGGCCCAGTGAGATCAGACAGTGTGTAACCCGGGGACCCAGTGAGATCAGACAGCGTGTAACCGGGGGGCACAGTGAGAAAAAACAGTGTGTAATCCAGGGGGCCCAGTGAGATCAGACAGTGTGTATCCTTGGGGCCCAGTGAGATCAGACAGTGTGTAACCCGGGGGTGGGCCCAGTGAAATCAGACAGAGTATAACCCGGGGGTGGGCACAGTTAGATTAGACAATGTGTAACCCGGGGGCCCAGTGAGATAAGACAGTGTTTAGCCCGGGGGCCCAGTGAGGTCAGACAGTGTGTAATCCGGGGGCCCAGTGAGATAAGACAGTGTGTAACCCAGGGGCCCAGTGAGATCAGAGAGTTAGTAAACCGGAGGCCCAGTGAGATCAGACAGTGTGGTACCCAGGGGCCCAGTGAGCTCAGAAAGTGTGCAACCCGGGGCCCAGTGAGCTCAGACAGTGTGTTACCCTGGGTCCCAGTGAGATCAGCCAGTGTGTAACCCGGGGGCCCAGTGAGATCAGACAGTGTGCAACCCAGGGGCCCAGTGAGATCAGAGAGTGTGTCAACCGGGGGCCCAGTGAGATCAGACAGTGTGTAACCTGGGGACCCAGTGAGATCAGAGAGTGTGTAAACCTGGGGCCCAGCGAGATCAGAGAGGGTGTAACCCAGGGGCCCTGTGAGATCAGACAGTGTGTATCCCGAGGGCCCAGTGAGACCAGACAGTGTGTAACCCGGGCGTGTGCCTAGTGAGATCAGTTAGCGTGTAACCCGAGAGTGGGCCCAGTGAGATCAGACAGTGTGTAACCCAGTGGCCCAGTGAGCTCAGAAAGTGTGCAACCCGGGGCCCAGTGTGCTCAGACAGTGTTTTACCATGGGTCCCAGTGAGATCAAACAGTGTGTAACCCTGGGTCCCAATGAGATCAGACAATGTGTAACCCTGGGTTCCATTGAGATCAGACAGTGTGTAACGCGGGGGCCCAGTGAGATCAGACAGTGTGTAATCCGCGGGTGGGCCCAGTTAAATTAGACAATGTGTAACGTGAGGGCCCAGTGTGATCAAACAGTGTGTAACCCGGGGATGGGACAAGTGAGATCAGACCGTGTGTAACCCGGGGGTGGGCCCAGTGAGATCAGACAGTGTGTAACCCGAGGGCCCAGTGAGATCAGTCAGTGTCTAACCCGGGGCCCAGTGATATCAGACGGTGTGCAACCAGGGGGAACAGTATGTACCCGGGGACCCAGTGAGAACAGACAGCGTGTAACCGGAGGGCACAGTGAGATCAGACAGTGTGTACCCGGGGACCCAGTGAGATCAGACAGTGTGTAATCCAGGGGGCCCAGTGAGATCTGACAGTGTGTATCCTTGGGGCCCTGTGAGATCAAGCAGTGTGTAACCCGGGGGTGGGCCCTGTGAGATCAGACAGTGTGTAATCCGGGGGTGGGCCCAGTGAGCCCAGTCAGTGTGTAACCCGGGGCCCAGTGATATCAGACGGTGTGCAACCAGGGGGAACAGTGTGTACCCGGGGACCCAGTGAGAACAGACAGCGTGTAACCGGAGGGCACAGTGAGATCAGACAGTGTGTACCCGGGGACCCAGTGAGATCAGACAGTGTGTAATCCAGGGGGCCCAGTGAGATCTGACAGTGTGTATCCTTGGGGCCCTGTGAGATCAAACAGTGTGTAACCCGGGGGTGGGCCCTGTGAGATCAGACAGTGTGTAATCCGGGGGTGGGCCCAGTGAGCCCAGTCAGTGTGTAACCCGGGTCACAGTCAGATCAGACAGTGTGTAACCCTGGGGCCCAGTGAGATCAGACAGTGTGTTAACCGGGGGTGGGCCCAGTTAGATTAGACAATGTGTAACCCGGGGGCCCAGTGAGATTAGACAGTGTGTAACCAGGGGACCCAGTGAGAACAGGTAGTGCGTAACCCGGGGGCCCAGTGAGATAAGACAGTGTGTAACCCGGGGGCCCAGTGAGATCAGACAGTGTGTAACTTAGGGGCCCAGTGAGATCAGAGATTGCGTAAATCGAGGGCCCAGTGATATCAGACAGTGTGAAACCTGGGGGCCCAGTGAGATCAGAGAGTGTGTAACCCGGGGGCCCAGTGAGATAAGACAATATGCAGCCGTGGCCCAGTGAGACCAGAGAGTTTCTAACCCGGGGGCTCAGTGAGATCAGTCCGTGTTTAACCCGGGGCCCAGTGATATCAGATGCTGTGCAACCAGGGGGCCAAGTAAGATCAGAAGTGTGTAACCCGGGGGCCTAGCGAGATCAGACACTGTGTAACCGGGGGTGGGCCCAGTGAGATCAGACAGTGTGTAACCCAAGGGCCCAGTCAGATCAGACAGTGTGTAATTGGGGGCCCAGTGAAATCAGACAGTGTGTAACCCGGGGGCCCAGTGAGATCAGACAGTGTGTAAACCGGGGGCCCAGTGAGATCATAAACTGTGTAACCCGGGGGTGGGTCCAGTGAGATCAGGCAGTGTGTAGCCAGGGGTGGGCTCAGTGACATCAGACAGTGTGTACCCGGGCGCTCAGTGTGATCAGACAGTGTGTAACCCGGTTACCCAGTGAGTTCAGACAGTGTTTAACCCGGGGGTCCAGTGAGATCAGACAGTTTGTATCCTTGGGACCTGTGAGATCAAACAGTGTGTAACCCGGGCTTGGGCCCAGTGAGTTCAGACAGTGTGTAACCCGGGGTTGGGCCCAGTGAGATCAGGCAGTGTGTACCCGGGGGCCCAGTGAGATCAGACAGTGTGTAACCCGGGGGCCCAGTGAGATTAGTCATTGTTTTACCCTGTGTCCCAGTGAGAACAGACAGTGTGTAACCCTGGGTTCCAGTAACATCAGACAGTGTTTAACACGGGGGCCCAGTGAGATCAGGCAGTGTGTAACCGGGGGGCCTAGAGAGATCAGACAGTGTGTAACCCGGGTGTGGGTCCAGTGAGATCAGACAGTGTGTAACCCGGTGGCCTTGCGACATGAGACAGTGTGTATCCCTGGGTGGGCCCAGTGAGATCAGACAGTGTGTAACTCGGGGCCCAGTGATATCAGACTGTGTGCAACCAGGGGGCCCAATGAGATCAGACAGTGTGTAACCTGAGGGCCCAGTGAGATCAGACAGTGTGTAACCCGGTGGCCTAGCGAGATCAAACGGTGTGTAACCCGGGGGTGGACCCAGTGAGAACAGACAGTGTGTAACCCAGGGTCCCAGTGAGATCAGACAGCGTGTAACCCGGGGGCCCAGTGAGATCAGAAAAAGTGTAACCCGGGGGTGGGCCCAGTGAAATCAGGCAGTGTGTAACCGGGGGCCCAGTGAGATCAGAAAGTGTGTAACCCGGGGGCCCAGTGAGATTAGACAGTGTGTAACACTGTGTCCCAGTGAGATCAGACAGTGTGTAACCCTGGGTTCCAGTGAGATCAGACAATGTGCACCCGGGGCCCAGTGAGATCTGACAGTGTGTAACACGGGGGCTCAGTGAGATCAGTCAGTGTGTAACCCGGGGCCCACTGATATCAGACGGTGTGCAACCAGGGGGCCCAGTGAGATCAGACAGTGTGTAACCCGGGGGCCTTGCGAGATGAGACAGTGTGTATCCCGGGGTGGGCCCAGTGAGATCAGACAGTGTGTAACTTGGGGGCCCAGTGAGATGAGACAGTTTGTAACCCGTGGACCCAGTGAGATCAGAAAGTGTGTAACCGGGGGTTACAGTGAGATCAGACAGTGTGTAATCATAGGTCCCTGTGAGATCAGACAGTTTATAACACGGGGGCACAGTGAGATCAGACAATGTGCAGCCGCGGCCCAGTGAGATTAGACAGTGTGTAAGCCGGGGGCCCAGTGAGATCAGTCAATGTGTAACCCGGGGACAAGTGATATCAGACGGTGTGCAACCAGGGGGCCCAATGAGATCAGACAGTGTGTAACCCGGGGGCCCAGTGAGATCAGTCAGTGTGTAAACATGAGACCAGTGATATTAAACGATGTGCAACCAGGGGATTCAGTGAGATCAGACAGTGTTTAACCAAGGGCCCAGTGAGATCAGACAGTGTGTAACCAGGTTGCCCAGTGAGATCAGACAGTGTGTAACCCGGGGGCCTATCGAGAATTGAGAGTGTGTAAACCCGGGGGTGGGCCCAGTGAGATCAGACAGTATGTAACCCGGCGGCTCAGTTAGATGAGACAGTGTTTAACCCCGGGTGTGCCCAGTGAAATCAGACAGTGAGTAACCTGGTGGCCCAGTGAGATCAGACAAGTGTGAACCCGGGGGCCCAGTGAGATCAGACAGTGTGTAACCCCGGGGGCCCAGTGAGATTAGATAGTGTGTAAGCCGGGGGCCCAGGGAGATCAGTCAATGTGTAACCCGGGGCCCAGTGATATCAGACGGTGTGCAACCAGGGGGCCCAGTGAGATCAGACAGTGTGTAACCCGGGGGTGGGCTCAGTGAAATCAGGCAGTGTGTAGCCGGGGGCCCAGTGAGATCAGACAGTGTGTAACCCGGGGGCCCAGTGAGATTAGTCATTGTGTAACCCTGTGTCGCAGTGAGATCAGAGAGTGTGTAACCCTGGGTTCCAGTAACATCACACAGTGTTTAACACGGGGGCCCAGTGAGATCAGACAATGTGCACCCTGGGCCCAATGAGATCAGACAGTGTGTAACCGGGGGGCCTAGAGAGATCAGACAGTGTGTAACCCGGGTGTGGGCCCAGTGAGATCAGACAGTGTGTAACCCGGTGGCCTTGCGAGATGAGACAGTGTGTATCCCCGGGGTGGGCCCAGTGAGATCAGACAGTGTGTAACTCGGGGCCCAGTGATATCAGACGGTGTGCAACCAGGGGGCCCAATGAGATCAGACAGTGTGTAACCTGAGGGGCCAGTGAGATCAGACAGTGTGTAACCCGGTGGCCGAGCGAGATCAAACGGCGTGTAACCCGGGGGTGGGCCTAGTGAGATCAGACAGTGTGTAACCCAGGGGCCCAGTGAGATCAGACAGCGTGTAACCCGGGGGCCCAGTGAGATCAGAAAAAGTGTAACCCGGGGGTGGGCCCAGTGAAGTCAGGCAGTGTGTACCCGGGGGCCCAGTGAGATTAGACAGTGTGTAACCCGGGGGCCCAGTGAGATTAGACAGTGTGTAACCCTGTGTCCCAGTGAGATCAGACAGTGTGTAACCCTGGGTTCCAGTAACATCAGACAGTGTTTAACCCAGGGGCCCATTTAGATCAGACAATGTGCACCCGGGGCCCAGTGAGATCTGACAGCGTGTAACACGGGGGCTCAGTGAGATCAGTCATTGTGTAACCCGGGGCCCACTGATATCAGACGGTGTGCAACCAGGGGGCCCAGTGAGATCAGACAGTGTGTAACCCGGGGGCCTTGCGAGATGAGACAGTGTGTATCCAGGGGTGGGCCCAGTGAGATCAGACAGTGTGTAACTTGGGGGCCCAGTGAGATGAGACAGTGTGTAACCCGTGGACCCAGTGAGATCAGAAAGTGTGTAACCCGGGGGCCTAGCGAGAACAGAGTGTGTAAACCCGGGGGTGGGCCCAGTGATATCAGACAGTATGTAACCCGGCGGCTCAGTTAGATGAGACAGTGTTTAACCCCGGGTGTGCCCAGTGAGATCAGACAGTGAGTAACCTGGTGGCCCAGCGAGATCAGACAAGTGTGAACCCGGGGGCCCAGTGAGATCAGACAGTGTGTAACCCCGGGGGCCCAGTGAGATTAGATAGTGTGTAAGCCGGGGGCCCAGGGAGATCAGTCAATGTGTAACCCGGGGCCCAGTGATATCAGACGGTGTGCAACCAGGGGGCCCAGTGAGATCAGACAGTGTGCAACCCGGGGTGGGTTCAGTGAAAAAAGGCAGTGTGTACCCGGGGGCGCAGTGAGATCAGACAGTGTGTAACCCGGGGGCCCAGTGAGATTAGTCATTGTGTAACCCTGTGTCGCAGTGAGATCAGACAGTGTGTAACCCTGGGTTCCAGTATCTTCAGACAGTGTTTAACACGGGGGCCCAGTGAGATCAGACAATGTGCACCCTGGGCCCAATGAGATCAGACAGTGTGTAACCGGGGGGCCTAGAGAGATCAGACAGTGTGTAACCCGGGTGTGGGCCCAGTGAGATCAGACAGTGTGTAACCCGGGGGCCCAGTGAGATCAGAAAAAGTGTAACCCGGGGGTGGGCCCAGTGAAATCAGGCAGTGTGTACCCGGGGGCCCAGTGAGATCAGACAGTGTGTAACCCGGCGGCCCAGTGAGATTAGACAGTGTGTAACACTGTGTCCCAGTGAGATCAGACAGTGTGTAACCCTGGGTTCCAGTAACATCAGACAGTGTTTAACCCAGGGGCCCATTGAGATCAGACAATGTGAACCCGGGGCCCAGTGAGATCTGACAGCGTGTAACACGGGGGCTCAGTGAGATCAGTCAGTGTGTAACCCGGGGCCCACTGATATCAGACGGTGTGCAACCAGGGGGCCCAGTGAGATCAGACAGTGTGTAACCCGGGGGCCTTGCGAGATGAGACAGTGTGTATCCCGGTGTGGGCCCAGTGAGATCAGACAGTGTGTAACTTGGGGGCCCAGTGAGATGAGACAGTGTGTAACCCGTGGACCCAGTGAGATCAGAAAGTGTGTAACTGGGGGTTACAGTGAGATCAGACAGTGTGTAACCCTGGGTGCCAGTGAGATCAGACAGTTTGTAATCCTAGGTCCCTGTGAGATCAGACAGTTTATAACACGGGGGCCCAGTGAGATCAGACAATGTGCACCCGCGGCCCAGTGTGATTAGACAGTGTGTAAGCCGGGGGCCCAGTGAGATCAGTCAATGTGTAACCCGGGGACAAGTGATATCAGACGGTGTGCAACCAGGGGGCCCAGTGAGATCAGACAGTGTGTAACCCGGGAGCCCAGTGAGATCAGTCAGTGTGTAAACCGGAGCCCAGTGATATTAAACGATGTGCAACCAGGGGATTCAGTGAGATCAGACAGTGTGTAACCTGAGGGCCCAGTGAGATGAGACAGTGTGTAACCAGGTTGCCCAGTGAGATCAGACAGTGTGTAAACCTGGGGCCTGGCGAGAACAGAGAGTGTGTAAACCCGGGTGCGGGCCCAGTGAGATCAGACAGTATGTAACCCGGCGGCTCAGTTAGATGAGACAGTGTTTAACCCCGGGTGTGCCCAGTGAGATCAGACAGTGAGTAACCTGGTGGCCCAGTGAGATCAGACAAGTATGAACCCTGGGGCCCAGTGAGATCAGACAGTGTGTAACCCCGGGGGCCCAGTGAGATTAGATAGTGTGTAAGCCGGGGGCCCAGTGAGATCAGTCAATGTGTAACCCGGGGCCAGTGATATCAGACGGTGTGCAACCAGGGGGCCCAGTGAGATCAGACAGTGTGTAACCCGGGGGTGGGCTCAGTGAAATCAGGCAGTGTGTACCCGGGGGCCCAGTGAGATCAGACAGTGTGTAACCCGGGTGTGGGCCCAGTGAGATCAGACAGTGTGTAACCCGGTGGCCTTGCGAGATGAGACAGTGTGTAACCCGGGGTGGGCCCAGTGAGATCAGACAGTGTGTAACCCGGGGCCCAGTGATATCAGACGGTGTGCAACCAGGGGGCCCAATGATATCAGACAGTGTGTAACCTGAGGGCCCAGTGAGATCAGACAGTGTGTAACCTGAGGGCCCAGTGAGATCAGACAGTGTGTAACCCGGCGGCCTAGCGAGTTCAAACGGTGTGTAATCCTGGGGTGGGCCCAATGAGATCAGACAGTGTGTAACCCAGGGGCCCAGTGAGATCAGACAGCGTGTAACCCTGTGTCCCAGTGAGATCAGACAGTGTGTAACCCTCGGTTCCAGTAACATCAGACAGTGTTTAACCCAGGGGCCCAGTGAGAACAGACAATGTGCACCCGGGGCCCAGTGAGATCTGACTGTGTATAACACGGGGGCTCAGTGAGATCAGTCAGTGTGTAACCCGGGGCCCACTGATATCAGACGGTGTGCAACCAGGGGGCCCAGTGAGATCAGACAGTGTGTAACCCGGGGGCCTTGCGAGATGAGACAGTGTGAATCCAGGGGTGGGCCCAGTGAGATCAGACAGCGTGAACCCGGGGGCGCAGTGAGATCAGACAGTGTGTAACTTGGGGGCCCAGTGAAATGAGACAGTGTGTAACCCGTGGACACAGTGAGATCAGAAAGTGTGTAACCGGGGGTTACAGTGAGATCAGACAGTGTGTAACCCTGGGTGCCAGTGAGATCAGACAGTGTGTAATCCTAGGTCCCTATGAGATCAGACAGTTTATAAAACGGGGGCCCAGTGAGATCAGACAATGTGCACCCGCGGCCCAGTGAGATTAGACAATGTGTAAGCCGGGGGCCCAGTGAGATCAGTCAAAGTGTAACCCGGGGACAAGTGATATCAGTCGGTGTGCAACCAGGGGGCCCAGTGAGATCAGACAGTGTGTAACCCGGGGGCCCAGTGAGATCAGTCAGTGTGTAAACCGGGGCCCAGTGATATTGGACGATGTGCAACCAGGGGGTTCAGTGAGATCAGACAGTGTGTAACCTGATGGCCCAGTGAGATCAGACAGTGTGTAACCAGGTTGCCCAGTGAGATCAGACAGTGTGTAATCCGGGTGCCTAGCGAGAACAGAGAGTGTGTAAACCCGGGGGTGGGCACAGTGAGATCAGACAGTATGTAAGCCGGCGGCTCAGTTAGATGAGACAGTGTTTAACCCCGGGTGTGCCCAGTGAGATCAGACAGTGAGTAACCTGGTGGCCCAGCGAGATCAGACAAGTGTGAACCCGGGGGCCCAGTGAGATCAGACAGTGTGTAACCCCGGGGGCCCAGTGAGATTAGATAGTGTGTAACCCGGGGGTGGGCTCAATGAAATCAGGCAGTGTGTACCCGGGGGCCCAGTGAGATCAGACAGTGTGCAACCCGGGGGCCCAGTGAGATTAGTCATTGTGTAACCCTGTGTCCCAGTGAGATCAGACCGTGTGTAACCCTGGGTTCCAGTAACATCAGCCAGTGTTTAACCCAGGGGCCCAGTGAGATCAGACAGTGTGTAACCCGGGGGCCTTGCGAGATGAGACAGTGTGTATCCACGGGTGGGCCCAGTGAGATCAGACAGTGTGTAACTTGGGGGCCCAGTGAGATGAGACAGTGTGTAACCCGTGGACCCAGTGAGATCAGAAAGTGTGTAACCCGGGGGCCTAGCGAGAACAGAGAGTGTGTAAACCCGGGGGTGGGCCCAGTGATATCAGACAGTATGTAACCCGGCGGCTCAGTTAGATGAGACAGTGTTTAACCCCGGGTGTGCCCAGTGAGATCAGACAGTGAGTAACCTGGTGGCCCAGCGAGATCAGACAAGTGTGAACCCGGGGGCCCAGTGAGATCAGACAGTGTGTAACCCCGGGGGCCCAGTGAGATTAGATAGTGTGTAAGCCGGGGGCCCAGGGAGATCAGTCAATGTGTAACCCGGGGCCCAGTGATATCAGACGGTGTGCAACCAGGGGGCCCAGTGAGATCAGACAGTGTGCAACCCGGGGTGGGTTCAGTGAAAAAAGGCAGTGTGTACCCGGGGGCCCAGTGAGATCAGACAGTGTGTAAGCCGGGGGCCCAGTGAGATTAGTCATTGTGTAACCCTGTGTCGCAGTGAGATCAGACAGTGTGTAACCCTGGGTTCCAGTAACTTCAGACAGTGTTTAACACGGGGGCCCAGTGAGATCAGACAATGTGCACCCTGGGCCCAATGAGATCAGACAGTGTGTAACCGGGGGGCCTAGAGAGATCAGACAGTGTGTAACCCGGGTGTGGGCCCAGTGAGATCAGACAGTGTGTAACCCGGTGGCCTTGCGAGATGAGACAGTGTGTATCCCTGTGTGGGCCCAGTGAGATCAGACAGCGTGTAACCCGGGGGCCCAGTGAGATCAGAAAAAGTGTAACCCGGGGGTGGGCCCAGTGATATCAGGCAGTGTGTACCCGGGGGCCCAGTGAGATCAGACAGTGTGTAACCCGGCGGCCCAGTGAGATTAGACAGTGTGTAACACTGTGTCCCAGTGAGATCAGACAGTGTGTAACCCTGGGTTCCAGTAACATCAGACAGTGTTTAACCCAGGGGCCCATTGAGATCAGACAATGTGAACTCGGGGCCCAGTGAGATCTGACAGCGTGTAACACGGGGGCTCAGTGAGATCAGTCAGTGTGTAACCCGGGGCCCACTGATATCAGACGGTGTGCAACCAGGGGGCCCAGTGAGATCAGACAGTGTGTAACCCGGGGGCCTTGCGAGATGAGACAGTGTGTATCCCGGTGTGGGCCCAGTGAGATCAGACAGTGTGTAACTTGGGGGCCCAGTGAGATGAGACAGTGTGTAACCCGTGGACCCAGTGAGATCAGAAAGTGTGTAACTGGGGGTTACAGTGAGATCAGACAGTGTGTAACCCTGGGTGCCAGTGAGATCAGACAGTGTGTAATCCTAGGTCCCTGTGAGATCAGACAGTTTATAACACGGGGGCCCAGTGAGATCAGACAATGTGCACCCGCGGCCCAGTGTGATTAGACAGTGTGTAAGCCGGGGGCCCAGTGAGATCAGTCAATGTGTAACCCGGGGACAAGTGATATCAGACGGTGTGCAATCAGGGGGCCCAGTGAGATCAGACAGTGTGTAACCCGGAAGCCCAGTGAGATCAGTCAGTGTGTAAACCGGAGCCCAGTGATATTAAACGATGTGCAACCAGGGGATTCAGTGAGATCAGACAGTGTGTAACCTGAGGGCCCAGTGAGATGAGACAGTGTGTAACCAGGTTGCCCAGTGAGATCAGGCAGTGTGTAAACCTGGGGCCTGGCGAGAACAGAGAGTGTGTAAACCCGGGTGTGGGCCCAGTGAGATCAGACAGTATGTAACCCGGCGGCTCAGTTAGATGAGACAGTGTTTAACCCCGGGTATGCCCAGTGAGATCAGACAGTGAGTAACCTGGTGTCCCAGTGAGATCAGACAAGTATGAACCCTGGGGCCCAGTGAGATCAGACAGTGTGTAACCCGGGGGCCTTGCGAGATGAGACAGTGTGTATCCCGGGGTGGGCCCAGTGAGATCAGACAGTGTGAACCCGGGGGCGCAGTGAGATCAGACAGTGTGTAACTTGGGGGCACAGTGAAATGAGACAGTGTGTAACCCGTGGACCCAGTGAGATCAGAAAGTGTGTAACCGGGGGTTACAGTGAGATCAGACAGTGTGTAACCCTGGGTGCCAGTGAGATCAGACAGTGTGTAATCCTAGGTCCCTCTGAGATCAGACAGTTTATAACACGGGAGCCCAGTGATTTCAGACAATGTGCACCCGCGGCCCAGTGAGATTGGACAGTGTGTAAGCCGGGGGCCCAGTGAGATCAGTCAGTGTGTAAACCGGGGGTGGGCCCAGTGAGATCAGACAGTGTGTAACCCGGTGGCCGTGCGAGATGAGACAGTGTGTAACCCGGGGTGGGCCCAGTGAGATCAGACAGTGTGTAACCCGGGGCCCAGTGATATCAGACCGTTTGCAACCAGGGGGCCCAATGAGATCAGACAGTGTGTAACCTGAGGGCCCAGTGAGATCAGACAGTGTGTAACCCGGTGACCTAGCGAGATCAAACGGTGTGTAACCCGGGGGTGGGCCCAGTGAGATCAGACAGTGTGAAACCCAGTGGCCCAGTGAGATCAGACAGTGTGTAACCCGGGGGCCCAGTGAGATCAGAAAAAGTGTAACCCGTGGGTGGCCCCAGTGAAATCAGGCAGTGTGTACCCGGGGGCCCAGTGAGATCAGACAGTGTGTAACGCGGGGGCTCAGTGAGATTAGACAGTGTGTAACCCTGTGTCCCAGAGAGATCAGACAGTGTGTAAACCTGGGTTCCAGTAACATCAGACAGTGTTTAACCCAGGGGCCCAGTGAGATCAGACAATGTGCACCCGGGCCCCAGTGAGATCAGACAGTGTGTAACCCGGGGGCCCAGTGAGATTAGACAGTGTGTAACCCTGTGTCCCAGTGAGATCAGACAGTGTGTAACCCTGGGTTCCAGTAACATCAGACAGTGTTTAACCCAGGGGCCCAGTGAGATCAGACAGTGTGTAACCCGGGGGCCCAGTGAGATCAGAAAAAGTGTAACCCGGGGGTGGGCCCAGTGAAATCAGACGGTGTGCAACCAGGGGGCCCAGTGAGATCAGACAGTGTGTAACCCGGGGGCCCAGTGAGATCAGTCAGTGTGTAAACCGGAGCCCAGTGATATTAAACGATGTGCAAACAGGGGATTCAGTGAGATCAGACAGTGTGTAACCTGAGGGCCCAGTGAGATCAGACAGTGTGTAACCCGGGGGCCTAGCGAGAACAGAGAGTGTGTAAAACCGGGGGTGGGCCCAGTGAGATCAGACAGTATGTAACCCGGCGGCTCAGTTAGATGAGACAGTGTTTAACCCGGGTGTGCCCAGTGAGATCAGACAGTGAGTAACCTGGTGGCCCAGTGAAATCAGACAAGTGTGAACCCGGGGGCCCAGTGAGATCAGACAGTGTGTAACCCGGGGGTGGGCTCAGTGAAATCAGGCAGTGTGTACCCGGGGGCCCAGTGAGATTAGTCATTGTGTAACCCTGTGTCGCAGTGAGATCAGACAGTGTGTAACCCTGGGTTCCAGTAACATCAGACAGTGTTTAACACTGGGGCCCAGTGAGATCAGACAATGTGCACTCTGGGCCCAGTGAGATCAGACAGTGTGTAACCGGGGGGCCTAGAGAGATCAGACAGTGTGTAACCCGGGTGTGGGCCCAGTGAGATCAGACAGTGTGTAACCCGGTGGCCTTGCGAGATGAGACAGTGTGTAACCCGGGGTGGGCCCAGTGAGATCAGACAGTGTGTAACCCGGGGCCCAGTGATATCAGACGGTGTGCAACCAGGGGGCCCAATGAGATCAGACAGTGTGTAACCTGAGGGCCCAGTGAGATCAGACAGTGTGTAACCCGGCGGCCTAGCGAGATCAAACGGTGTGTAACCCTGGGGTGGGCCCAGTGAGATCAGACAGTGTGTAACCCAGGGGCCCAGTGAGATCAGACAGCGTGTAACCTGGGGGCCCAGTGAGATCAGAAAAAGTGTAACCCGGGGGTGGGCCCAGTGAAATCAGGCAGTGTGTACCCGGGGACCCAGTGAGATCAGACAGTGTGTAACCCGGGGGCCCAGTGAGATTAGACAGTGTGTAACCCTGTGTCCCAGTGTGATCAGACAGTGTGTAACCCTGGGTTCCAGTAACATCAGACAGTGTTTAACCTAGGGGCCCAGTGAGATCAGACAATGTGCACCCGGGGCCCAGTGAGATCTGACTGTGTGTAACACGGGGGCTCAGTGAGATCAGTCAGTGTGTAACCCGGGACCCACTGATATCAGACGGTGTGCAACCCGTGGACCCAGTGAGATCAGACAGTATGTAACCCGGCGGCTCAGTTAGATGAGACAGTGTATAACCCCGGGTGTGCCCAGTGAGATCAGACAGTGAGTAACCTGGTGGCCCAGCGAGATCAGACAAGTGTGAACCCGGGGGCCCAGTGAGATCAGACAGTGTGAAACCCCGGGGGCCCAGTGAGATTAGATAGTGTGTAACCCGGGGCCCAGTGATATCAGACGGTGTGCAACCAGGGGGCCCAGTGAGATCAGACAGTGTGCAACCCGGGGGCCCAGTGAGATTAGTCATTGTGCAACCCTGTGTCCCAGTGAGATCAGACAGTGTGTAACCCTGGGTTCCAGTAACATCAGACAGTGTTTAACACGGGGGCCCAGTGAGATCAGACAGTGTGTAACCGGGGAGCCTAGAGAGATCAGACAGTGTGTAACCGGGTGTGGGTCCAGTGAGATCAGACAGTGTGTAACCCGGTGGCCTTTCGAGATGAGACAGTGTGTATCCCGGGGTGGGCCTAGTGAGATCAGACAGTCTGTAACTCGGGGCCCAGTGATATCAGACGGTGTGCAACCAGGGGGCCCAATGAGATCAGACAGTGTGTAACCTGAGGGCCCAGTGAGATCAGACAGTGTGTAACCCGGTGGCCTAGCGAGATCAAACGGTGTGTAACCCGGGGGTGGGCCTAGTGAGATCAGACAGTGTGTAACCCAGGGGCCCAGTGAGATCAGACAGCGTGTAACCCTGGGGCCCAGTGAGATCAGAAAAAGTGTAACCCGGTGGTGGGCCCAGTGAAATCAGGCAGTGTGTACCCGGGGGCCCAGTGAGATCAGACAGTGTGTAACCCGGGGGCCCAGTGAGATTAGACAGTGTGTAACCCTGTGTCCCAGTGAGATCAGACAGTGTGTAACCCTGGGTTCCAGTAACATCAGACAGTGTTTAACCCAGGGGCCCAGTGAGATCAGACAATGTGCACCCGGGGCCCAGTGAGATCTGACAGTGTGTAACACGGGGGCTCAGTGAGATCAGTCAGTGTGTAACCCGGGGCCCACTGATATTAGACGTTGTGCAACCAGGGGGCCCAGTGAGATCAGACAGTGTGTAACCCGGGGGCCTTGCGAGATGAGACAGTGTGTATCCCGGGGTGGGCCCAGTGAGATCAGACAGTGTGTAACTTGGGGGCCCAGTGAGATGAGACAGTGTGTAACCCGTGGACCCAGTGAGATCAGAAAGTGTGTAAGCGGGGGTTACAGTGAGATCAGACAGTGTGTAACCCTGGGTGCCAGTGAGATCAGACAGTGTGTAATCCTAGGTCCCTGTGAGATCAGACAGTTTATAACACGGGGGCCCAGTGAGATCAGACAATGTGCACCCGCGGCCCAGTGAGATTAGACAGTGTGTAAGCAGGGGGCCCAGTGAGATCAGTCAATGTGTAACCCGGGGACAAGTGATATCAGACGGTGTGCAAACAGGGGGCCCAGTGAGATCAGACAGTGTGTAACCCGGGGGCCCAGTGAGATCAGTCAGTGTGTAAACCGGAGCCCATTGATATTAAACGATGTGCAACCAGGGGGTTCAGTGAGATAAGACAGTGTGTAACCTGAGGGCCCAGTGAGATCAGACAGTGTGTAACCAGGTTGCGCAGTGAGATCAGACAGTGTGTAACCCGGGGGCCTAGCGAGAACAGAGAGTGTGTAAACCCGGGGGTGGGCCCAGTGAGATCAGACAGTATGTAACCCGGCGGCTCAGTTAGATGAGACAGTGTTTAACGCCGGGTGTGCCCAGTGAGATCAGACAGTGTGTAACATGGTGGCCCAGTGAGATCAGACAGGGTGTAACCCCGGGGGCCCAGTGAGATTAGATAGTGTGTAAGCCGGGGGCCCAGTGAGAACAGTCAATGTGTAACCCGGGGCCCAGTGATATCAGACGGTGTGCAACCAGGGGGCCCAGTGAGATCAGACAGTGTGTAACCCGGGGGTGGGCTCAGTGAAATCAGGCAGTGTGTACCCGGGCGCCCAGTGAGATCAGACAGCGTGTAACCCGGGGGCCCAGTGAGATTATTCATTGTGTAAGCCTGTGCCGCAGTGAGATCAGACAGTGTGTAACCCTGGGTTCTAGTAACATCAGACAGTGTTTAACACGGGGGCCCAGTGAGATCAGACAATGTGCACCCTGGGCCCAGTGAGATCAGACAGTGTGTAACCGGGAGGCCTAGAGATATCAGACAGTGTGTAACCCGGGTGTGGGCCCAGTGAGATCAGACAATGTGTAACCCGGTGGCATTGCGAGATGAGACAGTGTGTTACCCGGGGGCCCAGTGAGATCTGACAGTGTGTAACCCGGGGCCCAGTGATATCAGACGGTGTGCAACCAGGGGGCCCAATGATATCAGAGAGTGTGTAACCTGAGGGCCCAGTGAGATCAGACAGTGTCTAACCTGAGGGCCCAGTGAGATCAGACAGTGTGTAAACCGGCGGCCTAGCGAGATCAAACGGTGTGTAACCCTGGGGTGGGCCCAGTGAGATCAGACAGTGTGTAACCCAGGGGCCCAGTGAGATCAGACATGTGTAACCCGTGGACACAGTGAGATCAGAAAGTGTGTAACCGGGGGTTACAGTGAGATAAGACAGTGTGTAACCCTGGGTGCCAGTGAGATCAGACAGTGTGTAATCCTAGGTCCCTGTGAGATCAGACAGTTTATAACACGGGGGCCCAGTGATTTCAGACAATGTGCACCCACGGCCCAGTGAGATTAGACAGTGTGTAAGCCGGGGGCCCAGTGAGATCAGTCAGTGTGTAAACCGGGGGTGGGCCCAGTGAGATCAGACAGTGTGTAACCCGGTGGCCTTGCGAGATGAGACAGTGTGTAACCCGGGGTGGGCCCAGTGAGATCAGACAGTGTGTAACCCGGGGCCCAGTGATATCAGACGGTGTGCAACCAGGGGGCCCAATGAGATCAGACAGTGTGTAACGTGAGGGCCCAGTGAGATCAGACAGTGTCTAACCTGAGGGCCCAGTGAGATCAGACAGTGTGTAAACCGGCGGCCTAGCGAGATCAAACGGTGTGTAACCCTGGGGTGGGCCCAGTGAGATCAGACAGTGTGTAACCCAGGGGCCCAGTGAGATCAGACATGTGTAACCCGTGGACACAGTGAGATCAGAAAGTGTGTAACCGGGGGTTACAGTGAGATAAGACAGTGTGTAACCCTGGGTGCCAGTGAGATCAGACAGTGTGTAATCCTAGGTCCCTGTGAGATCAGACAGTTTATAACACGGGGGCCCAGTGATTTCAGACAATGTGCACCCACGGCCCAGTGAGATTAGACAGTGTGTAAGCCGGGGGCCCAGTGAGATCAGTCAGTGTGTAAACCGGGGGTGGGCCCAGTGAGATCAGACAGTGTGTAACCCGGTGGCCTTGCGAGATGAGACAGTGTGTAACCCGGGATGGGCCCAGTGAGATCAGACAGTGTGTAACCCGGGGCCCAGTGATATCAGACGGTGTGCAACCAGGGGGCCCAATGAGATCAGACAGTGTGTAACCTGAGGGCCCAGTGAGATCAGACAGTGTGTAACCCGGTGGCCTAGCGAGATCAAACGGTGTGTAACCCGGGGGTGGGCCCAGTGAGATCAGACAGTGTGAAACTCTGGGGCCCAGTGAGATCGGACAGTGTGTAACCCGGGGGCCCAGTGAGATCAGAAAAAGTGTAACCCGGGGGTGGGCCCAGTGAAATCAGGCAGTGTGTACCCGGGGGCCCAGTGAGATCAGACAGTGTGTAACCCGGGGGCCCAGTGAGATTAGACAGTGTGTAACCCTGTGTCCCAGTGAGATCAGACAGTGTGTAACCATGGGTTCCAGTAACATCAGACAGTGTTTAACCCAGAGGCCCAGTGAGATCAGACAATGTGCACCCGGGACCCAGTGAGATCAGACAGTGTGTAACCCGGGGGCCCAGTGAGATTAGACAGTGTGTAACCCTGTGTCCCACTGAGATCAGACAGTGTGTAACCCTGGGTTCCAGTAACATCAGACAGTGTTTAACCCAGGGGCCCAGTGAGATCAGATAGTGTGTAACCCGGGGGCCCAGTGAGATCAGAAAAAATGTAACCCGGGGCTGGGCCTAGTGAAATCAGACAGTGTGTACACGGGGGCCCAGTGAGATCAGACAGTGTGTAACCCGGGGGCCCAGTGAGGTTAGACAGTGTGTAACCCTCTGTCATAGTGAGATCAGACAGTGTGTAACCTGGGTTCCAGTAACATCAGACAGTGTTTAACCCAGGGGCCTAGTGAGATCAGACAATGTGCACCCGGGCCCCAGTGAGATCAGACAGTGTGTAACACGGGGGCCCAGTGAGACCAGTCAGTGTGTAACCCGCAGCCCACTGACATCAGACGGTGTGCAACCAGGGGGCCCAGTGAGATCAGACAGTGTGTAACCCGGGGGCCTTGCGAAATGAGACAGTGTGTATCCCAGGGTGGGCCCAATGAGATCAGACAGCGTGAACCCGGGGGCGCAGTGATATCAGACAGTGTGTAACTTGGGGCCCATTGAGATGAGAAAGTGTGTAACCCGTGGACCCAGTGAGATCAGACAGTGTGTAACCGGGGGTTACAGTGAGATCAGACAGTGTGTAACCCTGGGTCCCAGTGAGATCAGACAGTGTGTAACCCTGGGTCCCTGTGAGATAAGACATGTGTAACCCTGGGTCCCTGTGAGATCAGACAGTTTATAACACGGGGGCCCAGTGAGATCAGACAATGTGCACCCGCGGCCCGGTGAGATTAGCCAGTGTGCAAGCCGGGGGCCCAGTGAGATCAGTCAATGTGTAACCCGGGGACAAGCGATATCAGACGCTGTGCAACCAGGGGGCCCAGTGAGATCAGACAGTGTGTAACCCGGGGGCCCAGTGAGATCAGTCAGTGTGTAACCCGGGCCCAGTGATATTAGACAGTGTGTAAACCTGTGTCCCAGTGAGATCAGACAGTGTGTAACCCTGGGTTCCAGTAACATCAGACAGTGTTTAACCCAGGGGCCCAGTGAGATCAGACAATGTGCAGCCGGGCCCCAGTGAGATCAGTCAGTGTGTAACACGGGGGCCCAGTGAGATTAGACAGTGTGTAACCCTGTGTCCCAGTTCGATCAGACAGTGTGTAACCCTGGGTTCCAATAACATCAGACAGTGTTTAACCCAGGAGCCCAGTGAGATCAGACAATGTGCATCCGGGCCCCAGTGAGATCAGACAGTGTGTAACCCGGGGGCCCAGTGAGATCAGAAAAAGTGTAACCCGGGGGTGGGCCCAGTGAAATCAGGCAGTGTGTACACGGTGGCCCAGTGAGATCAGACAGTGTGTAATCCGGGGGCCCAGTGAGATTAGACAGTGTGTAACCCTCTGTCCCAGTGAGATCAGACAGTGTGTAACACTGGGTTCAAGTAACATCAGACAGTGTTTAACCCAGGGGCCGAGTGAGATCAGACAATGTGCACCCGGGGCCCAATGAGATCAGACAATGTGTAACACGGGGGCCCAGTGAGACCAGTCAGTGTGTAACCCGGGGCCCACTTATATCAGACGGTGTGCAACCAGGGGGCCCAGTGAGATCAGACAGTGTGTAACCCGGGGGCCTTGCGAGATGAGACAGTGTGTATCCCGGGGTGGGCCCAGTGAGATCAGACAGCGTGTAACTTGGGGGCCCAGTGTGATGAGACATTGTGTAACCCGTGGACCCTGTGAGATCAGACAGTGTGTAACCGGGGGTTACAGTGAGAGCAGACAGTGTGTAACCCTGGGTCCCAGTGAGATCAGACAGTGTGTAACCCTGGGTCCCAGTGAGATAAGACATGTGTAACCCTGGGTCCCTGTGAGATCAGACAGTTTATAACACGGGGGCCCAGTGAGATCAGACAACGTGCACCGCGGCCCAGTGAGATTAGACAGTGTGTAAGCCGGGGGCCCAGTGAGATCAGTCAATGTGTAACCCGGGGACAAGCGATATCAGACGCTGTGCAACCAGGGGGCCCAGTGAGATCAGGCAGTGTGTAACCCGGGGGCCCAGTGAGATCAGTCAGTGAGTAACCCGGGGCCCAGAGATATTAAACGGTGTGCAACCAGGGTGTTCAGTGAGATCAGACAGTGTGTAACCTGAGGGCCCAGTGAGATCAGACAGTGTGTAACCAGGTTGCCCAGTGAGATCAGACAGTGTGTAACCCGGGGGCCTAGCGAGAACAGACAGTTTGTAATCCCGGGGGTGGGCACAGTGAGATCAGACAGTATGTAACCCGGTGGCTCAGTTCGATGAGACAGTGATTAACCCCGGGTGTGCCCAGTGAGATCAGACAGTGAGTAACCTGGTGGCCCAGTGAGATCAGACAAGTGTGAACCCGGGGGCCCAGTGAGATCAGACAGTGTGTAACCCCGGGGGCCCAGTGAGATTAGACAGTGTGTAAGCCGGGGGCCCAGTGAGACCAGTCAATGTGTAACCCGGGGCCCAGTGATATCAGACGGTGTGCAACCAGGGGGCCCAGTGAGATCAGACAGTGTGTAACCCTGGGCCCAGTGAGATCAGACAGTGTGTAACCCTGGGTTCCAGTAACATCAGACAGTGTTTAACCCGGGGGCCCAGTGAGATCAGACAATGTGCACCCGGGTCCCAGTGAGATCAGACAGTGTGTAACACGGGGGCCCAGTGGGAACAGACAATGTGTAACCCGGTGATGGGCTCAGTGAAATTAGGCAGTGTGTACCCGGGGGCCCAGTGAGATTAGACAGTGTGTAACCCTGTGTCCCAGTGAGATCAGACAGTGTGTAACCCTGGGTTCCAGTAATATCAGACAGTTTTTAACCCGGCGGCCCAGTGAGATCAGTCAATGTGCACCCGGGGCCCAGTGAGATCAGACAGTGTGTAACCCGGGGGCCCAGTGAGATTAGACAGTGTGTAACCCTGTGTCCCAGTGAGATCAGACAGTGTGTAACCCTGGGTTCCAGTAACATCAGACAGTGTTTAACCCGGGGGCCCAGTGAGATCAGACAATGTGCACACGGGTCCCAGTGAGATCAGACAGTGTGTAACACGGGGGCCCAGTGAGAACAGTCAGTGAGTAACCCGGGGCCCAGTGATATCAGACGGTGTGCAACCAGGGGGCCGAGTGAGATCAGACAGTGTGTAACCGGGTGGCCGAGCGAGATCAGACAGTGTGTAACACGAGGGTGGGCCCAGTGAGATCAGACAGTGTGTAACCCGGTGGCCTTGCGAGATGAGACTGTGTGTAAACCCGGTGGTGGGCCCAGTGAGATCAGAGAGTGTGTAACCCAGGGGCCCAGTAAGATCAGACGGTGTTTAACCCGGGGGCCCAGTGAGATCAGACAATGTGTAACCCGGGGGCCCAGTGAGATCAGACAGTGTGTAACCAGGTTGTCCAGTGAGATCAGACAATGTGTAACCCGAGGGCCCAGTGAGATCAGACAGTGTGTAACCAGGTTGTCCAGTGAGATCAGACAATGTGTAACCCGGGGGTGGGCTCAGTGAAATCAGGCAGTGTGTACACGGGGACCCAGTGAGATCAGACAGTGTGTAACCCGGGGGCCGAGTGAAATTAGTCAGAGTGTAACCCTGTGTCCCAGCAAGATCAGACAGTGTGTAACCCTGGGTTCCAGTAACATCAGACACTGTTTAACCCTGTGTCCCAGTGAGATCAGACAGTTTGTAACCCTGGGTCCCTGTGAGATCAGACAGTGTGTAACCCTGGGGCCCATTGAGATCAGACAATGTGTACCGAGGGCCCAGTGAGATTAGACAGTGTGGAAGCCGGGGGCTGAGTGAGATCAGTCAATGTGTAACCCGGGGCCTCGTGAGATCAGACAGTGTGTAACCAGGGGGCCCAGTGAAATTAGTCAGAGTGTAACCCTGTGTCCCAGTGAGATCAGACAGTGTGTAACCCTGGGTTCCAGTAACATCAGACACTGTTTAACCCTCTGTCCCAGTGAGATCAGGCAGTGTGCAACCCAGGGTCCCTGTGAGATCAGACAGTGTGTAACCCGGGGGCCCATTGAGATCAGACAATGTGCACCGAGGGCCCAGTGAGATTAGACAGTGTGGAACCATTGGGCCCAGTGAGATCAGTCAATGTGTAACCCGGGGCCTAGTGAGATCAGACCGTGTGTAACCCGAATGCCCAGTGAGATCAGACAGTGTGTAACCCGGGGCCCAGTGATATTAGACGGTGTGCAACCAGGGGGCTCAGTGAGATCAGACAGTGTGTCACCAGGTTGCCCAGTGAGATCAGACATGTGTAACCCGGGGGCCTAGCGAGAACAGACAGTGTGTAAACCCGGGTGTGGGCCTAGTGAGATCAGAGAGTGTGTAACCCAGGGGCCCAGTAAGATCAGACAGTGTTTAACCCCGGGGGCCCAGAGAGATCAGACAAAGTGCAACCCGGGGGTGGGCTCAGTGAAATCAGGCAGTGTGTACCCGGGGGCCCAGTGAGATCAGACAGTGTGTAACCCGGGGGCCCAGTGAGATTAGTCAGTGTGTAAACGTGTGTCCCAGTGAGATCAGACAGTGTGTAACCCTGGGTTCCAGTAACATCAGACAGTGTTTAACACGGGGGCGCAGTGAGATCAGACAATGTGCACCCTGGGCCCAGTGAGATCAGACAGTGTGTAACCGGGGGGCCTAGCGAGATCAGACTGTGTGTAACCCGGGGGTGGGCCCAGTGAGATCAGACAGTGTGTAACCCGGTGGCCTTGCGAGATGAGACAGTGTGTATCCCGGGGTGGGCCCAGTGAGATCAGACAATGTGTAACCCGGGGGTGGGCTCAGTGAAATCAGGCAGTGTGTACACGGGGACGCAGTGAGATCAGACAGTGTGTAACCCGGGGGCCCAGTGAAATTAGTCAGAGTGTAACCCTGTGTCCCAGTGAGATCAGACAGTGTGTAACCCTGGGTTCCAGTAACATCAGACACTGTTTAACCCTGTGTCCCAGTGAGATCAGACAGTTTGTAACCCTGGGTCCCTGTGAGATCAGACAGTGTGTAACCCTGGGGCCCATTGAGATCAGACAATGTGCACCGAGGGCCCAGTGAGATTAGACAGTGTGGAAGCCGGGGGCTGAGTGAGATCAGTCAATGTGTAACCCGGGGCCTCGTGAGATCAGACAGTGTGTAACCAGGGGGCCCAGTGAAATTAGTCAGAGTGTAACCCTGTGTCCCAGTGAGATCAGACAGTGTGTAACCCTGGGTTCCAGTAACATCAGACACTGTTTAACACTCTGTCCCAGTGAGATCAGGCAGTGTGCAACCCAGGGTCACTGTGAGATCAGACAGTGTGTAACCCGGGGGCCCATTGAGATCAGACAATGTGCACCGAGGGCCCAGTGAGATTAGACAGTGTGGAACCCGTGGGCCCAGTGAGATCAGTCAATGTGTAACCCGGGGCCTAGTGAGATCAGACCGTGTGTAACCCGAATGCCCAGTGAGATCAGACAGTGTGTAACCCGGGGCCCAGTGATATTAGACGGTGTGCAACCAGGGGGCTCAGTGAGATCAGACAGTGTGTCACCAGGTTGCCCAGTGAGATCAGACATGTGTAACCCGGGGGCCTAGCGAGAACAGACAGTGTGTAAACCCGGGGGTGGGCCCAGTGAGATCAGAGAGTGTGTAACCCAGGGGCCCAGTAAGATCAGACAGTGTTTAACCCCGGGGGCCCAGAGAGATCAGACAAAGTGCAACCCCGGGGTGGGCTCAGTGAAATCAGGCAGTGTGTACCCGGGGGCCCAGTGAGATCAGACAGTGTGTAACCCGGGGGCCCAGTGAGATTAGTCAGTGTGTAAACGTGTGTCCCAGTGAGATCAGACAGTGTGTAACCCTGGGTTCCAGTAACATCAGACAGTGTTTAACACGGGGGCGCAGTGAGATCAGACAATGTGCACCCTGGGCCCAGTGAGATCAGACAGTGTGTAACCGGGGGGCCTAGCGAGATCAGACTGTGTGTAACCCGGGGGTGGGCCCAGTGAGATCAGAGAGTGTGTAACCCGGTGGCCTTGCGAGATGAGACAGTGTGTATCCCGGGGTGGGCCCAGTGAGATCAGACAGTATGTAACCCGGGGCCCAGTGATATCAGACGGTGTGCAACCAGATGGCCCAGTGAGATCAGCCAGTGTGTAACCTGGCGGCCTAGCGTAAACAAACGGTGTGAAACCCGGGGGTGGGCCCAGTGAGTTCAGACAGTGTGTAACCCAGAGGGCCAGTGAGATCAGAGAGTATGTAACCCGGGGGCCCAGTGAGATCAGAAAAAGTGTAACCCGGGGGTGGGCCAAGTGAAATCAGGCAGTGTGTACCCGGGGGCCCAGTGAGATCAGACAGTGTGTAACCCGGGGGCCCAGTGAGATTAGACAGTGTGTAACCCTGTGTCCCAGTGAGATCAGACAGTGTGTAACCCGGGGTTCCAGTAATATCAGACAGTGTTTAACCCAGGGGCCCAGTGAGATCAGACAATGTGCACACGGGGCCCAGTGAGATCAGACAGTGTGTAACACGGGGGCCCAGTGAGATCAGTCAGTGTGTAACCCGGGGCCCACTGATATCAGACGGTGTGCAACCAGGGGGCCCAGTGAGACCAGACAGTGTGTAACCCGGGGGCCTTGCGAGATGTGACTGTGTGCATCCCGGGGTGGGCCCAATGAGATCAGACAGTGTGTAACCCGGGTGCCTAGTGAAATTAGTCAGTGTGTAACCCTGTGTCCCACTGAGATCAGACAGTGTGTAACCCTGGGTTCCAGTAACATCAGACAGTGTTTAACCCTGTGTCCCAGTGAGATCAGACAGTGTGTAACCCCGGGTCCCTGTGAGATCAGACAGTGTGTAACCCGGGGGCCCATTGAGATCAGACAATGTGCACCGAGGGCCCAGTGAGAATAGACAGTGTGGAAGCCGGGGGCCCAGTGAGATCAGTCAATGTGTAACCAGGGGCCTAGTGAGATCAGACAGTGTGTAACCCGGGGGCCCAGTGAGATCAGTCAGTGTGTAACCCGGGGCCCAGTGATATCAGACGGTGTGCAACCAGGGGGCCCAGTGAGATCAGACAGTGTGTAACCCGGTGGCCTAGCGAGATCAAATGGTGTGTAACCCGGGGTGGGCCCAGTGAGGTCAGACAGTGTGTAACCCAGAGGCCCAGTGAGATCAGACAGTATATAACCCAGGGGCTCAGTGAGATCAGAAAAAGTGTAACCCGGGGGTGGGCCCAGTGAAATCAGGCAGTGTGACCCGGGGGCCTAGTGAGATCAGACAGTGTGCAACCCGGGGGCCCAGTGAGATTAGACAGTGTGTAACCCTGTGTCCCAGTGAGATCAGACAGTGTGTAACCCTAGGTACCAGTAACATCAGACAGTGTTTAACCCAGGGGCCCAGTGAGATCAGACAGTGTGTAACACGGGGGCCCAGTGAGATCAGTCAGTGTGTAACCCGGGGCCGACTGATATCAGACGGTGTGCAACCAGGGGGCCCAGTGAGATCAGACAGTGTGTAACCCGGGGGCCTTGCGAGATGATACAGTGTGTATCCCGGGGTGGGGCCAGTGAGATCAGACAGTGTGAACCCGGGGGCGCAGTGAGATCAGACTGTGTGTAACTTGGGGGCCCAGTGAGATGAGACAGTGTGTAACCCGTGGACCCAGTGAGATCAGACAGTGTGTAACAGGAGGTTACAGTGAGATCAGACAGTGTGTAATCCTGGGTCCCAGTGAGATCAGACAGTGTGTAACCCTGGGTCCCAGTGAGATAAGACATGTGTAACCCTGGATCCCTGTGAGATCAGACAGTTTATAACACGGGGGCCCAGTGAGATCAGACAATGTGCACCCGCGGCCCACAGAGATTAGACAGTGTGTAAGCCGGGGGCCCAGTGAGATCAGTCAATGTGTAACCCGGGGACAAGTGATATCAGACGGTGTGCAACCAGGGGGCCCAGTGAGATCAGACAGTGTGTAACCCGGGGCCCAGTGAGATCTGTCAGTGTGTAACCCGGGGCCCAGTGATATTAGAAGGTATGCAACCAGGGGGTTCAGTTAGATCAGACAGTGTGTAACCTGAGGGCCCAGTGAGATCAGACATTGTGTAACCAGGTTGCCCAGTGAGATAAGACAGTGTGTAACCCGGGGGCCTAGCGAGAACAGAAAGAATTTAAACCCGGGGGTGGGCCCAGTGAGATCAGACAGTATGTAACCCGGCGGGTCAGTTAGATGAGACATTGTTTAACCCCGGGTGTGCTCAGTGAGATCAGACAGTGAGTAACCTGGTGGCCCAGTGAGATCAGACAAGTGTGAACCCGGGTGGCCAGTGAGATTAGACAGTGTGTAATCCCGGGGGCCCAGTGAGATTAGACAGTGTGTAAGCCGGGGGCCCAGTGAGATCAGTCAATGTGTAACCCGGGGCACAGTGATATCAGACGGTGTGCAACCAGGGGGCCCAGTGATATCAGACAGTGTGTAACCCGGGGGCCCAGTGTGATCAGTCAGTGTTTAACCCGGGCCCAGTGATATTAGACGGTGTGCAACCAGGGGGCTCAGTGAGATAAACAGTGTGTAAACTGAGGGCCCAGTGAGATCAGACAGTGTGTAACCAGGTTGCCCAGTGAGATCAGACAGTGTGTAACCCGGGGGCCGAGCGAGAAAAGACAGTGTGTAAACCCGGGCTGGCCCCAGTGAGATCAGACAGTCTGTAACCCGGCGGATCAGTGAGATGAGACAGTGTTTAACCCCGGGTAGGCCCAGTGAGATCAGACATTGAGTAACCTGGTGGCCCAGTGAGATCAGACAAGTGTGTAACCTGGGGGTCCAGTACGATCAGACAGTGTGTAACCCTGGATCCCAGTGAGATCAGGCAGTGTGTAACCCAGAGGGCCAGTGAGATCAGATGGTGTGTAACCCGGGGACCCAGTGAGATCAGTCAGTGTGTAACCCGGGTCCCAGTGTTATCAGACGGTGTGCCACCAGGGGGCCCAGTGAGATCAGACAATGTGTAACCTGAGGGCCCAGTGTGATCAGACAGTGTGTAACCCGGTGGCCTAGCGAGATCAAACGGTGTGTAACCCGGGGGTGGGCCCAGTGAGATCAGACAGTGTGTAACCCGGGGCCCCAGTGAGATCAGAAAAAGTGTAACCCGGGGGTGGGCCCAGTGAAATCAGGCAGTGTGTACACGGGGGCCCAGTGAGATCAGACAGTGTGTAACCCTGTGTCCCAGTGAGATCATACAGTGTAGAACCCTGGGTTCCAGTAACATCAGACAGTGTTTAACCCAAGGGCCCAGTGAGATCAGATAATGTGCACCCGGGGCCCAGTGAGATCAGACAGTGTGTAACACGGGGGCCCAGTGAGATCAGACAGTGTGTAACCCGGGGGCCCAGTGAGATTAGACAGTGTGTAACCCTGTGTCCCAGTGAGATCAGACAGTGTAGAACCCTGGGTTCCAGTAACATCAGACAGTGTTTAACCCAGGGGCCCAGTGAGATCAGATAATGTGCACCCGGGGCCCAGTGAGATCAGACAGTGTGTAACACGGGGGCCCAGTGAGATCAGACAGTGTGTAACCCGGGGGCCCAGTGAGATTAGACAGTGTGTAACCCTGTGTCCCAGTGAGATCAGACAGTGTAGAACCCTGGGTTCCAGTAAAATCAGACAGTGTTTAACCCAGGGGCCCAGTGAGATCAGATAATGTGCACCCGGGGCCCAGTGAGATCAGAAAGTGTGTAACACGGGGGCCCAGTGAGATCAGACAGTGTGCAACCAGGGGCCCAGTGAGATCAGACAGTGTGTAACCCGGGGGCCTTGCGAGATGAGACAGTGTGTATCCCGGGGTGGGCCCAGTGAGATCAGACAGTGTAAACCCGGGGGCGCAGCAAGATCAGACTGTGTGTAACTTGGGGGCCCAGTGAGATGAGACAGTGTGTAACCCGTGGACCCAGTGAGATCAGACAGTGTGTAACCGGGGGTTACAGTGAGATCAGACAGTGTGTAACCCTGGGTCCCAGTGAGATCAGACAGTGTGTAACCCTGGGTCCCAGTGAGATAAGGTATGTGTAACCCTGGCTCCCTGTGCGATCAGACAGTTTATAACACGGGGGCCCAGTGAGATCAGACAATGTGCACCCGCGGCCCAGTGAGATTAAACAGTGTGTAAGCCGGGGGCCCAGTGAGATCAGTCAGTGTGTACCCCGGGGCCCAGTGAGATTAGACGGTGTCCAACCAGGGGATCAGTGAGATCAGACAGTGTGTAAGCAGAGGGCCCAGTGAGATCAGAAATTGTGTAACCAGGTTGCCCAGTGAGATCAGACAGTGTGTAACCCGGGGGCCTAGCGAGAACAGACAGTGTGTAAACCCGGGGGTGGGCCCAGTGAGATCAGACAGTATTTAACCCGGAGGCTCAGTTCGATGAGACAGTGTTAACCCCGGGTGTGCCCAGTGAGATCAGACAATGAATAACCTGGTGGCCCAGTGAGATCAGACAAGTGTGAACCCGGGGGCCCAGTGAGATCAGACAGTGTGTAACCCCGGGGGCCCAGTGAGATCAGACAAGTGTGAACCCGGGGGCCCAGTGAGATCAGACAGTGTGTAACCCCGGGGGCCCAGTGAGATTATACAGTGTGTAAGCCGGGGGCCCAGTGAGATCAGTCAATGTGTAACCCGGGGCCCAGTGATATCAGACGGTGTGCAACCAGGGGGCCCAGTCAGATCAGACAGTGTGTCACCCGGGGGCCCAGTGAGATCAGTCAGTGAGTAACCTGGTGGCCCAGTGAGATCAGACAAGTGTGTAACCTGGGGGTCCAGTAAGATCAGACAGTGTGTAACCCTGGGTCCCAGTGAGATCAGACAGTGTATAACCCGGGGACCCAGTGAGATCAGGCAGTGTGTAACCCAGAGGCCCAGTGAGATCAGATGGAGTGTAACCCAGGGACCCAGTGAGATAAGTCAGTGTGTAACCCGGGGCCCAGTGATATCAGACGGTGTGCAACCAGGGGGCCCAGTGAGATCAGACAGTGTGTAACCTGAGGGCCCAGTGAGATCAGACAGTGTGTAACCCGGTGGCCTAGCGAGATCAAACGGTGTGTAACCCGGGGGTGAGCCCAGTGAGATCAGACAGTGTGTAACCCAGGGGCCCAGTGAGATCAGACAGTGTGTAACCCGGGAGCCCAGTGAGATCAGAAAAATTGTATCCCGGGGGTGGGCCCAGAGAAATCAGGCAGTGTGTACACGGGGGCTCAGTGAGATCAGACAGTGTGTCACCCGGGGGCCCAGTGAGATTAGACAGTGTGTAACCCTGTGTCCCAGTGAGATCAGAAAGTGTGTAACCCTGGGTTCCAGTAACATCAGACAGTGTTTAACCCAGGGGCCCAGTGAGATCAGACAATGTGCACCCGGGGCCCATTGAGATCAGACAGTGTGTAACACGGGGTCCCAGTGAGATCAGTCAGTGTGTAACCCGGGGCCCACTGATATCAGACGGTGTGCAACCAGGAGGCCCAGTGAGATCAGACAGTGTGTAACTCGGGTGCCTTGCGAGATGAGACAGTGTGTATCCCGGCGTTGGCCCAGTGAGATCAGGCAGTGTGACCCGGGGGCCCAGTGAGATCAGACAGTGTGTAACACGGGGGCCCAGTGAGATCAGTCAGTGTGTAACCCGGGGCCCAGTGATATCAGACGGTGTGCAACTAGGGGGCCCAGTGAGATCAGACAGTGTGTAACCGGGGGGCTTAGCGAGATCAGACAGTGTGTAACCCGGGGGTGGGCCCAGTGAGATCAGACAGTGTGTAACCCGTTGGCCTTGCGAGATGAGACTTTGTGTATCCCGGGGTGGGCCCAGTGAGATCAGACAGTGTGAAAACGGGGGCCCAGTGAGATCAGACAGTGTGTAACCCGGGGGCCCAGTGAGATTAGACAGTGTGTAACCCTGTGTCCCAGTGAGATCAGACAGTGTGTAACCCTGGGTTCCAGTAACATCAGACAGTGTTTAACCCGGGGGCCAAGTGAGATCAGACAATGTGCACCTGGGGCCCAATGAGATCAGAAAGTGTGTAACACGGGGGCCCAGTGATATCAGTCAGTGTGTAACACGGGGCCCAGTGATATCAGACGGTGTGCAACCAGGGGGCCCAGTGAGATCAGACAGTGTGTAACCGGGGGGCTTAGCGAGATCAGACAGTGTGTAACCCGGGGGTGGGCCCAGTGAGATCAGACAGTGTGTAACCCGTTGGCCTTGCGAGATGAGACTTTGTGTATCCCGGGGTGGGCCCAGTGAGATAAGACAGTGTGAAAACGGGGGCCCAGTGAGATCAGACAGTGTGTAACCCGGGGGCCCAGTGAGATTAGACAGTGTGTAACCCGGGGACCCAGTGAGATCAGACAGTGTGTAACCGGGGGGTACAGTGAGATCAGACAATATGTAAGCCTGGGTCCCTGTGAGATCAGACATTTTGTAACCCTGGGTCCCAGTGGGATCAGACAGTGTGTAACCCTGGGTCCCTGTGAGATCAGACAGTGTGTAACCCGGGGGCCCAGTGAGATCAGAAAATGTGCACCCGGGGCCAGTGAGATTAGGCAGTGTGGAAGCCGGGGGCCCAATGAGATCAGTCAATGTGTAACCCGGGGCCCAGTGAAATCAGACGGTGTGCAACCAGTGGTACCAGTGAGATCAGACAGTGTGTAATCCGCGGGCCCAGTGAGATCAGTCAGTGTGTAACCAGGTTGCCCAGTGAGATCAGACATGTGTAACCCGGGGGTGGGCCCAGTGAGATCAGAGAGTGTGTAACCCAAGGGCCCAGTAAGATCAGACAGTGTTTAACCCGGGGGCCCAGTGAGATCAGACAATGTGTAACCCGGGGGTGGGCTCAGTGAAATCAGGCAGTGTGTACCCGGGGGCACAGTGAGATCAGCCAGTGTGTAACCCGGGGGCCCAGTGAGATTAATCAGTGTGTAACCCTGTGACCCAGTGAGATCAGAGAGTGTGTAACCCTGGGTTCCAGTAACATCAGACAGTGTTTAACACGGGGGCCCAGTGAGTTCAGACAATGTGCACCCTGGGCCCACTGAGATCAGACAGTGTGTAACCGGGGGGCCTAGCGAGATCAGATATTGTGCAACCCGGGGGTGGGCCCAGTGAGATCAGACAGTGTGTAACCCCGTGGCCTTGCGAGATGAGACAGTGTGTATCCCGGGGTGGGCCCAGTGAGATCAGACAGTGTGTAACCCTGGTTCCCAGTGAGATCAGACAGTGTGTAACCCTGGGTCCCAGTGGGATCAGACAGTGTGTAACCCGGGGGCCCAGTGAGATCAGACAGTGTCTAACCCGGGGACCCAGTGAGATCAGACAGTGTGTAACCGGGGCACAGTGAGATTAGACAGTGTGGAAGCCGGGGGCCCAGTGAGATCGTTCAATGTGTAACCCGGGGCCCAGTGATATCAGAGGTGTGCAACGAGGGGTACCAGTGAGATCAGGCAGTGTGTAACCCGTGGGCCCAGTGAGATCAGTCAGTTTGTAACCTTGGGCCCAGTGATATTAGACGGTGTGCAACCAGGGGGCTCAGTGAGATCATACAGTGTGTAACCTGAGGGCCCAGTGAGATCAGACAGTGTGTAAACCAGGCTGCCCTGTGAGATCAGACAGTGTGTAACCCGGGGGCCTAGCGAGAACAGAAAGTGTGTAAACCCGAGGATGTGCCCAGTGAGATCAGACAGTACGTAAACCGCCGGCTCAGTGAGATGAGACAGTGTTTAACCCCAGGTGGGCCGAGTGAGATCAGACAGTGAGTAACTTGGTGGCCCAGTGAGATCAGACAAGAGTGTAACCCTGGGTCCCATTGAGATCAGACAGTGTGTAACCCTGGGTCCCAGTGAGATCAGACAGTGTGTAACACTGGGTCCCAGTGAGATCAGACAGTGTGTACCCCGGGGGCCCAGTGAGATCAGACAATGTGCAGCTGGGGCCCAGTGAGATCAGACAGTGTGTAAACCGGGGGCCCAGTGACATCAGTCAATGTATAACCAGGGGCCCAGTGATATCAGACGGTGTACAACCAGAGGGCCCAGTGAGATCAGACAGTGTGTAACCTGAGGGCCCAGTGAGATCAGACAGTGTGTAACCAGGTTGCCCAGTGAGATCAGACAGGGTGTAACCCGGGTCCCGAGCGAGAACTGACAGTGTGTAAACCCGGGGGTGGGCCCAGTGAGATCAGACAGTGTGTAACCCGGCGGCTCAGTGAGATCAGACAGTGTTTAACCCCGGGTGGGCCCAGTGAGATCAGACAGTGAGTAACCTGATGGCCCAGTGAGATCAGACAGTGTGTAACCCGGGGGTCCAGTGAGATCAAATAGTGTGTAATCCGGAGGTCGAGTGCGATGAGATTGTCTGTAACCCGGCGTCTAGTGAGATCAGACAGTGTGTAACCCGGGGAAACATTAAGACGGACTGCAAAAGCTTCTATAGAAATGTGAAGAGGAAAAGGTTAGTAAAGACAAACGTGGTCAGAATCAGGGAAGTCATAACGGGGAACAAAGAAATGGCAGACCAATGGAACAAGTACTTTGGTTCGGTATTCACTAAGGAGGACTAAAACAACCTTCCGGATATGAAAGGTGTCAGAGGGTCTCATAAGAAGGAGGAACTGAGGGAAATCCTTATTACTCGGGAAATTGTGTTGGGGAAATTGATGGGATTGAAAGCCGATAAATCCCAGGGCCTGATGGACTGCATCCCAGAGTACTTAAGGAGGTGGCCTTGGAAATAGTGGATGCATTGACAGCCATTTTCCAACATTCCATAGATTCTGGATCAGTTCCTATCGAGTGGAGTTAGCCAATGTAACCCCACTTTTTAAAAAAGGAGGGAGTGAGAAAGCAGGGAATTATGGACCGGTCAGCCTGACATCGGTACTGGGTAAAATGATGGAATCAATTATTAAGGATGGTATAGCAGAGCAATTGGAAAGAGTTGACATGATAGGTTCAAGTCAGCATGGAGTTGTGAAAGGGAAATCATGCTTGACAAAACTTCTGGCATTTTTGAGGATGTTTCCAGTAGAGTGGACAAGGGAAAACCAGTCGATGTGGTGTATTTGGACTTTCAGAAGGCGTTCGACAAGGTCCCACACAAGAGATTAATGTGCAAAGTTAAAACACATGGGATTCGGAGTAGTGTGCTGACGTGGATTGAGATCTGGTTGGCAGATAAGAAGCAAAGAGTAGGAGCAAATGAGTAATTTTCAGAATGGCAGGCAGTGACTAGTGGGATACCGCAAGGTTCTGTGCTGGGGCCCCAGCTGTTTACATTGTACATTAATGGTTTAGACGAGGGGATTAAATGTAGTATCTCCAAATTTGCGGATGACACAAAGTTGGATGGCAGTGTGAGTTTCGAGGAGGTTGCTATCAGGTTGCAGAGCGACTTGGATAGGTTAGGTGAGTGGGCAAATGCATGGCAGATGAAGTATAATGTGGATAAATGTGAGGTTAACTGCTTTGGTGGTAAAAACAGAGAGACAGTCTATTATCTGAATGGTGACAGATTAGGAAAAGGGGAGGGGCAACGAGACCTGGATGTCATGGTACATCAGTCATTGAAGGTTGGCATGCAGGCACAGCAGGCGGTTAAGAAAGAAAATGGCATGTTGGCCTTCATAGCGAGGGGATTTGAGTACAGAGGCAGGGAGGTGTTACTACAGTTGTACGGGGCCTTGGTGAGGCCACACCTTGAGTATTATGTACCGTTTTGGTCTCCAAACTTGAGGCACGACATTCGTGCTATTGAGGGAGTGCAGCGAAGGTTAACCAGACTGATTCCCGGGATGACGGGACTGACATCAAGAAAGACTGGATCAACTGGGCTTGTATTCACTGGAGTTCAGAAGAATGAGAGAGGAACTCATAGAAACGTTTAAAATTCTGACGGGACTGGGCAGGTTAGATGCAGCAATAATGTTCCCAATGTTGGGGAAGATCATAACCAGGGGTCACAGTCTAAGGATAATGGGTAAGCCATTTAGGACCGAGATGATGAGAAACTTCTTCACCCAGAGAGTCGTGAACCTGTGGAATTCTCAACCACAG
Organism: Pristiophorus japonicus; assembly: GCF_044704955.1. Taxonomy (NCBI): domain Eukaryota; kingdom Metazoa; phylum Chordata; class Chondrichthyes; family Pristiophoridae; genus Pristiophorus; species Pristiophorus japonicus. The sequence goes on from NW_027252779.1 coordinate 4,527,810, forward strand.
AAGGTTGTTGAGGCCAATTCACTAAACATATTCAAAAAGGAGTTAGATGTAGTCTTTACTACTAGGGGGATCAAGGGGTATGGCGTGAAAGCAGGAATGGGTTACTGAAGATGCATATACAGACTTGAACTCAATGAATGGCGGTGCATGCTCGAAGGGCCGAATGTCCTACTCCTACACCTATTTTCTATGTTTTTATGTTTCTATGTCCAGTGACGTCAGGCAGCGTGTAACTCGGGGGCCCAGTGAGATCAGACAGTGTGTAGCCCGTAGGCCCAGTGAGATCAGGCTGTGTGTAACCCGGGTGTGGGCCCAGTGAGATCAGACAGTGTGTAACCCGGCGGTGGGCCCAGTGAGATCAGACAGTGTTTAACCCGGGGGTGCAGTGAGATCAGACAGTGTGTAACCTGGGGGCCCAGTGAGATCAGACAGTGTGTAACCTGGGGGCCCAGTGAGATCAGACAGTGTGTAACCCGGAGGCCCAGAGAGATCAGACAGTGTGTAACCCGGAGGCCCTGTGAGATCAGACAGTGAGGTACCCGGGGGCGCTGTGAGATCAGACAGTGTGTAACCCGGGGTGCCAGTGAGATCAGACAATGTGTAACCTGGGGGCCCTGTGAGATCAGACAGTGTGTAACCCGGGGGCCCAGTTATTGTGTTCCTAACACAGATGAGAATGCACACAGGGAGGTTCAAGCAACAGTGACCTTAGTCTTTAATAAGACACTCCAGAGTGAAGAACAGGCCTTCCGGCCGAATTATCTACAGTGCTCCCAAGAGATGCTGGGATCCCTTGGGACTTCAGGGATGCACTCCCTGAATGTGAAATATGGGAGTGCATGTTTTACAGATACACAACATCACTCCCCTCCCCAAAAGTGAAAACTATTTCCAAGGTGTGGCGGTCGGGAGCCTTTCTTTCCCTGGTGGAACGTCTCGGTACAAATGTCTGTTCTGGTATGTTGGCTGTGCCCTCGCTGGGTTGGCGTGTTGTTGACCCTGCAGGGCTGCTGGCTGAGCCTGGCCTTGCCGGGCTGATGGGCGTGATGTGTTCGATTTCCTGGTCGGGGGTGGTGTCGTTGATCCTTTCGGTTTGTGTTGTGGGCTCGAAAAAGGTGGTGTCTGCTGTGGGTTGTTCAGGGCAGTCTGTGAACCGCAGCCTCGTTTGGTCCAGATGCTTTCTGCAAATTTGTCCATTGTCCAATTTGACTACAAACACCCTACTCACTTCTTTAGCTATCACCGTGCCCGCGATCCACTTGGTACCATGTCCATAGTTTAGCACATACGCAGGGTCATTCAGATCAATTTTCCGTGACACAGTGGTGTGAACATTGTTTACATTTTTTTGCTGCCGCCTGCTGTCTATCTGATCATGCAGGTTGGGGTGAACCAGCGAGAGTCTGGTTTTAAGTGTCCTTTTCATGAGTAGCTCTGTGAGCGAGTGGGGTCTCGTGTGGTAGCCGAGCAGTACTCTGGACAGGCGGGTTTGGAGTGAGCCTTCTGTGGCTCGTTTAAGGCTCTGTTTTATGGTTTGTACTGCCCGCGTTGCCTGCCCATTGGAGTCTGGTTTAAACTGGGTCGAGGTGACAGTTTGATCCCATTGCGGGTCAAGAGTTATTTAAATTCGGCACTGGTGAAACATGGCCCATTGTCACTGATCAGTGGGTGGCAAACATGGCCCTCAGGCTTTCAATGGTGGCGGTGGCGGTGCTTCCCGACATTATTTCACATTCAATCTGTTGGGGGAAATCGCGGAGACGATATTGGAGAGTTGAAAACACACGCAGCTTATTAATACAAGGTACCAGGGGAGTTATATGTAGGTCCCTCAACCAGGCAACAACTCACTGTGGGTTGACAATCGGCAAAAGTCGTAAACCGCAAAGGTCACATGTCACTGCTTGTACATCTATCATTGCAAAAAGTGTCTACACAACGAGTTTTTTTCGTCTTTCTCCCGCTTACTTCCTTATCTTCAGCCAGCGTCTGCTGTTGTTGGTTTCTTTCTTGCTCAGCATCTTGTGACCTTTTCGCAATTGCTGACCTCATACTGTCATACAGTACATTTTCTAAAGCACAGCAATTTCGCACTAATGCGATTAACCCTTCATCCCTCATTTGTCAGAAATTTTTCAGATATATAATTCTAGGCCAACATATACCCAGTCTTGATGCAGAAATTGATGATGTGATGTGCCGGATCCTGAGCCCCAGGGTCTTCACTCCTGGGTCCAGGTTCCCTTCTCCTGTCGAACCTCATTTTGCCGATTGTAAAACCTCATCATATAGATGTTTTAGGCCTGTGTACGCCACCTACTGAAACACTGTTAGTTTCTGGTAGTTTGACGGTGGTTGGGTTACAGGTCTGCTCGATAGTAAATATGACAGTGCTTTGCTTATAAAATATTTAAGTAACATACATCGGCAATACAGCATTCTTACCAACACCACAAAGGAAACCAGACCTTGGATTAGTGAAGTTCCCATAGACCCTAACCACCCTGAGTAAAACCCGCCCTCGTTTGCACAATGGATGTGAAACGGTGCGTTCATATTTGGCAGTCCGAGCCCTGATGCCGACATCAAGGCTTCCTTTATCTGGCCGTATGCTGTTTCTTGTTCCGGGCCCAACTCCACACTTTTTAGAGCTGGTTTTCCTACATTAACTCGTTTCTGTATGGGTTCCGCGATTGCCGCGAAGTTGGCTATGAAGTTCCTACTGAAGTTAAAGAGTCCTAATATCTTACACACTCCTCAGACAGTTTACTTTCTGTTGTGGGACATTGTTTTTGTCCTCTGCGACAGTTGGTGTCCCAAGTACTGTACCTCCTTCAATCCGATCTGAGCTTTCTTGGAGTTTACATTAAATCCCGCATTCTTTAAGGAACTTAGGGTTTGTATTAGAGCCCCCATATGCCCTCTCTCGTCCTCTGAGGCAATCAAAAGGTCGTCCACATATTGGAGGATCATACTTCAGTCGGGGGCTAATTCGACGGTCTCCACGGCTCAACTCATAGTTCGGTGAAATATGGCCGGGCTGCTGTGAAAACTCTGGGGTATTCGTGTCCAAGTTTGCTGCCTATCCCCGACCGTGAATGTGCATTTATCTTGGGACTCCCGGACAATTGGTATGGATAAAATCCATTAGCTATATCTAAGACCGTGACTATTTTATGTTCTGGTTTCAGACCATTAAATATGGTCACTGGGCTTGCTACGATGGGGTGCTGGCGGGGAGTTACTTTATTTAACACCGTATAGTCTATGGTCAATCGATATGACCCATCTGGTTTCTTTACGGGCCAGGTTGGCGAGTTCGTACTGCTTTCGGCTTCCCGAAGGACACCGCTCCATAAGAGGTCCTGCACTATTTGTTTTACGGCCTCTCGGGCTTCAGGTTTAATGGGGTATTGCTTATGAGGAGGGTGTTTGGGCCCAGGAATGGCGACTGGCTTGGTTTTTACCAGCCCACAATCCTGCTTTGATTGAGCCCACACTTCCCTCATTTGTTCACATAATGGGCCGTAGTCTCCTGCTGTATCCCAATCTCGGGGAGAAGTTGCACACTTCCGATCTTTGCGTGATTGTGCAAATTAGTCTGTTCCCCGTACGTTGTGATTTTGTGTCCTCCCTTATTACTACAAACTATTCTCTTATTCTGTGCGTCTATTATTGCCCCGAACTGTTCCAGGAGGTCGATCCCCAATATGGTCCCTTCTGCAATTGGGCATACATAAAATTGTGCCGGGATCAGAATACCGGCTATCTCCAATAGAATGACTTCACTCTGGTGGGCTTTGGAGGCAAATCCTCCCACGCCAGTTACATGGATTACATGTTTAGTTGTGGGTAAGGGAATATCTGTCATAGATACCGATGCTACGGTGTCCACTAACATGTCACACTGCTGGCCCCCTAAAAGCGCTTTTATGTGAATACGCAGATCCTCTCCCTGCCCCATGGGGGCCGCTGGCCTTCAGTCTCTTCCTAAGTCCCTCAGCGCTGTGATTAGCTGCTGTCGGATCATCTCTCTACACTAAGGACTGACTGACTATTTCTTTTCTCCTTGGGAGGCAAAAATTTATCAGTGGCATGTCCCTTTTTCCCGCGATTGTCACATCGGATTGTTGATCTTTTGGGGCCCCTAGAGTCGTCGGCAAAATGAACCTTTTTGCCACAGTTGCAGCATGACCCTTGGCCCGCACTCTTACTACTCTTAGCCGCGGCAACTTCTTGTTTTATTCCCCCAGAGTTAATGTGGCATGCCCACTGGATAGCTTGGTCACAGTTGTCCGCGACTACCACTCCCATTTTTAAGATCTTTTGATGGTCGGCCGAAAGGCTGTACACTGACATATATCACACACACAGCCTGTACACAGACATATATCACACACACAGTCTGTACACAGTCATATATCACACTCACAGCCCGTACACAGAGATATATCACACACACACAGTCTGTACACAGACACATATCACACACACACAGCCTGTACACAGACATATATCACACACATACAGTCTGTAACAGACATATATCACACACACACAGCCTGTACAGAGACATATATCACACACACAGCCGGTACACAACATATATCTCACACACACAGTCTGTACACAGACATATATCACACACACAGCCCGCACATAGGCATATATCACACACACAGTCCGTACATATGCATATATCACACACACAGCCTCTACACAGATATATATCACACACACAGTCTGTACACAGACTTATAACACACACACAGCCTGTACACAGGCATATATCACACACATAATCTGTACAGACATATATCACACACACAGTCTGTACAGACATACATCACACACACAGTCTGTACAGATATATATCACACACACAGCCCGTACAAATTTATATCACACACACATTCTGTACAGACATATATCACACACACACAGCCTGTACACAGACATATATCTCACACACACAGTCTGTACACAGACATATTTCACACACACACTCTGTACACAGACATATATCACAAACAAAGCCCGTACACATACATATATCACACACACAGTCTGTACACTGACAAATATCACATACACAGTCTGTACACATACATATATCACACACACAGCCTGTACACAGACATATAACACACACACAGCCCGTACACATTTATATCACACACACACAGTCTGTACAGACATATATCACACACACACAGCTTGTGCACAGACATATATCTCACACACACAGTCTGTACACAGACATATTTCACACACACAGTCTGTACACTGACATATATCACACACGCAGCCCGTGCACAGACATATATCACACACACTGTCCGTACACAGAGATATATCACACACACACAGTCTGTACACAGACACATATCACACACACACAGCCCGTACACAGACATATATCACACACACAGTCTGTACACAGACATATATCACACACATACTGTCTGTAACAGACATATATCACACACACGCAGCCTGTACACAGACATATATCACACACACAGCCTGTACACAACAGATATCACAGACACAGTCTGTACACAGACATATATCACACACACAGCCCGTACATAGGCATATATCACACACACAGTCCGTACCTAGACATATATCACACACACAGCCTCTACGCAGACATTTATCACACACACAGTTTGTACACTGACAAATATCACACACACAGTCTGTACACAGACATATATCTCACACACACAGTCTGTACACAGACATATATCACTCACACAGTCTTTACACATACATATATCATACACACAGCCGGTACATAGACATATATCACACACACAGTCTGTACACAGACATATATCACACACACAGCCTGAACACAGACATATATCACACACACACAGCCCGTACACATATTTATATCACAGACACAGTCTGTCCACTGACATATATCACACAGACAGTCTGTACATAGACATATATCACACACACTGCCTGTACACAGACATATATCACACACACAGTCTGTGCACAGACATATATCACACACACAGCCTGTACACAGACATATATCACACACCCAGTCTGTACAAAGGCATATATCACACACACCGCCTGTACACAGACATATATCACACACACAGTCTGTACACAGACATATATCACACACACATCCCGTACACAACATATATCACACACACAGACTGCACACAGACATATATCACACACACAGTCTGTACACATACATATATCACACACACAGTCTGTACACAGACATATATCACACACAAAGCCTGCACACAGATATATATCACACACACAGTCTGTACACAGGCATATAGCACACACATACAGTCTGTACACAAACATATATCACACACAAAGTCTGTACACAGACATATATCACACACACAGTCTGTACACAGACACATATCACACACAAACAGCCCTTACAAAGACATGTATCACTGACACAGTCTGTACGCAGACATATATCACACACATACAGTCTGTAACAGACATATATCACACAAACATAGCTTGTACACAGACATATATCACACACACAGTCTGTACACAGGCATATATCAGAATTACAGCCAGTACACATACATATTTCACACACACAGCCTGTAAACAGACATATATCACACACACAGCCTGTACACAGACATATATCACACACCCAGTCTTTACAAAGACATAAATCACACACACAGTCTGTACACAGACATATATCACACACACAGCCTGTACACACATATATCACACACACACAGTCTGTACACAGACATATATCACACACACAGTCTGTACACAGACATATATCACACACACACAGCCTGTACAGAGACATATATCATACACACAGCCGGTACACAACATATATCTTACACACACAGTCAGTACACAGACATATATCACACACACAGCCCGCACATAGGCATATATCACACACACAGTCCGTACATAGGCATATATCACACACACAGCCTCTACACAGATATATATCACACACACAGTCTGTACAGATATATATCACACACACAGCCCGTACAAATTTATATCACACACACATTCTGTACAGACATATATCACACACACACAGGCTGTACACAGACATATATCTCACACACACAGTCTGTACACAGACATATTTCACACACACACTCTGCACACAGACATATATCACAAACAAAGCCCGTACACATACATATATCACACACACAGTCTGTACACTGACAAATATCACATACACAGTCTGTACACATACATATATCACACACACAGCCTGTACACATACATATAACACACACACAGCCCGTACACATTTATATCACACACACACAGTCTGTACAGACATATATCACACACACACAGCTTGTGCACAGACATATATCTCACACACACAGTCTGTACACAGACATATTTCACACACACAGTCTGTACACTGACATATATCACACACGCAGCCCGTGCACAGACATATATCACACACACTGTCCGTACACAGAGATATATCACACACACACAGTCTGTACACAGACACATATCACACACACACACAGCCCGTACACAGACATATATCACACACACAGTCTGTACACAGACATATATCACACACATACTGTCTGTAACAGACATATATCACACACACGTAGCCTGTACACAGACATATATCATACACACCGCCTGTACACAACAGATATCACACACACAGTCTGTACACAGACATATATCACACACACAGCCTCTGCGCAGACATTTATCACACACACAGCCTGAACACAGACATATATCACACACACAGCCCGTACACATATTTATATCACAGACACAGTCTGTCCACTGACATATATCACACACACAGTCTGTACATAGACATATATCACACACACAGCCTGTACACAGACATATATCACACACACAGTCTGTGCACAGACATATATCACACACACAGCCTGTACACAGACATATATCACACACCCAGTCTGTGCAAAGACATATATCACACACACCGTCTGTACACAGACATATATCACACACACAGTCTGTACACAGACATATATCACACACACAGCCCGTACACAACATATATCACACACACAGACTGCACACAGACATATATCACATACACAGTCTGTACAGACATATATCACACACACAGCCCGTACAAATTTATATCACACACACATTCTGTACAGACATATATCACAAACAAAGCCCGTACACATACATATATCACACACGCAGTATGTACACTGACAAATATTACATACACAGTCTGTACACAGACATATTTCACACACACAGTCTGTACACAGACATATATCACAAACAAAGCCCGTGCACATACATATATCACACACACAGTCTGTACACTGACATATATCACATACACAGTCTGTACACAGACATATATCACACACACAGCATGTACACAGACATATATCTCACACACACAGTCTGTACATAGACATATTTCACACACACAGTCTGTACACAGACATATAGAAACATAGAAACATAGAAACATAGAAAATATGTGCAGGAGTAGGCCATTCGGCCCTTCTAGCCTGCACCGCCATTCAATGCGTTCATGGCTGAACATGCAACTTCAGTACCCCATTCCTGCTTTCTCACCATACCCCTTGATTCCCCTAGTAGTAAGGACTTCATCCAACTCCTTTTTGAATATATTTAGTGAATTGGCCTCAATAACTTTCTGTGGTAGAGAATTCCACAGGTTCACCACTCTCTGGGTGAAGAAATTCCTCCTCATCTCGGTCCTAAATGGCTTCCCCTTTATCCTTAGACGGTGTCCCCTGGTTCTGGACTTCCCCAACATTGGGAACATTCTTCCTGCATCTAACTTGTCTAACCCCGTCAGAATTTTAAACGTTTCTATGAGGTCCCCTCTCATTCTTCTGAACTCCAGTGAATACAAGCCCAGTTGATCCAGTCTTTCTTGATAGGTCAGTCCCGCCATCCCGGGAATCAGTCTGGTGAACCTTCGCTGCACTCCCTCAATAGCAAGAATGTCCTTCCTCAGGTTAGGAGACCAAAACTGTACACAATACTCCAGGTGTGGCCTCACCAAGGCCCTGTACAATTGTAGCAACACCTCCCTGCCCTTGTACTCAAATCCCCTCGCTATGAAGGCCAACATGCCATTTGCTTTCTTAACCGCCTGCTGTACCTGCATGCCAACCTTCAATGACTGATGTACCATGACACCCAGGTCTCTTTGCACCTGCCCTTTTCCTAATCTGTCACCATTCAGATAATAGTCTGTCTCTCTGTTTTTACCACCAAAGTGGATAAGCTCACATTTATCCACATTATACTTCATCTGCCATGCATTTGCCCACTCACCTAACCTATCCAAGTCGCTCTGCAGCCTCATAGAATCCTCCTTGCAGCTCACACTGCCACCCAACTTAGTGTCATCCGCAAATTTGGAGATACTACATTTAATCCCCTCGTCTAAATCGTTAATGTACAGTGTAAACAGCTGGGGCCCCAGCACAGAACCTTGCGGTACCCCACTAGTCACTGCCTGCCATTCTGAAAAGTCCCCATTTACTCCTACTCTTTGCTTCCTGTCTGACAACCAGTTCTCAATCCATGTCAGCACACTACCCCCAATCCCATGTGCTTTAACTTTACACATTAATCTCTTGTGTGGGACCTTGTCGAAAGCCTTCTGAAAGTCCAAATATACCACATCAACTGGTTCTCCCTTGTCCACTCTACTGGAAACATCCTCAAAAAATTCCAGAAGATTTGTCAAGCATGAATTCCCTTTCACAAATCCATGCTGACTTGGACCTATCATATTACCTCTTTCCAAATGCACTGCGATGACATCCTTAATAATTGATTCCATCATTTTACCCACTACCGATGTCAGGCTGACCGGTCTGTAATTCCCTGTTTTCTCTCTCGCTCCTTTTTTAAAAAGTGGGGTTACATTGGCTACCCTCCACTCCATAGGAACTGATCCAGAGTCAATGGAATGTTGGAAAATGACTGTCAATGTATCCACTATTTCCAAGGCCACTTCCTTAAGTACTCTGGGATGCAGTCCATCAGGCGCTGGGGATTTATCTGCCTTCAATCCCATCAATTTCCCCAACACAATTTCCCGACTAATAAGGATTTCCCTCAGTTCCCCCTCCTTACTAGACCCTCTGACCCCTTTTATATCCGGAAGGTTGTTTGTGTCCTCCTCAGTGAATACCGAACCAAAGTACCTGTTCAATTGGTCCGCCATTTCTTTGTTCCCCGTTATGACTTCCCCTGATTCTGACTGCAGGGGACCTACGTTTGTCTTTACTAACCTTTTTCTCTTTACATATCTATAGAAACTTTTGCAATCCGTCTTAATGTTCCCTGCAAGCTTCTTCTCATACTCCATTTCCCCTGCCCGAATCAAACCCTTTGTCCTCCTCTGCTGAATTCTAAATTTCTCCCAGTCCCCGGGTTCTCTGCTATTTCTGGCCAATTTTTATGCCACTTCCTTGGCTTTAATGCTATCCCTGAATACCCTTGATAGCCACGGTTGAGCCACCTTCCCTTTTTTATTTTTACAACAGACAGGAATGTACAATTGTTGTAGTTCATCCATGCGGTCTCTAAATGTCTGCCATTGCCCATCCACAGTCAACCCCTTCAGTATCATTCGCCAATCTATCCTAGCCAATTCACGCCTCATACCTTCAAAGTTACCCTTCTTTAAGGTCTGGACCATGGTCTCTGAATTAACTGTTTCATTCTCCATCCTAATGCAGAATTCCACCATATTATGGTCACTCTTCCCCAAGGGGCCTCGCACAACGAGATTGCTATTTAATCCTCTCTCATTACACAACACCCAGTCTAAGATGGCCTCCACCCTAGTTGGTTCCTCGACATATTGGTCTAAAAAAACATCCCTTATGCACTCCAGGAAATCCTCCTCTACCGTATTGCTTCCAGTTTGGTTAACCCAATCTATGTGCATATTAAAGTCACCCATTATAACTGCTGCACCTTTATTGCACGCACCCCTAATTTCCTGTTTGATGCCCTCCCCAACATCACTACTACTGTTTGGAGGTCTGTACACAACTCCCACTAACGTTTTTTGTCCTTTGGTATTCTGCAGCTCTACCCATATAGATTCCACATCATCCAAGCTAATGTCCTTCCGGACTATTGCCTTAATTTGCTCCTTAACCACACACACAGCCCGTACACAGACATATATCACACACACAGACTGCACACAGACATATATCACACACACAGTCTGTACACATACATATATCACATACAAAGCCCGTAAACATACATATATCACACACACAGTCTGTACACTGACATATATCACACACACAGTCTGTACACAGACATATATTACACACACAGCCCGTGCATAGATATATTTCACACACACAGTGTGTACACAGACATATATCACACACAGCATGTAGACAGACATATATCACACACACAGCCCGTACACAGACATATATCACACACACAGTCTGTACACAGACATATATCACACACACAGCACGTACACAGACATATAGCACACACACAGCCTGGACCCACATATATCACACACACACAGTCTGTACACAGACATATATCACACACACTGCCCATTCATAGACATATATCACACAAACACAGCCCGTACACAGACATATATCACACACACATCCTGTACACAGGCATATATCAGATTCACAGCACGTACACAGACATATATCACACACACAGCCCGTACACAGACAGATATCACACACCCAGTCTGTACAAAGACATATATCACACACACAGTCTGTACAAAGACATATATCACACAGACAGTCTGTACACAGACATATATCACACACACAGTCTGTACACAGACATATATCACACACACAATCTGTACACAGTCATATATCACACACACAGTCTGTACACTGACATATATCACACACACAGTCTGTACACAGACAAATATCACACACACAGCCTGTACACAGACATATATCACACACACAGTCTGTACACAGTCATATATCACACTCACAGCCCGTACACAGAGATATATCACACACACACAGGCTGTACACAGACACATATCACACACACACAGCCCATACAAAGACATATATCACACACATACAGTCTGTAACAGACATATATCACACACACACAGCATGTACAGAGACATATATCACACACACAGCCGGTACACAACATATATCTCACACACACAGTCGGTTCACACACATATATCACACACACAGCCCGCACATAGGCATATATCACACACACAGTCCGTACATATGCATATATCACACACACAGCCTCTACACAGATATATATCACACACACAGTCTGTACACAGACATATAACACACACACAGCCTGTACACAGGCATATATCACACACATAATCTGTACAGACATATATCACACACACAGTCTGTACAGACATATATCACACACACAGCCCGTACATAGGCATATATCACACACACAGTCCGGACCTAGACATATATCACACACACAGCCTCTACGCAGACATTTATCACACACACAGTCTGTACACTGACAAATATCACACACACAGTCTGTACACAGACACATATCTCACACACACAGTCTGTACACAGACATATATCACACACACAGTCTTTACACAGACATATATCATACACACAGCCGGTACATAGACATATATCACACACACACAGTCTGTACACAGACATATATCACACACACAGCCTGAACACATACATATATCACACACACAGCCCGTACACATATTTATATCAAAGACACATTCTGTCCACTGACATATATCACACACACAGTCTGTACATAGACATATATCACACACACAGCCTGTACACAGACATATATCACACACACAGTCTGTGCACAGACATATATCACACACACAGCCTGTACACAGACATATATTTCACACCCAGTCTGTACAAAGACATATATCACACACACCGTCTGTACACAGACATATATCACACACACAGTCTGTACACAGACATATATCACACACACAGCCCGTACACAACATATATCACACACACAGACTGCACACAGACATATATCACAAACAAAGCCCGTATACATACATATATCACACACGCAGTCTGTACACTGACAAATATCACATACACAGTCTGCACACAGACATATTTCACACACACAGTCTGTACACAGACATATATCACAAACAAAGCCCGTACACATACATATATCACACACACAGTCTGTACACTGACATATATCACATACACAGCCCGTACACAGACATATATCACACACACAGTCTGTACACAGACATATATCACACACATACTGTCTGTAACAGACATATATCACACACACGTAGCCTGTACACAGACATATATCACACACACCGCCTGTACACAACAGATATCACACACACAGTCTGTACACAGACATATATCACACACACAGCCCGTACATAGGCATATATCACACACACAGTCCGGACCTAGACATATATCACACACACAGCCTCTACGCAGACATTTATCACACACACAGTCTGTACACTGACAAATATCACACACACAGTCTGTACACAGACACATATCTCACACACACAGTCTGTACACAGACATATATCACACACACAGTCTTTACACAGACATATATCATAACACAGCCGGTACATAGACATATATCACACACACAGTCTGTACACAGACATATATCACACACACAGCCTGAACACAGACATATATCACACACACAGCCCGTACACATATTTATATCACAGACACATTCTGTCCACTGACATATATCACACACACAGTCTGTACATAGACATATATCACACACACAGCCTGTACACAGACATATATCACACACACAGTCTGTGCACAGACATATATCACACACACAGCCTGTACACAGACATATATTTCACACCCAGTCTGTACAAAGACATATATCACACACACCGTCTGTACACAGACATATATCACACACACAGTCTGTACACAGACATATATCACACACACAGCCCGTACACAACATATATCACACACACAGACTGCACACAGACATATATAACAAACAAAGCCCGTACACATACATATATCACACACGCAGTCTGTACACTGACAAATATCACATACACAGTCTGCACACAGACATATTTCACACACACAGTCTGTACACAGACATATATCACAAACAAAGCCCGTACACATACATATATCACACACACAGTCTGTACACTGACATATATCACATACACAGTCTGTACACAGACATATATCACACACACAGCCTGTACACAGACATATATCTCACACACACAGTCTGTACATAGACATATTTCACACACACAGTCTATACACAGACATATAGAAACATAGAAACATAGAAACATAGAAAATAGGTGCAGGAGTAGGCCATTCCTTCAACATTTTCAGGGAGACTGGGTCATCTCTGTTCAGGGCCGCCTGTCCCGAGAATTCTTGGTATTGGACCCATAACCTCTCTTTTTAGTTTTTGGCGTTTTCTCCCTTTTTCAGGCTGGTCTGCATTATCAATCCCCAATTTGGAGTGGATGCTCCCATTAAGGCCTGTACAGCCAGAACAAACCCCGTTCTGGCAGCGTCCCATTGTGCCCTTGTGGCACCCACGGCAGCTATCCATGTGCCGTCACTGTAAGGGGGTGATAGCTCTGTCCACCGGTCGTTTGGACAGTTAGCCCGAACTATTTGGTGGACATCTCACTCATGCATATCGTGGGTCTCATACAATTCTTCTAACTTTTGCCAAAATCCTACATTTCTCCTCCGTGGTTGTAGACTCCCTAAAATCCTGATTCATCATGTGTTTTTCTGTAGGGGTGAAAGTGTTGTATTGATAAGGGTTCCCTCCCTTTACGCACTGGGTTACCTTAAGAGGGGCTGCCCTTTCGGTATTTACTGAATTTGACCCTTCCATCTCGGTCTCCTCATCAAAGTGAAGAGCCGAAGCCGCTACTGTGGCAACCTAACATAGAAACAGAGAAACATAGAAAATAGGTACAGGAGTTGGCCATTCGGCCCTTCGAGCCTGCACCGCCATTCAATGAGTTCATGGCTGAACATGCAACTTCAGTAGCCCATTCCTGCTTTCTCGCCATATCCCTTGATCCCCCGAGTAGTAAGGACTACATCCGACTCCTTTTTGAAAATATTTAGTGAATTGGCCTCAACAACTTTCTGTTGTAGAGAATTCCACAGGTTCACCACTCTCTGGGTGAAGAAGTTTCTCCTCATCTCGGTCCTAATTGGCTTACCCCTTATCCTTAAACTGTGACCCCTGGTTCTGGACTTCCCCAACATTGGGAACATTCTTCCTGCATCTAACCTGTCTAAACCCGTCAGAATTTTAAATGTTTCTATGAGATCCCCTCTCTTTCTTCTGAACTCCAGTGAATACAAGCCCAGTTGATCCAGTCTTTCTTGATATGTCAGTCACGCCATCCCGAGAATCAATCTGGTGAACCTTCGCTGCACTCCCTCAATAGCAAGAATGTCATTCCTCATGTTCGGAGAGCAAAACTGTACACAATGCTCCAGGTGTGGCCTCACCAAGGCCCTGTACAACTGTATTAACATCTCCCTGCCCCTGTACTCAAATCCCCTCGCTATGAAGGCCAACATGCCATTTGCTTTCTTAAACGCCTGCTGTACCTGGATGCCAATCTTCAATGACTGATGTACCTTGACACCCAGGTCTTGTTGCACCTCCCCTTTTCCTAATCTGTCATCATTCAGATAATAGTCTGTCTCTCTGTTTTTACCACTAAAGTGGATAACCACACTTTGATGGACATTATACTTCATCTGCCATGCATTTGCCCACTCACCAAACCTATCCAATTCACTCTGCAGCCTCATAGCATCCTCCTCGCAGCTCCCACTGCCACCCAACATAGTGTCTTCCGCAAATTTGCAGATACTACATTTAATCCCCTCGTCCAAATCATTAATTTACAATGTAAACAGCTGGGGCCCCAGCATAGAACCTTGTTGTGCCCCACTAGTCACTGCCTGCCATTCTGAAAAGTACCCATTTACTCCTACTCTTTGCTTCCTGTCTGCCAACTAGTTCTCAATCTACGTCAGCTCACTACCCCCAATCCCATGTGCTTTAACTTTGGACAATAATCTCTTGTGTGGGATCTTGTCGAAAGCCTTCTGGAAGTCCAAATATACCACATCAACTGGTTCTCCCTTGTCCACTCTACTGGAAACAGCCTCAAAAAATTCCAGTCAGAGTGAAGTCATAATCTGATTCTCCCCCCACTTGCCAGTTTGTTCATACCGCTCTCTCCATTTCTTATTCTAGGCTTCTGTCTCCTTACTTTTCTCTACTAACTGTTTGGTTTTACTTTGTAACACACATAACTGATATACTAAAAGTACTCCGACTTTCTTTGTCTTTTTATGTTTCTGTTTCTCCCACCAATTCTTTTTAACCTTGGGGACAGCCGAGGGATGCCACCCGTCTTTAATCATTTTATCTTTTAAGCCCTTCGGGTCGTCTGCATAGAACCGACTAAGAGACGCTCCCGGACCCCATTCAGGGTCTTTCCCCGCGGCCATTATGTGATCTGACCTTCCCTTGCTCCCTCTGTGAATGAGTCTCTTCACGCGGGCCTACTTCTATTCCATCACTCATTTATTGCGATGGGATTATCCCTGAGCTCTGACACCAGTTCATGCGTATCACACAGTCATTCACAGGTTTCCGCCATCACTTTGTCCTCCCAGTGTTCCCTTCGACCTTAATCCTTTGCCCTCAGGTGGGGCATTTGCCATCTTAATTGCGGCTCAAGTTAGATGATTGTGGTTGTTTGTGACAATTGAAGTGACGGGGACACTCGTTTCTCTTCGACACCACTTATATTACTTATATTCTACTTTATTTCGACACACTCTGTCTGTTATCAAACCTCTCCGAGTCTCACTTGTTCGTTGGGAGTCCGGCATCCTCACGCCTGTCGGTTCGACGTTCCAATATCTGGGATGTTGTGAAATCCGAACTTTTCCCGGTATGTTCGAATCTCAGTCAGGAGTGCTGAACTGTACACCTTGCTCGCAGCGCTATAACGTTTGGGGGAAAACCGCGAGGTTGAAATGAATCTACTCCGAGACTACGTTAGAGAGTTTGAATTCACACACAGTTTATTAATACAAGGTACCAGGGGAGTTTTATAGGCTGCAACTCAACTTGGGTTCACAAAATATGAGTATTTAATGTCGTAAACTGCAAAAGTCACATGTCACTGCTTCTACATCTGTCATTGCCATAAGACTCTAGACAAGGAGTTCTTTTTAGTCTTTGTCCCACTTACTTCCACATCTTCGGCCAGCGTCTGGTGTGATTGGTTTCTATCTTGCTCCGCGTCTTGTGACATTTTCGCAATTGCTTATCTCATTCTGTCACAGTACATTTTCTAGACACAGCAATTTCACACCAACGTGATTAACCCTTCAGATTGTGACAGCATGAGTGAGGTCATGATGTACCTGAATGGGTAGAGACAAAATGAGTGACAGTTGCAGCATGACCCTTGGCCCGCACTCTTACTACTCTTAGCCGCGGCAACTTCTTGTTTTATTCCCCCAGAGTTAATGTGGCATGCCCACTGGATAGCTTGGTCACAGTTGTCCGCGACTACCACTCCCATTTTTAAGATCTTTTGATGGTCGGCCGAAAGGCCATACTTAAACATTTTCAGGGAGACTGGGTCATCTCTGTTCAGGGCCGCCTGTCCCGAGAATTCTTGGTATTGGACCCATAACCTCTCTTTTTAGTTTTTGGCGTTTTCTCCCTTTTTCAGGCTGGTCTGCATTATCAATCCCCAATTTGGAGTGGATGCTCCCATTAAGGCCTGTACAGCCTGAACAAACCCCGTTCTGGCAGCGTCCCATTGTGCCCTTGTGGCACCCACGGCAGCTATCCATGTGCTGTCACAGTAAGGGGTGATAGCTCTGTCCACCGGTCCTTTGGACAGTTAGCCCGAACTATTTGGTGGACATCTCACTCATGCATATCGTGGGTCTCATACAATTCTTCTAACTTTTGCCAAAATCCTACATTTCTCCTCCGTGATTGTAGACTCCCTAAAATCCTGATTCATCATGTGTTTTTCTGTAGGGGTGAAAGTGTTGTATTGATAAGGGTTCCCTCCCTTTACGCACTGGGTTACCTTAAGAGGGGCTGCCCTTTCTGTATTTACTGAATTTGACCCTTCCATCTCGGTCTCCTCATCAAAGTGAAGAGCCGAAGCCGCTACTGTGGCAACCTAACATAGAAACTGAGAAACATAGAAAATAGGTACAGGAGTTGGCCATTCGGCCCTTCGAGCCTGCACCGCCATTCAATGAGTTCATGGCTGAACATGCAACTTCAGTAGCCCATTCCTGCTTTCTCGCCATATCCCTTGATCCCCCGAGTAGTAAGGACTACATCCGACTCCTTTTTGAAAATATTTAGTGAATTGGCCTCAACAACTTTCTGTTGTAGAGAATTCCACAGGTTCACCACTCTCTGGTTGAAGAAGTTTTTCCTCATCTCGGTCCCAATTGGCTTACCCCTTATCCTTAAACTGTGACCCCTGGTTCTGGACTTCCCCAACATTGGGAACATTCTTCCTGCATCTACCCAGTCTAAACCCGTCAGAATTTTAAATGTTTCTATGAGATCCCCTCTCTTTCTTCTGAACTCCAGGGAATACAAGCACGGTTGATCCTGTCTTTCTTGATATGTCAGTCACACCATCCCGGGAATCAATCTGGTGAACCTTCACTGTACTCCCTCAATAGCAAGAATGTCATTCCTCATGTTCGGAGAGCAAAACTGTATACAATGCTCCAGGTGTGGCCTCACCAAGGCCCTGTACAACTGTACTAACATCTCCCTGCCCCTGTAGTCAAATCCCCTCGCTATGAAGGCCAACATGCCATTTGCTTTCTTAAACGCCTGCTGTACCTGGATGCCAACCTTCAATGACTGATGTACCTTGACACCCAGGTCTTGTTGCACCTCCCCTTTTCCTAATCTGTCATCATTCAGATAATAGTCTGTCTCTCTGTTTTTACCACTAAAGTGGATAACCTCAGATTTATCGACATTATACTTCATCTGCCGCGCATTTGCCCACTCACCAAACCTATCCAATTCACTCTGCAGCCTCATAGCATCCTCCTCGCAGCTCACACTGCCACCCAACATAGTGTCATCCGCAAATTTGCAGATACTACATTTAATCCCCTCGTCCAAATCATTAATTTACAATGTAAACAGCTGGGGCCCCAGCAGAGAACCTTGTTGTGCACCACTAGTCACTGCCTGCCATTCTGAAAAGTACCCATTTACTCCTACTCTTTGCTTCCTGTCTGACAACCAGTTCTTAATCTACGTCAGCTCACTACCCCCAATCCCATGTGCTTTAACTTTGCACATTAATCTCTTGTGTGGGACCTTGTCGAAAGCCTTCTGGAAGTCCAAATATACTACATCAACTGGTTCTCCCTTGTCCACTCTACTGGAAACATCCTCAAAAAATTCCAGTCAGAGTGAAGTCATAATCTGATTCTCCCCCCACTTGCCAGTTTGTTCATACCGCTCTCTCCATTTCTTATTCTAGGCTTCTGTCTCCTTACTTTTCTCTACTAATTGTTTGGTTTTACTTTGTAACACACATAACTGATATACTAAAAGTACTCCGACTTTCTTTGTCTTTTTATGTTTCTATTTCTCCCACCAATTCTTTTGCTCCTTGGGGACAGCCGAGGGATGCCACCCGTCTTTAATCTTTTTAACTTTTAAGCCCTTCGGGTCGTCTGCATAGAACCGACTAAGAGACGCTCCCGGACCCCATTCAGGGTCTTCACCCGCGGCCATTATGTGATCTGACCTTCCCTTGCTCCCTCTGTGAATGAGTCTCTTCACGCGGGCCTACTTCTATTCCATCACTCATTTATTGCGATGGGATTATCCCTGAGCTCTGACACCAGTTCATGCGTATCACACAGTCATTCACAGGTTTCCGCCACCACTTTGTCCTCCCAGTGTTCCCTTCGACCTTAATCCTTTGCCCTCAGGTGGGGCATTTGCCATCTTAATTGCGGCTCAAGTTAGATGATTGTGGTTGTTTGTGACAATTGAAGTGTCGGGGACACTCGTTTCTCTTCGACACCACTTATATTACTTATATTCTACTTTATTTCGACTCACTCTGTCTGTTATCAAACCTCTCCGAGTCTCACTTGTTCGTTGGGAGTCCGGCATCCTCACGCCTGTCGGTTCGACGTTCCAATTTCTGGGATGTTGTGAAATCCGAACTTTTCCCGGTATGTTCGAATCTCAGTCAGGAGTGCTGAACTGTGCACCTTGCTCGCAGCGCTATAACGTTTGGGGGAAAACCGCGAGGTTGAAATGAATCTACTCCGAGACTACGTTAGAGAGTTTGAATTCACACACAGTTTATTAATACAAGGTACTAGGGGAGTTTTATAGGCTGCAACTCAACTTGGGTTCACAAAATATGAGTATTTAATGTCGTAAACTGCAAAAGTCACATGTCACTGCTTCTACATCTGTCATTGCCATAAGACTCCAGACAAGGAGTTCTTTTTCGTCTTTGTCCCACTTACTTCCACATCTTCGGCCAGCGTCTGGTGTGATTGGTTTCTATGTTGCTCTGCGTCTTGTGACTTTTTCGCAATTGCTTATCTCATTCTGTCACAGTACATTTTCTAGACACAGCAATTTCACACCAACGCGATTAACCCTTCAGATTGTGACAGCATGAGTGAGGTCATGATGTACCTGATTGGGTAGAGACAAAATGAGTGACATCAGTGTCGTAGCTAGATGGGCAGGAAAAGTCTTTGTGAGGTCCTGATGTGCGTGGATGGGCAATGAAGTACCAATGACGTCAGTGATCTACCTGGAAGGGTAGTGGCAGTATGGGTGAGGTAAGTGATTTATCTGGATGGATAGTGATAGTATGAGTGAGCTTAGTGAAGTATCTGGATTGGTAGTGACAGTAGGAGTGAGGTCAGTGATGTACCTGGATGGGTAGTGACAGTATGAGTGAGGTCAGTGAAGTATTTGGATGGGTAGTGTGAGTATGAGTGAGATCAGTGATGTATCTGGATAGGTAGTGACAGTATGAGAGAGGTCAGCGATGTATCTGGATGGGTAGTGACAGTAGGAGTGAGGTCAGTGATGTACCTGGATGGGTAGTGACAGTATGAGTGAGGTCAGTGAAGTATTTGGATGGGTAGTGTGAGTATGAGTGAGATCAGTGATGTATCTGGATGGGTAGTGACAGTATGAGTGAGGTCAGCGATGTATCTGGATGGGTAGTGACAGTGTGAGTGAGGTCAGTGATGTATCTGGATGGGTAGTGACAGTATGAGTGAGGTCAGTGATGTATCTGGATGGGTAGTGACTGTATGACTCAGGTCAGTGATGTATCTGGTAGGTGAGTGACAGAATGTGTGAGGTAAGTGATGTAACTGGACGGGCATTGAAAGTATGAGTGATATCAGTGAGGTATCTGGATGGGTAATGAGAGTATGAGTGAGGTCAGTGATGTATCTGAATGGGTAATGAGAGTATGAGTGAGGTCAGTGATGTATCTGGATGCACAGTGACAGTATTACTCTGGTCAGTGATGTATCTGGATGGGTAGTGACAGCATGAGTGAGGTCAGCGATGTAACTGGATGGGCAGTGACAGTATGAGTGAGGTCAGCGATGTAACTGGACGGGCATTGAAATTATGAGTGATATCAGTGAGGTATCTGGATGGGTAATGAGAGTATGAGTGAGGTCAGTGATGTATCTGAATGGGTAATGAGAGTATGAGTGAGGTCAGTGATGTATCTGGATGCACAGTGACAGTATTACTCTGGTCAGTGATGTATCTGAATGGTTAGTGACAGTATGATGAGGTTAGTGATGTATCTGGATGGGTAGTGACAGTATGAGTGAGCTCAGTGATGTACCTGGATGGGTCGTGACAGTATGAATGAGATCAGTGATGTAACTGGATGTACTTTGAGTGTACGCTTGAGAGCAACGATAAATATTGAATGATGTGTAACTGTTGATATTATGTAAGTGATATATACAAATAGCCACCAAATCTTACCGCTTCTTCTGTGTGAAGCGATAATTTGGTGTTGCAAATTCAAGTGAGTCTTTCAGATCAGATCACCATATTAAAGCCAGTCGGTTGCACACAGCAGCATCAGAAATTATTCCCGGTCATGTTTAAGAAATAACTGAATTCATTTAAGTACAGATATGGAGTAGGGGCAATCAGGATTTTCAAATTCACCCAAATATCAGTTTCTGAACAAAGTACATTTGCTAAAATAGTATGATCGTTAAATCGTACTGTAACAGATAATGTTGGTTGTGATCTGACTTGCACCATGGATCATGGACAGTCTTGAGTGTAAACTGATCATTATGACGTACTGTCCCAGTCAATGTTAGTTATGAACTGATTTGCACCATGGTTCAGGGACCGACCAAGATAAATTGGATGGACAGTCGCTGAAATGGGATGATTACAATTTATGACCGAAATTCCCAAAAATCACCCTGAAAATCTGCTCTCGGTACCCGCCGGTGCTATCAGGCTGTAGTTCCCACATGCGCTAAACTTCCCAGTAGGTAGTGAAATAGGTGGATAGGCAATGGCAAACTTTTAAAGATCACATGACAGTGACAGGATCAGTCCAAGTCAACAATTGCACATCCCTCTCTGGAGTAAAAATAAAAGGGGGAAGATGGCTGAACCGTGGCTGAAAAGGGAAATTAAGGATTGTGTTAAATCCAAGGAAGAGACATTTAAATTGGCTTGAAAAAGCAGCAAACCTGAGGACAGGGATAAGTTTATAATTCAGTAGAGGAGGACAAAGGATTTAATTAGGAGGGGGGAAATAGAGTATTTAAGGAAGCGTGCTTGGATCATAAAAACTGACTGCAAAAGCATCTATAGATATGTGAAGAGAAAATGATTAGTGAAGACAAACGTAGTTCCCTTGCAGTCAGATTCAGGTGAATTAATCACAGGGAACAAAAAATTTGCGTTGCAGTTATACAAATACTTTGGTTCTGACTTCACGAAGGAAACGACAAATAACCTTCCAGAAAGACGAGGGAACTGAGAGTCCAGTGAGAAAGAGGAACTGAAGCAAATCCTTATTAGGTGGTGAAATTGTGTTGGGAAACTGATGGGATTGAAGGCCGATAAATCCACGGGGCCTGATTGTCTGTATCCCAGAGTATTAAGAAAGTTGCCCGAGAAATAGTGGCTGCATTGGTGATCATTTTCCAACAGTATATCGACTCGAGATCAATTCCTATGGACTGGAGCGTAGCAAATGTAACACCACTTTTGAGGAAAGGAGGGAGAGTGAAAACAGATAATTATAGACCCGTTAGTCTGACATCAGTAGTGGGCAAAACGTCGGAATCAATTATTACAAATGAAATAACAGTGCATTTGGAAAGCAGTGACAGGATCGGTCCAAGTCAGCATGGATTTACGAAAGGGAAATCATTTTTGACAAATCTTCTAGAATTTTTTGAGGATGTAACAGATAGAGTGCACAAGGGAGAACCAGTGGATGTGGTGTATTTGGACATTGAAAAGGCTTTTGACAAGGTCCCTCACAAGAGAATGGTGAGCACAATTAAAGCACATGTTATTGGGGGTAATGTACTGACGTGGATAGAGAACTGGTTGGCAGACAGGAAGCAGAGAGTCGGGATAAACGGGTCCTTTTCAGAATGGCAGGCAGTGACTAGTGGGGTGCCGCAGGGCTCAGTGCTGGGACCCCAGCTATTTACAATATACATTAATGATTTAGATGAAGGAATTAAATGTAATATCTCCAAGTTTGCAGATGACACGAAGTTGGGTGCCAGTGTGAGCTTTGATGAGGACACTCAGGACTGCAGGTTGAATTGGACAGTTCAGGTGAGTTGCCAAATGCATGGCAGATGCAGTATAATCTGGATAAATGTGAGGTTATCCATTTTGGTGACAAAAACACGAAAGCAGAATATTATCTCAATTGCAGCAGATTAGGAAAAGGGGAGGTGCAAGTGGACCTGGGTGTCATGGTACATCAGTCATTGAAAGTGGGCATGCAGGTACAGCAGGCAGTAAGGAAGGCAAATGGTATGTTGGCCTTCATAGCGAGGGGATTTCAGTATAGGAGCAGGGAGGTCTTACTGCCGTTGTACAGGGCCTTGGTGAGGCCTCACCTGGAATATTGTGTTCAGTTTTGGTCTCCTAATCTGAGGAAGGACGTGCTTGCTATTGAGGGAGTGCAGCGAAGTTTCACCATACTGATTCCCGGGATGGCAGGACTGACATATGAGGAAAGACTGGATCAACTGGGCCTTTATTCACTGGAGTTTAGAAGGGTGAGAGGGGATCTCATAGAAACGTATAAGATTCTGACGGGACGGGACAGGTTAGATGCAGGAAGAATGTTACCGATGTTAGTGAAGTCCAGAACCAGGGGACACAATCTTGGATAAGGGATAGGCCATTTAGGACCGAGATGAGGAGAAACTTCTTCACTCAGAGAGTTGTTAACCTGTGGAATTCCCTGCTGCAGAGAGTTGTTGATGCCAATTCTTTGGATACATTCAAGAGGGAGTTAGATATGGCAGTTATGGCTAAAGTGATCAAGGGGGATGGAGAGAAAGCAGGAAACGGGTAATGAGGGCATGATCAGCCTTGATCATATTGAATGGCGGTGCAGACTCGAAGTGCCGAATAGCCTGCTCCTGCACCTATTTTCTATTTTTCTGTGCTCGGAGCATCCTCCTTGCCAAATTGCATAACCTCCCTAATTATATGTATACATATTATATACCTTCTGTTTTATATGTAAAGTGCCGGACCAGAACGGATTAATATCCCCCTGTGTAATGACTGTAATTGATACTAATATCAATGGGAACTTATTAGTGATATTAATTCCAGTCAGGAGAACATGCAGTATACTTCTTCATGTTTATTACTTTGGAAAATATTTACAACATATTTCAGATCTGCATGTTGCTCACAGCAACAAATCAATTCCTATCTTTTAATCATTAAAACGCTGACTGTAAAGCAGCAAGCGATTTTCGTATCACTCAGTGAGGTTGCTTTGTGGGAATTGGGGTCAGTGTGCAGGATTGAAAGTACAGACCTTGTGTGGGACTGGTCGAGCCATGAACTCATTGAGTGGCCGTGCAGGCTCGAAGGGCCGAATGGCCTACTCCTGCAACAATTTTTATGTTTCTATGTTGAATAGCAGGACTTTCAAAATTCAGTAACAGATTCTCCCATTGCAAACAACAGTGTTCATTGTTTCACTGTTCATCTTTATAATTTCAGTCTAAAGTGCATCAATTTGAAACCCAACCCTCCTAAAAAGGCAGGAACCACACAACACAGACAGTCCCTCATTGCGGGGAGGGAGATTGAGCTGAACGTTTGCCTACAATGGTGAGAATCTGGATCATATATTTTAATGCTCTGATCCTGAACGAAAACTGTCCAACACAAGATCACTTTGATATTTCAAACACGAAGAGTCATGCTGAATTCCAGCAATAAACACGTCAGGTTACTTAACCGACCGGATAAGGTTGGGCAGTGACATTATGAGAGAAATCAGTGATAAATCTGGATGGATAGTGACAGTATGAGTGAGTTAAGTGATGCATCTGAATGGGTAGTGAAAGTATGAGTGAGGTCAGTGATGTATCTGGATGGGTAGTGAAGGTATGAGTGACGTCAATGATGTCTGGATGGGTAGTGACAGTATCAGTGAGGTCCGTGATTTATCTGGATGGTTAGTGACAGTATGAGTGAGGTCAGTGATGTAACTGATTGGGTAGTGAAAGTATGAGTGAGGACAGTCATGTCACTGGATGGGTAGTGACAGTATGAGTAACGTTAGTTATGCACTTGTATGGGCAATGACAGTGAGTGAGGTCAGGTATGTTTCTGAATGTATTTTGAGAATATGCTTGAGAGCAATGATAAACATTGGATGGTCTGTAACTGTTGATATTATGTCAGTGATATATTCATATAACTAGCAAATCTTACCGCAACTTCTGTGTGAAGCGATAATTTCTGTTGTTAGTGTTGCAAATTCCAGGGAGTCTTTCAGATTAGATCACCATATTGGTGCCAGTCGGTTGCACACAACAGCATCAGAAAATATTCCAGGTCATTTTTATTAAATAACTCAATGTATTTAAGTACAGATATCGAGAAGATGCAATCAGGATATTCCAATTCACCCAAAGATCAGAGTCTGAACATACCACATTTGCTAAATTGTTTGATTGTTAAATCGTACTGTAACAGATAATGTTAGTTATGATCTGACTTGCACCATGGATCATGGACCATCTTGAGTATAAACTGAACATTATGACGTACTGTCCCAGTGAATGTTTCTTGTGAACAGTAATGCACCATGGTTCAGGGACCGACCTAGTTAAATTGGATGGAAAGTCGCTGAAATAGCATGATTACAATTTATGACCACAATTCCCAAAAATCTCTCTGAATATCTGCGCTCGGTACCCGCCAGTGCTATCAGACTGCAGTGCCCACAAGCGCTAAACTTCCCAGTAGGTAGTGAAATAGGTGGATAGGAAATGGCAAACTTTTAAAGATCACATGACAGTGACAGGATCGGTCGAAGTCAACAATTGTACATCCCTGTCTGGAGTAACAATAAAAGGGGGAAGATGGCTGAACCGTAGCTGACAAGGGAAATTAAGGATAGATCCAAAGAAGAGGCATTTAAATTGGCCAGAAAAAGCAGCAAACCTGAGGACAGGAAGAATTTTATTATTCAGCAGAGGAGGACAAAGGGTTTAATTAGGAGGTGGAAGATAGTATATTTGAGGAAGCTTGCTGGGATCATAAAAACTGACTGCAAAAGCATCTATAGATAAGTGAAGAGAAAAAGATTAGTGAAGACAAACGTAGGTCTCATGCAGTCAGATTCAGGTGAATTTATAACAGGGAACAAAAAATTGGGGGACCAGTTAAACAAATAAATTGGTTCTGTCTTCACGAAGGAAGACTCAAAGAACCTTCCTGAAATACTAGGGGAGTGAGGGTTCAGTGAAAAGGAGGAACTGAAGCAAATTCTTATTAGGTGGGATATTGTGTTTGGAAATTGATCAGATTCAAGGACGATAAATCACGGGGCCTGATAGTCTGCATCCCAAAGTACTGAAGAAAGTGGCCTAGAAATAGTGGCTGCATTGGTGATAATTGTCCAACAGTCTAGCGACTCTGGATCAGTTCCTATGGACTGGAGTGTAGCTAATGTAAAACCACTTTTTAAGAAAGGAGGGAGACAGAAAACAGCGTAATTGTAGACCAGTTAGTCTGGTATCAGCAGTGGGGAAAATGTTGAAATCAATTTTTAAAGATGAAATAGCAGCGCATTTGGAACTCAGTGACAGGATCGGTCCAATCAGCATGGATTTATGAAAGGGAAATCATTTTTGACAAATCTTCTGGAATTTTTTGAGAATATAACAGGTAGAGTGGACAAGGGAGAACCAGTCGATGTGATGTATTTGGACATTCAAAAGGCTTTTGACAAGGTCCCACAAAAGAGATTGGTTAGCTAAATTAAACCACATGGTATTGGGGGTAATCTACTGACATGGATAGAGAACTGGTTGGCCGACAAGAAGCAAAGATTCGGGATAAACAGGTCCTTCTCAGAATGGCAGGCAGTGACTAGTGGAGTGCCGCAGGGCTCAGTGCTGGGACCCCAGCTATTTCCAATATATATTAATGATTTAGATGAAGGAATTGAGGGTAATATCTATATGTTTGCAGATGACACGAAGTTGGGTGCCAGTGTGAGCTGTGAGGAGGATGCTAAGAGGCTGCAGGGTGATTTAGACAGGTTAGGTGAATGGGCAAACGCTTGGCAGATGCAGTATAATGTGGAAAAATGTGAGGTTATCCACTTTGGTGTCAAAAACACTAAGGCAGAATATTATCTCAATGGTGGCAGATTAGAAAAAGGTGACGTGCAGGTGGACCTGGTTGTCATGATACATCAGTCATTGAAAGTTGTCACGCAGGTCCACCAGGTGGTGAAGTTGGCAACTGGTATGTTGGCCTCCACAGCTAGGGGATTTGAGTATAGGGGCAGGGAGGTCTTACGGCAGTTGTACAGGGCCTTAGCGAGGCCTCATTTGGAATATTGTGTTCAGTTTTGATCTCCTAATCTGAGGAAGGACGTTTTTGCTACTAAGCGAGTGCAGCAAAGGTTCACAGACTGATTCCCTGGATGGCAGGACTGATAAATGAGGAGAGACTGTATTGACTGGGCCTGTATTCACTGGAGTTTAGAAGGATGAGAGAGGATCTCATAGAAACATATAAAATTCTGACGGGACTGGACAGGTTAGATGCAGGAAGAATGTTACCGCTGTTGGGGAAGTCCAGTACCAGTGGACAGCGCCAAAGGATAAGTTGTAACCCATTTTGGACCGAGATGAGGAGAAACCTCTTCACTCAGAGAGTTGTTCATCTGTGGAATTCCCGACCGCAGCGAGTTGTTGATGCCAGTTAATTGGATATATTCAAGAGGGTGTTAGATGTGGCCTTTAAGGCTAAACGGATCAAGGGGTATGGAGAGAAAGCAGGAAAGTGGTACTGAGGTGATTGTTCAAGCATGATCTTATTGAATGGTGGTGCAGTCTCAAAGGGCCAAAGCGCCTAATACTGAACCTATATTCTATGTTCTATGTTTCTATGTTTGGAGCATCCACCTAACGAAATTTCAAAACCTCTCTAATTATATGTGTGTCTATTATATATATTCTGTCTTATATGTAAAGTGCCGGACCAGAACGGGTTAATATCCCCCTGTGCAATGACTGTAATTAATAATAATTTCTATGGCAACTTATTGTTGATATTAATTCCAGTCAGGAGAACATAGCAGGTTCATGCAGTATACTTCTTCATGCTTATTATTTTGGAAAATATTTACAACATTTTTCAGATCTGCATGTTGCTGACAGCAATAAATCAATTTCTATCGTTTAATCATTCAAATCCTGAATGTAAAGCCCGAAGCGATTTTCATCTCACTCAGTGACGTTGCATTGTCAGTGATATAATTGGACATGTACTGATAGAATGAATAAGTTCAGTGATGTATCTGGATGGGCAGTGAGAGTCTGAGTGAGGTCAGTGATGGATGTCGATAGGTAGTGACATTATGAGTGAGGTTAGTGAGGCATCTGGATGGGTGGTGACTGTATGAGTGAGGTCAGTGCTGTATTTGGATGGGTAGTGATAGTGTGAGTGAAGTCAGTGATGTATCTAGATGGGTTGTGACATTATGAGTGAAGTCAGTGATGTATCTAGATGGGTTGTGACATTATGAGTGAAGTCAGTGATGTATCTGGATGCGTTGCGACAGTATGAGTGAAGTCAGTGATGTATCTGGATGCGTTGCGACAGTATGAGTGAAGTCAGTGATGTATCTGGATGGGTAGTGACAGTATGAGTGAGATCAGTGATGTATCTGGATGGGTACGGATAGTATGAGTGAGGTCAGTGATGTATCTGGATGGGTAGTGACAGTATGAGTGAGATCAGTGATGTATCTGTATGGATATTGCCAGTGTGAGTGAGATCAGTGATGTATCTGTATGGATATTGCCAGTGTGAGTGAATTCAGTGATGAATCTGGATGGGTATTGACAGTATGAGTGAGGTCAGTGATGTGTATGGATGGCTAGTGAAAGATTGATTAAAGTACCGTGATGTATCTGGGTGGGGAGTGAAAGTATAAGTGACGTCAGTGATGTATCTGGATGGGTAGTGACAGTATGAGTGAGGTCAGTGATGTATCCGGATGGGTAGTGATAGTATGAGTGAGATCAGTTATATACATGGATAGGTAATGACAGTATAGGTGAGATCAGTGATGTACCTGGATGGGTCGCGCCAGTATGAGTGAGGTCAGTGATGTATCTGGATGGTAGTGACAGTATGAGTGATGTCAGTGATGTATCTGGTGGGTAGTGATAGTATGTGTGAGGTCAGTGATGTACCTGGATGGTTAGTAACAGTGTGAGTGAGTTCAGTGATATATCTGGATGGGTAGTGACAATGTGAGTGAGATCAGTGATGTACCTGGATGGGTAGTGACAGTATGACTGAGATCAGTCATGTATCTGGAAGGGTAGTGACAGTGTGAGTAAGGTCAGTGATATATCTGGATGGGTAGTGACAGTATGAGTGAGGTCAGTGATGTATCTGGATGGGTAGTGAGAGTATGAGTGAGGTCAGTGGTGTATCTGTATGGGTAGTGACAGTATGAGTTAAGTCAGTGATGTATCTGGATGCGTTGCGAGAGTATGAGTGAGGTCAGTGATGTATCTGGATGGGTAGCGACAGTATGAGTGAGGTCAGTGATGGATCTGGATGGGTACGGATAGTATGAGTGAGGTCAGTGATGTATCTGGATGGGTAGTGACAGTATGAGTGAGATCAGTGATGTATCTGTATGGATATTGCCAGTGTGAGTGAGATCAGTGATGTATCTGTATGGATATTGCCAGTGTGAGTGAATTCAGTGATGAATCTGGATGGGTATTGACAGTATGAGTGAGGTCAGTGATGTGTATGGATGGCTAGTGAAAGATTGATTAAAGTACCGTGATGTATCTGGGTGGGGAGTGAAAGTATAAGTGACGTCAGTGATGTATCTGGATGGGTAGTGACAGTATGAGTGAGGTCAGTGATGTATCCGGATGGGTAGTGATAGTATGAGTGAGATCAGTTATATACATGGATAGGTAATGACAGTATAGGTGAGATCAGTGATGTACCTAGATGGGTCGCGCCAGTATGAGTGAGGTCAGTGATGAATCTGGATGGTAGTGACAGTATGAGTGATGTCAGTGATGTATCTGGTGGGTAGTGATAGTATGTGTGAGGTCAGTGATGTACCTGGATGGTTAGTAACAGTGTGAGTGAGTTCAGTGATATATCTGGATGGGTAGTGACAATTTAAGTGAGATCAGTGATGTACCTGGATGGGTAGTGACAGTATGACTGAGATCAGTCATGTATCTGGAAGGGTAGTGACAGTGTGAGTAAGGTCAGTGATATATCTGGATGGGTAGTGACAGTATGAGTGAGGTCAGTGATGTATCTGGATGGGTAGTGAGAGTATGAGTGAGGTCAGTGGTGTATCTGTATGGGTAGTGACAGTGTGAGTGAGGTTAGTGATGTATCTGGATGGGTAGTGAGAGTATGAGTGAGGTCAGTGATGTATCTGGATGGGTAGCGACAGTATGAGTGAGGTCAGTGATGGATCTGGATGGGTAGTGACAGTATGAGTGAGGTCAGTGATGTATTTGGATGAGTAGTGACAGTATGAGTGAGGTCAGTGATGGATCTGGCTGGGTAGTGAAAGGTTCAGTGAGATCAGTGATGTATTTGGATGGCTAGTAACAGGATGAGAGAGTCATTGATGTACCTGGATGGGTAGTGACGGTATGATTGAGGTCAGTGATGTAACTGGATGGGTAGAAACAGTATGAGTGTGATCATGATGTATCTGGATATTTAGCAACAGGATCAATGAGTCAATGATATAGCTGGATGCGTAGTGGCAGTCTGAATGAGCTCAGTGATGCTCCTGGATGGGTAATGACGGAATGAGTGAGGTCAGTGATGTGTCTGGATGTGTAATGACAGTATGAGTGTGGTCAGTGATGCATCTGGATGGGTAGTGACAGTATGAGTGAGGTCAGTGATGTACCTGGAATGGTAGTGACAGTATGAGTTAGATCAGTGATGTACCAGGATGCGTAATGAATGTATGAGTGATGTCAGTGATGTACCTCGATAGCTAATGGCAGAATGAGTGATGACAGTGATGTACCTGGATGGGTAATGACGATATGAGTGATGACAGTGATGTGTCTGGATGGATAGTGACAGTATGAGTGAGGTCAGTGATGTATCTGGATGGGTAGTGACAGTATGAGTAAGGTCAGTGATGTATCCGGATGGGTAGTGACAGTATGAGTAAGGTCAGTGATGTATCTGGATCGGTAATGACTCTATGTGTGAAGTCAGTGATGTACCTCGATGGCTAATGGCAGAATAAGTGATGACAGTGATGTACCTGGATGGGAAATGACGGAATGAGTGAGGTCAGTGATGTATCTCGATGTGTAATGACAGTATGAGTGAGGTCAGTGATGTACCTCAATGGTAATGGCAGAAAGAGTGAGGTCAGTGATGTATCTGGATGAGTAGGGACAGTATGAGTGTGGTCAGTGTTGTAACTGAATGTATTAGTGTCAGTTTGAGTGAGTCAGTGATGTACATGGATGGGTAGTGATAGTATGAGTGAGGTCAGTGATGTATCTGGATGGGTATTGACAGTATGAATGAGATCAGTGATGCATGCGGATGGGTCGTGACACTACAAGTGAGGTCAGTGATTTATCTCGATGGGTGGTGACAGTATTAGTGATGTCAATGATGAATCTGGATGGGTAATGACAGCATGATTGAGGTCAGTGTTGTATCTGGATCGGTAGTCACAGCATGAGTGTGGTCAGTGATGCATCTGGTTGGGTAGTGAAAGTATGAGTGAGATCAGTGCTGTATCTGGTTGGGTAGTGAAAGTATGAGTGAGGTCAGTGATATATCTGGATGGGTATTGAGAGTATGAGTGAGGTGAGTGATGAATCTGAATGCGTAGTGACAGTACGAGTGAGGACAGTGATTTATCTGTATGGGTAGCGAAAGTATGAGTGAATTCAGTGAAGTATCTGGATAGGTAGTGAAAGTATGAGTGAGGTCAGTGATGAAACTGGATGGGCAGTGAGTGTATGAGTGAAGTCAGTGATGTATCTGGATGGGTAGTGACAGTATGAGTGATATCAGTGATGTATCTGGATGGGTAATGACAGAATGAGTGAGGACAGTGGTGTATCTGGATGGGTGGTGACAGTATTAGTGATATCAGTGATGTATCTGCAAGCGTAGTGAGAGAATGACTCAGGTTAATGATGTTTCTGAATGGTTAGTGACAGTATGAGTGAAGTCAGTGAAGTATCTGGATGGCTACTCACTGTATGAGTAAGGTCAGTGATGTATCTGGATGGGTAGTGTCAGGATGAGTAAGGTCAGTGATGAACCTGGAAGGTTAGTGATTGTATGAGTGAGGTCAGTGATGTATCTGTCTGAGTACTGAAAGTATGAGTGAGGTCAGTGTTGTGCCT
Source organism: Pristiophorus japonicus (assembly GCF_044704955.1). Taxonomy (NCBI): domain Eukaryota; kingdom Metazoa; phylum Chordata; class Chondrichthyes; family Pristiophoridae; genus Pristiophorus; species Pristiophorus japonicus. Next base: position 4,561,190 of record NW_027252779.1, read on the forward strand.
GGAAGGCTAGTGACAGTATGAGAGTGGTCAGTGATGTAACGGTATTGGTAATGACAGTATGATTGAGGTCAGTGAATTATCTGGATGGGCAGTGACAGCATGAGTGAGATCAGTGATGAACCTGGATGGATAGTGATTTGATGAGTTTGGTCAGTGATGTATCTGTTTGGGTAGTCACAGTGTGAGTGAGGGCAGTGATGTATCTGGATGTATTTTGAGCGTTCACTTGAGAGCAACGATAAACATTGGATGGTCTGTAACTGTTGATATTATGTCAGTGCATTATCCAAATAACTACCAAATCTTACTGCATCTTCTGTGTGAAGCGACAATTTCTGTTATTGGTGTTACAAATATCAGTGAGTCTTTCAGATTAGGTCACGATATTAGTGCCTGTCGGTTACGCACAGCAGCATCATAAATTATTCCCGGTCATGTTTATTAAAAAAATGAATTTATTTAAGGACAGATGTCGAGAAGGGGCAATCAGGATATTCCAATTCAGCCAAAGATCTGTTTCTGAACACAACACATTTGCTAAAATAGTATGATCAAGAAATCGTACTGTAACAGATAATGTTAGTTATGATCTGACTTGCTCCATGGTTCAGGGACAGACCTAGGTAAATTGGATGGACTGTAGTTGAAATGGCATGATTACAATTTATGACCGAAATTTCAAAAAATCTCGCTGGAAATCCACTCTCGGTACCCGCCAGTGCTATCAGACTGTAGTGCCAACATGCGCTAAACTTTCCAGTAGGTAGTGAAATATGTGGATAGGCAAAGGCAAATGTTTAAAGATCACATGACAGTGACAGGAACGATCCAAGTCATAAATTGTGCATCCCTGTCTGGAGTAAAAATAAAACGGGGAAGCTGGCTGAACCGTGGCTGACAAGGCAAATTAAGGATAGTGTTAAATCCAAGGAAGAGGCATATAAATTGGTCAGAAAAAACAGCAAACCTGAGGACAGGGATAAATTTATATTTCAGCAGAGGAGGATAAAGGGTTTAATTAGGAGGTGGGAAATAGAATATTTGAGGAAGCTTGCTGGGATCATAAAAACTGACTGCAAAAGCATCTATAGATATGTGAAGAGAAAAAGATGAGTGAAGACAAACGTAGTTCCCTTGCAGTCAGATTCAGGTGAATTCTTCACAGGGAACAAAACATTGGCGTACCAGTTAAAAACATACTTTGGTTTTGTCTTCACGAAGGAAGACACAAACAACCTTCCAGAAATTATAGGGAACTGAGGGTCCAGTGAGAAGGAGGAACTGAAGCAAATCCTTATTAGGCAAGAAATCTTGTTGGGAAATTGATCAGATTGAAGGCCGATAATCACTGGGGCCTGATAGTCTGCATCCCAGAGTAGTCAAGGAAGTGGCCTAGAAATAGTGGATGCATTGCTGTTCATTTTCCAATAGTCTATCGACTCTGGATCAGTTCCTATGGACTGGAGGGTAGCTAATGTAACACGACTTTTTAAGAAAGGAGAGAGAGAGAAAACTTGTAATTATAGCCCGGTTCGACTGACATCAGTAGAGTGAACAATGTTGATATAAATTTTTAAAGATGAAATAGCAGCCCATTTGGAAAGCAGAGACAGGATCGGTCCAAGTCAGCATTGATTAACGAAGGGAAATCATTCTTGAAAAACCTTCTAGAATTTTTTGAGGATTTAACAGGTAGAGTGCACATGGTAGAACCAGTGGAAATGTTGTATTTGGACATTTAAAGGCTTTTGACAATGAACAACACAAGAGATTGGTGAGCAAAATTAAAGCACATGGTATTGGGGTTAATGTACTGACATGGATAGAGAACTGGTAGGCAGACAGGAAGCAGAGAGTTGGGATAAACGTGTCCTTTTCAGAATGGCAGGCAGTTGCTAGTGGGGTGCCGTAGGGCTCAGTGCTGGGACCCCAGCTGTTTACAATAAGATGAAATTAATGAATTAGAAGAAGGTATTGAATGTAACATCTCCAAGTTTGCAGATGACACGAAGCTGGGTGTCGGTGTGAGGTGTGAGGAAGACACTAATAGGCTGCAGGGTGATTTGGACAGGTTAGGTGAGTGGGCAAATGCATGGCAGATGCAGTATAATGTGGATACATGTGAGGTTAAAAACTTTAGTGACAAAACACGAAGGCAGAATATTATCTCAATGGCGGCAGATTAGGAAAAGGGGAGGTGCAGGTGGACCTGATTGTCATGGTACATCAGTCATTGAAGGTTGGCATGCAGGCACAGCAAGCTGTAAAGAAGGCAAATGGTATGTTGGCCTTCAAAACGAGGGGATTTGAGTATAGGAGCAGGGAGATCTGACTGCAGTTGTACAGGGCCTTAATGAGGCCACTCCTTGAATATTGTGTTCAGTTTTGGTCTCCTAATCTGAGAAAGGACGTTCTTGCTATTGAGGGAGTGCAGCGAAGGTTCACCAGACTGATTCCCGGGATGGCCGGACTGACATATGAGGAGAGATTGGTTCAACTGCGCCTTTATTCACTTGCGTTGAGAAGGATGAGAGGGGATCTCACAGAAACGTATAAGATTCTGAAGGGACGGGACAGGTTAGATGCCGAAAGAATGTTCTCGATGTTGGGGAAGTCCAGACCAGGGGACTTAGTATAAGGGGAAGGCCATTTAGGACCGAGATGAGGAGAAACCTCTTCACTCAGAGAGTTGTTAACCTGTGGAATTCCCGGCCACGGAGAGTTGTTGATGCCAGTTCTTTGGATATATTCAAGAAGGAGTTAGATATGGCCCTTATGGCTGAAGGGATCAAGTGGTATGGAGAGAAAGCAGCAAATGGCTATTGAGATGAATGTTCAGCCATGATCATATTGAATTGTGGTGCAGGCTCGAAGTGCCGAATAGCCTACTCCTGCATCTATTTTCTATGTTTCTATGTTTCTATATTTGGAGCCTCCTCCTTGCGAAATTGGAAAACCTCCCTAAATATATGCGTACATATTATATACCTTCTGTTTGATATGTAAAGTGCTGGACCAGAACAAGTTAATATCCCCCTGTGCAATGACTGTAATTAATACTACTTTCCATGGCAACTTATGATTGCTATTAATTCCAGTCAGGAGAACACAGCAGGTTCATGCAGTATACGTCTTAATGCTTGTTATTTTGGAAAATATTTACAACATATTTCAGATCAGCATGTTGCTCACGGCAATAAATCAATTCCTATATTTTAATCATTAAAACGCTGACTGTAAAGCACTAAGCAATGTTCATCTCACTCAGTGAGGTTCCCTTGTGGGAATTGGGGTTTGTGTGCAGGATTGAAAGTACAGACCTTGTGAGGGACTGTTCTAACTAACAGCAGGACTTTCAAAATACAGTAACAGATTCACCCATTGTAAAAAACAGCGTTCATAGTTTCACCATCAATCTTTATAATTCCAGTCTAAAGTGCATCAAATTGGAAAAGCTCATCCTTCCTAAAAAGGCAGGGACCACACAACAAAGACAGTCCCTCATTGCAGGTGGGGAGATTGAGCTGAAAGTTTGCCGACAATGGTGAGAGTCTTGATCATATATTTTAATGCTCTGGTACTGAACGAACACTGTTCAACACAAGATCACTTTGATATTTCAAACACGAAGAGTCATGCTGAATTTCAGCAATAAACACGTCAGGTTACTTAACCGGCCGTATATGGATGGGTAGTGAAACTATGAGAGAAGACAGTGCTGCACCTGGATGGCTAGTGAGAGTGTGAGTGAGAAACGTAAAGTATCTGGTTGGGTAGTGAAAGTATGAGTGAAGTCAGTGATATATCTGGATGTGTAGTGACTGTATGAGTGAGGATAGTGATGTATCTGGATGGGTAGTTACGGTTTGAGAGAGGTCAGTGATGTACGTGGATGGGTAGTGACAATATGAGTGAGGTTAGTGATGTATCCGGATGGGTAGTGACATTATGAGTGAGGTCAGCGATGTACCTGGATGGGTAGTGACAGTATGAGTGAGGTCATTGATGTACCTGGATGGGTAGTGATAGTATGAGTGAGGTCAGTTATGTATCTGGGTGGTTAGTGACAGTATGAGTGAAGTCAGTGATGTATCGGGATGGGCAGTGACAGTATGAGTGAGGTTAGTGATGTATCTGGATGGGTAGTGACAGTATGAGTGAGGTCAGTGATGTATCTTTATGTGTAGTGACATTATGAGTAAGGACAGTGATGTATCTGGCTGGTAGTGAACCTATGAGTGAGGACAGTGATGTATCTGGATGGGTACTGACACTACGAGTGAGGACAGTGAAGTATCTGGATGGGTAGTGAAAGTATGAGTGAGGTCAGTGATGTATCATGGATGGACTGTTATAGTATGAGTGAGATCAGTGATGTACCTGTACGTGAAGTGACATTGTGAGTGAGGATAGTGATGTATCTGAATGTGTAGTGACAGTTTGAGTGAGGCCAGTGATTTATCTGGATGGTAGTGACAGTATGAGTGAGGTCAGTGATGTATCCAGATGGGTAGTGACAGTATGAGTGAGGTCAGTGATCTATCTGGATGGGTATTGACAGTATGAATGAGGGCAGTGATGTATCTGGATGGGTAGTGACAGTATGAGTGAGGTCAGTGATGTATCCGGATGGGTAGTGACAGTATGAGTGAGGTCAGTGATGTATCTGGATGGGTAGTGACAGTATGAGTGAGGTCAGTGATGTATCCAGATGGGTAGTGACAGTATGAGTGAGGTCAGTGATCTATCTGGATGGGTATTGACAGTATGAATGAGGGCAGTGATGTATCTGGATGGGTAGTGACAGTATGAGTGAGGTCAGTGATGTATCCGGATGGGTAGTGACAGTATGATTGAGGGCAGTGATGTATCTGGATGGTAGTGACAGTATGAGTGAGGTCAGTGATGTATCCGGATGGGTAGTGACAGTATGATTGAGGGCAGTGATGTATCTGGATGGTAGTGACAGTATGAGTGAGGTCAGTGATGTAATCGGATGGGTAGTGACAGTATGAGTGAGGTCAGTGTTGTATCACGATAGGTTGTGACAGTATGACTGAGGTCTGTGCTGTAGCTGGATGGGTAGCGACAGTATGAGTGAGGTCAGTGATGTATCTGGATGTGTAGTGACAGTATGAGTGAGGTCAGTGTTGTATCACGATAGGTTGTGACAGTATGACTGAGGTCAGTGCTGTAGCTGGATGTGTAGCGACAGTATGAGTGAGAGCAGTGATGTAACTGGATGAATTCTCAGAGTTCAATGGTCTGTAACTGTTGATATTATGTCAGTGAAATATCCAAATAACTACCAAATGTTACCGTATTTCCAGTGTGAAGCGATAATTTCTGTTGTTGCTGTTGCAAATTCCAGTGAGTCTTTCAGATCAGATCACCATATTAATGCCAGTCGGTTGCACACAACAGCATCAGAAATTATTCCCGGTCATGTTTATGAAATAACTGAATTTACTTAAGTGCAGATATCGAGAAGTGGCAATCAGGATATTCCAATTCATGCAAAGATCAGTTCCTGAACACACAACATTTGCTAAAATACCATGATCATTTAATCCGACTGGAACAGATAATGTTGGTTGTGATCTGACTTGCACCATGGATCATGGGCCGTATGAGTGTAAACTGATCATTATGACGTACTATCCCAGTGAATGTTAGTTATGAACTAACTTGCACCATGGTTCAAGGGCCGACCGAGGTAAATTGGATGGACATTCGCTGAAATGGCATGATTACAATTTATGACCAAAATTACCAGAAATCTCCCTGAATATCTACTCTCGGTACCCGCCAGTGGTATCAGACTGTAGTGCCCACATGCGCTAAACTTCCCAGTAGGTTGTGAAATAGGTGGATAGGCAATGCAAACTTTTGAAGATCACATGACAGTGACAGGATCGGTCCATGTCAACAATTTTATATCCCTGTCTGGAGTAAAAATAAAACGGGGAAGATGGCTGAACCGTGGCTGACAAGGGAAATTAAGGTTAGTGTTAAATCCAAGGAAGAGGCATTTAAATTGGCCAGAAAAAGCAGCAAACCTGAGGACAGGGAGAATTTTATTATTCAGCAGAGGAGGCCAAAGGGTTTAATTAGGAGCGGGGAAATAGAGTATTTAAGGAAGCTTGCTGGGATCATAAAAACTGACAGCAAAAGCATTTTAAATATGTGAAGAGAAAAAGATTAGTGAAGACAAACGTTGGTCTCTTCCAGTCAGATTCAGGTGAATTTATAACAGGGAACATAAAATTGGCAGACCAGTTAAACAAATACTTTGGTTCTGTCTTCACGATGGAAGACATAAATAACTTTCAGAAATACACCGTTTTGAGTACTGTTGAGGGGAATGAATCATCAGGGGAGAGCAGCTGCAGCCAAGTTCATGGCACCGTGGCTGGCTCCGCTGCACAGGAGGGCAAGAAAAAGTGTGGGCGAGCGATAGTGATAGGGGATTCAATGGTGAGGGGAATAGATAGTCGTTTCTGCGGCCGCGACCGAGACTCCAAAATGGTATGTTGCCTCCCTGGTGCAAGGGTCAAGGATGTCTCGGAGCGGGTGCAGGACATTCTGAAATGGGAGGGAGAACAGCCAGTTGTCGTGGTGCACATTGGTACCAACGACATAGGTAAAAAAAGGGATGAGGTCCTACGAAATGAATTTAAGGAGCTAGGAGCTAAATTAAAAAGTAGGACCTCAAAAGTAGTAATCTCGGGATTGCTACCAGTGCCACGTGATAGTCAGAGTAGGAATCGCAGGATAGCACAGATGAATACGTGGCTTGAGCAGTGGTGGAGCAGGGAGTGAATCAAATTCCTGGGGCATTGGAACCGGTTCTGGGGGAGGTGGGACCAGTACAAACCGGATGGTCTGCACCTGGGCAGGACCGGAACCAATGTCCTAGGCGGAGTGTATGCTAGTGCTGTTGGGGAGGAGTTAAACTAATATGGCAGGGGGATGGGAACCAATGCAGGGAGACAGAGGGAAACAAAAAGGAGGCAAAAGCAAAAGACAGAAAGGAGATGAGGAAAAGTGGAGGGCAGAGAAACCCAAGGCAAAGAACAAAAAGGGCCACTGTACAGCAAAATTTTAAAAGGACAAAGGGTGTTAAAAAAAGAAGCCTGAAGGCTTTGTGTCTTAATGCAAGGAGTATCCGCAATCAGGTGGTAGAATTAATTGTGCAAATAGATGTTAACAAATATGATGTGATTGGGATTACGGAGACGTGGCTTCAGGATGATCAGGGCTGGGAACTCAACATTCAGGGGTATTCAACATTCAGGAAGGATGGAATAAAAGGAAAAGGAGGTGTGGTCGCATTGCTGGTTAAAGAGGAGATTAATGCAATAGTTAGGAAATAACATTAGCTTGGATGATGTGGAATCTATATGGGTAGAGCTGCAGAACACCAAAGGGCAAAACACGTTAGTGGGAGTTGTTTACTGACATCCAAACAGTAATAGGGATGTTGGGGAGGGCATCAAACAGGAAATTAGCGGTGCATGCAATAAAGGTGTAGCAGTTATAATGGGTGACTTTAATATGCACATAGATTGGGCTAGCCAAACTGGAAGCAATACGGTGGAGGAGGATTTCCTGGAGTGCATAAGGGATGGATTTCTAGACCAATATGTTGAGGAACCAACTAGGGGGGAGGCCATCTTAGACTGGGTGTTGTGTAATGAGAGAGGATTAATTAGCCATCTCATTGTGCGAGGCCCCTTGTGGAAGAGTGACCAAAATATGGTGGAATTCTGCATTAGGATGGAGAATGAAACAGTAAATTCAGAGAATATGGTCCAGAACTTAAAGAAGGGTAACTTTGAAGGGATGAGGCGTGAATTGGCGGGGATAGATTGGCGAATGATACTTAGGGGGTTGACTGTGGATGGGCAATGGCAGACATTTAGAGACCGCATGGATGAACTACAACAATTGTACATTCCTGTCTGGGCTAAAAATAAAAAAGTGAAGGTGGCTCAACCGTGGCTATCAAGGGAAATCAGGGATAGCATTAAAGCCAAGGAAGTGGCATACAAATTGGCCAGAAATAGCAGAGAACCTGGGGACTGGGAGAAATTTAGAACTCAGCAGAGGAGGACAAAGGGTTTGATTAGGGCAGGGAAAATGGAGTACGAGAAGAAGCTTGCAGGGAACATTAAGGCGGATTGCAAAAGTTTCTATAGATATGTAAAGAGAAAAAGGTTGGTGAAGACAAACGTAGGTCCTCTGCAGTCAGAATCAGGGGAAGTCATAACGGGGAACAAAGAAATGGCAGACCAATTGAACAAGTACTTTGGTTCGGTATTCACTAAGGAGGATACAAAGAACCTTCCGGATATAAAAGGGGTCAGAGGGTCTAATAAGGAGCGGGAACTGAGGGAAATCTTTATTAGTCGGGAAATTGTGTTGGGGAAATTGATGGGATTGAAGGCCGATAAATCCCCAGGGCCTGATGGACTGCATCCCAGAGTACTTCAGGAGGTGGCCTTAGAAATAGCGGATGCATTGACAGTCATTTTCCAACATTCCATTGAATCTGGATCAGCTCCTATGGATTGAAGGGTAGCCAATGTAACCCCACTTATTACAAAAGGAGAGAGAGAGAAAACAGGGAATTATAGACCGGTCAGCCTGAACTCAGTAGTGGGTAAAATGATGGAATCAATTATTAAGGATGTCATAGCAGTGCATCTGGAAAATGGTGACATGATAGGTCCAAGTCAGCATGGATTTGTGAAAGGGAAATCATGCTTGACAAATCTTCTGGAATTTTTTGAGGATGTTTCCAGTAAAGTGGACAAAGGAGAACCAGTTGATGTGGTATATTTGGACTTTCAGAAGGCTTTCGACAAGGTCCCACACAAGAGATTAATGTGCAAAGTTAAAGCACATGGGATTGGGAGTAGTGTGCTGACGTGGATTGAGAACTGGTTGTCAGACAGGAAGCAAAGAGTAGGAGTAAACGGGTACTTTTCAGCATGGCAGGCAGTGACTTGTGGGGTGCCGCAAGGTTCTGTCCTGGGGCCCCAGCTGTTTACATTGTACATTAATGATTTTGACGAGGGGATTAAATGCAGTATCTCCAAATTTGCGGATGACACTAAGTTGGGTGGCAGTGTGAGCTGCGAGGAGGATGCTTTTAGGCTGCGTAGTGACTTGGATAGGTTAGGTGAGTGGGCAAATGCATGGCAGATGAATTATAATGTGGATAAATGTGAGGTTATCCACTTTGGTGGTAAAAACAGAGAGACAGACTATTATCTGAATGGTGACAGATTAGGAAAAGGGAAGGTGCAACGAGACCTGGGTGATATGGTGCATCAGTCATTGAAGGTTAGCATGCAGGTACAGCAGGCGGTTAAGAAAGCAAATAGCATGTTGGCCTTCATAGCGATGGGATTTAAATACAGGGGCAGGGAGGTGTTGCTACAGTTGTACAGGGCCTTGGTGAGGCCACACCTGGAGTATTGTGTACAGTTTTGGTCTCTTAACTTGAGGAAGGACATTCTTGCTATTGAGGGAGTGCAGCGAAGATTCACCAGACTGATTCCCGGGATGGTGGGACTGACCTATCAAGAAAAACGGGATCAACTGGGCTTGTATTCACTGGAGTTCAGTAGAATGAGAGGGGACCTCATAGAAACGTTTACAATTCTGACGGGTTTAGACAGGTTAGATGCAGGAAGAATGTTCCCAATGTTGGGGAAGTCCAGAACCAGGGGACACAGTCTGAGGATAAGGGGTAAGCCATTTAGGACCGAGATGAGGAGAAACTTCTTCACCCAGAGAGTGGTGAACCTGTGGAATTCTCTACCACAGAAAGTAGTTGAGGCCAATTCACTAAATATATTCAAAAGGGAGTTAGATGAAGTCCTTACTACTCGAAGGATCAAGGGTTATGGCGAGAAAGCAGGAAGCGGGTACTGAAGTGTCATGTTCAGCCATGAACTCATTGAATGGCGGAGCAGGCTAGAAGGGCTGAAAGGCCTGCTCCTGAACCTATTTTCTATGTTTCTATGTTTCTATACTGGGGAACTGAGGGTTCAGTGAGAAGGAGGAACTGAAGCAAATCCTTTTTAGGCGGGATATTGTGTTTGGAAATTTATCAGATTCAAGGTCATAAATCACAGGGCCTGATGGTCTGCATCCCAGAGTACTGAAGGAAGTGGCCTAGAAATAGTGGCTGCATTGGTGATCATTTTCCAACGGTCAAGCGACTCTGGATCAGTTCTTATGGGCTGCAGGGCAACTAATGTAACACCACTTTTTAAGAAAGGAGGGAGAGAGAAAACGGGTAATTGTGGACCGGTTAGTCTGACATCAGTAGCAGGGAAAATGTTGGAATCAATTATTAAAGATGAAATAGCAGCGCATTTGGAACTCAGTGACAGGATCGGTCCAAGTCAGGATAGATTCACGAAAGAGAAATCATTTTTGTCAAATCTTCTAGAATTTTTTGAGGATATAACAGGTAGAGTGGACAAGGTAGAACCAGTGGATGTTATGTATTTGGAATTTCAAATGGCATTTGACAAGGTCCCACAAAAGAGATTGGTGAGCAAAATTAAAGCACAGATATTGGGGGTAATGTACTGACATGGATAGAGAACTGGTTGGCCGACAGGAAGCAGAGAGTTGGGATAAACCGGTTCTTCTCAGAAGAAGAGGGACACAAGATAGTGGTGTGAGTGAGAGAGAGACTGAGAGAAAGTGAGACAGAGACACAGACAGAAATACATTGACAGAGAGATAGTGGGTGACGTGGGGATAGTGGTGTGAGTGAGTGAGAGAGTGAGATAAACAGAGACAGAGACACAGACTGACATACAGTGACAGAGAGAGAGAGAGGGACAAAAAGATAGTGGCGAGTGAGAGAGAGACTGAGAGAAACAGAGACAGAGACACAGACAGACATACAGTGACAGAGAGAGAGGGTGACAGAGAGATCGTGGCGAGTGAGAGAGAGACTGAGAGAAACAGAGACAGAGACACAGACAGACATACACTGACAGGGAGAGTGAGTGAGAGGGACAGAGACATAGTGATGTGAGTAAGAGAGAGAGACTGGGAGAAAAAGTGACAGAGACACAGACAGACATACAGTGACAGAGAGAGAGAGAGAGAGAGAGAGAGAGAGAGAGAGAGTTGGTGGTGTGAGTGAGAGAGAGACTGAGAGAAACAGAGACAGAGACACAGACAAACATACAGTGACAGAGAGAGAGAGCGGAGAGGGACAGAGAGATAGTGTTGTGAGTGATAGAGAGACATATTAAAACAGAGAGAGAGAGACACAAACAGACATACAGTGACAGAGTGAGAGAGGGTGAGGGACAGAGAGATAGTGGTGTGAGTGAGAGAGAGAGTGAGATAAACAGAGACAGAGACACAGACAGACATACACTGACAGATATAGAGAGGGACAGAGAGATAGTGGTGTGAGTGAGAGAGAGACTGAGAGAAACAGAGACAGGGACACAGACAGACATACAGTGACAGAGAGAGAGCGGGGGCAGAGAGATAGTGGTGTGAGTGAGAGAGAGATTGAAATAAACAGTGACAGAGACACAGACAGACATATAGTGACAGAGAGAGAGATGTAGAGGGACAGAGACATAGTGGCGTGAGTGAGAGAGAGAGTCAGAGAAACAGAGACAGAGACACAAATAGACATACAGTGACAGAGAGAGAGATGGAGAGGGACAGAGAGATAGTGGCGTGAGTGAGAGAGAGACTGAGAGAAACAGTGACAGAGACACAGGCAGACATACATTGACAGAGAGAGAGAGGGACATAGAGATAGTGGTGTGAGTGCGCGGAAGACTGAGAGAAACAGAGTCAGAGACACAAACAGACATACAATGACAGAGAGAGAGGGAGAGGGACAGAGAGAAGATAGTGTGAGTGAGAGAGAGACTGAGAGAAACAGAGACAGAGACACAGACAGACAGACATTGATAGAGAGACAGCGGTGAGAGATATAGTGGTGTGAGTGAGAGAGAGACTGAGCGAAACAGTGACAGAGACACAGACAGACATACATTGACAGAGAGAGAGAGACGGACAGAGAGATTGTGGTGTACGTGAGAGAGAGACTGAGAGAAACAGAGACAGAGACACAGACAGACAGACATTGACAGAGAGAGAGCGGTAAGAGATATAGTGGTGTGAGTGAGAGAGAGACTGAGCGAAACAGAGACAGAGACACAGACAGACATACAGAGACAGAGAGAGAGGGACAGAGCGATAGTGGTGTGAGTGAGAGGGAGACGGAGAGAAACAGAGAAAGGGACACAGACGACATACAATGACAGAGATAGAGCGGGAGACAGAGAAATAGTGGTGTGAGTGAGAGAGAGACTGAGTGAAACAGAGACAGAGACACAGACAGACATACAGTGACAGAGAGAGAGAGGGACAGAGAGATAGTAGGGTGTGTGAGAGAGAGACTGATAGAAACAGTGACAGAGACAGAGACAGACATACAGTGACAGAGAGATCGCGGGGCACAGAGATATAGTCATGTGAGAGAGAGAGAGAGAGACTGAGAGAAACAGTGACAGAGACACAGACAGTCATTCAGTGACAGAGAGAGAGAAGGATAGAGAGATAGTCGTGTGAGTGAGGGAGAGACTGAGAGAAACAGAGACAGCGACACAGACAGACATACAGTGACAGAGAGAGAGAGAGAGAGACAGAGAGAAAGTGGTGTGAGTGAGAGAGAGACTGAGTGAAACAGAGACAGATACACAGACAGATAAACAGTGACAGAGAGAGAGAGAGAGAGAGGGACAGAGAGAAAGTGGTGTGAGTGAGAGAGAGACTGAGAGAAACAGAGACAGAGACACAGACAGATAAACAGTGACAGAGAGAGAGAGAGAGAGAGGGACAGAGAGAAAGTGGTGTGTGAGAGAGAGACTGAGTGAAACAGAGAAAGATACACAGACAGACATACAGTGACAGAGCGAGAGGGACAGAGAGAGAGTGGTGTGAGTGAGTGAGAGACTGAGGAAACAGAGACAGACACACAGACAGAAATACAGTGACAGAGCGAGAGGGACAGAGAAAGAGTGGTGTGATTGAGAGAGAAACCAAGAGAAACAGAGGCAGAGACACAGACAGACATACAATGACAGAGAGATAGCGGGAGACAGAGAAATAGTGGTGTGAGTGAGAGAGAGACTGAGATAAACAGTGACAGAGACCCAGATAGGCTTACAGTGACAGTAATAGAGGGAGAGGGACAAAGAGGTTGTGGTGTGAGTGAGAGAGAGACTGAGAAAAACAGAGACAGCGACACAGACAGACATACAATGACAGAGAGATAGCGGGTGACAGAGAGATAGTGGTGTGAGTGAGAGTGAGACTGAGAGAAACAGAGACAGAGACACAGACAGATATACAGACACACAGAGAGAGAGAGGGGGGCAGAGAGAAAGTGGTGTGAGTGAGAGAGAGGCTGTGAGAAACAGTGACAGAGACACAGAAATACATACAGTGACAGAGAGAGAGGGACAGAGAGATAGTGGTGTGAGTGAGAGAGAGACTGAGAGAAACAGAGGCAGAGACACAGACGTACAGTGACAGAGGGAGAGAGAGAGGGAGAGCGACAGAGATATAGTGGTGCGAATGAGAGAGAGACTGAGAGAAACAAAGACAGAGACACAGAGAGACATACAGTGACAGAGACAGAAAGGGGCAGAGAGATAGTGGTGTGTGTGAAAGGGAGACTGAGAGAAACAGTGACAGAGACACAGACAGACATACAGTGACAGAGAGGGAGATGGACATCGAGATAGTGGCTCGTGAGAGAGAGACTGAGAGAAACAGAGACAGAGACACAGACAGACAGGCAGTGACAGAGAGAGAGAAGGACAGAGAGATAGTGGTGCGTGTGAGAGAGAGACTGTGAGAAACACTGACAGAGACACAGCAGGCATATAGAGAGAGTGAGGGATTGGGACAGAGAGATAGTGGTGTGAGTGTGAGAGAGACTGAGAGAAACAGAGACAGAGACACAGACAGACATACATTGAAAGAGGGAGAGGGACAGAGAGATAGTGGTGTGAGTTTGAGAGAGACTGAGAGAAACATTGACAGAGACACAGATATACATACAGAGAGAGAGTGAGAGGGACAGAGAGATAGTCGTTTGAGTGAGTGAGAGACTGAGAGAAACAGTGAGAGAGACGCAGACAGACATACAGTGACATTGAGAGAGAGGGAGACAGAGAGATAGTGTTGTGAGTGAGAGAGAGACTGAGAGAAACAGAGAAAGCGACACAGACAGATAAACAGTGACAGAGAGAGAGAAAGGGACAGAGAGGTAGTGGTGTGCGTGAGAGAGAGACTGAGAGAAACAGAGACAGAGACACAGAAATACATACAGTGACAGAGAGAGAGGGACATAGAGATAGTGGTGAGTGAGTGAGAGACTGAGAGAAACACTGACAGAGACACAGGCAGACATACAGTGACAGAGAGAGAGAGAGGGACAGAGAGATAGTGGTGTGTTTGAGAGTGAGACTGAGAGAAACAGTGACAGAGATACAGATAGACATACAGTGACAGAAATAGAGGGAGAGGTACAAAGAGATTGTGGTGTGAGTGAGAGAGAGACTGAGAGAAACAGAGACAGCGACACAGACAGACATACAATGACAGAGAGATAGCGGGTGACAGAGAGATAGTGGTGTGAGTGAGAGTGAGACTGAGAGAAACAGAGACAGAGACACAGACAGATATACAGACACAGAGAGAGAGAGAGAGGGACAGAGAGATCGTGGTTTGACTGAGAGAGAGACTGAGAGAAACAGTGACAGAGACACAGACAGATATACAGACACACAGAGAGAGAGAGAGGGACATAGAGATAGTGGCTAGTGAGAGAGAGACTGAGAGAAACAGAGACAGAGACACAGTCAGAAAGGCAGTGACAGAGAGAGAGAAGGACAGAGAGATAGTGGTGCATGTGAGAGAGAGACTGTGAGAAACACTGACAGAGAGACAGCAGACATACAGTGACAGAGAGAGAGAGGGACATAGAGATAGTGGCTAGTGAGAGAGAGACTGTGAGAAACACTGACAGAGACACAGCAGACATAAAGAGAGAGTGAGGGATTGGGACAGAGAGATAGTGGTGTGATTGAAAGAAAGACTGAGAGAAACAGAGGCAGAGACACAGATATACATACAGAGAGAGAGTGAGAGGGACAGAGAGATAGTCGTTTGAGTGAGTGAGAGACTGAGAGAAACAGTGAGAGAGACGCAGACAGACATACAGTGACATTGAGAGAGAGGGAGACAGAGAGATAGTGTTGTGAGTGAGAGAGAGACTGAGAGAAACAGAGAAAGCGACACAGACAGATAAACAGTGACAGAGAGAGAGAAAGGGACAGAGAGGTAGTGGTGTGCGTGAGAGAGAGACTGAGAGAAACAGAGACAGAGACACAGAAATACATACAGTGACAGAGAGAGAGGGACATAGAGATAGTGGTGAGTGAGTGAGAGACTGAGAGAAACACTGACAGAGACACAGGCAGACATACAGTGACAGAGAGAGAGAGAGGGACAGAGAGATAGTGGTGTGTTTGAGAGTGAGACTGAGAGAAACAGTGACAGAGATACAGATAGACATACAGTGACAGAAATAGAGGGAGAGGTACAAAGAGATTGTGGTGTGAGTGAGAGAGAGACTGAGAGAAACAGAGACAGCGACACAGACAGACATACAATGACAGAGAGATAGCGGGTGACAGAGAGATAGTGGTGTGAGTGAGAGTGAGACTGAGAGAAACAGAGACAGAGACACAGACAGATATACAGACACAGAGAGAGAGAGAGAGGGACAGAGAGATCGTGGTTTGACTGAGAGAGAGACTGAGAGAAACAGTGACAGAGACACAGACAGATATACAGACACACAGAGAGAGAGAGAGGGACATAGAGATAGTGGCTAGTGAGAGAGAGACTGAGAGAAACAGAGACAGAGACACAGTCAGAAAGGCAGTGACAGAGAGAGAGAAGGACAGAGAGATAGTGGTGCATGTGAGAGAGAGACTGTGAGAAACACTGACAGAGAGACAGCAGACATACAGTGACAGAGAGAGAGAGGGACATAGAGATAGTGGCTAGTGAGAGAGAGACTGTGAGAAACACTGACAGAGACACAGCAGACATAAAGAGAGAGTGAGGGATTGGGACAGAGAGATAGTGGTGTGATTGAAAGAAAGACTGAGAGAAACAGAGGCAGAGACACAGATAGACATACAGCGACTGAGAGAGAGAGGGAGAGAGTAATAGTGGTGTGAGTGAATGAGAGACTGAGAGAAACAGAAACAGAGATACAGACAGACATACAGTGACAGAGGGACAGATTAATAGTGGTGTGATTGAGAGAGAGACTGAGAGTAACAGAGACAGAGACACAGACTGACATACAGTGACAGAGAGAGAGAGCGACAGAGAGATAGTGTTGTGAGTGAGAGAGAGAGACTGAGAGAAACAGTGACGGAGACACAGATAGACATACAGTGACAGAGAGAGAAAGGGGCAGAGAGATAGTGGTGTGTTTGAGAGGGAGACTGAGAGAAACAGTGACAGAGACACAGACAGACATACAGTGACAGAGAGAGAGAGAGACATAGAGATAGTGGCTAGTGAGAGAGAGACTGAGAGAAACAGAGTCAGAGACACAGACAGACAGGCAGTGACAGAGAGAGAGAGAAGGACAGAGAGATAGTGGTGCGTGTGAGAGAGAGACTGTGAGAAACACTGACAGAGACACAGCAGACATATAGAGAGAGTGAGGGATTGGGACAGAGAGATCGTGGTGTGAGTGTGAGAGAGACTGAGAGAAACAGAGACAGAGACACAGACAGACATACATTGAAAGAGGGAGAGGGACAGAGAGAGAGTGGTGTGAGTTTGAGAGAGGTTGAGAGAAACATTGACAGAGACACAGATAGACATACAGAGAGAGCGGGAGAGGGACAGAGAGGTAGTGGTGTGAGTGAGAGAGAGACTGAGAGAAACCGAGACAGAGACACAGACATACACACAGTGACAGAGAGAGAGGGACATAGAGATAGTGGTGAGTGAGTGAGAGACTGAGAGAAACAGTGACAGAGGCACAGGCAGATATACAGTGACAGAGAGTGAGAGAGGGACATAGAGATAGTGAAGAGTGAGAGAGAGACTGAGAGAAACAGTGACAGAGACACAGATAGGCATACAGTGACAGAGATAGAGGGAGAGGGACACAGAGATTGTGGTGTGATTGAGAGAGTGACTGAGAGAAACACAGACAGACATACAATGACAGAGAGATAGCGGGGGACAGAGAGATAGTGGTGTGAGTGAGAGAGAGACTGAGAGAAACAGAGACAGAGACACAGACATACACTGACAGAGGGAGAGGGACAGAGAGAGAGAGTGGTGTGATTGAGAGAGAAACCGAGAGAACAGAGGCAGAGACACAGACAAAGAGTGACAGAGGGAGAGAGAGAGGGAGAGCGACAGAGATATAGTGGTGCGAGTGAGAGAGCGACTGAGAGAAACAAAGACAGAGACACAGAGAGACATCCAGTGATAGAGAGAGAGAGGGACAGAGAGATAGTAGTGTGTGTGAGTGAGAGACTGAGAGAAACAGTGACAGAGACACAGATAGGCATACAGTGACAGAGATAGAGGGAGAGGGCCAAAGAGATTGTGGTGAGAGTGAGAGAGAAACTGAGAGAAGCAATGACAGAGACACAGACAGACATACAGTGACAGAGAGAGAGAGGGACAGAGTGATAGTGGTGTGAGTGAGAGAGAGACTGTGAGAAACAGAGACAACGACACAGACAGACATACAATGACAGAGAGATAGCGGGGGACAGAGAGATAGTGGTGTGAGTCAGAGAGAGACTGAGAGAAACAGAGGAGGAGAAACAGACAAACAGTGACAGAGGGAGAGAGAAACGGAGAGCGACAGAGACATAGTTGTGCGAGTGAGAGAGAGACTGAGAGAAACAAAGACAGAGACACAGAGAGACATAAAGTGACAGAGAAAGAGAGGGACAGAGAGATAGTGGTGTGTGTGAGAGAGAGACTGAGAGAAACAGTGACAGAGACACAGACAGATAAACAGACACACAGAGAGAGAGAGGGGGGCAGAGAGAAAGTGGTGTGAGTGAGAGAGAGGCTGTGAGAAATAGTGACAGAGACACAGAAATACATACAGTGACAGAGAGAGAGGGACAGAGAGATAGTGGTTTGACTGAGAGAGAGACTGAGAGAAACAGTGACAGAGACACAGAAATACATACAGTGACAGAGAGAGAGGGACAGAGAGATAGTGGTGTGAGTGAGAGAGAGACGGAGAGAAACAGAGGCAGAGACACAGACTGACATACAGTGACAGAGGGAGAGAGAGTGGGAGAGCGACAGAGATATAGTGGTGCGAATGAGAGAGAGACTGAGAAAAACAACGACAGAGACACAGAGAGACATACAGTGACAGATAGAGAGAGAGGCAGAGAGTTAGTGGTGTGTGTGAGAGGGAGACTGAGAGAAACAGTGACAGAGACACAGACAGACATACAGTGACAGAGAGAGAGAGGGACATAGAGATAGTGGTGCTTGTGAGAGAGAGACTGTGAGAAGCACTGACAGAGACACAGACAGACATATAGAGAGAGTGAGGGATTGGGACAGAGAGATAGTGGTGTGAGTGTGAGAGAGACTGAGAGAAACAGAGACAGAGACACAGGCAGACATACATTGAAAGAGGGAGAGGGACAGAGAGATAGTGGTGTGAGTTTGAGAGAGACTGAGAGAAACAGTGAGAGAGACGCAGACAGACATACAGTGACAGAGAGAGAGCGGGAGACAGAGTGATAGTGGTGTGAGTGTGAGAGAGACTGAGAGAAACAGAGACAGATACACAGAGAGATATACAGTGACAGAGAGAGAGAAAGGGACAGAGAGGTAGTGGCGAGAGTGAGAGAGAGCCTGAGAGAAACAGAGACAGAGACACAGACATACACACAGTGACAGAGAGAGAGGGACATAGAGATAGTGGTGAGTGAGTGAGAGACTGAGAGAAACAGTGACAGAGGCACAGGCAGACATACAGTGACAGAGAGAGAGAGAGGGACATAGAGATAGTGAAGAGTGAGAGAGAGACTGAGAGAAACAGAGACAGAGACACAGACAGACATACAGTGACAGAGGGAGAGGGACAGAGTGATAGTGGTGTGAGTGAGAGAGATTGAGAAAAACAGAGACAGAGACACAGACAGACAGGCAGTGACCGAGAGAGAGAGGGACAGAGAGATAGTGGTGTGTTTGAGAGAGAGACTGAGAGAAACTCTGACAGAGACACAGACAGACATACAGAGAGTGTGAGGGATTGGGACTGAGAGATAGTGGTGTCAGTGAGAGAGAGATTGAGAGAAACAATTTCAAAGACACAGACAGACATACAGTGACAGAGCGAGAGGGAGAGGGACAGAGAGATAGTGGTGTGACTGAGTGAGATACTGAGAGAAACAGAGACAGAGACACAGACAGACATTCAGTGACAGAAAGAGAGAGGGAGAGGGACAGAGAGATAGTGGTGTCAGTGAGAGAGAGATTGAGAGAAACAATTTCAAAGACACAGACAGACAGACAGTGACAGAGCGAGAGGGAGAGGGACAGAGAGATAGTGGTGTGACTGAGTGAGATACTGAGAGAAACAGAGACAGAGACACAGACTGACATACAGTGACAGAGAGAGAGACATAAAGAGAAAGAGAGAGAGAGAGAGAGAGAGAGAGAGAGAGAGAGAGAGAGAGGGACAGAGTAATATTGCTGTGAGTGAGAGAGAGACTGAGAGAAACAGAGACAGAGACACAGACAGACATTCAGTGACAGAAAGAGAGAGGGAGAGGGACAGAGAGATAGTGGTGTGAATGAGAGAGAGAATGAGAGAAACACAGACTGAGATACAGACAGACATACAGTGACAGAGAGATAGTGGGGGACAGAAATATAGTGGTGTGAGTGAGAGAGGAACTGAGAGAAACATTGTCAGAGACACAGACAGACATATAGTGACAGAGAGAGAGAGGGACTGAGAGATAGTGGTGTGAGTGAGAGATAGAATGAGAGAAACAGTGACAGAGACACAGACAGACATACAGTGACAGAGAGATAGCGGGGGACAGAGAGAGAGTGGTGTATGTGAGTAAGGCACTGAGAGAAACAGAGGCAGAGACACAGACATACAGTGACAGAGGGAGAGGGACAGAGAGAGAGTGGTGTGAGTGAGAGAGAGACTGAGAGAAACAGAGACAGAGACACAGAGAGACAGACAGTGACAGAGAGAGAGGGACAGAGAGATAGTGGTGTAAGTGAGAGAGAGACTTAGAGAAACAGTGACAGAGACACAGACAGACATACAGTGACAGAGAGAGAGACAGAAAGAGAAAGAGAGAGAGAGAGAGAGAGAGAGAGAGAGAGAGAGAGAGGGACAGAGTAATAGTGCTGTGAGCGAGAAAGAGACTGAGTGAAACAGAGACAGAGACACAGACAGACATACAGTGACAGAGAGAGAGGGACATAGAGATAGTGGTGTGAGTGAGAGAGAGACTAAGAGAAACAGTGACAGAGACGAGACAGACATACAGTGACAGAGAGAGAGAGGGACTGTGAGATAGTGGTGTGAGTGAGAGAGTGAATGAGAGAAACAGTGACAAAAACACAGACAGACATACAGTGACAGAGATATAGCGGGGGACAGAGAGAGTGTGTTGTGAGTGAGAGAAGGATTGAGAGAAACAGAGACAGAGACACAGACATACAGTGACAGAGGGAGAGGGACAGAGAGAGAGTGGTGTGAGTGAGAGAGACACTGAGACAAACAGAGACAGAGACACAGACAGACAGACATTGACATCGAGAGAGAGGGACAGAGAGATAGTGGTGTGAGTGAGAGAGAGACTGAGAGAAATAGTGACAGAGACACAGACAGACTTACAGTGACAGAGAGATAGCGGGGGACAGAGGGACAGTGGTGTGAGTGAGAGAGAGACAGAGAGAAACAGAGAGAGAGACACAGACAGACATACAGTTACAGAGAGAGAGAGGGAGAGATTAATAGTGGTGTGAGGGAGAGAGAGAATGAGAGAAACAGAGACAGAGACACAGACAGACATACAGTGACAGAGAAATAGTGGGGGACAGAAATATAGTGGTGTGAGTGAGAGAGGAACTGAGAGAAACATTGTCAGAGACACAGACAGACATATAGTGACAGAGAGAGAGAGGGACTGAGAGATAGTGGTGTGAGTGAGAGATAGAATGAGAGAAACAGTGACAGAGACACAGACAGACATACAGTGACAGAGAGATAGCGGGGGACAGAGAGAGAGTGGTGTATGTGAGAGAGGCACTGAGAGAAACAGAGGCAGAGACACAGACATACAGTGACAGAGGGAGAGGGACAGAGAGAGAGTGGTGTGAGTGAGAGAGAGACTGAGAGAAACAGAGACAGAGACACAGAGAGACAGACAGTGACAGAGAGAGAGGGACAGAGAGATAGTGGTGTAAGTGAGAGAGAGACTTAGAGAAACAGTGACAGAGACACAGACAGACATACAGTGACAGAGAGAGAGACAGAAAGAGAAAGAGAGAGAGAGAGAGAGAGAGAGAGAGAGAGAGGGACAGAGTAATAGTGCTGTGAGTGAGAAAGAGACTGAGTGAAACAGAGACAGAGACACAGACAGACATACAGTGACAGAGAGAGAGGGACATAGAGATAGTGGTGTGAGTGAGAGAGAGACTGAGTGAAACAGTGACAGAGACGAGACAGACATACAGTGACAGAGAGAGAGAGGGACTGTGAGATAGTGGTGTGAGTGAGAGAGTGAATGAGAGAAACAGTGACAAAAACACAGACAAACATACAGTGACAGAGATATGGCGGGGGACAGAGAGAGTGTGTTGTGAGTGAGAGAAGGACTGAGAGAAACAGAGACAGACACACAGACATACAGTGACAGAGGGAGAAGGACAGAGAGAGAGTGGTGTGAGTGAGAGAGACACTGAGACAAACAGAGACAGAGACACAGACAGACAGACATTGACATCGAGAGAGAGGGACAGAGAGATAGTGGTGTGAGTGAGAGAGAGTCTGAGAGAAACAGTGACAGAGACACAGACAGACTTACAGTGACAGAGAGATAGCGGGGGACAGAGGGACAGTGGTGTGAGTGAGAGAGAGACAGAGAGAAACAGTGACAGAGACACAGACAGACATACAGTGACAGAGCGAGAGGGAGAAGGACTGAGAGACAGTGGTGTGAGTAAGAGAGAGACTGAGAGAGACAGAGACAGAGACACAGACAGACATACAGTGACAGAGAGCGAAAGGGACTGGGACAGAGAGATAGTGGTGTGAGTGAGAGAGAGACTGAGAGAAACAGTGACAGAGACACAGACAGACATACCGTGACAGAGAGAGAGAGAGAGAGAGAGAGAGAGAGAGAGAGAGAGAGAGAGAGAGAGAGAGAGAGAGAGAGGACAGAGAAAGAGACAGACATTCAATGATAGAGAGAGAGGGAAATGGACAGAGAGATAGTGGTGTGAGTGAGAGAGACTGAGAGAGACAGAGACAGAGAATCAGACAGACATACAGTGACAGAGAGAGAAAGGGACAGGGACAGAGAGATAGTGGTGTGAGTGAGAGAGAGACTGAGAGAAACAGAGACAGAGACACAGACAAATATACAGTGACAGAGCGAGAGAGAGAGAGAGAGAGAGAGAGTTCAGAGAGATAGTGGTGTGATTGAGAGAGAGAGACTGAGAGAAACAGTGACAGAGACACAGACAGACATATAGTGACAGAGAGATAGCGGGGGACGTAAAGATAGTGGTGTGAGTGAGAGAGGGACTGAGAGAAACAGTGACAGAGACACAAACAGACATAAATTGACAGAGAGATAGTAGTGTGAGTGTTTGAGAGAATGAGAGAAACATTGACAGAGACACAGACAGACATACAGTGACAGAGCGAGTGAGGGACATAGAGATAGTGGCGAGTGAGAGAGAGACTGAGAGAAACAGTGACGGAGACACAGATAGGCATACAGTGACAGAGAGAGAGGGAGAGGGACAGAGAGAAAGTGGTGTGAGTGAGAGAGATAATGAGAGAAACAGTGACATCGACACAGACAGACATACAGTGAAAGAGAGAGAAAGGGACATAGAGATAGTGGCGAGTGATAGAGAGACTGAGAGAAACAGAAACAGAGACACAGACAGACATACATTTTCAGAGAGAGAGAGTGGGGTGACAGAGAGATAGTGGCGAGTGAGAGAGAGACTGAGTGAAACAGAGACAGAGACACAGACAGACATACAGTTACAGAGAGAGAGCGGGTGTCAAAGAGATAGTGGTGTGACTGAGAGAGAATGAGAGAAACAGATACAGAGACACAGACAGACATACAGAGAGAGAGAGAGCGAGATGGACAGATAGTTCGTGGTGTGAGTGAGAGAGAAACTGAGAGAAACAGAGACAGAGACACAGACAGACATACTGAGACAGAGAGAAGGAGAGGGACTGAGAGATCGAGGTGTGAGAGAGAGAGACTGAGAGAAACAGAGACTGAGACACAGACAGACATACAGTGAAAGAGTGAGAGCGGGGGTCAGAGAGAGAGTGGTGTGAGTGAGAGAGAGACTGAGAGAAACAGGGACAGAGACACAGACACACATACAGTGACAGACAGAGAGGGACAGAGAGATAGTGGCGAGTGCGAGAGAGACTGAGTGAAACAGAGACAGATGCACAGACAGACATACAGTGACAGATAGAGAGAGGGACAGTGAGGTAGTGGTGTGAGTGAGAGAGAGACTGAGAGAAACAGTGAGAGAGACACAGACAGACATACAATGACAGAGAGAGATAACGAGACAGATAAATAGTGGTGTGAGTGAGAGAGTGACTGAGAGAAACATTGACTGAGACACAGACAGACATACAGTGACAGAGAGAGAGAGAGAGAGAGAGCGCGAGGGACAGAGTTATAGTGCTGTGAGTGAGAGAGAGACTGAGAGAAACAGAGACAGAGACACAGACAGACATACAGTGACAGAGAGTGAGAGCGACAGAGAGATAGTGTTGTGAGTGAGAGAGAGCCTTAGAGAAACCGTGACAGAGGCATAGACAGAAATACAATGATAGAGAGAGAGGGAGAGGGACAAAGAGATAGTGGTGTGAGTGAGAGAGAGACTGAGAGAAACAGAGACAGAGACACAGACAGACATACAGTGACAGAGAGAGAATGGGACAGGGACAGAGAGATAGTAGTGTGAGAGAGAGAGCGACTGAGAGAAACAGTGTCAGAGACACAGACATAGATACAGTGACAGAGAGATAGCGGGGGACAGAGAGATAGTCATGTGAGTGAGAGAGAGAGAGACTGAGAGAAACAGTGACAGAGACACAGATAGGCAAACAGTGACAAAGAGATAGGGAGAGGGACAAAGAGATTGTGGTGTGAGTGAGAGAGAGACTGAGAGAAACAATGACAGAGACACAGACAGTCATACAGTGACAGAGAGTAAAGGAATAGGGACAGAGAGTGAGTGGTATGAGTGAGAGAGAGACTTAGTGAAACCGTGACAGCGAGACAGACAGACATACAGTGATAGAGAGAGAGGGAGAGGGACAGAGAGATAGTGGTGTGAGTGAGAGAGAGACTGAGTGAAACAGAGCCAGAGACACAGAGAGGCATACAGTGACAGAGAGAGATAGAGAGACAGAGAGAAAGTGGTGTGAGTGAGAGATAGATTGAGAGAAACAGAGACAGCGACACAGACAGACATACAATGACAGAGAGAGAGAGAGGGACAGAGAGATAGTGTGTGAGTGAGAGTGAGACTGAGTGAAACAGTGAGAGAGACACAGACAGACAAACAGTGACAGAGCGAGAGGTAGAGGGACAGGGAGATAGTGGTGAGAGTGAGAGAGAGACTGAGAGAAACAGAGTCAGAGACACAGACAGATATACAGTGACAGAGAGGAAATGAATAGGGACATAGAGATAGTTTTATGAGTGAGAGAGAGACTTCGAGAAACCATGACAGAGAGACAGACAGACATACAGTGATAGAGAGAGAGGGAGAGGGACAGAGAGATAGGTGTGAGTGAGAGAGAGACTGAGAGAAACACTGACAGAGACACAGACAGACATACAGTGACAGAGAGAGAGGGCAGAGAGATGGTGCTATGAGTGAGAGAGAGAATGAGAGAAACAGAGACAGAGACAGAGAAAGATTTACAGGGACAGAAGGAGAGAGGGAGAGAGTAAAGTGGTGTGAGTGAGAGAGAGACTGAGAGAAACAGAGACAGAGACACAGGCATACATTCAGCGACTGAGAGAGAGAGGGAGAGAGTAATAGTGGTGTGAGTGAGAGAGAGACTGAGAGAAACAGAGACAGAGACACAGACAGACCTACAGTGACAGAGAGAGAGAGGGACATCGAGATAGTGGCGAGTGATATAGAGACTTCGAGAAACAGAAACAGAGACACAGACAGACATACATTGAAAGAGAGAGAGTGGGGTGACAGAGAGATAGTGGCGAGTGCGAGAGAGACTGAGTGAAATAGAGACAGATGCACAGACAGACATACAGTGACAGATAGAGAGAGGGACAGTGAGGTAGTGGTGTGAGTGAGAGAGAGACTGAGAGAAACAGTGAGAGAGACACAGACAGACATACAATGACAGAGAGAGATAACGGGACAGAGAGATAGTGGTGTGAGTGAGAGAGTGACTGAGAGAAGCATTGACAGAGACACAGACAGACATACAGTGACAGAGAGAGAGTCGGACAGAGAGATAGTGGTGTGAGTGAGAGTGAGACTGAGAGAAACAGAACAGAGACACAGACAGACATATAGTGACAGAGAGAGAGAGAGGGAGAGGGACTCAAAGATAGTGGTGCGATTGAGAGAGAGACTGAGAGAAACAGAGACTGAGACACAGACATACAGTGATATTTAAAGAGCAGAGGTCAGAGAGATAATGGTGTGGTTGAGGGAGAGACTGAGAGAAACAGTGAAAGTGACACAGACAGACATACAGTGACAGAGAGAGAGAGTGAGAGGGAGAGCGACAGAGATACAGTGGTGCGAGAGAGAGAGAGACTGAGAGAAACAGAGACAGAGACACAGAGAGACATACAGTGACAGAGAGAGATAGGGACAGAGGGTTAGTGGTGTGCGTGAGAGAGAGACTGATAGGAACAGTGACAGAGACACAGACAGACATACAGTGACAGAGAGAGAGGGACAGAGAGATAGTCATGTGAGTGAGAGAGAGACAGAGCGAAATAATATCAAAGACTCAGACATAGATACAGTGACAGAGAGATAGCGGGGGACAGAGACATAGTAATGTGAGTGAGAGAGAGGGACTGAGAGAAACAGTGACGGAGATACATATAGGCATACAGTGACAGAGAGAGATAGAGGGACAGAGAGAAAGTGGTGTGAGTGAGAGAGCGATTGAGAGAAACATTGACAGAGACACAGACAGTCATACAGAGAGAGTGAGAGATTGGGAAAGGGAGACAGTGTGTGAGTGAGAGAGAGACTGAGAGAAACAGTGACAGAGACACAGACCGACATACAGTGACAGAGCGAGAGAGAGAGAGAGAGAGAGAGAGAGAGAGAGAGAGAGAGAGAGAGAGAGAGGGACAGAGTTATAGTGCTGTGAGTGAGAGATAGACTGAGAGAAACAGAGACAGAGTCAGTGACAGACATACACTGACAGAGGGACAGAGGGACAGATTAATAGTGGTGTGATTGAGAGAGAGACTGAGAGTAACAGAGACAGAGACACAGACAGAAGTACAGTGAAAGAGAGAGAGAGGGAGAGGCACAGATAGATTGTGGTGTGAGTGAGAGAGAGACTGAGAGAAACAGTGACAGAGACACAGACTGACATACAGTGACAGAGAGAGAGAGCGACAGAGAGATAGTGTTGTGAGTGAGAGAGAGCCTTAGAGAAACCGTGACAGTGGCACAGACAGAAATACAATGATAGAGAGAGAGGGTTAGGGACAGAGAGATAGTGGTGTGAGTGAGAGAGAGACTGAGAGAAACAGAGACAGAGACACAGACAGACATACAGTGACAGAGAGAGAATGGGACAGGGACAGAGAGATAGTGGTGTGAGAGAGAGAGAGACTGAGAGAAACAGTGTCAGAGACACAGACATAGATACAGTGACAGAGAGATAGCAGGGGACAGAGAGATAGTCATGTGAGTGAGAGAGAGAGACTGTGAGAAACAGTGACAGAGACACAGATAGGCATACAGTGACAAAGAGATAGGGAGAGGGACAAATAGATTGTGGTGTGAATGAGAGAGAGACTGAGAGAATCAATGACAGAGACTCAGACAGTCATACAGTGACAGAGAGGATAGGAATAGGGACAGAGAGATAGTGGTATGCGTTAGAGAGAGACTTTGAGAAACCGTGACAGAGAGGCAGACAGACATACAGTGATAGAGAGAGAGGGAGAGGGACAGAGATATTGTGATGTGAGTGAGAGAGAGACTGAGAGAAACAGTGACAGAGTCACAGACAAACATACAGCGACAGAGAGAGTGGGCAGAGAGATAGTGAAGTGAGTGAGAGTGAGAATGAGAGAAACAGACACAGAGACACAGACAGACTTACAGTGACAGAAGGAGAGAGGGAAAGAGTAAAGTGGTGTGAGTGAGAGAGAGACTGAGAGAAACAGAGACAGAGACACAGGCATACATTCAGCGACTGAGAGAGAGAGGGAGAGAGTAATAGTGGTGTGAGTGAGAGAGAGACTGAGAGTAACAGAGACAGAGACACATACAGACATACAGATAGAGAGAGATAGAGGGACAGCGAGATAGTGGTGTGAGTGAGAGAGAGACTGAGAGAAACAGTGACAGAGGCATAGACAGACATAAAATGACATAGAGAGAGGGACAGAGAGATAGTGGTGTGAATCAGAGAGAGACTGAGAGAAACAGAGACAGAGACACAGACAGACATACAGTGACAGAGAGAGAATGGGACAGGAAGAGAGAGACAGTGGTGTGAGAGAGAGAGAGACTGAGAGAAACAGAGACAGAGGCACAGACAGACATACAGTGACATAGAGAGAGGGACAGAGAGATAGTGGTGTGAGTCAGAGAGAGACTGAGAGAAACAGAGACAGGGACACAGACAGACATACAGTGACAGACAGAGAGAGGGACAGTGAGTTAGTGGTGTGAGTGAGAGAGTGACAGAGAGAAACAGTGAGAGAGACACAGACAGACATATAATGACAGAGAGAGATAACGGGACAGAGAGATAGTGGTGTGAGTGAGAGAGTGACTGAGAGAAGCATTGACAGAGACACAGACAGGCATACAGTGACAGAGAGAGAGACGGACAGAGAGATAGTGGTGTGAGTGAGAGTGAGACTGAGAGAAACAGAGACAGAGACACAGACAGACATACAGTGACAGAGAGAGAGTGAGAGAGAGAGAGAGACAGAGAGAGAGAGAGAGAGGGACAGAGTTATAGTGCTGTGAGTGAGAGAGTGACTGAGAGAATTAGAGACAGAGATTCAGACAGACATACAGTGACAGAGGGACAGAGGGACAGAGTAATAGTGGTGTGATTGAGAGAGAGACTGAGAGTAACAGAGACAGAGACACAGACATAAATATAGTGAAAGAGAGAGAGAGGGAGAGGCACAGAGAGATTGTGGTGTGAGTGAGAGAGAGACTGAGAGAAACAGTGACAGAGACACAGGCTGACATACAGTGACAGAGAGTGAGAGCGACAGAGAGATAGTGTTGTGAGTGAGAGAGAGACTGAGAGAAACAGTGTCAGAGACACAGACATAGATACAGTGACAGAGAGATAGCGGGGGACAGAGAGAAAGTCACGTGAGTGAGAGAGAGAGACTGTGAGAAACAGTGACAGAGACACAGATAGGCATACAGTGACAAAGAGATAGGGAGAGGGACATAGAGATTGTGGTGTGAGTGAGAGAGAGACTGAGAAAAACAATGACAGAGACACAGACAGTCATACAGTGATAGAGAGGAAAGGAATAGGGACAGAGAGATAGTGGTGTGAGTGAGAGAGAGACTTAGAGAAACCATGACAGAGAGACAGACAGACATACAGTGATAGAGAGAGAGGGAGAGGGACAGAGAGATAGTGATGTGAGTGAGAGAGAGAATGAGAGAAACAGTGACAGAGTCACAGACAGACATACAGTGACAGAGAGAGAGGGCAGAGAGATAGTGATGTGAGTGACATAGAGACTGAGAGAAATATAGACAGAGACACAGACAGACATACAGTGACAGAGAGAGAGAGGGACAGAGAGAAATTGCTATGAGTGAGAGAGAGAATGAGAGAAACAGAGACGGAGACACAGACAGACTTACAGCGACTGAGAGAGAGAGGGAGAGAGTAATAGTGGTGTGAGTGAGAGAGAGACTGAGAGAAACAGAGACAGAGACACAGACAGACATAGAGTTACAGAGAGAGAGAGGGACAGAGAGATAGTGGTGTGAGTGAGAGAGAGAATGAGAGAAACAGAGACAGAGACACAGACAGACATACAGTGACAGAGAGAGAGGGACAGCGAGATAGTGGTGTGAGTGAGAGAGAGACTGAGAGAAACAGTGACAGAGGCACAGACAGACATACAGTGACAGAGAGAGAATGGGACAGGGACAGAGAGATAGTGGTCTGAGAGAGAGAGAGAGACTGAAAGAAACAATGTCAGAGACACAGACATAGATACAGTGACAGAGAGATAGCGGGGGACAGAGTGATAGTCATGTGAGTGAGAGAGAGACTGAGAGAAACAGTGACAGAGACACAGATAGGCATACAGTGACAAAGAGATAGGGGGAGGGACAAAGAGATTGTGGTGTGAGTGAGAGACTGAGAGAAACAGAGACTGAGACACAGACAGACATACAGTGACATTTAAAGAGCAGTTGTCAGAGAGATAGTGATGTGGTTGAGAGAGAGAATGAGAGAAACAGTGAAAGTGACACAGACAGACATACAGTGACAGAGAAAGAGAGCGACAGAGATATAGTGGTGCGAGTGAGAGAGAGACTGAGAGAAACAGAGACAAAGACACAGAGAGACACATAGTGACAGAGAGAGAGAGGGATAGAGAGATAGTGGTGTGCGTGAGAGAGAGACTGATCGAAACAGTGACAGAGACACAGACAGACATACAGTTACAGAGAGAGAGGGACAGAGAGATAGTGGTGTGAGTGAGAGAGAGACAGAGAAAAACAGTGTCAGAGACTCAGACATAGATACAGTGAGAGAGAGATAGCGGGGGACAGAGAGATAGTCATGTGAGTGAGAGAGAGAGACTGAGAGAAACAGTGACGGAGACACAGATAGGCATACAGTGACAGAGAGAGATAGAGGGACAGAGAGATAGTGGTGTGAGTGAGAGAGAGATTGAGAGAAAATTGGAAAGAGACACAGACAGACATGCAGAGAGAGTGAGGGATTGGGAAAGGGAGACAGTGTGTGTGTGAGAGAGAGACTTAGAGAAACAGTGACAGAGACACAGACCGACATACAGTGACAGAGCGAGAGGGAGAAGGACTGAGAGAGAGTTGTATGATTGAGAGAGAGAATGAGAGAAACAGAGACAGAGACACAGACAGACTAACAACGAAAGAGAGAGAGCATGGGTCAGAGAGATAGTGGTGTGAGTGAGAGAGAGACTGAGAGAAACAGTGACAGAGGCACAGACAGACATACAGTGACAGAGAGAGAGAGGGACATCGAGATAGTGGCGAGTGATAGAGAGACTTAGAGAAACAGAAACAGAGACACAGACAGACATACATTGAAAGAGAGAGAGAGTGGGGTGACAGAGAGATAGTGGCGAGTGCGAGAGAGACTGAGTGAAACAGAGACAGAGACACAGACAGACATACAGTGACATATAGAGAGAGGGACAGTGAGGTAGTGGTGTGAGTGAGAGAGAGACTGAGATAAACAGTGAGAGAGACACAGACAGACATACAATGACAGAGAGAGATAACGGGACAGAGAGATAGTGGTGTGAGTGAGAGAGTGACTGAGAGAAACATTGACAGAGACACAGACGGACATACAGTGACAGAGAAACATAGACACATAGAAAATAGGTGCAGGTGTAGGCCATTCGGCCCTCCGAGCCTGCACCGCCATTCAATGAGTTCATGGCTGAACATTCAACTTCAGAGAGACGGACAGAGAGATAGTGGTGTGAGTGAGAGTGAGACTGAGAGAAACAGAACAGAGTAACAGACAGACATATAGTGACAGAGAGAGAGAGAGGGAGAGGGACTCAAAGATAGTGGTGCGATTGAGAGAGAGACTGAGAGAAACAGAGATTGAGACACAGGCAGACATACAGTGACATTTAAAGAGCAGAGGTCAGAGAGATAATGGTGTGGTTGAGAGATAGACTGAGAGAAACAGTGAAAGTGACACAGACAGACATACAGTGACAGAGAGAGAGAGAGAGAGAGGGAGAGCGACAGAGATATGATGGAGCGAGTGAGAGAGAGACTGAGAGAAACAGAGACAGAGACACAGAGAGACATACATTGACAGAGAGAGAGGGACAGAGAGATAGTGGTGTGAGTGAGAGAGAGACTGAGAGAAACAGTGACAGAGACACAGACAGACATACAGTGACAGAGAGAGAGGGACAGAGAGATAGTGGTGTGAGTGAGAGAGAGACTGAGAGAAACAGTGTCAGAGACTCAGACATAGATACAGTGACAGAGAGATATCGGGGGACAGAGAGATAGTCAGGTGAGTGAGAGAGAGAGACTGAGAGAAACAGTGACGGAGACACAGATAGGCATACAGTGACAGAGAGAGAAAGAGGGACAGAGAGAAAGTGGTGTGAGTGAGAGAGAGATTGAGAGAAAATTTGACAGAGGCACAGACATACATACAGAGAGAGTGAGGGATTGGGAAAGGGAGATAGTGTGTGAGTGAGAGAGAGACTGAGAGAAACAGTGACAGAGACACAGACCGACATACAGTGAAAGAGCGAGATAGAGAAGGGCTGAGAGAGAGTGGTGTGATTGAGAGACTGAGAGAAACAGAGACAGAGACACAGACAGACATACAGTGACAGCGAGAGAGAGAGAGAGAGAGAGAGAGAGAGAGAGAGAGAGAGAGAGGGACAGAGTTATAGTGCTGTGAGTGAGAGAGAGACAGAGAGAAACAGAGACAGAGACACAGACAGATATACAGTGAAGGAGGGACATAATAATAGTGGTGTGATTGAGGGAGAGACTGAGAGTAACAGAGACAGAGACACAGACTGACATACAATGACAGAGCGAGAATGGGACAGGTACAGAGAGATAGTCGTGTGAGAGAGAGAGACTGAGAGAAACAATGTCAGAGACACAGATATAGATACAGTGACAGTGAGATAGAGGGGGACAGAGGGATAGTCATGTGAGTGAGAGAGATTGACTGAGAGAAACAGTGACGGAGACACAGATAGGCATAAAGTGATAGAGCGAGAGGGAGAAGGGCTGAGAGAGAGTGGTGTGAGTGAGAGAGAGACTGAGAGAAATAATGACAGAGATACAGACAGTCATACAGTGACAGAGAGAGAGGGCAGAGAGATAGTGATGTGAGTGAGCGAGAGACTGAGAGAAATATAGACAGAGACACAGACAGACATACAGTGACAGAGAGAGAGAGGGACAGAGAGATAGTGCTATGAGTGAGAGAGAGAATGAGAGAAACAGAGACAGAGACACAGACAGACAGACATTGACAGAGAGAGAGTGTGGTGACAGAGAGATTGTGGCGAGTGAGAGAGAGACTGAGAGAAACAGAGACAGAGACACAGACATACATTCAGTGAAAGAGAGAGAGAGAGGGAGAGAGTAATAGTGGTGTGATTGAGAGAGAGACTGAGAGAAACAGAGACAGAGACACAGACAGACATACAGTTACAGAGAGAGAGAGGGACAGAGAGATAGTCATGTGACTGAGAGAGAGAATGAGAGAAACAGAGACAGAGACACAGACAGACATACAGTGACAGATAGAGATAGGGAGATATTAATAGTGGTGTGAGTGAGAGAGAGACTGAGAGAAAGAGAGACAGAGACACAGGCATACATTCAGCGACTGAGAGAGAGAGGGAGAGAGTAATAGTGATGTGAGTGAGAGAGAGAATGAGAGAAACAGAGACAGAGTCACAGACAGACATACAGAGACAGAGAGAGGGAGAGGGACTGAGAGATAGTGGTGTGAGAGAGAGAGACTGAGAGAAACAGAGACTGAGACACAGACAGACATACAGTGAAAGAGAGAGAGCGGGGATCAGAGAGATAGTGGTGTGAGTGAGAGAGAGACTGAGAGAAACAGTGACAGAGACACAGACACACATAAAGTGACAGAGAGAGAGGGACAGAGAGATAGTGGTGTGAGTGAGAGAGAGACTGAGAGAAACAGTGACAGAGGCACAGACAGACATACAGTGACAGAGAGAGAGAGAGGGACATCGAGATAGTGGTGAGTGATAGAGAGACTGAGAGAAACAGAAACAGAGACATAGACAGACATACATTGACGTAGAGAGAGAGTGGGGTGACAGAGAGATAGTGGCGAGTGAGAGAGAGACTGAGAGAAACAGAGACAGAGACACAGACAGACATACAGTTACAGAGAGATAGAGGGACAGAGAGATAGTGGTGTGACTGAGAGGGAATGAAGAAACAGAGACAGAGACACAGACAGACATACAGTGATAGAGAGAGAGAGAGAAATGAGAGCGACATAGATATAGTGGTGCGAGTGGGAGAGAGACTGAGAGAAACAGAGACAGAGACACAGAGAGACATACAGTGACAGAGAGTGAGAGGGACAGAGAGATAGTGGTGTGTGTGAGAGAGAGACTGATAGAAACAGTGACAGAGACACAGACAGACATACAGTGACAGAGAGAGAGGGAAAGAGATAATGGTGTGAGTGAGAGAGAGACTGAGAGAAACAGTGTCAGAGACTCAGACATAGATACAGTGACAGAGAGATAGCGGGGGACAGAGAGATAGTCATGTGAGTGAGAGAGAGAGACTGAGAGAAACAGTGACGGAGACCCAGATAGGCATACAGTGAAAGAGAGAGATAGCGGGACAGAGAGAAAGTGGTGTGAGTGAGCGAGAGATTGAGAGAAACAGTGACAGAGACACAGACAGACATACAGAGAGAGTGAGGGATTGGGAAAGGGAAATAGTGGTGTGAGTGAGAAAGAGACTGAGAGAAACAGTGAGAGACACAGACCGACATACAGTGACAGAGCTAGAGGGAGAATTCCTGAGAGAGAGTGGTGTGATTGAGAGAGAGACTGGGAGTAACCGAGACAGCGTCACAGACAGAAATACAGTGAAAGAGAGAGAGAGGGAGAGGCACAGAGAGGTTGTGGTGTGAGTGAGAGAGAGACTGAGAGAAACAGAGACAGCGACACAGACAGACATACAGTGACAGAGAGAGAAAGGGACAGGGACAGAGAGATAGTGGTGTGAGAGAGAGAGAGACTGAGAGAAACAGTGTCAGAGACACAGACAATCATACAGTGACAGAGAGAGAGGGACAGAGAGATAGTGGTGTGAGTGAGAGAGAGAATGAGAGAAACAGTGTCAGAGACAAAGACATAGATACAGTGACAGAGAGATAGCGGGGGACAGAGAGATAGTCATGTGAGTGAGAGAGAGAGAGACTGAGAGAAACAGTGACAGAGACACAGATTGGCATACAGTGACAGAGAGATAGGGAGAGGGACAAAGAGATTGTGGTGTGAGTGAGTGAGAGACTGAGAGAAACAATGACAGAGACACAGACCGTCATACAGTGACAGAGAGAGCGAGGGACAGAGAGATAGTGGTATGAGTGAGAGAGAGACTGAGAGAAACAGAGACAGCGACACAGACTGACATACAATGACAGAGAGATAGCGGGGGGCAGAGAGATAATGGTGTGAGTGAGAGAGAGACTGAGAGAAACTGAGACAGAGACACAGACAGATATACAGTCAGAGAGAGAGAGAGTGAAAGAGAGATAGTGGTGTGTGTGAGAGTGAGACTGATAGAAACAGTGTCAGAGGCACAGACATAGATACAGTAACAGAGAGATAGCGGGGAACCGAGAGATAGTCATGTGAGTGATAGAGAGAGAGACTGAGAGAAACAGTGACAGAGAGACAGACAGACATACAGTACAGAGAGAGAGAGGGACAGAGAGAAAGTCATGTGAGTGAGAGAGAGACTGAGAGAAACAGTGACAGAGACATAGACAGATATACAGACAGAGAGAGGGAGAGGGACAGAGAGAAAGTCGTGTGAGTGAGAGAGAGACTGAGAGAAACGTTGACAGAGACACAGACAGACATACAGACAGAGTGAGGGATTGGGACAGGGAGATAGTGGTGTGAGTGAGAGAGAGACTGAGAGAAACAGTGACAGAGACACAGCCCGACATACAGTGACAGAGCGAGAGGGAGAAGGAGAAATAGAGAGTGGTGTGAGTGAGAGAGAGACTGAGAGAAACAGAGACACAGAAAGACATACAATGACAGAGAAAGAGAGATAGAGAGAGAGAGAGAGAGTGAGGGACAGAGTAATAGTGGTGTGATTGAGAGACAGACTGAGAGAAACAGAGACAGAGACACAGAGAGAAATACAGTGAAAGAGAGAGAGAGGGAGAGGCACAAGAGATTGTGGTGTGAGTGAGAGAGAGACTGAGAGAAACAGTGACAGAGACACAGACTGACATATCGTGACAGAGAGAGAGAGCGACAGAGAGATAGTAGCGAGTGAGAGAGAGCCTGAGAGAAACAGAGACAGAGACACAGACAGA
Source organism: Pristiophorus japonicus (assembly GCF_044704955.1). Classification (NCBI taxonomy): domain Eukaryota; kingdom Metazoa; phylum Chordata; class Chondrichthyes; family Pristiophoridae; genus Pristiophorus; species Pristiophorus japonicus. The sequence goes on from NW_027252779.1 coordinate 4,597,155, forward strand.
CATACAGTGAGAGAAAGAGAGAGGGAGAGATTAATAGTGGTGTGAGTGAGAGAGAGACTGAGAGAAACAGACAGAGACACAGACATACATTCGGAGACTGAGAGAGAGAGGTAGAGAATAATAGTGGTGTGTGTGAGAGAGAGACTGAGAGAAACAGAGACAGAGACACAGACAGACATACAGTTACAGAGAGAGAGAGGGACAGAGAGATAGTGGCCTGACTGAGAGAGGGAATGAGAGAAACTGAGACAGAGAAACAGACAGACATACAGTGACAGGTAGATAGAGGGACGGAAAGATAGTGGTATAGTGAGAGAGAGACTGAGAGAAACAGTGACAGAGACACAGACAGACATACAATGAAAGAGAGAGAGAGGGAGAGAGAAAGTGGTGTGAGTGAGAGTGAGACTGAGAGAAACAGAGACAGAGACACAGACAGACATGCAGTGACAGAGAGAGAGAGAGGGAGAGGGACTCAAAGATAGTGGTGCGAGTGTGAGAGAGACTGAGAGAAACAGAGACAGAGACACAGACAGACATACAGTGACAGAGAGAGAGAGGGACAGAGAGATAGTTGTGTGTGTGAGAGGGAGACTGAGAGAAACATTGACAGAGACACAGACAGACATACAGTGACATTTAGAGAGCAGGGGTCAGAGAGATAGTGATGTGGTTGAGAGAGAGACTGAGTGAAACAGTGAAAGAGACACAGACAGACATACAGTGACAGAGAGGGAGGGAGAGAGCGACAGAGATATAGTGGTGCAAGTGAGAGAGAGACTGAGAGAAACAGAGACAGAGACACAGATAGACATACATTGACATAGAGAGAGAGGGACAGAGAGATAGTGGTGTGTGTAAGAGAGAGACTGATAGAAACAGTGACAGAGACAGAGACAGACATACAGTGACAGAGAGAGAGGGACAGAGAGATAGTGGTGTGAGTGAGAGAGAGAATGAGAGAAACAGTGTCAGAGACATAGACATAGATACAGTGACAGAGAGATAGCGGGGGACAGAGATAGTCATGTGAGTGAGAGAGAGAGACTGAGAGAAACAGTGACAGAGACACAGATTGGCATACAGTGACAGAGAGATAGGGAGAGGGACAAAGAGATTGTGGTGTGAGTGAGTGAGAGACTGAGAGAAACAATGACAGAGACACAGACCGTCATACAGTGACAGAGAGAGCGAGGGACAGAGAGATAGTGGTGTGAGTGAGAGAGAGACTGAGAGAAACAGAGACTGCGACACAGACTGACATACAATGACAGAGAGATAGCGGGGGGCAGAGAGATAATGGTGTGAGTGAGAGAGAGACTGTGAGAAACTGAGACAGAGACACAGACAGATATACAGTCAGAGAGAGAGAGAGTGAAAGAGAGATAGTGGTGTGTGTGAGAGAGAGACTGATAGAAACAGTGTCAGAGCCACAGACATAGATACAGTAACAGAGAGATAGCGGGGAACAGAGAGATAGTCATGTGAGTGAGAGAGAGAGAGACTGAGAGAAACAGTGACAGAGAGACAGACAGACATACAGTGACAGAGAGAGAGAGGGACAGAGAGAAAGTCATGTGAGTGAGAGAGAGACTGAGAGAAACAGTGACAGAGACATAGACAGACATACAGTGACATAGAGAGAGAGGGACAGCGAGAAAGACGTGTGAGTGAGAGAGAGACTGAGAGAAACTGAGACAGAGACACAGACAGATATACAGACAGAGAGAGAGAGAGTGAAAGAGAGATAGTGGTATGTGTGAGAGAGAGACTGATAGAAACAGTGTCAGAGTCACAGACATAGATACAGTGACAGAGAGATAGCGGGGAACAGAGAGATAGTCATGTGAGTGAGAGAGAGAGAGACTGAGAGAAACAGAGACAGAGGCACAGATAGGCATACAGTGACAGAGAGAGAGTAAGAGGGACAGAGAGAAAGTCGTGTGAGTGAGAGAGAGACTGAGAGAAACGTTGACAGAGACACAGACAGACATAAAGAGAGAGTGAGGGATTGGGACAGGGAGATAGTGGTGTGAGTGAGAGAGAGACTGAGAGAAACAGTGACAGAGACACAGCCCGACATACAGTGACAGAGCGAGAGGGAGAAGGAGAAATAGAGAGTGGTGTGAGTGAGAGAGAGACTGAGAGAAACAGAGACGTAGAAAGACATACAATGACAGAGAAAGAGAGATAGAGCGAGAGAGAGAGAGTGAGGGACAGAGTAATAGTGCTGTGAGTGAGAGACAGACTGAGAGAAACAGAGACAGAGACACAGACAGACATACAGTGACAGAGGGAGAGAGGGACAGAGTAATAGTGGTGTGATTGAGAGACAGACTGAGATAAACAGAGACAGAGACAGAGAGAAATACAGTGTAAGAGAGAGAGAGGGAGAGGCACAGAGAGATTGTGGTGTGAGTGAGAGAGAGACTGAGAGAAACAGTGACAGAGACACAGACTGACATATAGTGACAGTGAGAGAGAGCGACAGAGAGATAGTGTTGTGAGTGAGAGAGAGCCTTAGAGAAACCGTGTCAGAGACACAGACAGACAAACAATGATAGAGAGAGAATGAGTGGGACAAAGAGATAGTGCTGTGAGTGAGAGAGAGACTGAGAGAAACAGTGACAGAGACACAGACAGACCTACAGTGACAGAGAAAGAGGGGGGTGACAGAGAGATAGTAGCGAGTGAGAGAGAGACTGAGAGAAACAGAGCCAGAGACACAGACAGACATACAGTGAGAGAAAGAGAGAGGGAGAGATTAATAGTGGTGTGAGTGAGAGAGAGACTGAGAGAAACAGAGACAGAGACACAGACATACATTCGGAGACTGAGAGAGAGAGGTAGAGAATAATAGTGGTGTGTGTGAGAGAGAGACTGAGAGAAACAGAGACAGAGACACAGACAGACATACAGTTACAGAGAGAGAGAGGGACAGAGAGATAGTGGTCTGACTGAGAGAGGGAATGAGAGAAACTGAGACAGAGACACAGACAGACATACAGTGACAGGCAGATAGAGGGACGGAAAGATAGTGGTATAGTGAGAGAGAGACTGAGAGAAACAGTGACAGAGACACAGACAGACATTCAATGAAAGAGAGAGAGAGGGAGAGAGAAAGTGGTGTGAGTGAGAGTGAGACTGAGAGAAACAGAGACAGAGACACAGACAGACATACAGTGACAGAGAGAGAGAGGGACAGAGAGATAGTTGTGTGTGTGAGAGGGAGACTGAGAGAAACATTGACAGAGACACAGACAGACATACAGTGACATTTAGAGAGCAGGGGTCAGACAGATAGTGATGTGGTTGACAGAGAGACTGAGTGAAACAGTGAAAGAGGCACAGACAGACATACAGTGACAGAGAGAGAGGGAGGGAGAGAGCGACAGAGATATAGTGGTGCAAGTGAGAGAGAGACTGAGAGAAACAGAGACAGAGACACAGACAGACATACAGTGACAGAGAGATAGTAGTGTGAGTGTGAGAGAGAATGAGAGAAACATTGACAGAGACTCAGACAGAGATACAGTGACAGAGAGAGAGAGGGACATCGAGATAGTGGCGAGTGAGAGAGAGACTGAGAGTAACAAAAACAGAGACACAGACAGAGATACATTGACAGAGAGAGAGGGGTGTGACAGAGAGAAAGTGGTGTGAGTGAGAGAGAGAAACTGTGTCAGAGACGCAGACAGACATACAGTGACAGTGAGATAGCGGGGGAGAGAGCGATAGTGGTGTGAGTGAGAGAGAGACTGAGAGAAACAGTGACAGAGACACAGACAGACATACAGTGATAGACAGAGAGAGGGACATAGAGATTGTGGCGAGTGATAGAGAGACTGAAAGAAACAGAAGCAGAGACACAGACAGACATACATTGACAGAGAGAGAGTGGGGTGACAGAGAGATAGTGGCGAGTGAGAGAGAGATTGAGAGAGACAGAGACAGAGACACATAGAGACATACAGTGACAGAGAGAGAGAGGGAGAGATTAATAGTGGTGTGAGTGAGAGAGATAGTGCGAGAAACAGAGGCAGAGACACAGACATACATTCAGTGACAAAGAGAGAGAGAGGGAGAGAGTAATAGTGGTTTGAGTGAGAGAGACAATGAGAGAAACAGAGACAGAGACACAGACAGGCATACAATGACAGAGAGAGAGAGGGACAGAGAGATAGTGGTGTGAGTGAGAGAGAGACTGAGAGAAACAGAGACAGAGACACAGACAGACATACACTGACAGAGAGAGAGAGAGGGAGAGGGACTCAAAGATAGTGGTACGAGTGAGAGAGAGACTGAGAGAAACAGAGACAGAGACACAGAGAGACATACAGTGACAGAGAGAGAGAGAGAGAGGGACAGAGAGATAGTGGTGTGTGTGAGAGGGAGACTGAGAGAAACATTAACAGAGACACATACAGACATACAGTGACATTTAGAGAGCAGGGGTCAGAGAGATAGTGGTGTGGTTGAGAGAGAGATTGAGAAAAACAGTGAAAGAGAAACAGACAGACATACAGTGACAGAGAGAGAGAGAGAGGGAGAGCGACAGAAATATAGTGGTGAGTGTGAGAAACAGACTGATATAAACAGTGACAGAGACACAGACAGATATACAGTGACAGAGAGAGAGGGACAGAGAGATAGTGGTGCGAGTGAGAGAGAGACTGAGAGAAACAGTGACAGAGACACAGAGAGACGTACAGTGACAGAGAGAGAGAGGGACAGAGAGATAGTGGTGTGTGTGAGAGAGTGACCTACAGAAAATGTGACAGAGACACAGACAGACATACCGTGACAGAGAGAGGGGGACAGACAGATAATGGTGTGAGTAAGAGAGAGACTGAGAGAAACAGTGTCAGAGACTCAGACATAGATACAGTGACAGAGAGATAGCGGGGGACAGAGACATAGTCATGTGAGTGAGAGAGAGAGACTGAGTGAAACGGTGACGGAGACACAGATAGCCATACAGTGACAGAGAGAGATAGAGGGACAGAGAGAAAGTGGTGTGAGTGAGAGAGAGATTGAGGGAAACTTTGACAGAGACACAGACAGACATACAGAGAGAGTGAGGGATTGGGAAAGGGAGATAGTGTGTGAGTGAGAGAGAGACTGAGAGAAACAGTGACACTGACACAGACCGACATACAGTGACAGAGCGAGAGGGAGAAGGACTGAGGCAGAGTGGTGTGATTGAGAGAGAGACTGAGAGAAACAGAGACAGAGACACAGACAGACATACAGTGACAGAGAGAGAGAGAGAGAGATGGACAGAGTTATAGTGCTGTGAGTGAGAGAGAGATTGAGAGAAACAGAGACAGAGACACAGACGGACATACAATGACAGAGGGACAGAGGGCCAGAGTAAAAGTGGTGTGATTGAGAGAGAGACCGAGTGTAACAGAGACAGAGACACAGAGAGAAATACAGTGAAAGAGAGAGAGAGGGAGAGGAACAGAGAGATATTGGTGTGAGTGAGAGAGAGTGAGAGAAACATTGACAGAGACACAGACTGAAATACAGTGACAGAGATAGAGAGCGACAGAGAGATAGTGTTGTGAGTGAGAGAGAGCCTGAGAGAAACCGTGACAGAGGCACAGACAGAAATACAATGATAGAGAGAGAGGGAGAGAGACAGACAGATAGTGGTGTGAGTGAGAGAGAGACTGAGAGAAACAATGACAGAGACACAGACTGTCATACAGTGACAAAGAGGAAAGGAATAGGGACAGAGAGATAGTGGTATGAGTGAGAGAGAGACTTAGAGAAAACGTGACAGAGAGACAGACAGACATACAGTGATAGAGAGAGAGGGAGAGGGACAGAGAGATAGTGGTGTTAGTGAGAGAGAGACTGAGAGAAACAGTGACAAAGTCACAGACAGACAAACAGTGACAGAGAGAGAGGGCAGAGAGATAGTGATGTTAGTGAGAGAGAGCCTGAGAGAAATATAGACAGAGAAACAGACAGACATACAGTGACAGAGAGAGAGAGGGACAGAGAGATAGTGCTATGAGTGAGAGAGAGAATGAGAGAAACAGAGACAGAGACACAGACAGGCTTACAGTGACAGAAGGAGAGAGGGAGAGAGTAAAGTGGTGTGAGTGAGAGATAGACTGAGAGAAACAGAGACAGAGACACAGGCATACATTCAGCGACTGAGAGAGAGCGGGAGAGGGACAGAGAGATCGTGGTGTGAGTGAGAGTGAGATTGAAAGAAACAATGACAGAGACACAGACATACATACAGTGACAGAGAGAGAGGGACAGCGAGATAGTGGTGTGAGTGAGAGAGAGACCGAGAGAAACAGTGACAGAGGCACAGACAGACATACAGTGACAGAGAGAGAGGGATAGAGAGATAGTGGTGTGAGTCAGAGAGAGACTGAGAGAAACAGAAACAGAGACACAGAGAGACAGACATTGACAGAGAGAGAGAGTGTGGTGACAGAGAGATAGTGGCGAGTGAGAGAGAGACTGAGAGAAATAGAGACAGAGACACAGACATACATTTAGTGACAGAGAGAGCGAGGGAGAGAGTAATAGTGGTGTGATTGAGAGAGAGACTGAGAGAAACAGAGACAGAGACACAGACAGACATACAGTTACAGAGAGAGAGAGGGACAGAGAGATAGTGATGTGACTGAGAGAGAGAATGAGAGAAACAGAGACAGAGACACAGCCAGACATACAGTGACAGATAGAGATCGGGAGATATTAATAGTGGTGTGAGTGAGAGAGAGACTGAGAGAAACAGAGACAGAGACACAGACAGACATACAGTTACAGAGAGAGAGAGGGACAGAGAGATAGTGGTGTGAGAGAGAGAGACTGAGAGAAACAGAGACTGAGACACAGACAGACAAACAGTGAAAGAGAGAGAGCGGGGGACAGAGAGATTGTGGTGTGAGTGAGAGAGAGACTGAGAGAAACAGTGACAGAGACACAGACACACATAAAGTGACAGAGAGAGAGGGACAGAGAGATAGTGGTGTGAGTGAGAGAATGACTGAGAGAAACATTGACAGAGGCACAGACAGACATACAGTGACAGAGAGAGAGAGGGACAACGAGATAGTGGTGAGTGATAGAAAGACTGAGAGAAACAGAAACAGAGACACAGACAGACATACATTGACAGAGAGAGAGAGTGGGGTCACAGAGAGATAGTGGCGAGTGAGAGAGAGACTGAGTGAAACAGAGACAGAGACACAGACAGACATACAGTTGCAGAGAGATAGAGGGATAGAGAGATAGTGGTGTGAGTGAGAGTGAGACTGAGAGAAACAGAACAGAGTAACAGACAGACATATGGTGACAGAGAGAGAGAGAGGGAGAGGGACTCAAAGATAGTGGTGCGATTGAGAGAGAGACTGAGAGAAACAGAGACTGAGACACAGACAGACATACAGTGACAGAGAGAGTGAGAGAGGGAGAGCGACATAGATATAGTGGTGCTAGTGGGAGAGAGACTGAGAGAAACAGAGACAGAGACACAGAGAGACATACAGTGACAGAGAGAGAGAGGGACAGAGAGATAGTGGTGTGTGTGAGAGAGAGACTGATAGAAACAGTGACAGAGACACAGACAGACATGCAGTGACAGAGAGAGAGGGAAAGTGATAATGGTGTGAGTGAGAGATAGAGACTGAGTGAAACAGTGACAGAGACACAGATAGGCATACATTGACAGAGAGAGAGGGATAGGGACAAAGAGATTGTGGTGTGAGTTAGAGAGAGACTCAGATAAACAATGACAGAGACACAGACAGTCATACAGTGACAGAGAGAGAGAGGGACAGAGAGATAGTGGTGTGAGTGAGAGAGAGCCTTAGATAAACCGTGACAGAGACACAGACAGACATACAATGATAGAGAGAGAGTGAGAGGGATAAAGAGATAGTGGTGTGAGTGAGAGAGAGACTGAGAGAAACAGTGACAGAGACTCAGACAGACATACAGTGACAGAGAGATAGTTGTGTGAGTGTGAGAGAGAATGAAGCAAACATTGACAGAGACACAGACAGAAATACAGTGACAGAGAGAGAGAGGGACATAGAGATAGTGGCGAGTGAGAGAGAGACTGAGAGTAACAAAAACAGAGACACAGACAGAGATACATTGACAGAGAGAGAGGGGGGTGACAGAGAGATAGTGGTGTGAGTGAGAGAGAGAAACATGACAGAGACACAGACAGACATACAGTGACAGAGAGAGAGAGGGACATAGAGATAGTGGCGAGTGATAGAGAGACTGAAAGAAAGAGAAGCAGAGACACAGACAGACATGAATTGACAGAGAGAGAGTGGGGTGACAGAGAGATAGTGGCGAGTGAGAAAGAGATTGAGAGAGACAGAGATAGAGACACATAGAGACATACAGTGACAGAGAGAGAGAGGGAGAGATTAATAGTGGTGTGAGTGAGAGAGATAGTGCGAGAAACAGAGACAGAGACACAGACATACATTCAGTGACAAAGAGAGAGAGAGGGAGAGAGTAATAGTGGTTTGAGTGAGAGAGAGAATGAGAGAAACAGAGACAGAGACACAGACAGGCATACAATGACAGAGAGAGAGAGGGACAGAGAGATAGTGGTGTGAGTGAGAGTGAGACTGAGAGAAACAGAACAGAGTCACAGGCAGATATACAGTGACAGAGAGAGAGAGAGCGAGAGGGACTCAAAGATAGTGGTGCGAGTGAGAGAGAGACTGAGAGAAACAGAGACAGAGACACAGAGAGACATACAGTGACAGAGAGAGAGAGAGAGAGGGACAGAGAGATAGTGGTGTGTGTGAGAGGGAGACTGAGAGAAACATTGACAGAGACACAGACAGACATACAGTGACATTTAGAGAGCAGGGGTCAGAGAGATAGTGGTGTGGTTGAGAGAGAGACTGAGAAAAACAGTGAAAGAGAAACAGACAGACACACAGTGACAGAGAGAGAGAGAGAGGGAGAGCGACAGAAATATAGTGGTGAGTGTGAAAAACAGACTGATATAAACAGTGACAGAGACACAGACAGATATACAGTGACAGAGAGAGAGGGACAGAGAGATAGTGGTGTGAGTGAGAGAGAGACTGAGAGAAATGGAGACAGCGACACAGACAGTCAAACAATGACAGAGATAGCGAGGGTCAGAGAGATAGTGGTGTGAGTGAGAGAGAGAGACTGAGATAAAGAGAGACAGAGACACAGACAGAAATACAGTGACAGTGAGAGAGAGGGAGAGGGACAGAGAGATAGAGGTGTGAGTGAGAGAGAGAATTAGAGAAACAGAGACAGAGACACAGACAGACATACAGTGACAGTGAGAGAGAGGGAGAGGGACAGAGAGATAGAGGTGTGAGTGAGAGAGAGAATTAGAGAAACAGAGACAGAGACACAGAGGGACTTACAGTAACAGCGAGATCGTGAGGGACAGAGGGATAGTGGTGTGAGTGAGAGAGAGACTGAGAGAAACAGATACAGAGACACAGACAGAGATACAGTGACAGAGATAGAGAGAGAAAGAGAGAGCGAGAGGGACAGAGTAATAGTGCTATGAGTGAGAGTGAGACTGAGAGAAACAGAGACAGAGATACAGACAGTCATACATGACGGAGGGAGATTGGGACAGAGTAATAGTGGTGTGATTGAAAGAGAGACTGAGAGAAACAGAAACAGAGACACAGACAGAAATACAGTGAAAGAGAGAGAAGGGGAGAGGGACAGAGAGATTTTTGTGTGATTGAGAGAGAGACTGAGAGAAACTGTGACAGAGACACAGACTGACATACAGTGACAGAGATAGAGAGCGACAGAGATATAGTGTTGTGAGTGAGAGGGAGACTGAGAGAAACAGTGACAGAGACACAGACAGACATACAGTGACAGAGAGAGAGGGACAGAGCGATAGTGGTGAGAGTGAGAGAGTGACTGAGAGAAACAGAGACAGAGACACAGACAGACATACAGTGACTGGGAGAGAGATGGAGAGGGACAGAGAGATAGTAGTGTGTGTGAGAGGGAGACTGAGAGAAACATTGACAGAGACACATACAGACATAGAGTGACATTTAGAGAGCAGGTGTCAGAGAGATAGTGGCGTGGTTGAGAGAGAGACTGAGAGATACAGTAACAGAGAGAGTGAGAGAGGGAGAGCGACAGAGATTTAGTGGTGCGAGTGAGAGAGAGACTGAGAGAAACAGTGACAGAGACACAGAGAGACATACAGTGACAGAGAGAGAGAGGGACAGAGAGATAGTGGTATGTGTGAGAGAGTGACCTACATAAAATGTGACAGAGACACAGACAGACATACAGTGACAGAGAGAGGGGGACAGAGAGATAGTGGTGTGAGTGAGAGAGAGACTGAGAGAAACAGTGTCAGAGACTCAGACATAGATAGAGTGACAGAGAGATAGCGGGGGACAGAGACATAGTCATGTGCGTGAGAGAGAGAGACTTAGAGAAACAGTGACGGAGACACAGACAGTCATACAGTGACAAAGAGGAAAGGAATAGGGACAGAGAGATAGTGGTATGAGTGAGAGAGAGACTTAGAGAAAACGTGACAGAGAGACAGACAGACATACAGTGATAGAGAGAGAGGGAGAGGGACAGAGAGATAGTGATGTGAGTGAGAGAGAGACTGAGAGAAATATAGACAGAGAAACAGACAGACATACAGTGACAGAGAGAGAGAGGGACAGAGAGATAGTGCTATGAGTGAGAGTTCGAATGAGAGAATCAGAGACAGAGACACAGACAGACTTACAGTGACAGAAGGAGAGAGGGAGAGAGTAAAGTGGTGTGAGTGAGAGAGAGAATGAGAGAAACAGAGACAGAAACACAGGCATACATTCAGCGACTGAGAGAGAGCGGGAGAGGGACAGAGAGATCGTGGTGTGAGTGAGAGAGAGATTGAAAGAAACAGTGACAGAGACACAGACAGACATACAGTGACAGAGAGAGAGGGACAGCGAGATAGTGGTGTGAGTCAGAGAGAGACTGAGAGAAACAGAAACAGAGACACAGATAGACAGACATTGACAGAGAGAGAGAGTGTGGTGACAGAGAGATAGTGGCGAGTGAGAGAGAGACTGAGAGAAACAGAGACAGAGACACAGACATACATTTAGTGACAGAGTGAGCGAGGGAGAGAGTAATAGTGGATTGATTAAGAGAGAGACTGAGAGAAACAGAGACAGAGACACAGACAGACATACAGTTACAGAGAGAGAGAGGGACAGAGAGATAGTGATGCGACTGAGAGAGAGAATGAGAGAAACAGAGACAGAGACACAGACAGACATACAGTGACAGATAGAGATCGGGAGATATTAATAGTGGTGTGAGTGAGAGAGAGACTGAGAGAAACAGAGACAGAGACACAGACAGACATACAGTTACAGAGAGAGAGAGGGACAGAGAGATAGTGGTGTGAGTGAGAGAGAAACTGAGAGAAACAGAGACAGAGACACAGACAGACATACAGAGACAGAGAGAGGGAGAGGGGCTGAGAGATAGTTGTGTGAGAGAGAGAGACTGAGAGAAACAGAGACTGAGACACAGACAGACATACAGTGAAAGAGAGAGAGCGGGGGTCAGAGAGATAGTGGTGTGAGTGAGAGAGAGACTGAGAGAAACAGTGACAGAGACACAGACACACATAAAGTGACAGAGAGAGAGGGACAGAGAGATAGTGGTGTGAGTGAGAGAGAGACTGAGAGAAACAGTGACAGAGGCACAGACAGACATACAGTGACAGAGAGAGAGAGAGGGACAACGAGATAGTGGTGAGTGATAGAGAGACTGAGAGAAACAGAAACAGAGACACAGACAGACATACAGTTGCAGAGAGATAGAGCGACAGAGAGATAGTGGTGTGAGTGAGAGTGAGACTGAGAAACAGAACAGAGTAACAGACAGACATATGGTGACAGAGAGAGAGAGAGGGAGAGGGACTCAAAGATCGTGGTGCGATTGAGAGAGAGACTGAGAGAAACAGAGACTGAGACACAGACAGACATACAGTGACAGAGAGAGAGAGAGAGGGAGAGCGACATAGATATAGTGGTGCTAGTGGGAGAGAGACTGAGAGAAACAGAGACAGAGACACAGAGAGACATTCAGTGACAGAGAGAGAGAGGGACAGAGAGATAGTGGTGTGTGTGAGAGAGAGACTGATAGAAACAGTGACAGAGACACAGACAGACATGCAGTGACAGAGAGAGAGGGAAAGAGATGATGGTGTGAGTGAGAGAGAGACTGAGGGAAACAGTGTCAGAGACTCAGACATAGATACAGTGACAGAGAGATAGCGGGGGACAGAGAGATAGTCATGTGAGTGAGAGAGAGAGACTGAGAGAAACAGTGACGGAGACCCAGATAGGCATACAGTGACAGAGAGAGATAGAGGGACAGAGAGAAAGTGGTGTGAGTGAGCGAGAGATTGAGAGAAACAGTGACAGAGACACAGACCGACATACAGTGACAGAGCTAGAGGGAGAAGGACTGAGAGAGAGTGGTGTGAGTGAGAGAGAGACTGGGAGTAACAGAGCCAGAGTCACAGACAGAAATACAGTGAAAGAGAGAGAGAGGGAGAGGCACAGAGAGATTGTGGTGTGAGTGAGAGAGAGCGACTGAGAGAAACAGTGACAGAGACACAGACTGACATATAGTGACAGAGAGAGAAAGCGACAGAGAGATAGTGTTGTGAGTGAGAGAGAGCCTTAGAGAAACCGTGACAGAGACACAGACAGACATACAATGATAGAGAGAGATGGAGAGGGACAGAGAGATAGTGGTGTGAGTGAGAGATAGACTAAGAGAAACATTTACAGAGACACAGACAGGCATACAGTGACAGAGAGAGAAAGGGACAGGGACAGAGAGATAGTGGTGTGAGAGAGAGAGAGACTGAGAGAAACAGTGTCAGAGACATAGACATAGATACAGTGACAGAGAAATAGCGGGGGACAGAGAGATAGTCATGTGAGTGAGAGAAAGAGACTGAGAGAAACAGTGACAGAGACACAGATTGGCATACAGTGACAAAGGGATAGGGACAGGGACAGAGAGATAGTGGTGTGAGAGAGAGAGAGACTGAGAGAAACAGTGTCAGAGACATAGACATAGATACAGTGACAGAGAAATAGCGGGGGACAGAGAGATAGTCATGTGAGTGAGAGAGAGAGACTGAGAGAAACAGTGACAGAGACACAGACAGACATACAGTGACAGAGAGAGAAAGGGACAGGGACAGAGAGATAGTGGTGTGAGAGAGAGAGAGACTGAGAGAAACAGTGTCAGAGACATAGACATAGATACAGTGACAGAGAAATAGCGGGGGACAGAGAGATAGTCATGTGAGTGAGAGAGAGAGACTGAGAGAAACAGTGACAGAGACACAGATTGGCATACAGTGACAAAGAGATAGGGACAGGGACAGAGAGATAGTGGTGTGAGAGAGAGAGAGACTGAGAGAAACAGTGTCAGAGGCACAGACAGTCATACAGTGACAGAGAGAGAGGGACAGAGAGATAGTGGTGTGAGTGAGAGAGAGACTGAGAGAAAGAGAGACAGAGACACAGACAGACATACATTGACAGAGAGAGAGAGTGGGGTGACAGAGAGATAGTGGCGAGTGAGAGAGAGACTGAGAGAAACAGAGACAGAGACACAGACAGACATACAGTTGCAGAGAGATAGAGCGACAGAGAGATAGTGGTGTGAGTGAGAGTGAGACTGAGAAACAGAACAGAGTAACAGACAGACATATGGTGACAGAGAGAGAGAGAGGGAGAGGGACTCAAAGATCGTGGTGCGATTGAGAGAGAGACTGAGAGAAACAGAGACTGAGACACAGACAGACATACAGTGACAGAGAGAGAGAGAGAGGGAGAGCGACATAGATATAGTGGTGCTAGTGGGAGAGAGACTGAGAGAAACAGAGACAGAGACACAGAGAGACATTCAGTGACAGAGAGAGAGAGGGACAGAGAGATAGTGGTGTGTGTGAGAGAGAGACTGATAGAAACAGTGACAGAGACACAGACAGACATGCAGTGACAGAGAGAGAGGGAAAGAGATGATGGTGTGAGTGAGAGAGAGACTGAGGGAAACAGTGTCAGAGACTCAGACATAGATACAGTGACAGAGAGATAGCGGGGGACAGAGAGATAGTCATGTGAGTGAGAGAGAGAGACTGAGAGAAACAGTGACGGAGACCCAGATAGGCATACAGTGACAGAGAGAGATAGAGGGACAGAGAGAAAGTGGTGTGAGTGAGCGAGAGATTGAGAGAAACAGTGACAGAGACACAGACCGACATACAGTGACAGAGCTAGAGGGAGAAGGACTGAGAGAGAGTGGTGTGAGTGAGAGAGAGACTGGGAGTAACAGAGACAGAGTCACAGACAGAAATACAGTGAAAGAGAGAGAGAGGGAGAGGCACAGAGAGATTGTGGTGTGAGTGAGAGAGAGCGACTGAGAGAAACAGTGACAGAGACACAGACTGACATATAGTGACAGAGAGAGAAAGCGACAGAGAGATAGTGTTGTGAGTGAGAGAGAGCCTTAGAGAAACCGTGACAGAGACACAGACAGACATACAATGATAGAGAGAGATGGAGAGGGACAGAGAGATAGTGGTTTGAGTGAGAGAGAGACTAAGAGAAACATTTACAGAGACACAGACAGACATACAGTGACAGAGAGAGAAAGGGACAGGGACAGAGAGATAGTGGTGTGAGAGAGAGAGAGACTGAGAGAAACAGTGTCAGAGACATAGACATAGATACAGTGACAGAGAAATAGCGGGGGACAGAGAGATAGTCATGTGAGTGAGAGAGAGAGACTGAGAGAAACAGTGACAGAGACACAGATTGGCATACAGTGACAAAGAGATAAGGACAGGGACAGAGAGATAGTGGTGTGAGAGAGAGAGAGACTGAGAGAAACAGTGTCAGAGGCACAGACAGTCATACAGTGACAGAGAGAGAGGGACAGAGAGATAGTGGTGTGAGTGAGAGAGAGACTGAGAGAAACAGTGTCAGAGACATAGACATAGATACAGTGACAGAGAGATAGCGGGGGACAGAGAGATAGTCATGTGAGTGAGAGAGAGAGACTGAGAGAAACAGAGACAGCGACACAGACAGACATACAATGACAGAGAGATAGCGGGGGACAGAGAGAAAATGGTGTGAGAGAGAGAGAGACTGAGAGAAACTGAGACAGAGACACAGACAGATATACAGACAGAGAGAGAGAGAGTGAAAGAGAGATAGTGGTGTGTGTGAGAGAGAGACTGATAGAAACAGTGACAGAGACACAGATAGGCATACAGTGACAGAGAGAGAGGGAGAGGGACAGAGAGAAAGTCGTGTGAATGAGAGAGAGACTGAGAGAAACAGTGACAGAGACACAGACAGACATACAGTGAGACTGAGATAGCGGAGGAGAGAGCGATAGTGGTGTGTGTGCGAGAAAGACTGAGAGAAACTTTGACAGAGACACAGACAGACATACAGAGAGAGTGAGGGATTGGCACAGGGAGATAGTGGTGTGAGTGAGAGAGAGACTGAGAGAAACAGTGACAGAGACACAGACCGACATACAGTGACAGAGAGAGAGGGAGAAGGACAGATAGAGAGTGGTGTGAGTGAGAGAGAGACTGAGAGAAACAGAGACACAGACAGACATATAATGACTGAGAAAGACAGAGAGAGAGAGAGAGAGTGAGGGACAGATTATTGGTGCTGTGAGTGAGAGACAGACTGAGAGAAACAGAGACAGAGACACAGACAGACATACAGTGACAGAGGGAGAGAGGGACAGAGTAATAATGGTGTGATTGAGAAAAAGACTGAGAGAAACAGAGACAGAGACACAGAGAGAAATACAATGAAAGAGAGAGAGAGGGAGAGGTACAGAGAGATTGTGGAGTGAGTGAGAGAGAGCCTTAGAGAAACCGTGACAGAGACAGAGACAGGCATACAATGATAGAGAGAGAGTGAGTGGGACAAAGAGATAGTGCTGTGAGTGAGAGAGAGACTGAGAGAAACAGTGACAGAGACACAGACAGACCTACAGTGACAGAGAGAGAGGGGGGTGACAGAGATATTGTGGCGAGTGAGAGAGAGACTGAGAGAAACAGAGACAGAGACATAGACATACATACAGTGAGAGAAAGAGAGAGGGAGAGATTAATAGTGCTGTGAGTGAGAGAGAGACTGAGAGAAACAGTGACAGAGACACAGACAGACCTACAGTGACAGAGAGAGAGGGGGGTGACAGAGATATTGTGGCGAGTGAGAGAGAGACTGAGAGAAACAGAGACAGAGACACAGACATACATACAGTGAGAGAAAGAGAGCGGGAGAGATTAATAGTGGTGTGAGTGAGAGAGAGACTGAGAGAAACAGAGACAGAGACACAGACAGATATACAATGAAAGAGAGAGAGAGGGAGAGAGATAGTGGTGTGAGTGAGTGTGAGACTGAGAGAAACAGAGACAGAGACAAAGACAGACATACAGTGACAGAGAGAGTGAGGGACAGAGAGATAGTGGTGTGAGTGAGAGTAAGACTGAGAGAAACAGAACAGAGTCACAGACAGACATACAGTGACAGAGAGAGAGAGAGAGGGAGAGGGACTGAAAGATAGTGGTGCGAGTGAGAGAGAGACTGAGAGAAACAGCGACAGAGACACAGACAGAATAACAGTGACAGAGAGAGAGGGAGGGAGAGAGCGACAGAGATATAGAGGTGCGAGTGAGAGAGAGACTGAGAGAAACATAGACAGAGACACAGAGAGACATACAGTGACATAGAGAGAGAGGGACAGAGAGATAGTGGTGTGTGTGAGAAGAGACTGATAGAAACAGTGACAGAGACAGAGACAGACATACAGTGACAGAGAGAGAGGGAGGGAGAGAGCGACAGAGATATAGAGGTGCGAGTGAGAGAGAGACTGAGAGAAACAGAGACAGAGACACAGAGAGACATACAGTGACATAGAGAGAGAGGGACAGAGAGATAGTGGTGTGTGTGAGAGGGAGACTGAGAGAAACATTGACAGAGACACAGACAGACATACAGTGACATTTAGAGAGCAGGGGTCAGAGAGATAGTGATGTGGTTGAGAGAGAGACTGAGTGAAACAGTGAAAGAGACACAGACAGACATACAGTGACAGAGAGAGAGGGAGGGAGAGAGCGACAGAGATATAGAGGTGCGAGTGAGAGAGAGACTGAGAGAAACAGAGACAGAGACACAGAGAGACATACAGTGACATTGAGAGAGAGGGACAGAGAGATAGTGGTGTGTGTGAGAAGAGACTGATAGAAACAGTGACAGAGACAGAGACAGACATACAGTGACAGAGAGAGAGGGACAGAGAGATAGTGGTGTGAGTGAGAGAGAGACTGTGAGAAACAGTGTCAGAGACATAGACATAGATACAGTGACAGAGATGTAGCGGTGGACAGAGAGATAGTCATGTGAGTGAGAGAGAGAGACTGAGTAAAACAGTGACAGAGACACAGATAGGCATACAGTGACAGAGAGAGAGGGATAGGGACAGAGATATAGTGGTGTTAGTGAGAGAGAGCCTTAGAGAAACCGTGACAGAGACACAGACAGACATACAATGATAGAGAGATAGTAGTGTGAGTGTGAGAGAGAATGAGAGAAACATTGACAGAGACACTGACAGACATACAGTGACAAAGAGAGAGAGGGACATAGAGATAGTGGCGAGTGAGAGACAGACTGAGAGTACCAAAAACAGAGACACAGACAGACATACAGTGACAGAGAGATAGTCGTGTGAGTGTGAGAGAGAATGAGAGAAACTGTGACAGAAACACAGACAGACATACAGTGACAGTGAGATAGCGGGGGAGAGAGCGATACTGGTGTGAGTGAGAGAGAGACTGAGAGAAACAGTGACAGAGAGAGAGAGAGGGAGAGGGACTCAAAGATAGTGGTGCAAGTGAGAGAGAGACTGAGAGAAACAGAGACAGAGACACAGACAGACATACAGTTACAGAGAGAGAGAGGGACAGAGAGATAGTGGTCTGACTGAGAGAGGGAATGAGAGAAACTGAGACAGAGACACAGACAGACATACAGTGACAGGTAGATAGAGGGACGGAAAGATAGTGGTATAGTGAGAGAGAGACTGAGAGAAACAGTGTCAGAGACATAGACATAGATACAGTGACAGAGAAATAGCGGGGGACAGAGAGATAGTCATGTGAGTGAGAGAGAGAGACTGAGAGAAACAGTGACAGAGACACAGATTGGCATACAGTGACAAAGAGATAGGGACAGGGACAGAGAGATAGTGGTGTGAGAGAGAGAGACTGAGAGAAACAGTGTCAGAGGCACAGACAGTCATACAGTGACAGAGAGAGAGGGACAGAGAGATAGTGGTGTGAGTGAGAGAGAGACTGAGAGAAACAGTGTCAGAGACATAGACATAGATACAGTGACAGAGAGATAGCGGGGGACAGAGAGATAGTCATGTGAGTGAGAGAGAGAGACTGAGAGAAACAGAGACAGCGACACAGACAGACATACAATGACAGAGAGATAGCGGGGGACAGAGAGAAAATGGTGTGAGAGAGAGAGAGACTGAGAGAAACTGAGACAGAGACACAGACAGATATACAGACAGAGAGAGAGAGAGTGAAAGAGAGATAGTGGTGTGTGTGAGAGAGAGACTGATAGAAACAGTGACAGAGACACAGATAGGCATACAGTGACAGAGAGAGAGGGAGAGGGACAGAGAGAAAGTCGTGTGAATGAGAGAGAGACTGAGAGAAACAGTGACAGAGACACAGACAGACATACAGTGAGACTGAGATAGCGGAGGAGAGAGCGATAGTGGTGTGTGTGCGAGAAAGACTGAGAGAAACTTTGACAGAGACACAGACAGACATACAGAGAGAGTGAGGGATTGGCACAGGGAGATAGTGGTGTGAGTGAGAGAGAGACTGAGAGAAACAGTGACAGAGACACAGACCGACATACAGTGACAGAGAGAGAGGGAGAAGGACAGATAGAGAGTGGTGTGAGTGAGAGAGAGACTGAGAGAAACAGAGACACAGACAGACATATAATGACTGAGAAAGACAGAGAGAGAGAGAGAGAGAGAGAGAGAGTGAGGGACAGATTATTGGTGCTGTGAGTGAGAGACAGACTGAGAGAAACAGAGACAGAGACACAGACAGACATACAGTGACAGAGGGAGAGAGGGACAGCGTAATAATGGTGTGATTGAGAGACAGACTGAGAGAAACAGACACAGAGACACAGAGAGAAATACAGTGAAAGAGAGATAGAGGGAGAGGTACAGAGAGATTGTTAGTGAGTGAGAGAGAGCCTTAGAGAAACCGTGACAGAGACAGAGACAGGCATACAATGATAGAGAGAGAGTGAGTGGGACAAAGAGATAGTGCTGTGATTGAGAGAGAGACTGAGAGAAACAGTGACAGAGACACAGACAGACCTACAGTGACAGAGAGAGAGGGGGGTGACAGAGATATTGTGGCGAGTGAGAGAGAGACTGAGAGAAACAGAGACAGAGACACAGACATACATACAGTGAGAGAAAGAGAGAGGGAGAGATTAATAGTGCTGTGAGTGAGAGAGAGACTGAGAGAAACAGTGACAGAGACACAGACAGACCTACAGTGACAGAGAGAGAGGGGGGTGACAGAGATATTGTGGCGAGTGAGAGAGAGACTGAGAGAAACAGAGACAGAGACACAGACATACATACAGTGAGAGAAAGAGAGCGGGAGAGATTAATAGTGGTGTGAGTGAGAGAGAGACTGAGAGAAACAGAGACAGAGACACAGACAGATATACAATGAAAGAGAGAGAGAGGGAGAGAGATAGTGGTGTGAGTGAGTGTGAGACTGAGAGAAACAGAGACAGAGACAAAGACAGACATACAGTGACAGAGAGAGTGAGGGACAGAGAGATAGTGGTGTGAGTGAGAGTAAGACTGAGAGAAACAGAACAGAGTCACAGACAGACATACAGTGACAGAGAGAGAGAGAGAGGGAGAGTGACTCAAAGATAGTGGTGCGAGTGAGAGAGAGACTGAGAGAAACAGCGACAGAGACACAGACAGAATAACAGTGACAGAGAGAGAGGGAGGGAGAGAGCGACAGAGATATAGAGGTGCGAGTGAGAGAGAGACTGAGAGAAACAGAGACAGAGACACAGAGAGACATACAGTGACATAGAGAGAGAGGGACAGAGAGATAGTGGTGTGTGTGAGAAGAGACTGATAGAAACAGTGACAGAGACAGAGATAGACATACAGTGACAGAGAGAGAGGGAGGGAGAGAGCGACAGAGATATAGAGGTGCGAGTGAGAGAGAGACTGAGAGAAACAGAGACAGAGACACAGAGAGACATACAGTGACATAGAGAGAGAGGGACAGAGAGATAGTGGTGTGTGTGAGAGGGAGACTGAGAGAAACATTGACAGAGACACAGACAGACATACAGTGACATTTAGAGAGCAGGGGTCAGAGAGATAGTGATGTGGTTGAGAGAGAGACTGAGTGAAACAGTGAAAGAGACACAGACAGACATACAGTGACAGAGAGAGAGGGAGGGAGAGAGCGACAGAGATATAGAGGTGCGAGTGAGAGAGAGACTGAGAGAAACAGAGACAGAGACACAGAGAGACATACAGTGACATTGAGAGAGAGGGACAGAGAGATAGTGGTGTGTGTGAGAAGAGACTGATAGAAACAGTGACAGAGACAGAGACAGACATACAGTGACAGAGAGAGAGGGACAGAGAGATAGTGGTGTGAGTGAGAGAGAGACTGTGAGAAACAGTGTCAGAGACATAGACATAGATACAGTGACAGAGAAGTAGCGGTGGACAGAGAGATAGTCATGTGAGTGAGAGAGAGAGACTGAGTGAAACAGTGACAGAGACACAGATAGGCATACAGTGACAGAGAGAGAGGGATAGGGACAGAGATATAGTGGTGTTAGTGAGAGAGAGCCTTAGAGAAACCGTGACAGAGACACAGACAGACATACAATGATAGAGAGATAGTAGTGTGAGTGTGAGAGAGAATGAGAGAAACATTGACAGAGACACTGACAGACATACAGTGACAAAGAGAGAGAGGGACATAGAGATAGTGGCGAGTGAGAGACAGACTGAGAGTACCAAAAACAGAGACACAGACAGACATACAGTGACAGAGAGATAGTCGTGTGAGTGTGAGAGAGAATGAGAGAAACTGTGACAGAAACACAGACAGACATACAGTGACAGTGAGATAGCGGGGGAGCGAG
This sequence comes from Pristiophorus japonicus, assembly GCF_044704955.1. NCBI lineage: Eukaryota > Metazoa > Chordata > Chondrichthyes > Pristiophoridae > Pristiophorus > Pristiophorus japonicus. The sequence continues at coordinate 4,618,490 of NW_027252779.1, forward strand.
CGATACTGGTGTGAGTGAGAGAGAGACTGAGAGAAACAGTGACAGAGAGAGAGAGAGGGAGAGGGACTCAAAGATAGTGGTGCAAGTGAGAGAGAGACAGAGAGAAACAGAGACAGAGACACAGACAGACATACAGTGACAGAGAGAGAGAGGGACAGAGAGGTGGTGGTGTGTGGGAGAGGGAGACTGAGAGAAACATTGACAGAGATACAGACAGACATACAGTGACATTTATAGATGCAGGGGTCAGAGAGATAGTGGTGTGGTTGAGCGAGAGACTGAGAGAAAGAGAGACAGAGAAACAGACAGACATACAGTGACAGAGAGAGAGAGAGAGAGAGAGGGAGATCGACAGAAATATAGTGGTGTGAGTGAGAGAGAGACTGAGAGAAACAGAGACAGAGACACAGAGAGACATACAGTGACAGAGAGAGAGGGACAGAGAGATAGTGGTGTCAGTGAGAGAGGGACTGAGAGAAACTGTGTCAGAGACACAGACATAGATACTGTGACAGCGAGATAGCGGGGGACAGAGAGATAGTCATGTGAGTGAGAGAGAGAGACTGAGAGAAACAGTGACAGAGACACAGATGGGCATACAGTGACAGAGAGAGAGGGAGAGGGAAAAAGGAGATTGTGGTGTGAGTGAGAGAGAGACTGAGAGAAACAATGACAGAGAGACAGAGAGTCATACAGTGACAGAGAGAGAGAGGGTCAGAGAGATAGTGGTGTGAGTGAGAGAGAGACTGAGAGAAAGAGAGACAGAGACACAGACAGATATAAAGTAACAGAGAGAGAGAGAGAGAGGGACAGAGAGAAAGTGGTGTGAGTGAGAGAGAGACTGAGAGAAAGAGAGACAGAGACACAGACAGACATACAGTGACTGGGAGAGAGAGGGAGAGGGACAGAGAGATAGAGGTGTGAGTGAGAGAGAGAATTAGAGAAACAGAGACAGAGACACAGACAGACTTACAGTAACAGCGAGATAGTGAGGGACAGAGGGATAGTGGTGAGAGTGAGAGAGAGACTGAGAGAAACAGAGACAGAGAAACAGACAGACATACATTGACAGAGAGAGAAGGACAGAGAGATAGTGGTGTGTGTGAGAGGGAGTCTGAGAGAAACATTGACAGAGACACATACAGACATACAGTGACATTTAGAGAGCAGGGGTCAGAGAGACAATGGTGTGGTTGAGAGAGAGACTGAGAGAAACAGTGAAAGAGACATAGACAGACATACAGTGACAGAGAGAGAGAGAGAGGGAGAGCGACAGAGATATAGTGGTGCGAGTGAGAGAGAGACTGAGAGAAACAGTGACAGAGACACAGACAGATATACAATGAAAGAGAGAGAGAGAGAAAGAGAGAAAGAGAGGGACAGAGTAATAGTGCTATGAGTGAGAGTGAGACTGAGAGAAACAGAGACAGAGACACAGACAGACATACATGACGGAGGAAGATTGGGACAGAGAAATACTGGTGTGATTGAAAGAGAGACTGAGAGAAACAGAGACAGAGACACAGACAGAAATACATTGAAAGAGAGAGAAGGGGAGAGGGACAGAGAGATTTTTGTGTGACTGAGAGAGAGACTGAGAGAAACAGTGACAGAGACACAGACTGACATAAAGTGACAGAGAGAGAGAGCGACAGAGAGATAGTGTTGTGAATGAGAGAGAGACTGAGAGAAAAAGTGACAAGACACACAGATTGGCATACAGTGTCAAAGAGATAGGGACAGGTTCAGAGAGATAGTGGTGTGAGAGAGAGAGAGACTGAGAGAAACAGTGTCAGAGGCACAGACAGTCATACAGTGACAGAGAGAGAGGGACAGAGAGATAATGGTGTGAGTGAGAGAGAGACTGAGAGAAGCAGTGTCAGAGACATAGACATAGATACAGTGACAGAGAGATAACGGGGGACAGAGAGAAAATGGTGTGAGTGAGAGAGAGACTGAGAGAAACTGAGACAGAGACACAGACAGACATACAATGACAGAGAGATAGCGGGGGACAGAGAGAAAATGGTGTGAGTGAGAGAGAGACTGAGAGAAACTGAGACAGAGACACAGACAGATATACAGACAGAGAGAGAGAGAGTGAAAGAGAGATAGTGGTGTGTTTGACAGAGAGACTGATAGAAACAGTGTCAGAGGCACAGACATCGATACAGTAACAGAGAGATAGCGGGGAACAGAGAGATAGTCATGTGAGTGAGAGAGAGAGAGACTGAGAGAAACAGTGAGAGAGGCACAGACATAGATACAGTGACAGAGAGATAGCGGGGGACAGAGAGAAAATGGTGTGAGAGAGAGAGAGACTGAAAGAAACAGTGACAGAGACACAGACAGACATACAGTGAGACTGAGATAGCGGAGGAGAGAGCGATAGTGGTGTGAGTGAGAGAGACAGAGAGAAACTTTGACAGAGACACAGACAGACATACAGAGAGAGTGAGGGATTGGGACAGGAAGATAGTGGTGTGAGTGAGAGAGAGACTGAGAGAAACAGTGACAGAGACACAGACAGACATACAATGATATAGAGAGAGTGAGTGGGACAAAGAGCGAGAGAGAGAGAGACTGAGAGAAACAGTGACAGAGACACAGACAGACCTACACTGACAGAGAGAGAGGGGGGTGACAGAGAGATTGTGGCGAGTGAGAGAGCGATTGATAGAAACAGAGACAGAGACACAGACAGACAGACAGTGAGAGAAAGAGAGAGGGAGAGATTAATAGTGGTGTGAGTGAGAGAGAGACTGAGTGAAACAGAGACAGAAACACAGACAGACATTCGGAGACTGAGAGAGAGAGGTAGAGAATAATAGTGGTGTGTGTGAGAGAGTGACTGAGAGAAACAGAGACAGAGACACAGGCAGACATACAGTGAGAGAAAGAGAGAGGGAGAGATTAATAGTGGTGTGAGTGAGAGAGAGAATGAGAGAAACTGAGACAGAGACACAGACAGACATACAATGACAGAGAGAGTGAGGGACAGAGAGATAGTGGTGTGAGTGAGAGTAAGACTGAGAGAAACAGAACAGAGTCACAGACAGACATACAGTGACAGAGAGAGTGAGAGGGAGAGGGACTCAAAGATAGTGGTGCGAGTGAGAGAGAGACTGAGAGAAACAGTGACAGAGACACAGACAGACATACGGTGATAGAGAGAGAGAGGGACAGAGAGATAGTGGTGTGTGTGAGAGGGAGACTGAGAGAAACATTGACAGAGACACAGACAGACATACAGTGACATTTAGAGTGCAGGGGTCAGAGAGATAGTGATGTGGTTGAGAGAGAGACTGAGTGAAACAGTGAAAGAGTAACAGACAGACATACAGTGACAGAGAGAGAGGGAGGGAGAGAGCGACAGAGATATAGTGGTGCGAGTGAGAGAGAGACTGAGAGAAACAGAGACAGAGACATAGAGAGACATACAATGACATAGAGAGAGAGGGACAGAGAGATCGTGGTGTGTGTGAGAGAGAGACTGATAGAAACAGTGACAGAGACACAGATAGACATACAGTGACAGAGAGAGGGGGACAGAGAGATAGTGGTGTGAGTGAGAGAGAGACTGAGAGAAACAGTGTTAGAGACATAGACATAGATACAGTAACAGAGATGTAGCGGTGGACAGAGAGATAGTCATGTGAGTGAGAGAGAGAGACTGAATGAAACAGTAACAGAGACACAGATAGGCATACAGTGACAGAGAGAGAGGGATAGGGACAAAGAGATTGTGGTGTGAGTTAGAGAGAGAATGAGAGAAACATTGACAGAGACACAGACAGACATACAGTGACAGAGAGAGAGAGGGACATAGAGATAGTGGCGAGTGATAGAGAGACTGAAAGACACAGAAGCAGAGACACAGACAGACATGCATTGACAGAGAGAGAGTGGGGTGACAGAGAGATAGTGGCGAGTGAGAAAGAGATTGAGAGAGACAGAGACAGAGACACATAGAGACATACAGTGACAGAGAGAGAGAGGGAGAGAGTAATAATGGTTTGAGTGAGAGAGAGAATGATAGAAACAGAGACAGAGACACAGACAGACATACAATGACAGAGAGAGAGAGGGACAGAGAGATAGTGGTGTGAGTGAGAGTGAGATTGAGAGAAACAGAACAGAGTCACAGACAGATATACAGTGACAGAGAGAGAGAGAGGGAGAGGGACTCAAAGATAGTGGTGCGAGTGAGAGAGAGACTGAGCGAAACAGAGACAGAGACACAGACAGACATACAGTGACAGAGAGAGAGAGGGACAGAGAGATAGTGGTGTGTGTGAGAGAGAGACTGAGAAAAACAGTGAAAGAGAAACAGACAGACATACAGTGACAGAGAGAGAGAGAGAGAGAGAGGGAGAGCGACAGAAATATAGTGGTGCCAGTGAGAGAGAGACTGAGAGAAACAGAGACAGAGACACAGAGAGACATACAGTGACAGAGAGAGAGAGGGACAGAAAGATAGTGTTGAGTGTGAGAAACAGACTGATAGAAACAGTGACAGAGACACAGACAGATATAAAGTGACAGAGAGAGAGGTACAGAGAGATAGTGGTGTGAGTGAGAGAGAGACTGAGAGAAACAGTGTCAGAGACACAGACATAGATACTGGGACAGCGAGATAGCGGGGGAGAGAGCGATAGTGGTGTGAGTGAGAGAGAGACTGAGAGAAACAGCGACAGAGACACAGACAGACTTACAGTGACAGAGAGATAGTGCGGGACAGAGGGATAGTGGTGTGAGTGAGAGAGAGACTGAGAAAAACAGAGACAGAGACACAGACAGACATACATGACAGAGGGAGAGTGGGACAGAGTAATAGTGGTGTGATTGAGAGAGAGACTGAGAGAAACAGAGACAGAGACACAGACAGAAATACAGTGAAAGGGAGAGAAGGGGAGAGGGACAGAGAGATTTTTGTGTGATTGAGAGAGAGACGGAGAGAAACAGTGACTGAGACACAGACTGACATACAGTGACAGAGATAGAGAGCGAAAGAGAGATAGTGTTATGAGTGAGAGAGAGACAGCGAGAAACAGTGACAGAGATACAGACAGACATACAGGTACAGAGAGAGAGAGGGACAGAGAGATAGTGGTGTGTTTGTGAGAGAGACTGAGAAAAACAGTGAAAGAGAAACGGACAGACATACAGTGACAGAGAGAGAGAGAGAGAGAGGGAGAGCGACAGAAATATAGTGGTGCGAGTGAGAGAGAGACTGAGAGAAACAGAGACAGAGACACAGAGAGACATACAGTGACAGAGAGAGAGGGACAGAAAGATAGTGTTGAGTGTGAGAAACAGACTGATAGAAACAGTGTCAGAGACACAGACAGATATACAGTGACAGAGAGAGAGGGACAGAGAGATAGTCATGTAATTGAGAGAGAGAGACTGAGAGAAACAGTGACAGAGGCACAGATAGGCATACAGTGAAAGAGAGAGAGAGGGACAGAGAGATAGTGGTGTGAGTGATAGAGAGACTGAGAGAAAAAGAGACAGAGACACAGACAGATATACAGTAACAGAGAGAGAGAGAGAGAGAGGGACAGAGAGAAAGTGGTGTGAGTGAGAGAGAGAGTGAGAGAAACAGTGACAGAGACACAGACAGACATACAGTGACAGTGAGATAGAGGGGGTGAGAGCGATAGTGGTGTGAGTGAGAGAGAGACTGAGAGAAACAGTGACAGAGACACAGACTTACATACAGTGAAAGAGAGAGAGAGCGACAGAGAGATAGTGTTGTGAGTGCGGGAGTGACTAAGAGAAACAGAGACAGAGACACAGACAGACTTACAATAACAGCGAGATAGTGAGGGACAGATGGATAGTGGTGTGAGTGAGAGAGAGAATTAGAGAAACTGAGACAGAGACACAGACAGAGATACCGTGACAGAGATAGAGAGAGAAAGAGAGAGCGAGAGGGACAGAGTAATAGCGCTATGAGTGAGAGTGAGACTGAGAGAAACAGCGACAGAGACACAGACAGACATACATGACGGAGGGAGATTGGGACAGAGTAGTAATGGTGTGATTGAAAGAGAGACTGAGAGAAACAGAGACAGAGACACAGACAGAAATGCAGTGAAAGAGAGAGAAGGGGAGAGGGACAGAGAGACGTTTGTCTGATTGAGAAAGAGACTGAGAGAAACAGTGACAGAGACACAGACTGACATACAGTGACAGAGAGAGAGAGAGAGGGAGAGCGACAGAGATATAGTGGTGCGAGTGAGAGAGAGACTGAGAGAAACAGTGACAGAGACACAGACTGACAAACAGTGACAGAGAGAGAGAGAGAGGGAGAGCGACAGAGATATAGTGGTGCGAGTGAGAGAGAGACTGAGAGAAACAGTGACAGAGACACAGACAGACATACAGTGACAGAGAGAGAGGGACATAGAGATAGTGGTGTGAGTGAGAGAGAGACTGAGAGAAACAGTGACAGAGACACAGAGAGACATAGAGTGACAGAGAGACAGAGGGACAGAGAGATAGTGGTGTGATGAGAGAGAGACTGAGAGAAAGAGTGTCAGAGACACAGACAGAGATACATTGACAGAGAGATAGCGGGGGACAGAGAGATAGTCATGTGAGTGAGAGAGAGAGACTGAGAGAAACAGTGACAGAGACACAGATATGCATACAGTGACAGAGGGAGAGGGACAGGGACAAAGAGATTGTGGTGTGAGTGAGAGGGAGACTGCGAGAAACAGAACAGAGACACAGACATACATACAGTGACAGAGAGAGAGGGGCAGAGAGATAGTGGTGTGTGTGTGACGGAGACTTAGAGAATCATTGACAGAGACACAGACAGATATACAGTGACATTTAGAGAGCACGGATCAGAGAGATAGTGGTGTGGTTGAGAGAGAGACTGAGAGAAACAGTGAAAGAGAAACAGACAGACATACAGTGACAGAGAGAGAGAGGGAGGGAGGTAGAGCGACAGAGATATAGTGGTGCGAGTGAGAGAGAGACAGAGAGGTAGAGAGAAACAGAGACAGAGACACAAAGAGACATACACTGACAGAGAGAGAGAGGGACAGAGAGATAGTGTTGTGTGTGAGAGAGAGACTGATAGAAACTGTGACAGAGACACAGGCAGACATAAAGTGACAGAGAGAGAGGGACAGAGAGATGGTGTGAGTGAGAGAGAGACTGAGAGAAACAGTGTCAGAGACACAGACATAGATACAGTGACAGAGAGAGAGAGGGACAGAGAGATAGTGGTGTGAGTGAGAGAGAGACTGAGAGAAACATTGACAGAGACACAGACAGACATACAGTGACAGAGAGAGAGAGGGACATAGAGATAGTGGCGAGTGAGAGAGAGACTGAGAGGAACAAAACAGAGACACAGACAGAGATACATTGACAGAGAGAGAGGGGGGTGACAGAGAGAAAGTGGCGTGAGTGAGAGAGAGAAATTGTGACAGAGACACAGACAGACATACAGTGACAGTGAGATAGTGGGGGAGAGAGCGATAGTGGTGTGAGTGAGAGAGAGACTGAGAGAAACAGTGACAGAGACACAGAGAGACATACAGTGATAGAGAGAGAGAGGGACATAGAGATAGTGGCGAGTGATAGAGAGACTGAAAGAAACAGAAGCAGAGACACAGACAGACATACATTGACAGAGAGAGAGTGGGGTGACAGAGAGATAGTGGCGAGTGAGAAAGAGATTGAGAGAGACAGAGACAGAGACACATAGAGACATACAGTGACAGAGAGAGAGAGGGAGAGATTAATAGTGGTGTGAGTGAGAGAGATGGTGCGAGAAACAGAGACAGAGACACAGACATACATTCAGTGACAAAGAGAGAGAGAGGGAGAGAGTAATAGTGGTTTGAGTGAGAGAGAGAATGAGAGAAACAGAGACAGAGAAACAGACAGACATACAATGACAGAGAGAGAGAGGGACAGAGAGATAGTGGTGTGAGTGAGAGTGAGACTGAGAGAAACAGAACAGAATCACAGACAGATATACAGTGACAGAGAGAGAGAGGGAGAGAGGGAGAGCGACAGAAATATTGTGGTGCGAGTGAGAGAGAGATTGAGAGAAACAGAGACAGAGACACAGAGAGACATACAGTGACAGAGAGAGAGAGGGACAGAAAGTTAGTGTTAAGTGTGAGAAACAGACTGATAGAAACAGTGACAGAGACACAGACAGATATACAGTGACAGAGAGGGAGGGACAGAGAGATAGTGGTGTGAGTGAGAGAGAGACTGAGAGAAACAGTGTCAGAGACACAGACATAGATACTGTGACAGCGAGATAGCGGGGGACAGAGAGATAGTCATGTGAGTGAGAGAGAGAGACTGAGAGAAACAGTGACAGAGACACAGATAGGCATACAGTGACAGAGAGAGAGGGAGAGGGACAAAGGAGAGTGTGGTGTCAGTGAGAGAGAGACTGAGAGAAACAATGACAGAGACACAGACAGTCATACCGTGACAGAGAGAGAGAGGGACAGAGAGATAGTGGTGTGAGTGAGAGAGAGACTGAGAGAAACGGAGACAGCGACACAGACAGTCAAACTATGACAGAGATAGCGAGGGACAGAGAGATAGTGGTGTGAGTGAGAGAGAGACTGAGAGAAAGAGAGACAGAGACACAGACAGATATACAGTAACAGAGAGAGAGAGAGAGAGGGACAGAGAGAAAGTGGTGTGAGTGAGAGAGAGACTGAGAGAAACAGTGACAGAGACACAGACTGACATACAGTGACAGAGAGAGAGGGACATAGAAATAGTGGTGTGAGTGAGAGAGAGACTGAGAGATACAGTGACAGAGACACAGAGAGACATACAGTGACAGAGAGAGAGAGGGACAGAGAGATAGTGGTGTGTGTGAGAGAGTGACCTACAGAAAATGTGACAGAGACACAGACAGACATACCGTGACAAAGAGAGAGGGACAGAGAGATAGTGGTGTGAGTGAGAGAGAGACTGAGAGAAACAGTGTCAGAGACACAGACATAGATACATTGACAGAGAGATAGCGGGGGACAGAGAGATAGTCATGTGAGTGAGAGAGAGAGACTGAGAGAAACAGTGACAGAGACACAGACAGACATACAGTGACAGTGAGATAGCGGGGGAGAGAGCGATAGTGGTGTGAGTGAGAGAGAGACTAAGAGAAACAGTGACAGAGACACAGACTGACATACAGTGACAGAGAGAGAGAGCGACAGAGAGATAGTGTTGTGAGTACGGGAGTGACTGAGAGAAACAGAGACAGAGACACAGACAGACATACAGTGACTGAGAGAGAGAGGGAGAGGGACAGAGAGATAGAGGTGTGAGTGAGAGAGAGAATTAGAGAAACAGAGGCAGAGACACAGAGAGACTTACAGTAACAGCGAGATAGTGAGGGACAGAGGGATAGTGGTGAGAGTGAGAGAGAGACTGAGAGAAACAGTGAAAGAGACACAGACAGACATACAGTGACAGAGAGAGAGAGGGACAGAGAGATAGTGGTGTGTGTGAGAGGGAGTCTGAGAGAAACATTGACAGAGACACATCCAGACAGACAGTGACATTTAGAGAGCAGGGGTCAGAGAGATAATGGTGTGGTTGAGAGAGAGACTGAGAGAAACAGTGAAAGAGACAAAGACAGACATACAGTGACAGAGAGAGAGGGAGAGGGAGAGCGACAGAGATATAGTGGTGCGAGTGAGAGAGAGACAGAGAGAAACAGAGACAGAGACACAAAGAAACATACACTGACAGAGAGAGAGAGGGACAAAGAGATAGTGGTGTGAGTGAGAGAGAGACTGAGAGAAACAGAGACAGAGACACAGACAGACATACAGTGACAGAGAGATAGTAGTGTGAGTGTGAGAGAGAATGAGAGAAACATTGCCAGAGACACAGACAGACATACAGTGACAAAGAGAGAGAGGGACATAGAGATAGTGGCGAGTGAGAGAGAGACTGAGAGGAACAAAAACAGAGACACAGACAGAGATACATTGACAGAGAGAGAGGGGGGTGACAGAGAGAAAGTGGTGTGAGTGAGAGAGAGAAACTCTGACAGAGACACAGACAGACATACAGTGACAGTGAGATACCGGGGGAGAGAGCGATAGTGGTGTGAGTGAAAGAGAGACTGAGAGAAACAGACAGAGACACAGACAGACATACATTGACAGAGAGAGAGAGTGGGGTGACAGAGAGATAGTAGCGAGTGAGAAAGTGATTGAGAGAGACAGAGACAGAGACACATAGAGAGATACAGTGACAGAGAGAGAGAGGGAGAGATTAATAGTGGTGTGAGTGAGAGAGATAGTGCGAGAAACAGAGACAGAGACACAGACATACATTCAGTGACAAAGAGAGAGAGAGGGAGAGAGTAATAGTGGTTTGAGTGAGAGAGAGAATGAGAGAAACAGAGACAGAGAAACAGACAGACATACAATGACAGAGAGAGAGAGGGACAGAGAGATAGTGGTGTGAGTGAGAGAGAGACTGAGAGAAACAGAACAGAGTCACAGACAGATATACAGTGACAGAGAGAGAGAGAGAGAGGGAGAGCGACAGAAATATAGTGGTGCGAGTGAGAGAGAGACTGAGAGAAACAGAGACATAGACACAGAGAGACATACAGTGACAGAGAGAGAGAGAGGGACAGAAAGATAGTGTTGAGTGTGAGAAACAGACTGATAGAAACAGTGACAGAGACACAGACAGATATACAGTGACAGAGAGAGAGGGACAGAGAGATAGTGGTGTGAGTGAGAGAGAGACTGAGAGAAACAGTGTCAGAGACACAGACATAGATACTGTGACAGCGAGATAGCGGGGGACAGAGAGATCGTCATGTGAGTGAGAGAGAGAGACTGAGAGAAACAGTTACAGAGACACAGATAGGCATACAGTGACAGAGAGAGAGGGAGAGGGACAAAGGAGAGTGTGGTGTGAGTGAGAGAGAGACTGAGAGAAACAATGACAGAGACACAGATAGTCATACAGTGACAGACAGAGAGAGGGACAGAGAGATAGTGGTGTGAGTGAGAGAGAGACTGAGAGAAATGGAGACAGCGACACAGAGAGTCAAACTATGACAGAGATAGCGAGGGACAGAGAGATAGTGGTGTGAGTGTGAGAGAGACTGAGAGAAAGAGAGACAGAGACACAGACAGATATACAGTAACAGAGAGAGAGAGAGAGAGGGACAGAGAGAAAGTGGTGTGAGTGAGAGAGAGACTGAGAGAAACAGTGACAGAGACACAGACAGACATACAGTGACAGTGAGATAGCGGGGGAGAGAGCGATAGTGGTGTGAGTGAGAGAGAGACTGAAAGAAACATTGACAGAGACACATACTGACATACAGTGACAGAGAGAGTGCGACAGAGCGATAGTGTTGTGAGTGCGGGAGTGACTGAGAGAAACAGAGACAGAGATACAGACAGACATACAATGACTGGGAGAGAGAGGGAGAGGGAAAGAGAGATAGAGTTGTGAGTGAGAGAGAGAATTAGAGAAACAGAGACAGAGACACAGAGAGACTTACAGTAACAGCGAGATAGTGAGGGCCAGAGGGATAGTGGTGAGATTGAGAGAGAGACTGAGAAAAACAGTGAAAGAGACACAGACAGACATACAGTGACAGAGAGAGAGAGAGACAGAGAGATAGTGGTGTGTGTGAGAGGGAGTCTGAGAGAAACATTGACAGAGACACATACAGACATACAGTGACATTTAGAGAGCAGGGGTCAGAGAGATAGTGGTGTGGTTGAGAGAGAGACTGAGAGAAACAGTGAAAGAGACATAGACAGACATACAGTGACAGAGAGAGAGAGAGAGGGAGAGCGACAGAGATAATGGTGCGAGTGAGAGAGAGACTGAGAGAAACAGTGACAGAGACACAGACAGACATACAGTGACAGAGAGAGAGGGACATAGAGATAGTGGTGTGAGTGAGAGAGAGACTGAGAGAAACAGTGACAGAGACACAGAGAGACATACAGTGACAGAGAGAGAGAGGGACAGAGAGATAGTGGTGTGTGTGAGAGAGTGACCTACAGAAAATGTGACAGAGACACAGACAGACATACCGTGACAAAGAGAGAGGGACAGAGAGATAGTGGTGTGAGTGAGAGAGAGACTGAGAGAAACAGTGTCAGACACACAGACACAGATACATTGACAGAGAGATAGCGGGGGACAGAGAGATAGTTAAGTGAGTGAGAGAGAGACTGAGAGAAACAGTGACAGAGACACAGAGAGACATACAATGACAGAGAGAGAGAGGGACAGAGAGATAGTGGTGTGAGTGAGAGAGAGACTGAGAAAAACAGAACAGAGACACAGACAGACATACAGTGACAGAGAGAGAGGGACAGGGAGATAGTGGTGTTTGTGTGAGGGAGACTTAGAGAAACATTGACAGAGACACAGACAGACATACAGTGACATTTAGAGAGCATGGGTCAGAGAGATAGTGGTGTGGTTGAGAGAGAGACTGAGAGAAACAGTGAAAGAGAAACAGACAGACATACAGTGACAGAGAGAGAGAGAGAGAGGGAGAGCGACAGAGATATAGTGGTGCGAGTGAGAGAGAGAGAGAGAGAGAAACAGAGACAGAGACACAGAGAGCCATACAGTGACAGAGAGAGAGAGGGACAGAGAGATAGTGTTCTGTGTGAGAGAGAGACTGATAGAAACTGTGACAGAGACACAGACAAACTTACAATGACAGAGCGAGAGGGACAGAGAGATGGTGTGAGTGAGAGAGAGACTGAGAGAAACAGTGTCAGAGACACAGACATAGATACAGTGACAGAGAGAGAGAGGGACAGAGAGATAGTGGTGTGAGTGAGAGAGAGACTGAGAGAAACAGAGACAGCAACACAGACAGACATACAGTGACAGAGATAGCGGGGGACAGAGAGATAGTGGTGTGAGTCAGAGAGAGACTGAGTGAAACAGTGACAGAAACACAGACAGATATACAGTGACAGTGAGATAGCGGGGGAGAGAGCGATAGTGGTGTGAGTGAGAGAGAGACTGAGAGAAACAGAGATAGAGACACAGACAGACTTACAGTGACAGCGAGATAGTGCGGGACAGAGGGATAGTGGTGTGAGTGAGAGAGAGGCTGAGAGAAACAGAGACAGAGACGCAGACAGAGATATAGTGACAGAGATAGAGAGAGAGAGAGAGAGAGAGAGAGAGGGAGAGAGTAATAGTGCTATGAGTGAGAGAGAGACTGAGAGAAACATAGACTGAGACACAGACAGACATACATGACAGAGGGAGAGTGGGACAGAGTAATAGTGGTGTGATTGAGAGAGAGACTGATAGAAACAGAGACAGAGACACAGACAGAAATGCAGTGAAAGGGAGAGAAGGGGAGAGGGATAGAGAGATTTTTGTGTGATTGAGAGAGAGACGGAGAGAAACAGTGACCGAGACACAGACTGACATACAGTGACAGAGATAGAGAGCGACATAGATATAGTGTTGTGAGTGAGAGAGCGACTGCGAGTAACAGTGACAAGGGCACAGACAGACAGACAGTGACAGAGAGAGAGGGACAGTGCGATAGTGGTGTGAGTGAGAGAGTGACATAGAGAAACAGAGACAGAGACACCGACAGACATACAGTGACTGGGAGAGAGTGGGAGAGGGATAGATAATAAGGATGTGAGTGGGAGAGAGAGACTGAGATAAACAGTGACAGAGACACAGACAGAAATACAGTGACAGATTGAGAGAGAGGGAGAGGGACAGAGGTATAGAGGTGTGAGTGAGAGAGAGATTGAGAGAAACAGAGACAGTGACACAGACAGACATACAGTGAAAGAGAGAGGGAGGGAGAGGGACAGAGAGATAGTGGTGTGAGCGAGAGAGAGACTGTGAGAAACAGAGAGAGAGAGAAACAGACTGATATACAGTGACAGGGAGAGAGAGAGAGAGGGACAGAGAGAGAGATAGTGGTGTGAGTGAGAGAGAGACTGAGAGAAACAGTGACAGAAACGCAGACATACATACAGAGGGAGAGAGGGAGAGGGACAGAGAGTTTGTGGTGTGAGTGAGAGAGAGACTGAGAGAAACAGTGACAGAGAGACCGACAGACATACAATGACAGAGTGAGAGAGGGACAGAGAGATAGTGGTTTGACTGAGAGAGAGATTGAGAGAAACAGTGACAGAGTCACAGACAGACATACAGTGACAGAGAGAGAGGGACAGAGAGATGGTGTGAGTGAGAGAGAGACTTAGAGAAACAGTGTCAGAGACAGAGACATAGATACAATGACAGAGAGAGAGAGGGACAGAGAGATAGTGGTGTGAGTGAGAGATAGACTGAGAGAAAAAGAGACAGCAACACAGACAGACATACAATGACAGAGATAGCGGGGGACAGAGAGATAGTGGTGTGAGTGAGAGAGAGACTGAGAGAAAGAGAGACAGAGACACAGAGAGATATACAGTAACAGAGAGAGAGGGAGAGGGACAGAGAGAAAGTGGTGTGAGTGAGAGAGAGACTGAGTGAAACAGTGGCAGAGACACAGACAGATATACAGTTACAGTGAGATAGCGGGGGAGAGAGCGATAGTGGTGTGAGTGAGAGAGAGACTGAGATAAACAGAGACAGAGACACAGACAGACTTACAGTGACAGCGAGATAGTGCGGGACAGAGGGATAGTGGTGTGAGTGAGAGAGAGACTGAGAGAAACAGAGACAGAGACACAGAATGAGATATAGTGACAGAGATAGAGAGAGAGAGAGAGAGAGAGAGAGAGGGACAGAGTAATAGTGCTATGAGTGAGAGAGAGACTGAGAGAAACAGAGACAGAGACAGAGACAGACATACATGACAGAGGGAGAGTGGGACAGAGTAATAGTGGTGTGATTGAGAGAGAGACTGAGAGAAACAGTGACAGAGACACAGACAGAAAAACAGTGAAAGGGAGAGAAGGGGAGAGGGACAGAGAGATTTTTGTGTGATTGAGAGAGAGACGGTGAGAAACAGTGACAGAGACACAGACTGACATACACTGACAGAGATAGAGAGCGATAGAGAGATAGTGGTGTGTGTGTAAGAGAGACTGAGAAAAACAGTGAAAGAGAAATGGACAGACATACAGTGACAGAGAGAGAGAGAGAGAGAGGGAGAGCGACAGAAATATAGTGGTGCGAGTGAGCGAGAGACTGAGAGAAACAGAGACAGAGACAGAGAGAGACATACTGTGACAGAGATAGAGAGAGAGAGAGAGAGAGAGCGAGAGGGACAGAGTAATAGTGCTATGAGTGAGAGTGAGACTGAGAGAAACAGAGACAGAGACACAGACAGACATACATGACGGAGGGAGATTGGGACAGAGTAATAGTGGTGTGATTGAAAGAGAGACTGAGAGAAACAGAGACAGAGACACAGACAGAAATACAGTAAAAGAGAGAGATGGGAAGAGAGACAGAGAGATGTTTGTGTGATTGAGAGAGAGACTGAGAGAAACAGTGACAGAGACACAGACTGACATACAGTGACAGAGAGTTGGAGAGAGGGAGATCGACAGAGATATAGTGGTGCGAGTGAGAGAGAGACTGAGAGAAACAGTGACAGAGACACAGACAGACATACAGTGACAGAGAGAGAGGGACATAGAGATAGTGGTGTGAGTGAGAGAGAGACTGAGAGAAACAGTGACAGAGACACAGAGAGACATACAGTGACAGAGAGAGAGAGGGACAGAGAGATAGCGGTGTGAATGAGAGAGAGACTGAGAGAAAGAGTGTCAGAGTAACAGACAGAGATACATTGACAGAGAGATAGCGGGGGACAGAGAGATAGTCATGTGAGTGAGAGAGAGAGACTGAGAGAAACAGTGACCGAGACACAGATAGGCATACAGTGACAGAGGGAGAGGGACAGGGACAAAGAGATTGTGGTGTGAGTGAGAGAGAGAATGAGAGAAACAATGACAGAGACACAGACAGACATACAATGAGAGAGAGAGAGAGGGACAGAGAGATAGTGGTGTGAGTGAGAGAGAGACTGCGAGAAACAGAACAGAGACACAGACATACATACAGTGACAGAGAGAGAGGGACAGAGAGATAGTGGTGTGTGTGTGATGGAGACTTAGAGAAACATTGACAGAGAAACAGACAGACATACAGTGACATTTAGAGAGCGGGGTCAGAGAGATAGTGGTGTGGTTGAGAGAGAGACTGAGAGAAACAGTGAAAGAGACACAGACAGACATACAGTGACAGAGAGAGAGAGAGAGAGGGAGGGAGAGCGACAGAGATATAGTGGTGCGAGTGAGAGAGAGACAGAGAGAAACAGAGACAGAGACACAAAGAGACATACAGACAGAGAGAGAGTGGGACAGAGAGATAGTGTTGTGTGTGAGAGAGAGACTGATAGAAACTGTGACAGAGACAGAGACAGAAATACAGTGACAGAGAGAGAGGGACAGAGAGATGGTGTGAGTGAGAGAGAGACTGAGAGAAACATTGTCAGAGACACAGACATAGATACAGTAACAGAGAGAGAGGGAGAGGGACAGAGAGAAAGTGGTGTGAGTGAGAGAGAGACTGAGTGAAACAGTGACAGAGACACAGACAGATATACAGTGACAGTGACATAGCGGGGGAGAGAGCGATAGTGGTGTGAGTGAGAGAGAGACTGAGATAAACAGAGACAGAGACACAGACAGCCTTACAGGGACAGCGAGATAGTGCGGGACAGAGGGATAGTGGTGTGAGTGAGAGAGAGACTGAGAGAAACAGAGACAGAGACACAGACAGAGATATAGTGACAGAGAAAGAGAAAGAGAGAGAGAGAGAGGGACAGAGTAACAGTGCTATGAGTGAGAGAGAGACTGAGAGAAACAGAGACAGAGACACAGACAGACATACATGACAGAGGGAGAGTGGGACAGAGTAATAGTGGTGTGATTGAGAGAGAGACTGAGAGAAACAGAGACAGAAACACAGACAGAAATACAGTGAAAGGGAGAGAAGGGGAGAGGGACAGAGAAATGTTTGTGTGATTGAGAGAGAGACGGAGAGAAACAGTGACAGAGACACAGACTGACATACAGTGACAGAGATAGAGAGCGACAGAGAGATAGTGTTGTGAGTGAGAGAGAGACTGCGAGAAACAGTGACAGAGACACAGACAGACAGAAAGTGACAGAGAGAGAGGGACAGAGCGATAGTGGTGTGAGTGAGAGAGTGACTGAGAGAAACAGAGACAGAGACACCGACAGACATACAGTGACTGGGAGAGAGTGGGAGAGGGACAGAGAGATAATGATGTGAGTGGGAGAGAGAGACTGAGAGCAACAGTGACAGAGACACATACAGAAATACAGTGAGAGAGAGAGAGAGAGGGAGAGGGACAGAGATATCGAGGTGTGAGTGAGAGAGAGACTGAGAGAAACAGAGACAGAGACACAGACAGACTTACATTGACAGCGCGATAGTGGGGGAAAGAGGGATAGTGGTGTGAGTGAGAGAGAGACTGAGAGAAACAGAGACAGTGACACAGACAGACATGCAGTGAAAGAGAGAGGGAGGGAGAGGGACAGAGAGATAGTGGTGTGAGCGAGAGAGACTGAGAGAAACAGAGAGAGAGGCACAGACTGATATACAGTGACAGGGAGAGAGAGAGAGAGGGGCAGAGAGAGAGGTAGTGGTGTGAGTGAGAGAGAGACTGAGAGAAATAGTGACAGAGAGTCCGACAGACATACAATGACAGAGTGAGAGAGGGACAGAGAGATAGTGGTTTGACTGAGAGAGAGACTGAGAGAAACAGTGACAGTCACAGACAGACATACAGTGACAGAGAGAAAGGGACAAAGAGATGGTGTGAGTGAGAGAGAGACTGAGAGAAACAGAACAGAGTCACAGACAGACATACAGTGAGAGAGAGATAACGGGACAGAGAGATAATGGTGTGAGTGAGAGAGAGACTGAGAGAAACAGAGACAGAGACACACGGAGACATACAGTGACAGAGTGAGAGAGGGACAGAGATATCGTGGTGTGAGTGAGAGAGTGACTGAGGAAACAGAGTCAGAGACACAGACAGACATACAGTGACAGAGGGAGAGTGGGACAGAGTAATAGTGGTGTGATTGAGAGAGAGACTGAGAGAAACAGAGACAGAGACACAGACAGAAATACAGTGAAAGAGAGAGAAGGGGAGAGGGACAGAGAGATTTTGGTGTGATTGAGAGAGAGACTGAGAGAAACAGTGACAGAGACACAGACTGACATACAGTGACTGAGATAGAGAGCGACAGAGAGATAGTGTTGTCAGTGAGAGAGAGACTGAGAGAAACAGTGACAGACACACAGACAGACATACAGTGACTGGGAGAGAGAGGGAGAGAGACAGAGAGATAGTGATGTGAGTGCGAGAGAGAGACAGAGAGAAACAGTGACAGAGACGCAGACAGACATACAGTGACAGAGAGATGAGGGAGAGGGACAGAAATATCGATGTGTGAGTGAGAGAGAGAGTGAGAGAAACAGAGAGAGTCACACAGTCTGATATACAGTTACAGGGAGAGAGAGAGAGAGAGGGACAGAGAGAGAGATAGTGGTGTGAGTGAGAGAGAGAGACTGAGAGAAACAGTGACAGAAACATAGACAGATATACAGAGAGAGAGAGGGAGAGGGACAGAGAGTTTGTGGTGTGAATGAGAGTGAGACTGAGAGAAACAGTGACAGAGAGACAGACAGACATACAATGACAGAGTGAGAGAGGGACAGAGAGATAATGGTGTGAGTGAGAGAGAGACTGAGAGAAAAAGCGACAGAGACACAGACAGAGATATAGTGACAGAGATAGAGAGAGAGAGAGAGAGGGACAGAGTAATAGTGCTATGAGTGAGGGATAGACTGAGAGAAACAGATACAGAGACACAGACAGACATATATGACAGAGGGAGAGTGGGACAGAGTAATAGTGGTGTGATTGAGAGAGACACTGAGAGAAACAGAGACAGAGACACAGACAGAAATACAGTGAAAGGGAGAGAAGGGGAGAGGGACAGAGAGATTTTTGTGTGATTGAGAGAGAGACGGAGAGAAACAGTGACAGAGACACAGACTGACATACAGTGACAGAGATAGAGAGCGACAGAGAGATAGTGTTGTGAGTGAGAGAGAGACTGCGAGAAACAGTGACAGAGACACAGACAGACAGACAGTGACAGAGAGAGAGGGACAGAGCGATAGTGATGTGTGTGAGAGAGTGACTGAGAGAAACAGAGACAGAGACAGCGACAGACATACAGTGACTGGGAGAGAGTGGGAGAGGGACAGAGAGATAATGATGTGAGTGGGAGAGAGAGACTGAG
Organism: Pristiophorus japonicus; assembly: GCF_044704955.1. NCBI lineage: Eukaryota > Metazoa > Chordata > Chondrichthyes > Pristiophoridae > Pristiophorus > Pristiophorus japonicus. Next base: position 4,637,845 of record NW_027252779.1, read on the forward strand.
AGAAACAGTGACAGATACACAGACATAAATACAGTGACAGATTGAGAGAGAGGGAGAGGGACAGAGATATAGAGGTGTGAGTGAGAGAGAGACTGAGAGAAACAGAGACAGAGACACAGACAGACTTACATTGACAGCGAGATTGTGGGGGACAGAGGGATAGTGGTGTGAGTGAGAGAGAGAGACTGAGAGAAACAGAGACAGTGACACAGACAGACATACAGTGAAAGAGAGAGGGAGGGAGAGGGACAGAGAGATAGTGGTGTGAGCGAGAGAGAGACTGAGAGAAACAGAGAGAGAGACACAGACTGATATACAGTGACAGGGAGAGACAGAGAGAGGGACAGAGAGAGAGATAGTGGTGTGAGTGGGAGAGAGACTGAGAGAAATAGTGACAGAAATGCAGACAGACATACAGAGGGAGAGAGGGAGAGGGACAGAGAGTTTGTGGTGTGAGTGAGAGAGAGACTGAGATAAACAGTGACAGAGAGACCGACAGACATACAATGACAGAGTGAGAGAGGGACAGAGAGATATTGGTTTGACTGAGAGAGAGACTGAGTGAAACAGTGACAGAGTCACAGACAGACATACAGTGACAGAGAGAGAGGGACAGAGAGATGATGTGAGTGAGAGAGAGACTGAGAGAAACAGTGTCAGAGACACAGACATAGATACAGTGACAGAGAGAAAGATGGACAGAGCGATAGTGGTGTGAGTGAGAGAGTGACTGAGAGAAACAGAGACAGAGACACCGACAGACATACAGTGACTGGGAGAGAGTGGGAGAGGGACAGAGAAATAATGATGTGAATGGGAGAGAGAGACTAAGAGAAACAGTGACAGACACAGACAGAAATACAGTGACAGATTGAGAGAGAGGGAGAGGGACAGAGATATAGAGGTGTGAGTGAGAGAGAGATTGAGAGAAACAGAGACAGTGACACAGACAGACATACAGTGAAAGAGAGAGGGAGGGAGAGGGACAGAGAGATAGTGGTGTGAGCGAGAGAGAGACTGAGAGAAACAGAGAGAGAGACACAGACTGATATACAGTGACAGGGAGAGACAGAGAGAGGGACAGAGAGAGAAATAGTGGTGTGAGTGAGAGAGAGACTGAGAGAAACAGTGACAGAAACACAGACAGACATACAGAGAGGAGAGAGGGAGAGGGACAGAGAGTTTGTGGTGTGAGTGAGAGAGAGAGACTGAGATAAACAGTGACAGAGAGACCGACAGACATACAGTGACTGGGAGAGAGTGGGAGAGGGACAGAGAAATAATGATGTGAATGGGAGAGAGAGACTGAGAGAAACAGTGACAGACACAGACAGAAATACAGTGACAGATTGAGAGAGAGGGAGAGGGACAGAGATATAGAGGTGTGAGTGAGAGAGAGATTGAGAGAAACAGAGACAGTGACACAGACAGACATACAGTGAAAGAGAGAGGGAGGGAGAGGGACAGAGAGATAGTGGTGTGAGCGAGAGAGAGACTGAGAGAAACAGAGAGAGAGACACAGACTGATATACAGTGACAGGGAGAGACAGAGAGAGGGACAGAGAGAGAGATAGTGGTGTGAGTGAGAGAGAGACTGAGAGAAACAGTGACAGAAACGCAGACAGACATACAGAGGGAGAGAGGGAGAGGGACAGAGAGTTTGTGGTGTGAGTGAGAGAGAGACTGAGATAAACAGTGACAGAGAGACCGACAGACATACAATGACAGAGTGAGAGAGGGACAGAGAGATAGTGGTTTGACTGAGAGAGAGATTGAGAGAAACAGTGACAGAGTCTCAGACAGACATACAGTGACAGAGAGAGAGGGATAGAGAGACGTGTGAGTGAGAGAGAGACTGAGAGAAACAGTGTCAGAGACAGAGACATAGATACAGTGACAGAGAGAGAGAGGGAGAGAGAGATAGTCGTGTGAGTGAGAGAGAGACTGAGAGAAACAGAGACAGCAACACAGACAGACATACAATGACAGAGATAGCGGGGGACAGAGAGATAGTGGTGTGAGTGAGAGAGAGACTGAGAGAAACAGAGACAGAGACACAGACAGATATACAGTAACAGAGAGAGAGGGAGAGGGACAGAGAGAAAGTGGTGTGAGTGAGAGAGAGACTGAGTGAAACAGTGACAGAGACACAGACAGATATACAGTGACAGTGAGATAGCGGGGGAGAGAGCGATAGTGTTATGAGTGAGAGAGAGACAGCGAGAAACAGTGACAGAGATACAGACAGACATACAGTTACAGAGAGAGAGAGGGACAGAGAGATAGTGGTGTGTGTGTGAGAGAGACTGAGAAAAGCAATGAAAGAGAAACAGACAGACTTACAGTGACAGAGAGAGAGAGAGAGAGAGAGAGAGAGAGCGACAGAAATATAGTGGTGCGAGTGAGAGAGAGACTGAGAGAAACAGAGACAGAGACACAGAGAGACATACAGTGACAGAGAGAGAGAGGGACAGAAAGATAGTGTTGAGTGTGAGAAACAGACTGATAGAAAAAGGGACAGAGACACAGACAGATATAAAGTGACAGAGAGAGAGGGACAGAGAGATAGTGGTGTGAGTGAGAGAGAGACTGAGAGAAACAGTGTCAGAGACACAGACATAGATACTGTGACAGCGAGATAGCGGGGGGCAGAGAGATAGTCATGTGAGTGAGAGAGAGAGACTGAGAGAAACAGTGACAGAGACACAGATAGGCATACAGTGACAGAGAGAGAGGGAGAGGGACAAAGGAGATTGTGGTGTGAGTCAGAGAGAGACTGAGAGAAACAATGACAGAGACACAGACAGTCATACAGTGACAGAGAGAGAGAGGGACAGAGAGATAGTGGTGTGATTGAGAGAGAGACTGAGAGAAAAAGAGACAGAGACACAGACAGATATACAGTAACAGAGAGAGAGAGAGAGGGACAGAGAGAAAGTGGTGTGAGTGAGAGAGAGACTGAGAGAAACAGTGACAGAGACACAGACAGACATACAGTGACAGTGAGATAGCGGGGGAGAGAGCGATAGTGGTGTGAGTGAGAGAGAGACTGAGAGAAACAGTGACAGAGACCCAGACTGACATACAGTGACAGAGAGAGAGAGAGAGGGAGAGCGACAGAGATATAGTGGTGCGAGTGAGAGAGAGACTGAGAGAAACAGTGACAGAGACACAGACTGACATACAGTGACAGAAAGAGAGAGCGGACAGAGAGATAGTGTTGTGAGTGCGGGAGTGACTGAGAGAAAGAAACAGAGACACAGACAGACATACAGTGACTGGGAGAGAGAGGGAGAGGGACAGAGAGATAGAGGTGTGAGTGTGAGAGAGAATTAGAGAAACAGAGACAGAGACGCAGACAGACTGACAGTAACAGCGAGATAGTGAGGGACAGAGGGATAGTGGTGTGAGTGAGAGAGAGACTGAGAGAAACAGAGACTGAGACACAGACAGAGATACAGTGACAGAGATAGAGAGAGAAAGAGAGAGCGAGAGGGACAGAGTAATAGTGCTATGAGTGAGAGTGAGACTGAGAGAAACAGAGGCAGAGACGCAGAAAGAAATACAGAGAAAGAGAGAGAAGGGGAGAGGGACAGAGAGATGTTTGTGTGATTGAGAGAGAGACTGAGAGAAACAGTGACAGAGACACAGAGTGACATACAGTGACAGAGAGAGAGAGAGAGGGAGAGCGACAGAGATATAGTGGTGCGTGTGAGAGAGAGACTGAGAGAAACAGTGACAGAGACACAGACAGACATACAGTGACAGAGAGAGAGGGACATAGAGATAGTGGTGTGAGTGAGAGAGAGACTGAGAGAAACAGTGACAGAGACACAGACAGACAGACAGTGACAGAGAGAAAGGGACATAGAGATAGTGGTGTGAGTGAGAGTGAGACTGAGAGAAACAGTGACAGAGACACAGAGAGACATACAGTGACAGAGAGAGAGAGGGACAGAGAGATAGTGGTGTGAATGAGAGAGAGACTGAGAGAAAGAGTGTCAGAGACACAGACATAGATACATTGACTGAGAGATAGCGGGGGACAGAGAGATAGTCATGTGAGTGAGAGAGAGAGACTGAGAGAAACAGAGACAGAGACACAGATAGGCATACAGTGACAGAGGGAGAGGCAAAGGGACAAAGAGATTGTGGTGTGAGTGAGAGAGAAAATGAGGGAAACAATGACAGAGGCACAGACAGACATACAATGACAGAGAGAGAGAGGGACAGAGAGATAGTGGTGTGACTGAGAGAGAGACTGAGAGAAACAGTGACAGAGACACAGACAGACATACAGTGACAGAGAGAGAGGGACATAGAGATAGTGGTGTGAGTGAGAGAGAGACTGAGAGAAACAGTGACAGAGTCACAGACAGACAGACAGTGACAGAGAGAAAGGGACATAGAGATTGTGCTGTGAGTAAGAGTGAGACTGAGAGAAACAGTGACAGAGACACAGAGAGACATGCAGTGACAGAGAGAGAGAGGGACAGAGAGATATGGTGTGAATGAGAGAGAGACTGAGAGAAAGAGTGTCAGAGACACAGACATAGATACATTGACTGAGAGATAGCGGGGGACAGAGAGATAGTCATGTGAGTGAGAGAGAGAGACTGAGAGAAACAGTGCCAGAGACACAGATAGGCATACAGTGACAGAGGGAGAGGGAGAGGGACAAAGAGATTGTGGTGTGAGTGAGAGAGAGAATGAGAGAAACAATAACAGAGACACAGACAGACATACAATGACAGAGAGAGAGAGGGACAGAGAGATAGTGGTGTGAGTGAGAGAGAGACTGAGAGAAACAGAACAGAGACACAGACATACATACAGTGACAGAGAGAGAGGGACAGAGAGATAGTGGTGTGTGTGTGACGGAGACTTAGAGAAACATTGACAGAGACACAGACAGACATACAGTGACATTTAGAGAGCAGGGGTCAGAGAGATAGTGGTGTGGTTGAGAGAGAGACTGAGAGAAACAGTGAAAGAGAAACAGACAGACATACAGTGACAGAGAGAGAGAGAGAGGGAGGAAGAGCGACAGAGATATAGTGTTGCGAGTGAGAGAGAGACAGAGAGAAACAGAGACAGAGACACAAAGAGACATACAGTGACAGAGCGAGAGAGGGACAGAGAGATAGTGTTGTGTGTGAGAGAGAGACTGATAGAAACTGTGACAGAGACACAGACATAGATACAGTGACAGAGAGAGAGAGGGACAGAGAGATAGTGGTGTGAGTGAGAGAGAGACTGAGAAAAACAGAGACAGCAAAACAGACAGACATACAATGACAGAGATAGCGGGGGACAGAGAGATAGTGGTGTGAGTGAGAGAGAGACTGAGAGAAACAGAGACAGAGACACAGACAGATATACAGTAACAGAGAGAGAGGGAGAGGGACAGAGAGAAAGTGGTGTGAGTGAAAGAGAGACTGAGTGAAACAGTGACAAAGACACAGACAGATATACAGTGACAGTGAGATAGCGGGGGAGAGAGCGATAGTGATGTGAGTGAGAGAGAGACTGAGAGAAACAGTGACGGAGACACAGACAGAAATACAGTGACAGATTGAGAGAGAGGGAGAGGGACAGAGATATAGAGGTGTGAGTGAGAGAGAGACTGAGAGAAATAGAGACAGAGACACAGAGAGACTTACATTGACAGCGAGATAGTGTGGGACAGACGGATAGTGGTGTGAGTGAGAGAGAGACAGAGAGAAACAGAGACAGTGACACAGACAGACATACAGTGAAAGAGAGAGGGAGGGAGAGGGACAGAGAGATAGTGGTGTGAGCGAGAGGGAGACTGAGAGAAACAGAGAGAGAGACACAGACTGATATACAGTGACAGGGAGAGAGAGAGAGAGAGGGACAGAGAGAAAGATAGTGGTGTGAGTGAGAGAGAGACTGAGAGAAACAGAGACAGAGACACACGGAGACATACAGTGACAGAGAGAGAGAGGGACAGAAATATAGTGGTGTGAGTGAGAGAGAGACTGAGAGAAACAGAACAGAGTCACAGACAGACATACAGTGAGAGAGAGATAACAGGACAGAGAGATAATGGTGTGAGTGAGAGATAGACTGAGAGAAACAGAGACAGAGACACACGGAGACATACAATGACAGGGATAGAGAGAGAGAGAGGGACAGAGAGAGAGATAGTGGTGTGAGTGAGAGAGAGACTGAGAGAAAGAGTGTCAGAGACACAGACATAGATACATTGACTGAGAGATAGCGGGGGACAGAGAGATAGTCATGTGAGTGAGAGAGAGAGACTGAGAGAAACAGAGACAGAGACACAGATAGGCATACAGTGACAGAGGGAGAGGCAAAGGGACAAAGAGATTGTGGTGTGAGTGAGAGAGAAAATGAGGGAAACAATGACAGAGGCACAGACAGACATACAATGACAGAGAGAGAGAGGGACAGAGAGATAGTGGTGTGACTGAGAGAGAGACTGAGAGAAACAGTGACAGAGACACAGACAGACATACAGTGACAGAGAGAGAGGGACATAGAGATAGTGGTGTGAGTGAGAGAGAGACTGAGAGAAACAGTGACAGAGTCACAGACAGACAGACAGTGACAGAGAGAAAGGGACATAGAGATTGTGCTGTGAGTAAGAGTGAGACTGAGAGAAACAGTGACAGAGACACAGAGAGACATGCAGTGACAGAGAGAGAGAGGGACAGAGAGATATGGTGTGAATGAGAGAGAGACTGAGAGAAAGAGTGTCAGAGACACAGACATAGATACATTGACTGAGAGATAGCGGGGGACAGAGAGATAGTCATGTGAGTGAGAGAGAGAGACTGAGAGAAACAGTGCCAGAGACACAGATAGGCATACAGTGACAGAGGGAGAGGGAGAGGGACAAAGAGATTGTGGTGTGAGTGAGAGAGAGAATGAGAGAAACAATAACAGAGACACAGACAGACATACAATGACAGAGAGAGAGAGGGACAGAGAGATAGTGGTGTGAGTGAGAGAGAGACTGAGAGAAACAGAACAGAGACACAGACATACATACAGTGACAGAGAGAGAGGGACAGAGAGATAGTGGTGTGTGTGTGACGGAGACTTAGAGAAACATTGACAGAGACACAGACAGACATACAGTGACATTTAGAGAGCAGGGGTCAGAGAGATAGTGGTGTGGTTGAGAGAGAGACTGAGAGAAACAGTGAAAGAGAAACAGACAGACATACAGTGACAGAGAGAGAGAGAGAGGGAGGAAGAGCGACAGAGATATAGTGTTGCGAGTGAGAGAGAGACAGAGAGAAACAGAGACAGAGACACAAAGAGACATACAGTGACAGAGCGAGAGAGGGACAGAGAGATAGTGTTGTGTGTGAGAGAGAGACTGATAGAAACTGTGACAGAGACACAGACATAGATACAGTGACAGAGAGAGAGAGGGACAGAGAGATAGTGGTGTGAGTGAGAGAGAGACTGAGAAAAACAGAGACAGCAAAACAGACAGACATACAATGACAGAGATAGCGGGGGACAGAGAGATAGTGGTGTGAGTGAGAGAGAGACTGAGAGAAACAGAGACAGAGACACAGACAGATATACAGTAACAGAGAGAGAGGGAGAGGGACAGAGAGAAAGTGGTGTGAGTGAAAGAGAGACTGAGTGAAACAGTGACAAAGACACAGACAGATATACAGTGACAGTGAGATAGCGGGGGAGAGAGCGATAGTGATGTGAGTGAGAGAGAGACTGAGAGAAACAGTGACGGAGACACAGACAGAAATACAGTGACAGATTGAGAGAGAGGGAGAGGGACAGAGATATAGAGGTGTGAGTGAGAGAGAGACTGAGAGAAATAGAGACAGAGACACAGAGAGACTTACATTGACAGCGAGATAGTGTGGGACAGACGGATAGTGGTGTGAGTGAGAGAGAGACAGAGAGAAACAGAGACAGTGACACAGACAGACATACAGTGAAAGAGAGAGGGAGGGAGAGGGACAGAGAGATAGTGGTGTGAGCGAGAGGGAGACTGAGAGAAACAGAGAGAGAGACACAGACTGATATACAGTGACAGGGAGAGAGAGAGAGAGAGGGACAGAGAGAAAGATAGTGGTGTGAGTGAGAGAGAGACTGAGAGAAACAGAGACAGAGACACACGGAGACATACAGTGACAGAGAGAGAGAGGGACAGAAATATAGTGGTGTGAGTGAGAGAGAGACTGAGAGAAACAGAACAGAGTCACAGACAGACATACAGTGAGAGAGAGATAACAGGACAGAGAGATAATGGTGTGAGTGAGAGATAGACTGAGAGAAACAGAGACAGAGACACACGGAGACATACAATGACAGGGATAGAGAGAGAGAGAGGGACAGAGAGAGAGATAGTGGTGTGAGTGAGAGAGAGACTGAGAGAAACAGTGACAGAAACATAGACAGACATACAGAGAGAGAGAGGGAGAGGTACAGAGAGTTTGTGGTGTGAGTCAGAGTGAAAATGAGAGAAGCAGTGACAGAGAGACAGACAGAAATACAATGACAGAGTGAGAGAGGGACAGAGAGATAGTGGTGTGAGTGAGAGAGAGACTGAGAGAAACAGATCAGAGTCACAGACTGACATACAGTGAGAGAGAGATAACGGTACAGAGAGATAGTGGTGTGAGTGAGAGTGAGACTGAGAAAAACAGAGACAGAGACATACGGAGACATACAGTGACAGAGAGAGGGACAGAGATATAGTGGTGTGAGTGAGAGACAGACTGAGATAAACAGTGGCAGAGACACAGACAGACATACAGATAGATAGAGGGAGAGGGACAGAGTGATCATGGTGTGATTGAGAGAGAAACTGAGAGTAACAGAGACAGTGACACAGACAGACATACAGAGACAGAGAGGAAGAGATGGACAGAGAGATTGTGGTGTGAGAGAGAGAGACTGAGAGAAACAGAGACAGAGACACAGATAGGCATACAGTGACAGAGGGAGAGGCAAAGGGACAAAGAGATTGTGGTGTGAGTGAGAGAGAAAATGAGGGAAACAATGACAGAGGCACAGACAGACATACAATGACAGAGAGAGAGAGGGACAGAGAGATAGTGGTGTGACTGAGAGAGAGACTGAGAGAAACAGTGACAGAGACACAGACAGACATACAGTGACAGAGAGAGAGGGACATAGAGATAGTGGTGTGAGTGAGAGAGAGACTGAGAGAAACAGTGACAGAGTCACAGACAGACAGACAGTGACAGAGAGAAAGGGACATAGAGATTGTGCTGTGAGTAAGAGTGAGACTGAGAGAAACAGTGACAGAGACACAGAGAGACATGCAGTGACAGAGAGAGAGAGGGACAGAGAGATAGTGGTGTGAATGAGAGAGAGACTGAGAGAAAGAGTGTCAGAGACACAGACATAGATACATTGACTGAGAGATAGCGGGGGACAGAGAGATAGTCATGTGAGTGAGAGAGAGAGACTGAGAGAAACAGTGCCAGAGACACAGATAGGCATACAGTGACAGAGGGAGAGGGAGAGGGACAAAGAGATTGTGGTGTGAGTGAGAGAGAGAATGAGAGAAACAATAACAGAGACACAGACAGACATACAATGACAGAGAGAGAGAGGGACAGAGAGATAGTGGTGTGAGTGAGAGAGAGACTGAGAGAAACAGAACAGAGACACAGACATACATACAGTGACAGAGAGAGAGGGACAGAGAGATAGTGGTGTGTGTGTGACGGAGACTTAGAGAAACATTGACAGAGACACAGACAGACATACAGTGACATTTAGAGAGCAGGGGTCAGAGAGATAGTGGTGTGGTTGAGAGAGAGACTGAGAGAAACAGTGAAAGAGAAACAGACAGACATACAGTGACAGAGAGAGAGAGAGAGGGAGGAAGAGCGACAGAGATATAGTGTTGCGAGTGAGAGAGAGACAGAGAGAAACAGAGACAGAGACACAAAGAGACATACAGTGACAGAGCGAGAGAGGGACAGAGAGATAGTGTTGTGTGTGAGAGAGAGACTGATAGAAACTGTGACAGAGACACAGACATAGATACAGTGACAGAGAGAGAGAGGGACAGAGAGATAGTGGTGTGAGTGAGAGAGAGACTGAGAAAAACAGAGACAGCAAAACAGACAGACATACAATGACAGAGATAGCGGGGGACAGAGAGATAGTGGTGTGAGTGAGAGAGAGACTGAGAGAAACAGAGACAGAGACACAGACAGATATACAGTAACAGAGAGAGAGGGAGAGGGACAGAGAGAAAGTGGTGTGAGTGAAAGAGAGACTGAGTGAAACAGTGACAAAGACACAGACAGATATACAGTGACAGTGAGATAGCGGGGGAGAGAGCGATAGTGATGTGAGTGAGAGAGAGACTGAGAGAAACAGTGACGGAGACACAGACAGAAATACAGTGACAGATTGAGAGAGAGGGAGAGGGACAGAGATATAGAGGTGTGAGTGAGAGAGAGACTGAGAGAAATAGAGACAGAGACACAGAGAGACTTACATTGACAGCGAGATAGTTTGGGACAGACGGATAGTGGTGTGAGTGAGAGAGAGACAGAGAGAAACAGAGACAGTGACACAGACAGACATACAGTGAAAGAGAGAGGGAGGGAGAGGGACAGAGAGATAGTGGTGTGAGCGAGAGGGAGACTGAGAGAAACAGAGAGAGAGACACAGACTGATATACAGTGACAGGGAGAGAGAGAGAGAGAGAGGGACAGAGAGAAAGATAGTGGTGTGAGTGAGAGAGAGACTGAGAGAAACAGAGACAGAGACACACGGAGACATACAGTGACAGAGAGAGAGAGGGACAGAAATATAGTGGTGTGAGTGAGAGAGAGACTGAGAGAAACAGAACAGAGTCACAGACAGACATACAGTGAGAGAGAGATAACAGGACAGAGAGATAATGGTGTGAGTGAGAGATAGACTGAGAGAAACAGAGACAGAGACACACGGAGACATACAATGACAGGGATAGAGAGAGAGAGAGGGACAGAGAGAGAGATAGTGGTGTGAGTGAGAGAGAGACTGATAGAAACAGTGACAGAAACATAGACAGACATACAGAGAGAGAGAGGGAGAGGGACAGAGAGTTTGTGGTGTGAGTCAGAGTGAAAATGAGAGAAGCAGTGACAGAGAGACAGACATAAATACAATGACAGAGTGAGAGAGGGACAGAGAGATAGTGGTGTGAGTGAGAGAGAGACTGAGAGAAACAGATCAGAGTCACAGACTGACATACAGTGAGAGAGAGATAACGGTACAGAGAGATAGTGGTGTGAGTGAGAGAGAGACTGAGAAAAACAGAGACAGAGACATACGGAGACATACAGTGACAGAGAGAGAGAGGGACAGAGATATAGTGGTGTGAGTGAGAGACAGACTGAGATAAACAGTGGCAGAGACACAGACAGACATACAGAGAGATAGAGGGAGAGGGACAGAGTGATCATGGTGTGATTGAGAGAGAAACTGAGAGTAACAGAGACAGTGACACAGACAGACATACAGAGACAGAGAGGAAGAGAGGGACAGAGAGATTGTGGTGTGAGAGAGAGAGACTGAGAGAAACAGAGACAGAGACACAGACAGACATACAGTGACAGGGAGAGAGAGGGAGAGAGAGGGAGAGAGAGTGAGAGGGACAGAGAGATAGTGATTTAATTGAGAGAGAGAATGAGAGAAACAGTGACAGAGAGACAGACAGACATACAGTGACAGAAAAAGAGAGAGGGACAGAATAATAGTGGTGTGAGTGAGAGAGAGACTGAGATAAACAGAGACAGAGAAAAACACAGACGTACAGTGAGAGAGAGATAGCGGGGGACAGAGAGATGGTGGTGTGAGTGAGAGATAGATTGAGTGAAACAGTTTTAGAGACACAGACAGACATACAGTGACAGAGAGATAGCGGGGGACAGAGAGATAGTGGTGTGAGTGAGAGAGAGAGACTGAGAGAAACATAGACAGAGACACAGACTGACGTACATTGACTGAGAGAGAGGGGGTGACGGAGTGATAGTGGCGAGTGAGAGAGAGACTGAGAGAAACAGAGACAGAGACACAGACAGACATACAGTGACAGAGAGAGAGAGGGAGAGGAACAGAGAGATAGTGGTGTGAGTGAGAGAGAGACTGAGAGAAACAGAGACAGAGACACAGACAGACATACAGTGACAGAGAGAGAGAGGGAGAGAGACAGAGCGATAGTGGTGTGAGTGAGAGAGAGAATGAGAGAAAGAGAAACTGTGATACAGACAGACATACAGTAACAGAGAGAGAGCGGTGGTCAGAGAGTTAGTGGTGTGAGTGAGAGCGAGACTGAGAGAAACAGAGACAGAGACAGAGACATACATACAGTGACAGAGAGAGAGAGGGACAGAGAGATATTGGTGTGAGTGAGAGAGAGAATGAGAGAAACAGTGGCAGAGTCACAGACAGACATACAGAGAGAGAAGGAGAGGGACAGAGAGATAGTGGTGTGAGAGAGAGCGAAACTGAGAGAAAAAGAGACAGAGACACAGACAGACATACAGTGACAGGGAGAAAGCGAGAGAGAGAGAGAGAGAGAGAGCGACAGAGAGATAGTGGTGTGAGTGAGAGAGAGAATGAGAGATATAACGATAGAGACACAGACAGACGTACAGTGATAGAGAGAGAGAGGGACAGAGTAATAGTGGTGTGAGTGAGAGAGAGACTGAGAGAAACAGTGACAGAGACACAGTCAGACATACGGTGACAGAGAGAGAGGGGGAGAGGGACAGATGGAGCGAGGGAGACTGCGAGACAGTGTCATACTGAAATGAAGTGTGGGAGATAGACTGCAAAAGAGGGGAAGAGAGGGATGAGAGAGTGGAGAGACTGAGGTTTGTCTCGTCCATTCCCGGGGACTGTACAGTGGTCACATTTTGGACCTACAACAATACCTTATATTTATATGGTGACTTTAACGTGGCGAAACGTCCCAAGGTGATCCATAGGTGTATTATGAGATAAAACAAACTTGACACTGAACCACACAATTAGGAAGTAGTGCAAGTGAGCAAGAGGAAGCTTATAAGTAACATCTTTGAGAGGAAAAAGAGGTCGGGAGGTGGAGAGGATTAGGGACAAATTCGAGAATTGGAGCCCAAGCAACAGGAGTCATGGCCACCAATGGTGGTGTGATTATAATCAGGGATGGCCAAGAGGGCAGAATTAGCGGGTTGCAGACATCTCTAGGGTTGTGGGGTGGAAGAGGTTACATAGATAAAGAGGTGCTTCGGGAAGTGGAGGGATTTTAAAACAATGATGAGGATTTTGAAATCGAGGCATTGTTTAACAGGGAGTTAATGTAGTTCAGCGAGCACAGGGGAGATGGGTGACAGGAATTTGGTCCAAGTTAGGTCATGGGTAGCAGAGTGTCGGATCACCTCCAATATACGTCGAGTAGAATGTGGGAGGCCGACCAGGAGTGTGTTGTTTCAGTCATGTCTAGAGGTGATGGAGGAATGGACGAGGGTTTCAGCAACGGATGAGCTGAAGCAAGGAGAGGATTCGGGCGATGATACGGAGCTGGAAATAGGTGGTCTTGGTTATGCAGTGGCTATGTGGTGGAAAGCTACTTTCAGGGTCAAATGTAACAGCAAGGTTGCGAACAGCCTGGTTCAGTCTTGGACAGTAGATGGGGAAAGGGATGGAGTCAGTATCTAGGGAACAGAGTTTGTGGCGGGGACTGAAACAATGGCTTTTGTCTTCCCAATATTCAATTGGAGAAAATTTCTGCTCATTCGGAACAACACAGGTGGAGGTGCAGCTCATGGTGTGTGGCTGCTGGGAGGAGGCTAAAGAAGACAATCCTTAGGCTCACAGAGTCATCAGCTCAGGTCCAATTACGTTTTGCGAGGTTTTGTTACCCTTTTTGAAAGTGTTTCTCTGGGTTATTCCAATCATGTTACGAGATACGGGATAGGGTTTGTGGACCAGCTTGTATCTCAGAGTCTGTGAGAGAGGGAGGGAACGGCAGCAGACAAAGAGAAAACAACTTCTCCAAAACTGATCCCAACTCCTCGCCAAGTCTCAGGGAAGATAAACTCACCGCCTTCTTAGGAAGTTTCACCACTTTATTCACCTTCTTATTTAAGCTCTGTTTGAAATCCGTTTATTTTATTATTCTTGTTGAGTGTTTAACGACAGCATTGAAGTGGGACAGAGAAACTTGGAGCAGTTTATTCTCACAATGCTACAACCAGACTTGAAACAGTTTTAAGATTTTTAATGAAACTTTCACAAAACATTAATGTTCAAAACACGTTTCCTCCGAAGTTTCGAAAATGATTTCGGAAGAAACAGTCAAAAATCATTTTTCGCCGCCTCTAAACAAGTCCTAACCTGGCCTTAAAACCCAAACGCTTCTAAAGAGGCAGCGAATTGCTTAACACGTTTAAAATTGATGGTCTTCAATATTTGATGTTGAGCGATTGAATAAAATCAGCAGCTTTACACAAACTCACTCCCCTTGTTGTTGAGGAGGGGAGGGCAGGCGAGGATGTCTAGGAGTTACACGTTACTTTTTATTGGCATTAAAAAGTATCAATAAGCCGTTTAGGAAGAGAAGCAAATAAGCGTTAAAAACACAAACCTTTTTATTTTATATAACATAAAAACAGAAATTGCAGGAAATACTCAGCAGGTCAGGCAATAACTGTGGAGAGAGAAACAGAGTTAATGTTTCAGGTCTGTCAACTTTCACCAGAACTGTAAAATGATCGAGATGTAACAGATTTAAACCAGGTGCAGAGGCAGAGAAAGTTGGGAGGGAGGAAATAACAAAAGGAAAGCTCTGTGTTATGGTGGAAGACAGCAGTGGTTAAAATCTGTTAAATCTCTAACTTCTCCCAGTTCTGATCGAAAGCTCACAGAACCAAATGGTTGCATTAGTTTCTCTCTCCACAGAAGCTGCCTGACCTCCTGAGTAGTTCCAGCATTTTCTGTTTCAGTTTCAGATTCCAGCATCCGCTGTTTATTGCTGTTGTGAACTATTTTATTTTGTCTGACGTTCTACAGTTCGAACAAGTCTCAGGAAAAATGTAAATATAGATTTCCTCGTCAATGTTTTATGGAATGTTAATAGAAACAAGAGTTATGTAATGATGTATAAAGTAGCAGGAATCGAGTTTAGAAAAAAACACTAGTTTTTTTTGACAACGATACAGAAAATATTTTGATTAAACTGAGAATGTAAAATTTAGATTTGGTATATATGTTTGAAATAGGAGAATAAAAATTGAGAGTACAATGAAATTTGTTTCCCACTATATAATTGGGAATTACCTAAACGAATTCAACACTTTTGGTAATAAGAGCAGGGATTAATATCGTGTCGAATGTTTGAAAGAAAAACATTAGAAGCAACATTTGTATTTTAACATCTTTAATTCACTATATTAGTAAACATTTCCAAGTCAGACTGGTTGTCCTGTCCAGGAAGAAAGATGAATGTTTATTTCAGTTAATCATAGCTCTCCCTGCATTTGGTTTTTAATTCGGTGATGCACAGTGTGTATGTGTTTTTCTGCACTTGTGAATAAGTGTCTCATTTCTGACATGGTACATGGCATGGTGCTCGTACATGAAGGCCACCTTTATTAATGGAAGTGGTTGCTCTTGGAAATTGCGGCCATTTTGTCCAATTCGTTTTTATACCTTGAATTAAAGAATTACGGCAATTTAATGTGCTGGTTGTCTGTTTGTATTATGATTAATATTCTAATTACTTATGTGGACATACAGGATATCAGCGCCCAAGGGAAGTCAGTGTACCTGCTGTTTGTGCTGCTATTGCTATGGTCACATGAGAGATGCGGCTAATAAATTGCCAACTTTAAAATTAATACAAATTGCACAAATATATATGCCTCTTTCAGCTCACCTTGGGCGTTTGGATTGTCTGTCGATGCATAACCGTGTAACTGAGTGATGGTTTTGTAGTGTTCATGCATTATTATGCAGTTCTTTTATATCCCACTCATTTTTGATCAGTTATCATTATTTAATTGATTTTTTATATGAGGAACTAAAAACTTTTAATTAATTCTATCGTAAACAACATGCATAAGAATCCTGTAAATATCAATCTGTTTTCAATATGGGTCAGTGTGAGATGGAGCATTTTGGTCAGAGAGATAAGGACTCAAGCTGTCCTTGGAAACTAAGGGTACGAATGGGGTAGAAGTGCAAAGGGATCTCTGGGTACAGATACAAAAGTCACTAAATGTAGCAATGGAGATAATAAGGCCATACAAGTTCAAATGGAGCACTGGAGATCATTTATAGAGGGTTATAATTAAACAGCAGAGAAGTTACATAAACCCTGTATCTAACCTTGTCCTATTATCTAATGACCTGAGACGGTTGGCTGCCAAAATGTTGTAACACGACATATGATTTCAAATGGTTGCTGCTGTTGTTGTTGTTGTAAAAGTTGTTGGAAATAATGCTGTTGTAAACTTTGCCCAGAGGTGAAAAGGTCGCGCCAAAAGGAGTTTCTGGTCCGCTCAGTACAAACAATTAGAGGCAACATTGGTGGGGAGATTCTGAGGGTATTGGGTGGGGTGGGGAGGGTCTGAAGATAGTGGATGGGGTGGGGAGGGTCTGAGGATATTGGGTGGGGTGGGGAGAGTCTGAGGGTATTGGGTGGGGTGGGGAGGCTCTGAGAGCAGTGGATGGGGTGGGGAGGGTCTGAAGATATTGGGTGGGAATTGGAGGGTCTGAGGATATTGGGTGGGGTGATGAGGGTCTGAGGATATTGGGTGAAGTGGCGAGGGTCTGAGGTTATTGGATGGGGTGGGGAGGGTCTGAAGATATTGGATGGGGAGGGGAGGGTCTGAGGATATTAGGAGGGTGTTGGGAGGGTCTGAGGATATTGGGAGGGGTGTGGAGGGTCTGAGGATATTGCGTGGGGAGGGAAGGGTCTGAGGATATTGGTTGGGGTGAGAAGGGTCTGAGGATAATGTGTGGCGTGGGTAGGGTCTGAGGATATTGGTTGGGGTGTGGAGGGTCTGAAGATATGGGTGGGGTGAGGAGGGTTTGAGGATATTGGGTGGTGTGGGGAGGTTCTGAGGATATTGGGTGGGGTGAGGAGGGTCTGAGGATATTCGATGGGGAGGGGCGGGTCTGAGGATATTGGTTGGGGTGGGGCAGGTCTGAAGATGTTGGGTGGGGTGGGGAGGGTCTGAGGATATTGGGTGGGGTGTGGAGTGTCTGAGGATATTGGGTGGGGTGAGTAGGGTCTGAGTATATTGGGTGGGGTGCGGAGGGTCTGAGGATATTGGGTGGGGTGGGGAGGGACTGAGGATATTGGGTGGGGTGGGGAGGGACTGAGGATATTGGGTGAATTGGGGAGGAGCTGAGGATATTGGGTGGGTGGGGAGGGTCTGAGGATATTGGGTGGGGTGGGAAGGGTCTGAGGATATTGGGTGGGGTGGGGAGGGTCTGAGGATATTGGGTGGGGTGGGGAGGGACTGAGGATATTGGGTGAATTGGGGAGGAGCTGAGGATATTGGGTCGGTGGGGAGGGTCTGAGGATATTGGGTGGGGTGGAGGGTGTCTGAGGATATTGGGTGGGGAGTGTCTGAGGATATTGGGTGGGGTGGGGAGAGTCTGAGGATATTGGGTGGTGTGGGGAAGTTCTGAGGATATTGGGTGCATTTTTAGATATGGATTGACACAAAGTGTGACCGATGTTCAGAGGGCAGCGGTGCTTTTGTTTGTAATTAATAATATCTTCACCAACTTAAATGAAAAGCGGCGGTACCCAGTGACATAACGTGAGGAATACGAGCAGGAGTGGGCTATTTGTCTCTTCGAGCCTGCTACGCTATTTAACCTTTGGAATTACTGATGAAATTCCCACGCCGTACAAAGCAGTGGGCGGCTGCCGTTATTAATTAATGTTGTTTTTATTGAATAAACAGCTGTTCCCCATCCTATATTGAAGAGATATTTCTCTAAAGGAGATTGACAATAGACATTAGAATCCATGCAGACTGTGCAATTGTGGCAAGTGAACTTTAATGTAGATGAATGCGAGGTGATACACTTTGTTGGGAATCCGTATGTATATATGTATAGATATATCCGATTTATGATGATGTGTTCGACAAACTACCACTTAACTGTTGTGGATAAAATTCTAACCCATGGGATTAAATGGTCAGGGCAGCAGGGACATGACAATGGCTCAGAAACAGGTAACAGAGAGCATTGATGACTGGTTGTTGTTCAGACTGGACGGAGCTTTACTGCTCCCTCCAATCTTTTTAGGAGGACTACCCTTTTTGATATATATTCATGAAACCTAGTTATGGGTGTCTATGGTAACATTTATAGTTTGCCGATGATACAAGATGACGAAGTGCAATACACAATGACGACAATAATGATAGTTTTCAGGAGGGTTATAGACTGACTGGGGAACATGAGAGGGTTCAGGCTGTTATCGGTAAAAAGGACTATGATTTAACATTTTCCAACTAACTCTGATTCCTGAATATCAAGTTATCTCCTCACTGAGTTAAATGCTATATAAAAACATAGAAACATAGAAAATATGTGCAGGAGTAGGCCATTCGTCCCTTCGAGCCTGCACCACCATTCAATAAGATCGTGGCTCATCTTTCCCTCAGTACCCCTTTCCTGCTTTCTCTCCATACTCTTTGATCCCTTTAGCCTAAGGGCCATATATCACTCCCTCTTGAATGTATCCAATGAACTGGCATCAACAACTCTCTGCAGCAAGGAATTCCACAGGTTAACAACTCTCTGAATGAAGAAGTTTCTCTTCATCTCAGTCCCAAATGGTCTACCCCTTATCCTAAGTCCATGTCCCCTGGTTCTGAACTTCCCCAACATCGGGAACATTCTAACCGCATCTAACCTGTCCACTCCCGCCAGACTCTTATATGTTTCTGTAAGACCCCCTCTCAACCTTGTAAACTCCAGTGAATACAGGCCCAGTTGATCCAGTCTCTCCTCATATATCAGTCCAGCCATCGCAGGAATCAGTCAAGTGAACCTTCGCTGCACTCCCTCAGTAGCAAGAACGTCCTTCCTGAGATTAGGAGACCAAATCTGAACATAATATTGCAGGTGAGGCCTCACTAAGTCCCTGTGCAACTGCAGTAAGACCTCCCTGCTCATCTACTCAAATCCCCTAGCGAGAAGGCCAACATTTGCCTTGTTCACCGCCTGCTGTATCTGCATACCCACTTTCAGTGACTGATGAACCATGACACCCAGGTCCACCTGCATCTCTGCTTTTCCTAATCTGCCGCCATTCAGATAATATTCTGCCTTCGTGTTTTTGCCCCAAAATGGATAACCTCACAATTATCCACATTGTATTTCATCTGAAATGCATTTGCCCACTCACCAAAACTGTCCAAATCACCCTGCAGCCTATTAGCGTGCTCCTCACAGCTCACACCGCCACCCAGTTTAGTGTCACCCGCAAACTTGGAGATATTACACTCAACTCCTTCATCTAAATCGTTAATGTTTATTGTAAAGAGCTGGGGTTCCAGCACTGAGCCCTGCGGCACTGCACTAGTCACTGCCTGTCATTCTGAAAATGACCCGTTTATCTCGACTCTCAGCTTCCTGTCTAACAAACAGTTCTCTATCCACGATGGTACATTTCACCCAATATCATGAGCTTTAAATTTGCACACCAATCTCTTGTGCGGGACCTTGTCAAAAGCCTTTTGAAAGTCCAAATACACCACATTATCTGGTTCTCCTTTGTCCACTCTGCTAGTTACATTATTTGGCAATCAATAACTAGTGGGGTGCCACAGGGATCAGTGCTCGGACCACAACTATTTGCAATCTATACCAACGAATTGGAAGAAGGGACTGAATGTAACGTAGCCAAGTTCACTGACGACACAAAGATGGAAGGAAAAGCAATGTGTGAAGAGGACACATAAAATCTGCAAAAGGACATAGATAGGCTAAGTGAGTGGACAAGAAATTGGCAGATGGAGTATAATGTTGGAAAGAGTGAGGTCATGCACTTTGGCAGAAAAAAAATGAAAGAGAAAGTTAATATTTAATGCAGAAAGTTTGCAAAGTGACTTAGTACAGCGGGAACTTAGGGTACTTGTGGATGAAAAACAAAAGGATACTATGCAGGTAAAGATATTTATCATGAAGGCCAATTGTATATTGGATTTTATTGCAAAGGGGATGGGGTGTAAAATCAGGTCAGTCTTGCTACAGTTGGACAACGTATTGGTGAGGCCACACCTAGAATACTGTGTTCAGTTTTGGTTTTTGTATTTAGGAAAGGCTATACT
Organism: Pristiophorus japonicus; assembly: GCF_044704955.1. NCBI lineage: Eukaryota > Metazoa > Chordata > Chondrichthyes > Pristiophoridae > Pristiophorus > Pristiophorus japonicus. The sequence continues at coordinate 4,658,193 of NW_027252779.1, forward strand.
TCCTTTGGAGGCAGTTCAGAGAAGGTTCAATCGGTTGATCCCCGGGATGGGATATTAGATTAATAAGGAAAGGTTGAGTAGGTTGGACCACTATTCATTGGAGTTCAGAATAATGAGAGGTGGTCTTATCGAAAAGTATAAGATTATGAGGTGGCTTGACAGGGTGGATGCAGAGAGGATGTTTCCACTGATGCAGGAGACTAGAACTAGGGGGCATGATCTTATAATAAGAGGACGCCCATTCAAAACAGAGATGAGGAGGAATTTATTCTCTCAGAGGATTGTAAATCTATGGAATTTGCTGCCTCTGAGAGCTGTGGAGTCTGGGACATTGAATACACTTAAGACAGAGGTAGACAATTTCCTGAGCGAGAAGGAGATAAGGGATTATGGGGAATGGACGGGGATGTGGAGCTGAGTCCAGGATCAGATCAGACATTATCTTATTGCATGGTGGAGCATGCTCGAGGGGCCGAATTGCCTAGTCCTGTTCTTATGTACTCATGTTCTTATGTTAATGAAAGATTGACTAGAATGGTTCACGGAATATGGTCCTTCAGTTACGTGGGGAGTCGGGAGATGCTGGGGTTGTTCTCCTTAGAAGTGAGATGGTTAATGGAGATTGACCAGAATTGCTCCATGGATGGGGGTTTCAGTTATTTGGAGAGATTGTTGAAACTGGGTATGTTGTCCTCAGAGCAGAGAAGGTTAATAAGAGATTCAATAGACGTCTTCAAAGTCCTAAATAGATTAAATAAAGTAATAAAGAAGCAAATGTTTCCAAGGACAGGAGGACCGGTAACAGAGGACACAGATTTAATGTGATTGCCAAAAGAACCAGAAGCGACTGAAGGAAGATTTTGTTTAAACAGCGAGATGTTGTGATCTGTAATGAACTGTCTGAAAGGGAGGTGGAAGCAGATTCAATAGTAACTTTCAAAAGGTAATTTTTCAAAATTATTGAAGTAAAAAAATACAGGGGACAGAGCAGAGGAGTGGGATTAATTGGAAATGTGCACCAAAGAGACAGGGCCGGCACGATTTGCCGAATGGACTCTCTCTGCGCTGTACAATTCTATGATTCTACAATCACCTACACCTTAGGAAATAAGAAACTGAATGGGCCAGAAGAGCAAAGTGAACTTCTGGTTCAGGTGAACAAATCATTAAAAACTGTATCGCAGGTCAGCAAAGGGATTCAAATGAAACATTGAATGAGGGTTTATTTCTAAGCCAATTTCAATCAAAAGCAGCAAAACTGGCAAAGGTGAGAAGTAATGTTCCACAAGCATCGGTGCTGGGACCACTCCTGTTCAACATTTACATAACCATTCAGAATCGGGAATCGAGAGTGACATTTCAAACTTTGTGGATATTTCCACTATGGGCGTGTATCGTTAACACTGAGGAGCTATGCGGCAAAAACATTCAATACAATAATAACCTTGCAAACTGGGCGTGTAATTGGCAAAGGAACATCTGTTGTGTATCTGTAAAGCATGCATTCCCATGTTCCACCACCAGCGGGCGCATCCACTGAAGTACGAAGGGATCCCAGCATCCGTTGGGAGCACTGTATACAAGCCGGACCCTAAGGCCTGTTCCTCACTCAGGAGTGTCTTAATAAAGACTGAGGTCACTGTTACTTTAACCTCCCTATGTGCAGATTCATCTGTGTTAGGAACACAATACATCAATACAGAGGAGTGTGAGTTGGTGCGCTTTAATAGGAAGGATATGAAAGTAACATTCTCCTTGTAAAATAATTATCTAAACAGGAATGAGGAACAGAGGGATGGGACAGTACAGTTACACCAATCACTAAATGTAGTGATGGAGATTCATCAATCCATAAAAAACAAAGAACAGACTTGTGTTCGTGTCAAGAGGGATAGAATTGTAAAACATTGAAGTTATGTAAACTTGTTTGGATCCTTGGTGTAAATATTATAAAATGACATCGAGGCTCTGGAGAAGGTGCAAAGTGTATTTCCTGGAATGATACCAGAACTGAGAGCGTGTATTATCAGGAAATGTTCAACAGGCCGTGGTTCTTTAGTTTAGCAAAGAGAAGATTGAGGGATGGTCAGAATGTGCATTTCAGGATATGAAAAGGTTTGATAGGGTAGAGGGAGAAAAGATGTTTCCACTTGCAATTAATCTTGATCAAATATTTAGTCGTAAGGGGAATCTTAAAGGAGGAGGAGAGTTGCAGAGTAATAGAGGTTTAGGGAGAGAATCACAGAGCTTGGGACCCAGGTAGCTGAAGGAGGAGGAGAGTTAGAGTTGGAGAGGTTTAGGGAGGGAATGCTGGGCTTGGGACTCAGGTATCTGAAGGAGGAGGAGAGTTAGAGGTGGAGAGGTTTAGGGAAAGAATTCCAGAGTTTGGGACCCAGGTAGCTGAAGGAGGAGGAGAGTTAGAGGTGGAGAGGTTTAGGGAGGGTATCCCAGAGCTTGGGACCCAGATAGCTGAAGGAGGAGGAGAGTTAGAGAGGTGGAGAGGTTTAGGGAAAGAATTCAAGAGCTTGGGAACGAGGTAGCTGAGGGAGAAGGACAGTTAGAGTTGGAGAAGTTTAGGGAGGGAATCTCAGAGCTTGGGACCCAGGTAACTGAAGGAGGAGGAGAGTTAGAGAGTAGGAGAGGTTTAGGGAAAGAATTCCAGAGCTTGGGACCCAGGTAGCTGAAGGAGGAGGAGAGTTAGAGGTGGAGAGGTTTAGGGAGAGAATCCCAGAGCTTGGGACCCAGGTAGCTGAAAGCATGCCTACCATTGGTGAAGCAGTTTAAATCGGGGTATGCAAACTGCCAGATTTAGAGCAGCGCGCAGATCTCAGGAGGACTAAGTACTGGTGCAGGTTACAGAGGCCTTGAAGTGGTTTGAAAACAAGAATGAACATTTTATAATTGAGGCGCTTTCGGACAGGGAGCCAATGTAGGTCAGCGAACACAGGTGTGATGGGGTATTGCGATAAGGTGCAAGTTAGGACACAGGCAGCAGAGTTTTGGATGAGCTGAAGTACATGGATGGTGGGAGATTGGAATCCCTCAGGAGAACATTGGAGGAGTTATATCTAGAGCTAGTAAAGGCACAGTTGAAGATTTGAGCAGCAAATGAACTGAGGCAGGCGATGTAATAGAGGCACAAAGCTGCCGTCCTGGTGATGGAGTGGATATGGTGTCAGAAGACAATTTCTCGCTCACATAAGACACCAAGGTTGATAACGGCTGGATTCAGCCTTAGACTGGTGACAGGGAGAGGGATGGATTCGTTGGCTCGAGCAATGGAGATGGTAATGGGGGCCACCAGTACGGTCTCACAAATATTTGGTTGGACGGCACCAGAACTGAAAGATAACAGTTATCAGGAACGATTGAACAGGTTGTGCTTGGTTCCTGTAGAAGACAGAGAACATAGAGGAGTCCTGATCGAAGTCTTGAAAATTATAATTGTTTTGGACCGGTTCGATTGGGAGAGAAAAGTTTATACTCGTGGAAGCATCCAAATCAATGGAGCCATAAATGCCAGATAATCACTAATAACACCAATAGGGAAATAAAGAACACTTTCTTTACTCAGAGAGTGGTTAGAATGTGGAATTCCCTACGACAGGAAGTGGTTGAGATATATAGCTCAGATGATGTCTAAGGGAAACTAGTCGAGTAAATGAGAGGAAATGAAATAAAAGATATGCTGAGAGGCTGAGACGAAGTATTTGCAATGGGAGGAATAAGGTCTGGAACATAAACACCAGCACAGACCAGTAGGCCCGAAGTGTATTTTTCTGTGGTGTATTTTCTGTGGTGTATCCTCTGAACTACAGCTCCACTCTGCCGACCTACCTATTGACGAGCCTCTCACTCTGGAAGCTGCAATGAATTCCCTCACTAAATAGCTGTAGTGACCCTTTACAGAAGAACTCGGACAGAATGCAACAAGCTCGTTGTGCTGCCCAGAAAGACAAGGTGGGAAATGGCAATCAGAAAATGTGCCGTGTCCTGAACAGGTCGCTGGGTGTAATATCAAATCACCAGCCATTCCTGGTGTAATTCAGTGGATAGAAGTCTGGGGCTAAATATTATATACCTGGACTGGAAACACTGGGACCCGCCTCTGGGCTGTGCTCAGTTGTTCTGTTTATTAATTAATTGTATAATTGAGGTAAGTGGATATTTCACCGCACTCTTCAACTGCTCTCTGAACTTGGACTGGGTCACCCCATAAATAAATGTGTTTGTGCAGCAACTTAAATTCTGCAGCATATGTCCGACTTGTTCAAAGGTAGATAAAGAATCATTGTAATGAGTGGGATTTATTCCTGCAATGCTATAATATAAGAATTGTGTAACATACACCAGCCACAGCAGTATGAAGCTGCCGGATAAGGTGAAGAGTAAAATCACAGACTTCCTCCTGCTCTCCATCTCTGGGTCACTGCCATTCTCCCCCTTGCTCTCACCCCTCAGTCTCTTCCGGACTCGACTGGCCACTAAAATGTGTCTGACTGTCAGAGCATTGAGCAACAAAATTACAGCGAATGGGAGCAGTGGGGTTAAAACCGTATCCAACCAATCAAAGCCCACCCATCCGGGCTCAGTAAAAGCGGCTGGGATTGTGACACAGTCCCATGGAACATTGTCGATTATATATACAGGTTCTAATGCAAAGTAGAAGGGAATGTTTTTAGAAGAGAGCAGAATGCAGCTTGTTGCCAGAACCACAGCCGCAGTTCTCCCGGTGCAATATTTGGTTTTCAGCCTCTGCCAACAAATGGCCAGAAATCGGTCAAAGGTGAAAGTGACGGTGAACCAGACAGAACAATCTGTGGTTACACAGGACACGAGATATATAACGCTACACACAGGGGTGATATCCAGGAAAGATCCCCGGAAATAATACCAACTGATCCGCCACAGTATGACCTCAGTGATGACCACCAGTAGATCCCCCGCTGCCATGGCCACCAGGTAGCGATTGGTGCAGATGGACAGCCCGCACTTTCCCCGGGACAGGACCACAATCGCCAATAATACACTATAATAAACAGAAGGGAAAAGAGACGGTCATTTATTGGTCACACATTGTGGGTGACTGAGCCCAGACAGTGAGGTCTGTCATTTAGCCCAAAACAGCCGGGTGCACATCGGCTCAGGGGTTAACATGTGAAGTACTTCATCCCAACGCAACCAACCTCCAACCCGCTGCTTCCGAGTTTAGCAGAGACGGGGCAGTGGGAGGGAAGCCGAGCCATCCCAGCGGGCGGGTGGGCAATATTAATAGAAACATAGAAACATGGAAAACAGGTGCTGGAGTAGGCCATTCGGCCCTTCGAGCCTGCAACACCATTCAATAAGATTATGGCTGATCATTCCCTCAGTACCCCTTTCCTGCTTTCTCTCCATACCCCTTGATATCTTTAGCCATAAGGGCCATATCTAACTCCCTCTTAAATATATCCAATTAACTGAAATCAACAACTCTCTGCGGCAGGGAATTCCACAGGTTAACAATTCTCTGAGTGAAGAAGTTTCTCATCATCTTGGTCCTAAATGGCTTACCCCTTATCCTTCGAGTGTGTCCCCTGGTTCTGGACTTCCCCAACATCGAGAACAGTGTGAAACTATGTCCCCTAGTTCTAGATTCCCCCACAAGGGGCAACACCCTCTCTGCATCTACCCTGTCGAGCCCCCTCAGAATCTTATACCTTTCAATAAGATCACGGCTGATTCCTCTAAACTCCAACCATTATAGGCCCAGCCTGCGCAACATTTCCTCATGAGACAAGACCTTCATCTCAGGAACCAGCCTGGTGAACCTTCTCGGAACAGGGCATGGTCACTGCAGGAAGATAATCAACAAGAGGGGGTCGGGGACTGGGGAACCACCCCACTACTGTAGCCCATCAGCCCGAGTTATTGACTCAACTGGTCACTGTCTCCATGACTCTGCCTCGTCCCTCCTCTCCCACTCACTCCACACTATGTTACAGGACCACAGAGGGCGGGTATCCTAAGCTCAGAAAAAGGAAGACATGTTGTAAGCACTGGTGTGGGAGCTGGCATCATCGGAACAGATACAACGCAGGCAGCGACACTCGGAGAATGTAGTAGAGTCCTTCCAGCAAGCTGGGTGAGAGGTCATATAATCAAAGTAGCTGGAGGAGTCGGCCGGATTATGGTAGATATTTGTAGAGAGACTGTCCTCGAAAATGGACTTCGAAATGTCGAGGAAGGGAAGGGTAATGTCAGACGGAGCATGTGAAGGACAGAGAGGGGCGTAAATTAGAAGCAAGGTTGACTACATAATTATAATTATAATAATAATAATTATTAATAACATTAATAATAACGAATATTATGCATAATAATAACATTAACTTTTATTTATATCACGCCTTTAATGTAGTTAAACCTCCCAAGATGCTTCAGAACAGTGTTAATAGGACAACACAGATACCTATGACACCGAGATAAAAAAGAAGAAATTAAGGCATGTGACCAAAAGCTTGGTAAAACAGGTTGATTTTCAGGATATATTTAAAATGGAAAGATAGTTAGAGAAGCGGAGAGGATTAGGGAGGGACTTCCAGAGTTTAGTGCCCAAACAGCTGAAGGTAAGGCCACCGATGGGTGAGCAGTATAATGAGGGATGTTCGAGAGGGCAGCATTTGAAGAGCGGAGATATCTTGAGGGGTTATGAGGCAAAATAATATTACAGACGTAGGGAGGAGCAAGGCCATGGAGAGATTTGTAAACAAGGATGAGAATTTTCAAAAAGCGTGGCGATCTTTAATCAGGAGCCAATATAGGTCAGAAAGCACAGGTCTGAGGTGATGGGTGATCATGACTTCGTGCGAGTTAGGACATTTTCCAGTTCATGGCTAGAAAAGTAAATTTCTTGAACACAGTCATCAATGTACCTGAACAATATGTGAAGGAGGGGACCGGAGAATAATTGGAACAACGAAGGTTCCCTGTATCACAAGAAAAAGCAGCACCGATCGGGACCATCCGAATTCCCAAACCGGCACCAGTGGAGTGTGGGGAGAGAACATTGCTCAGAACAGAGGTCCAGCACTTGTACTTTCAGCAGGGGCAGTGCACTCGGGTCAGGATCAGGTTCAGCAACATGCAAGGGTTTATTCCCAGCCCAAAGCCCGTGAGGGCGAAAGGACTTCCAGTGCGAATGGCGAGTGAATTAAATTGTAAATGGGGCACTCAGAATGTATCAGCGGTGATAGGCGCAGGGAAACTCGTCATCCGCTGAGAGTTTCAGGGAAGCTTGGGTTTACTGGGCTATACACTGTGCAATGTGGATCATTTTCCATACCTCAGGAGCCTACTGTCAACAAAGGCAGACGTTGATGGCAAAGTCCAACGCTGCCTTCGGACCGCTGAGGAAGGAAGTATTTGGAGACCAGGATCTCAAACCCAGGACCAAGCTCATGGTCTACAGGGCAGTAGTGATACCCGACCTCCTATATGTTTCAGAGACATGGAATATGTACAGCAGGCACCTCAAAACACTGGAGAAGTACCAAAGCAGTCTCTGCAATTTGCTGCAAATTCGTTGGCCGGAGTGGTGCAACAACGTCAGTGTTCTCGGTCAGTCCAACATCCCCAGCATCGAAGCATTGACCACAGTCCGGCCACAGCTTTGGCATGGCTGACATGAGATTCAAAAATCAAACGCTCTTCTCGGTGATTCGTTATTGCAAGCGAACCACAGGTGAGCAGAGGACATGCATTATGACACACTCAAAACCTGCTTTAACAAATGCAACAACCCCACCTACACCTGGCAATCCCTGGCCCAACCAGCCCAAAGTGGAGGCAAAGCATCCGCATGGTGCAGAGCACCTCGAGTCTTATTGCCCAGAGTAAGCTGAAGCCAAGAGTAGATAGCGGAAGGAGTGTGCGGCAACAGAGGCACCCCACACTCCCATTCGTTCAACCAGCATCTGCCCCACCTGTGACAGAGAATGTAGGTCATGCATTGGACTCTTCAGCACTCTGGGAACTAATTGTTAATGTGGAATCTGGTCATCCCCGAGTCCGAGGGTATGCCTCAGAAGCGGAAGTGGAATAAATAGTGACCTACACTGAGTATATCCTACAGTGACAGAAAGTTCCAATAATACACGGTCACTGGAGTATGGTGTTCCACACCGGTTAGTGACCACATTCAGTATATCCTACAGTGAAACACACTCCCGGTCATTCATGGTCACTGGGGTACGGTGTTCCACACCGGTTAGTGACACACACTCAGTACATCTTACCGTGACACACACTCCCAGTAATACATGGTCACTGGGGTACGGTGTTCCACACCGGTTAGTGACCCATACTCAGTACATCCTACAGTGACACACACTCCCAGCAATACATGGTCACTGGGGTACAGTGTTCCACACCGTTTCGTGACCCACACTCAGTATATCCTACAGTGACACACACTTCCAGCAATACATGGCCACTGGGGTACGGTGTTCCACACCGTTTAGTGACCCACACTCAGTATATCCTACAGTGAGACACATTCCCAGCAATACAGGGTCACTGGGGTACAGTGTTCCACACCGTTTAGTGACCCACACTCAGTATATCCTACAGTGACACACACTCCCAGCAATACAGGATCACTGGGGTGCGGTGTTCCACACCGTTTAGTGACCCACACTCAGTACATCCTACAGTGACACACACTCCCAGCAATACAGGGTCACTGGGGTGCGGTGTTCCACACCGTTTAGTGACCCTCACTCAGTATATCCTACAGTGAGACACATTCCCACGAATACATGGTCACTGAGTTATGGTGTTCCACACTGGTTAGCGACCCACACTGAGCATATTCTACAGCTTTTACCGATATATTAAACGGAAAAGAGCGACTAAAGTAAATGTTGGTCCCTTCGAAGATGGGAATGGGCATTTAATAATGGGAAATGTGGAAATGTCTGAGACCTTAAACAATTATTTTGCTTCGGTCTTCACAGTGGAAGACACAAAAACCATGCCAAAAAATGCTGGTCACAGGAATGTGGGATGGGAGGACCTCGAGACAATCACTATCACTAGGGAGGTAGTGCTGGACAGGCTAATTGGACTCAAGGTAGACAAGTTCCCATGGTCCTGATGAAATGCATCCCAGGGTATTAAAAGAGATGGTGGAATTTATAGCAGATGCATTCGTTATAATCAACCAAAATTCTCTGGATTCTGGGGAGGTGCCAGCAGATTGGAAAAGAGCTAATGTAACGCCAGTGATTAGAAAAGGGAGTAGACAAAAGGCAGGTAACTATTGGCCAGTTAGTTTAACATCTGTAGCGGGGAAATCGCTTGAAGCTATCATTGAGGAAGAAATATAGGGACATCTAGATAGGAATAGTGCAATCAAATAGGCGCAACATGGATTCATGAATGGGAAATCATGTTTAATGAATTTACTGGAATTCTTTGAGGATATAACGAGCATGGTGGAAAGAGGTGTACCGATGGATGTGGTGTGTATGATTTCCAAAATGCATTCGATAAGGTGCCGCACAAAAGATAAAGGTCCGCGGAGTCAGAGGAAATGTATTCGCATGAATCGAGGAATGGCTGGATAACAGAAAGCAGAGAGTCTGGATGAATGGGTCCTTTTCGGGCTGGAAATCGATGGTTAGCGGTGTGCCACAGGGATCGGTGCTGGGACCACAACTGTTTACAATATGCATAGATGATCTGGAAGAGGGGATAGAGTGTAGTGTAACAAAATTTGCAGATGATATAAAGATTAGTGGGAAAGCGGGTTGTGCAGAGGACACAGAGAGGCTGCAACGAGATTTAGATAGATTAAGCGAATGGGCTAAGGTTTGGCAGATGGAAAACAATGTCGGATAGTGTGATGTCATCCACCTTTGAAAAAAAAACAGTAAAAGGGAATAATATTTGAATGGGGAGAAATTACAACATGCTGCGGTGCAGTGGGAGCTGGGGGTCCTTGTGCATGAATCCCAAAAAGTTAGTTTACAGGTGCAGCAGATAATCAGGAAGGCGAATGGAATGTTGGCCTTCATTGCGAGACGGATGGAGGACAAAAGCAGGGAGGTCCTGCTGCAACTGTATAGGGTATTGGTAAGGCCGCACCTGGAGTACTGCGTGCAGTTTTAGTCACCTTACTGAAGGAAGGATATACTAGCTTTGGATGGGGTACTCACTAGGCTGATTCCGAAGATGAGGGGGTTAACTTATGATGATAGATTGAGTAAACTGTATCTTTACACGTTGGATTTCAGAAGGATGAGGGGTGACCTTATGGAAACATTTAAAATAATGAAAGTGATAGACAAGATAGAGGCTGAGAGGTTGTTTCCACTTGGCGGGGAGACTAGAACTAGGGGGCACATACTCAAAATACGGGGGAGCCAATTTAAAACCGAGTTGAGAGAGATTTCTTCTCCCAGAGGGGTGTAAATCTGTGGAATTCTCTGCCCAAGGAAACAGTTGAGGCTAGCTCATTGAATATAGTCAAATTAAAGATAGATAGATTTTTAAGCAATAAGGGAAATAGGGGTTACGGGGAGAGGGTGGGTAAGTGGAGCTGATTCCACGGCCAGATCAGCCATGATTTTGTTGAATGGCGGAGCAGGCTCGAGGTGCTAGATTGTCAACTCCTGTTCCTGATTCTTAATGTTCTTATGTATTTATGACACACACTCCCAGCAACACATGGTCAGTGGGGTACGGTTTCCACACAGGTTAGTGCCCCACACTCAGTATATCCTACAGTGACAGACACTCCCAGTAATACATTGTCACTGGGGGACGGTATTTCAAACTGGTTCGTGACCCACACTCAGAATATCCTACAGTGACACACAATCCCAGTAATACATGGTCATTGGGGTATGGTGTTCCACACCGGTTAGTGACTAACACTCAGTATATCCTACAGTGACACACACTCCCAGTAATACATGTCCAGTGGGATACAGTGTTCCACACCGGCTAGTGGCCCACACTCAGTATATTCTACAGTGACACACACTCCCAGTAATACATCGTCACTCGGTTACGGTGTTCCACACCAGTTAGTGACTCACACTCAGTAAATCCGACAGTGACACACTCTCTCAGTAATACATGGTCACTTGGTACAATGTGCCACACTGGTTATTGAACACCACTGAGTACATCCTGCAGTGACAGGCACGCCCAGTAATACATGGTCACTGGGGTACAATATTCCACACCGGTTAGTGACTCACACTCAGTATAACCTACAGTGACACACACTCCCAGTAAAACATGGTCACTGGGGTACAGTGTTCCACACCGGTTAGTGACTCACACACAGTATAACCTACAGTGACACACACTCCCAGTAATACATGGTCACTGGGGTACAATATTCCACACCGGTTAGTGACCCACACACAGTATAACCTACAGTGACACACACTCCCAGTAATACATGGTCACTGGGGTAAGGTATTCCACACTGGTTAGTGACTCACACTCAGTATATCCTAAAGTGACAACACTCGCAGTAATACATGATCACTGGTGTAGAGTGTTCCACACCGGTTAGTGACCCACATTTAGTACAACCTACAGTGACAGACACTCCCAGTAAGACATGATCATTGGGGTACCGTTTTCCACATTGCTTAATGACCCACACTGAGTCTATCCAATTGTGACACACACTCCCAGTAATACATAGTAACTGGCGTACAATGTTCCACACCGGTTAGTGACTCACACTCAGTATATCCTAAAGTGACAACACTCGCAGTAATACATGATCATTGGGGTACGGTTTTCCACACCGGTTAGTGACCCACACTGAGTATATACAAAAGTGACACACACTCCCACCAATACATAGTCACTGGTGTACACTGTTCCACACCGGTTAATGACCACACTGAGTATCTCCTACAGTGACAGACACTCGCATAATACATGGTCACTGGGGTACGGTGTTCCACACTGGTTAGTGACCCACACTCACTATATCCTACAGTGCCACACACTCCCAGTAAGACATGGTAACTGGCATACAATGTTCCACACCGGTTAGTGACTCACACTCAGTATATCCAACTGTGACACACACTCCCAGTAATATATGTTCACTGGAGTACAGTGTTCCACTCCGGTTAGTGACCCACACTCAGTATATCCTAAAGAGACACACACTCTCAGCAATACATGGTCACTGGTGTACAGTGTTCCACACTCATTAATGATCCACCCCTGACTATCTCCTACAGTGACAGACACTCGCATTAATACATGATCACTGGGGTACGGTTTTCCACACCGGTTACTGACCCACACTGAGTATAACCTACAGTGACACACGCTCCCAGTAATGCAAAGTCAATGGGGTACAGTGTTGCACACCAGTTAGTGACCCACACTCAGTATATCCTAAAGTGACAGACACTCGCAGTAATACATGATTATTGGGGTACGGTTTTCCACACCGGTTAGTGACCCATACTGAGTATATCCAAAAGTGAGAAACACTCCCACCAATACATGGTCACTGGTGTTCAGTGTTCCACACCGGTTAATGATCCACACTTAGTATCTCCGACAGTGACAGACACTCCCATAATACATGGTCACTGCGGTACGGTGTTCCACACCGGTGAGTGACCCACACTCATTATATCCTACAGTGACACACACACCCAGTAATACATGGTCTCTGGGTTATGGTGTTCCACCCCGGTTATTGATCCACACTGTGTATATCCTACAGTGACACACACTCCCAGTAATACATGGTCACTGGTGGACGGGGTTCTACACTGGTTAGTGACCCACATTCAGTGTATCCTACAGAGACACACACTCCCAGTAATTCATCGTGACTGGAGAACTGTGTTCCACACCGGTTAGTGACCGACAGTCAGTATATCCTACAGTGGCATACACTCTCAGTAATACATGGTCACTGGGGTACAGTGTTCCACACCGGTTAGTGAACGACACTGAGTACACCCTACAGTGACAGACACTCCCAGTAATACATGGTCACTGGGGTATTGTGTTCCGCACCGGTTAGTGACCTACACTCAGTATGTCCGACAGTGACAGACACTCCCAGTAATACATGATCACTGGAGCACGGTGTTCAACACCGGTTAATGACCCACATTCAGCATATCCTGCAGTGACACACACTCCCCGAAATATATGGTCACTGGTACATGGTGTTCCACACTGGTTCGTGACCCACACTCAATATATCCTACAGTGACACACACACTCAGAGTAGTACCTGGTCACTGGGGTGCAGAGTTCCACACCGGTTAGTGACCCACACTGAGGACATCCTACAGTGACGGACACTCCCAGTAATACATGGTCACTTGGGTATGGTGTTCAACACCGTTAAGTGACCCACACTGAGTATATCCCACAGTGATACACACTCCCATTCATACGTGGTCACTGGGGTACAGTGTTACACACTGGTTAGTGACCCACACTCAGTATATCCTACAATGACAGACACTCCCAGTAATACATGGTCTCTGCGGTACGGTTTTGCTCACCGGTTAGTGAACCACACTCAGTATATCCTACAGTGACACACACTCCCCGTAATACATGTTCACTGGGGTACAGTGTTCCACGCCGGTTTGTGACCCACAATCAGTACATCCAACAGTGACACACACTTACAGTAATACATGGTCACTGGTGTACGATGTTCTACACTGGTTAGTGACCCAGATTCAGTATATCCATCAGTGACACACACTCCCAGAAATTCATGTTAAATGGAGAACTGTGTTCCACACCGGTTAGTGACCTGCATTCAGTATATCCTACAGTGAAACACACTCGCATTAATGCATGGTCACTGGGGTATGGTGTTCCACAACGGGTAGTGACCCAAACTCAGTATATCCTAGAGTGAAAGACACTCCCTGTAATACATGGTCACTGGGGTACAGTGTTCCATACAGGTTAGTGGGAGAAAGGTCAGAGAGAGTCCCATTGACTCAGATACACACTGGTACAGGGGTTCTGGGGAGAAAGGTCAGAGAGAGTCCCATTGACTCAGATACACACTGGTCCTGGGGGATAGATGGGGAGAAAGGTCAGAGAGAGTCCCATTGACTCAGATACACACTGGTCCTGGGGATAGACTGGGGAGCAAGGTCAGAGAGAGTTCCATTGACTCAGAAAAACACTGGTCCTGGGGATAGACTGGGGAGAAAGGTCAGAGAGAGTCCCATTGACTCAGATACACACAGGTCCTGGGGATAGACTGGTGAGAAAGGTCAGAGAGAGTCCCATTGACTCAGATACACACTGGTCCTGGGGATAGAGTGGGGAGTAAGGTCAGAGAGAGTCCCATTGACTCAGATAAACACTGGTCCTGGGGATAGACTGGGGAGAAACGTCAGAGAGTTCCATTGACTCAGATACGCACTGGTCCTGGGTATAGACTGGGGAGAAAGGTCAGAGAGAGTCCCATTGACTCAGATACACACTGGTCCTGGAGATAGATTGGGGAGAAAGGTCAGACAGAGTCCCATTGACTCAGATACACACTGGTCCTGTGGGTCTGGGGAGAAAGGTCAGGGAGAGTTCCATTGACTCAGATACACACTGGTCCTGGGGATAGACTTGGGAGAAAGATCAGAGAGTGTCCCATTGACTCAGGTACACACTGGTCCTGGGGGACTGGGGAGAAAGGTCAGGGAATCCCATTGACTCAGATACACACTGGTTCTGGGGATAGACTGGGGAGAAAGGTCAGAGAGAGTCCCATTGACTCAGATACACACTGTTCCTGGGGATAGAATGGGGAGAAAGGTCAGAGAGGCCCATTGACTCAGATACACACTGGTCCTGGGGGACTGGGGAGAAAGGTCAGAGAGAGTCCCATTTACTCAGATAGACACTGGTCCTGGGGATAGATTGTGGAGAAAGGTCAGAGAGAGTCTCATTGACTCAGATAAACACTGGTCCTGGGGATAGACTGGGGAGAAAGGTCAGAGAGAGTCCCATTGACTTAGATACACACTGGTCCTGGGGGTCTGGGTAGAAAGGTCAGAGAGAGTCCCATTGACTCAGATACACACTGGTACACGGGGTCTGGGGAGAAAGGTCAGAGAGAGTCCCATTGATTCAGATACACACTGGTCCTGGTGGATAGACTGGGGAGAAAGGTCAGAGAGAGTCCCATTGACTCAGATACACACTGGTCCTGGGGATAGACTGGGGAGCAAGCTCAGAGAGAGTCCCATTGACTCAGAAAAACACTGGTCCTGGGGTAAGACTGGGGAGAAAGGCCAGAGATAGTCCCATTGACTCAGATACACACTGGTCCTGGGGATAGACTGGGGAGAAAGGTCAGAGAGAGTCTCATTGACTCAGATAAACACTGGTCCTGGGGATAGACTGGGGAGAAACGTCAGAGAGAGGACCATTGACTCAGATACACACTGGTCCTGGGGATAGACTGGGGAGAAAGGACAGCGAGAGTCCCATTGACTCAGATACACACTGGTCCTGGGGGATAGAGTGGGGAGAAAGGTCAGAGAGAGACCCATTCACTCAGATAAACACTGGTCCTGGGGATAGACTGGGGAGAAACGTCAGAGAGTCCCATTGACTCAGATACGCACTCGTCCTGGGGATAGACTGGGGAGAAAGGTCAGAGAGAGTCCCATTGACTCAGATACACACTGGTCCTGGGGATAGAATGGGGAGAAAGGTCAGAGAGTCCCATTGACTCAGATGCACATTGGTCCTGGGGATAGACTGGGGAGAAAGGTCAGAGAGTCCCATTGACTCAGATACACACTGGTCCTGGGGATAGAATGGGGAGAAAGGTCAGAGAGTCCCATTGACTCAGATGCACATTGGTCCTGGGGATAGACTGGGGAGAAAGTTCAGAGAGATTCCAATTGACTCAGATACACACTGCTCCTGGGGGATAGTCTGGGGAGAAAGGTCAGAGAGAGTCCCATTGACTCAGATAAAAACTGGTCCTGGGTATAAACTGGGGAGAAATTTCAGAGAGTCCCATTCACTCAGATACACACTGGTCCTGGGGGTCTGGGGATAAAGGTCAGAGAGAGTCCCATTGACTCAGATGGACACTGATCCTGGGGATAGACTGTGGAGAAAGGTCAGAGGGAGTACCATTGACTCAGATACACACTGGTCCTGGGGGTCTGGGGAGAAAGTTCAGAGAGAGTCCCATTGACTCAGATAAACACTGGTCCTGGGGATAGATTGGGGAGCATGGTCAGAGAGAGTCCCATTGACTCAGATACACACTGGTATAGGGGGTCTGGGGAGAAAGGTCAGAGAGCGTCCCATTGACTCAGATACACACTGGTCCTGGGGGTCTGGGGAGAAAGGTCAGAGAGAGTCCCATTGACTCAGATGCACACTGGTCCTGGGGATAGACTGGGGAGAAAGGTCAGGGAGAGTTCCATTGACTCAGATACACACTGGTCCTGGGGATAGACTTGGCAGAAATATCAGAGAGTGTCCCATTGACTCAGATACACACTGGTCCTGGGGGACTGGGGAGAAAGGTCAGAGAGCGTCCCATTGACTCAGATACACACTTGTCCTGGGGTTAGACTGGGGAGAAAGGTCAGAGAGAGTCCCATTGACTCAGATACACACTGGTCCTGGGGATAGACTTGGGAGAATGGTCAGAGAGAGTCCCATTGACTCACATACACACTGGTCCTGGGGTACTGGGGAGAAAGGTCAGGGAGAGTTCCATTGACTCAGATACACACTGGTCCTGGGGATAGACTTGGGAGAAAGATGAGAGAGTGTCCCATTGACTCACATACACACTGGTCCTGAGGGACTGGGGAGAAAGGTCAGGGAGTCCCATTGACTCAGATACACACAGGTCCTGGGGGTCTGGGGAGAAAGATCAGAGAGAGTCCCATTGACTCATATACACACTGGTCCTAGGAGATAGACTGGGGAGAAAGATCAGAGAGAGTCCCATTGACTCAGATACACACTGGTCCTGGGGATAGACTGTGGAGAAAGGCCAGAGAGAGTCCCATTGACTCAGATACACACTGGTCCTGGGGGATAGACTGGGGAGAAAGGTCAGAGAGAGTCCCATTGACTCAGATACACACTGGTCCTGGTGATAGACTGGGGAGAAAGGTCAGAGAGAGTCCCATTGACTCAGATACACACTTGTCCTGGGGATAGACTGTGGAGAAAGGTCAGAGAGAGTCGCATTGACTCAGATAAACACTGGTCCTGGGGATAGACTGGGGAGAATTGTCGGAGTGTCCCATTGGCTCAGATACACATTGCTCCTGGGGATAGACTGCGGAGAAAGGTCAGAGAGAGTCCCATTGACTCAGATAAACACTGGTCCTCGGGATAGACTGGGGAGAATTGTCGGAGTGTCCCATTGACTCAGATACACACTGGTCCTGGGGATAGACTGGGGAGAAAGCTCAGAGGGTTCCATTGACTCAGGGACACACTGGTCCTGTGGATAGACTGGGGAGAAAGATCAGAGAGAGTCCCACTTACTCAGATGCACATTGGTCCTGGAAATAGACTGGGGAGATAGGACAGAGAGAGTCCCATTGAATCAGATAAAAACTGGTCCTGGGGATAGACTCGGGAGAAAGGTCAGAGAGAGTCCAATTGACTCAGATTCACACTGGTCCTGGGGGATAGATTGGGGAGAAAGGTCAGAGAGAGCCCCATTGACTCAGATAAAAACTGGTCCTGGGGATAGACTGGGGAGAAAGGTCAGAGAGTCCCATTGACTCAGATAAACACTGGTCCTGGGGGTCTGGGGAGAAAGGTCAGAGAGAGTCCCATTGACTCAGATAAAAACTGGTCCTGGGTATAAACTGGGGAGAAATGTCAGAGAGTCCCATTCACTCAGATACACACTGGTCCTGGGGGTCTGGGGATAAAGGTCAGAGAGAGTCCCATTGACTCAGATGGACACTGATCCTGGGGATAGACTGTGGAGAAAGGTCAGAGGGAGTACCATTGACTCAGATACACACTGGTCCTGGGGGTCTGGGGAGAAAGTTCAGAGAGAGTCCCATTGACTCAGATAAACACTGGTCCTGGGGATAGATTGGGGAGCATGGTCAGAGAGAGTCCCATTGACTCAGATACACACTGGTATAGGGGGTCTGGGGAGAAAGGTCAGAGAGCGTCCCATTGACTCAGATACACACTGGTCCTGGGGGTCTGGGGAGAAAGGTCAGAGAGAGTCCCATTGACTCAGATGCACACTGGTCCTGGGGATAGACTGGGGAGAAAGGAGAGGGAGAGTTCCATTGACTCAGATACACACTGGTCCTGGGGATAGACTTGGCAGAAATATCAGAGAGTGTCCCATTGACTCAGATACACACTGGTCCTGGGGGACTGGGGAGAAAGGTCAGAGAGCGTCCCATTGACTCAGATACACACTTGTCCTGGGGTTAGACTGGGGAGAAAGGTCAGAGAGAGTCCCATTGACTCAGATACACACTGGTCCTGGGGATAGACTGGGGAGAATGGTCAGAGAGAGTCCCATTGACTCACATACACACTGGTCCTGGGGTACTGGGGAGAAAGGTCAGGGAGAGTTCCATTGACTCAGATACACACTGGTCCTGGGGATAGACTTGGGAGAAAGATGAGAGAGTGTCCCATTGACTCACATACACACTGGTCCTGAGGGACTGGGGAGAAAGGTCAGGGAGTCCCATTGACTCAGATACACACAGGTCCTGGGGGTCTGGGGAGAAAGATCAGAGAGAGTCCCATTGACTCATATACACACTGGTCCTAGGAGATAGACTGGGGAGAAAGATCAGAGAGAGTCCCATTGACTCAGATACACACTGGTCCTGGGGATAGACTGTGGAGAAAGGCCAGAGAGAGTCCCATTGACTCAGATACACACTGGTCCTGGGGGATAGACTGGGGAGAAAGGTCAGAGAGAGTCCCATTGACTCAGATACACACTGGTCCTGGTGATAGACTGGGGAGAAAGGTCAGAGAGAGTCCCATTGACTCAGATACACACTTGTCCTGGGGATAGACTGCGGAGAATGGTCAGAGAGAGTCGCATTGACTCAGATAAACACTGGTCCTGGGGATAGACTGGGGAGAATTGTCGGAGTGTCCCATTGGCTCAGATACACACTGGTCCTGGGGATAGACTGCGGAGAAAGGTCAGAGAGAGTCCCATTGACTCAGATAAACACTGGTCCTCGGGATAGACTGGGGAGAATTGTCGGATGTCCCATTGACTCAGATACACACTGGTCCTGGGGATAGACTGGGGAGAAAGCTCAGAGGGTTCCATTGACTCAGGGACACACTGGTCCTGTGGATAGACTGGGGAGAAAGATCAGAGAGAGTCCCACTTACTCAGATGCACATTGGTCCTGGAAATAGACTGGGGAGATAGGACAGAGAGAGTCCCATTGAATCAGATAAAAACTGGTCCTGGGGATAGACTCGGGAGAAAGGTCAGAGAGAGTCCAATTGACTCAGATTCACACTGGTCCTGGGGGATAGACTGGGGAGAAAGGTCAGAGAGAGCCCCATTGACTCAGATAAAAACTGGTCCTGGGGATAGACTGGGGAGAAAGGTCAGAGAGTCCCATTGACTCAGATAAACACTGGTCCTGGGGGTCTGGGGAGAAAGGTCAGAGAGAGTCCCATTGACTCAGATAAAAACTGGTCCTGGGTATAAACTGGGGAGAAATGTCAGAGAGTCCCATTCACTCAGATACACACTGGTCCTGGGGGTCTGGGGATAAAGGTCAGAGAGAGTCCCATTGACTCAGATGGACACTGATCCTGGGGATAGACTGTGGAGAAAGGTCAGAGGGAGTACCATTGACTCAGATACACACTGGTCCTGGGGGTCTGGGGAGAAAGTTCAGAGAGAGTCCCATTGACTCAGATAAACACTGGTCCTGGGGATAGATTGGGGAGCATGGTCAGAGAGAGTCCCATTGACTCAGATACACACTGGTATAGGGGGTCTGGGGAGAAAGGTCAGAGAGCGTCCCATTGACTCAGATACACACTGGTCCTGGGGGTCTGGGGAGAAAGGTCAGAGAGAGTCCCATTGACTCAGATGCACACTGGTCCTGGGGATAGACTGGGGAGAAAGGTCAGGGAGAGTTCCATTGACTCAGATACACACTGGTCCTGGGGATAGACTTGGCAGAAATATCAGAGAGTGTCCCATTGACTCAGATACACACTGGTCCTGGGGGACTGGGGAGAAAGGTCAGAGAGCGTCCCATTGACTCAGATACACACTTGTCCTGGGGTTAGACTGGGGAGAAAGGTCAGAGAGAGTCCCATTGACTCAGATACACACTGGTCCTGGGGATAGACTGGGGAGAATGGTCAGAGAGAGTCCCATTGACTCACATACACACTGGTCCTGGGGTACTGGGGAGAAAGGTCAGGGAGAGTTCCATTGACTCAGATACACACTGGTCCTGGGGATAGACTTGGGAGAAAGATGAGAGAGTGTCCCATTGACTCACATACACACTGGTCCTGAGGGACTGGGGAGAAAGGTCAGGGAGTCCCATTGACTCAGATACACACAGGTCCTGGGGGTCTGGGGAGAAAGATCAGAGAGAGTCCCATTGACTCATATACACACTGGTCCTAGGAGATAGACTGGGGAGAAAGATCAGAGAGAGTCCCATTGACTCAGATACACACTGGTCCTGGGGATAGACTGTGGAGAAAGGCCAGAGAGAGTCCCATTGACTCAGATACACACTGGTCCTGGGGGATAGACTGGGGAGAAAGGTCAGAGAGAGTCCCATTGACTCAGATACACACTGGTCCTGGTGATAGACTGGGGAGAAAGGTCAGAGAGAGTCCCATTGACTCAGATACACACTTGTCCTGGGGATAGACTGCGGAGAAAGGTCAGAGAGAGTCGCATTGACTCAGATAAACACTGGTCCTGGGGATAGACTGGGGAGAATTGTCGGAGTGTCCCATTGGCTCAGATACACACTGGTCCTGGGGATAGACTGCGGAGAAAGGTCAGAGAGAGTCCCATTGACTCAGATAAACACTGGTCCTCGGGATAGACTGGGGAGAATTGTCGGAGTGTCCCATTGACTCAGATACACACTGGTCCTGGGGATAGACTGGGGAGAAAGCTCAGAGGGTTCCATTGACTCAGGGACACACTGGTCCTGTGGATAGACTGGGGAGAAAGATCAGAGAGAGTCCCACTTACTCAGATGCACATTGGTACTGGAAATAGACTGGGGAGATAGGACAGAGAGAGTCCCATTGAATCAGATAAAAACTGGTCCTGGGGATAGACTCGGGAGAAAGGTCAGAGAGAGTCCAATTGACTCAGATTCACACTGGTCCTGGGGGATAGACTGGGGAGAAAGGTCAGAGAGAGCCCCATTGACTCAGATAAAAACTGGTCCTGGGGATAGACTGGGGAGAAAGGTCAGAGAGTCCCATTGACTCAGATGCACACTGGTCCTGGGGATAGACTGGGGAGAAAGATCAGAGAGAGTCCCATTGACTCAGATACAAACTGGTCCTGGGGATAGACTTGGGAGAAAGGTCAGAGAGAGTCCCATTGACTCAGATACACACTGGTCCTGGGGATAGACTGTGGAGAAAGGTCAGAGAGTCCCATTGACTCAGATACACACTGGTCCTGGGGGACTGTGCAGAAAGGTCTGCGAGAGTCCCATTCACTCAGATGGACACTGGTCCTGGGGATTGACTGTGGAGAAAGGTCAGAGAGTATCCCATTGACTCAGATAAACACTGGTCCTGGGGATAGACTGGAGAGAAAGGTCAGTGAGAGTCCCATTGACTCAGATACACACTGGTCCTGGGGGTCTGGGGAGGAAGGTCAGAGAGAGTCCCATTGACTCAGATACACACTGGTCCAAGGGGATAGACTGGGGAGAAAGGTCAGAGAGTCCCATTGACTCAGATACACACTGGTCCTGGGGGACTGGGGAGAAAGGTCAGAGAGAATCCCATTGAATCAGATAAACACTGGTCCTGGGGGACTGGGGAGAAAGTTCAGAGAGTGTCCCATTGACTCAGATACACACTGGTCCTGGGGGACTGGGGAGAAAGGTCAGAGAGCGTCCCATTGACTCAGAATCACACATGTCCTGGGGATAGACTGGGGAGAAAGGTCAGAGAATCCCATTGACTCAGATAAACACTGGTCCTGGGGGTAGACTGGGGAGAAAGGTCAGAGAGTCCCATTGACTCACATACACACTGGTCCTGGGGATAGACTGGGGAGAAATGTCAGAGAGAGTCCCAGTGACTCAGATACACACTGGTCCTGGGGATAGACTAGGGAGAAAGGTCAGAGAGAGTCCCATTGACTCAGATAAACACTGGTCCTGGGGATTGTCTGGGGAGAATTGTCGGAGTGTCCCATTGATTCAGATACACACTGGTCCTGGGGATAGACTGGGGAGAAAGTTCAGAGGGTTCCATTGACTCAGGTACACACTGGTCCTGTGGATAGACTGGGGAGTAAGATCAGAGAGAGTCCCATTGACTCAGATGCACATTGGTCCTGGGAATAGACTGGGGAGAAAGGTCAGAGAGAGTCCCATTGACTCAGATAAAAACTGGTCCTGGGGATAGACTCGGGAGAAAGGTCAGAGAGAGTCCAATTGACTCAGATACACACTGGTCCTGGGGGATAGACTGGGGAGAAAGGTCAGAGAGAGCCCCATTGACTCAGATAAAAACTGGTCCTGGGGATAGACTGGGGAGAAAGGTCAGAGAGTCCCATTGACTCAGTTACACACTGGTCCTGGGGGTCTGGGGAGAAAGGTCAGAGAGAGTCCCATTGACTCAGATACACACTCGTCCTGGGGATAGACTGGGGAGAAAGGTCAGAGAGAGTCCCATTGAATCAGATACACACTGGTCCTGGGGATAGGCTGGGGAGAAAGGTCAGAGAGAGTCCCATTGACTCAGATACACACTTGTCCTGGCGATAGACTGGGGAGAAAGGTCAGAGAGTCCCATTGACTCAGATACAAACTGGTCCTGGGGATAGACTGGGGAGAAAGGTCAGAGAGAGTCCCATTGACTCAGATGGACACTGGTCCTGGGGATTGACTGTGGAGAAAGGTCAGAGAGTATCCCATTGACTCAGATACACACTGGTCCTGGGGATAGACTGGGGAGAAAGGTCAGAGAGAGTCCCATTGACTCAGATAAACACTGGTCCTGGGGGTCTGGGGAGAAAGGTCAGAGAGAGTCCCATTGACTCAGATACACACTGGTCCTGGGGATAGACTGGGGAGAAAGGTCAGAGAGAGTCCCATTGACTCCGATACACACTGGTCCTGGGGATAGACTGGGGAGAAAGATCAGAGAGTCCCATTGACTCAGATACAAACTGGTCCTGGGGATAGACTGGGGAGAAAGGTCAGAGAGAGTCCCATTGACTCAGATACACACTGGTCCTGGGGATAGACTGTGGAGAAAGGTCAGAGAGTCCCATTGACTCAGATACATACTGGTCCTGGGGGACTGTGCAGAAAGGTCTGCGAGAGTCCCATTGACTCAGATGGACACTGGTCCTGGGGATTGACTGTGGAGAAAGGTCAGAGAGTATCCCATTGACTCAGATAAACACTGGTCCTGGGGATAGACTGGAGAGAAAGATCAGTGAGAGTCCCATTGACTCAGATACACACTGGTCCTGGGGGTCTGGGGAGGAAGGTCAGAGAGAGTCCCATTGACTCAGATACACACTGGTCCTGGGGGACTGGGGAGAAAGGTCAGAGAGAATCCCATTGACTCAGATAAACACTGGTCCTGGGGGACTGGGGAGAAAGTTCAGAGAGTGTCCCATTGACTCAGATACACACTGGTCCTGGGGGACTGGGGAGAAAGGTCAGAGAATCCCATTGACTCAGATAAACACTGGTCCTGGGGGTAGACTGGGGAGAAAGGTCAGAGAGTCCCATTGACTCACATACACACTGGTCCTGGGGATAAACTGGGGAGAAATGTCAGAGAGAGTCCCAGTGACTCAGATACACACTGGTCCTGGGGATAGACTAGGGAGAAAGGTCAGTGAGAGTCCCATTGACTCAGATAAACACTGGTCCTGGGGATAGTCTGGGGAGAAAGTTCAGAGGGTTCCATTGACTCAGGTACACACTGGTCCTGTGGATAGACTGGGGAATAAGATCAGAGAGAGTCCCATTGACTCAGATGCACATTGGTCCTGGGAATAGACTGGGGAGAATGGTCAGAGAGAGTCCCATTGACTCAGATAAAAACTGGTCCTGGGGATAGACTCGGGAGAAAGGTCAGAGAGAGTCCAATTGACTCAGATACACACTGGTCCTGAGGGATAGACTGGGGAGAAAGGTCAGAGAGAGCCCCATTGACTCAGATAAAAACTGTTCCTGGGGATAGACTGGGGAGAAAGGTCAGAGAGTCCCATTGACTCAGTTACACACTGGTCCTGGGGGTCTGGGGAGAAAGGTCAGAGAGAGTCCCATTGACTCAGATACACACTCGTCCTGGGGATAGACTGGGGAGAAAGGCCAGAGAGAGTCCCACTGACTCAGATACACACTGGTCCTGGGGATAGACAGGGGAGAAAGGTCAGAGAGAGTCCCATTGACTCAGATACACACTTGTCCTGGCGATAGACTGGGGAGAAAGGTCAGAGAGTCCCATTGACTCAGATACAAACTGGTCCTGGGGATAGACTGGGGAGA
This sequence comes from Pristiophorus japonicus, assembly GCF_044704955.1. NCBI lineage: Eukaryota > Metazoa > Chordata > Chondrichthyes > Pristiophoridae > Pristiophorus > Pristiophorus japonicus. Next base: position 4,682,957 of record NW_027252779.1, read on the forward strand.
AAGGTCAGAGAGAGTCCCATTGACTCAGATACACACTGGTCCTGGGGATGGACTGTGGAGAAAGGTCAGAGAGTCCCATTGACTCAGATACACACTGGTCCTGTGGGACTGTGGAGAAAGGTCAGAGAGAGCCCCATTGACTCAGATGGACACTGGTCCTGGGGATTGACTGTGGAGAAAGGTCAGAGAGTATCCCATTGACTCAGATACAAACTGGTCCTGGGGATAGACTGGGGAGAAAGATCAGAGAGATTCCCATTGACTCAGATACACACTGGTCCTGTGGGACTGGGGAGAAAGGTCAGAGAGAATCCCATTGACTCAGATAAACACTGGTCCTGGGGGACTGGGGAGAAAGTTCAGAGAGAGTCCCATTGACTCAGATACACACTGGTCCTGGGGGACTGGGGAGAAAGGTCAGAGAGCGTCCCATTGATTCAGATTCACACATGTCCTGGGGATAGATTGGGGAGAAAGGTCAGAGAATCCCATTGACTCAGATAAACACTGATCCTGGGGATAGACTGGGTAGAAATGTCAGAGAGAGTCCCAGTGACTCAGATACACACTGGTCCTGGGGGACTGGGGAGAAAGGTCAGAGAGAGTCCCATTGACTCAGATACACACTGGTCCTGGGGATAGACTGGGGAGAAAGGTCAGAGAGTCCCATTGACTCAGATACACACTGGTCCTGGGGGGCTGGGGAGAAAGGTCAGGGAGAGTCCCATTGACTCAGATACACACTGGTCCTGGGGATAGACTGGGGAGAAAGGTCAGAGAGTCACATTGACTCAGATACACGCTGGTCCTGGGGGATAGACTGGGGAGAAAGATCAGAGAGCGTCCCATTGACTCAGATACACACTGGTTCAGGGGGTCTGGGGAGAAAGGTCAGAGAGAGTTCCATTGAGTCAGATACACGCTGGTCCTGGGGGATAGACTGGGGAGAAAGGTCAGAGAGAGTCCCATTGACTCAGATACACACTGGTCCTGGGGATAGTCTGGGGAGCAAGGTCAGAGAGAGTCCCATTGACTCAGAAAAACACTGGTCTGGGGATAGACTGGGGAGAAATGTCAGAGAGAGTTCCATTGACTCAGACACACACTGGTCCTGGGGATATATTGGGGGGAAAGGTCAGAGAGAGTCCCATTGACTCAGATAAACACTGGTCCTGGTGCTAGACTGGGGAGAAAGGTCAGAGAGAGTCCCATTGACTCAGATAAACATTGGTCCTGGAGATAGACTGGGGAGAAAGGTCAGAGAGAGTCCCATTGACTCAGATACACACTGGTCCTGGGGGTCTGGGGAGAAAGGTCAGAGAGAGTCCCATTGACTCAGATACACACTGGTCCTAGGGGAGAGACTGTGGAGAAAGATCAGAGAGAGTCCCATTGACTCAGATACACACTGGTCCTGGCGATAGACTGTGGAGAAAGGTCAGAGAGAGTCCAATTGACTCACATACACACTGGTCCTGGGGGATAGACTGGGGAGAAAGGTCAGAGATTGACCAATTGACTCAGATACACACTGGTCCTGGGGGATAGACTGGGGAGAAAGGTCAGAGAGAGTCCCATTGACTCAGATAAAAACTAGTCCTGGGGATAGACTGGGGAGAAATGTCAGAGAGAGTCCCATTGACTCAGATACACACTGGTCCTGGGGGTCTGGGGAGAATGGTCAGAGAGAGTCCCATTGACTCATATACACACTGGTCCTAGGGGATAGACTGGGGAGAAAGATCAGAGAGAGTCCCATTGACTCAGATGCACACTGGTCCTGGGGATAGACTGCGGAGAAAGGCCAGAGAGAGTCCCATTGACTCAGATGCACACTGGTCCTGGGGATAGACTGGGGAGAAAGGTCAGAGAGAGTCCCATTGACGCAGATACACATTGTCCTGGGTGATAGAGTGGGCAGAAATGTAAGAGAGAGTCCCATTGACTCAGATAAACATTGGTCCTGGGGATAGACTGGGGAGAAAGGTCAGAGAGTCCCATTGACTCAGATACACGCTGGTCCTGGGGGATAGATGGGGGAGAAAGTTCAGAGAGAGTCCCATTGACTCAGATACACACTGGTCCTGGGGATAGTCTGGGGAGCAAGGTCAGAGAGAGTCCCATTGACTCAGAAAAACACTGGTCTGGGGATAGACTGGGGAGAAATGTCAGAGAGAGTTCCTTTGACTCAGACACACACTGGTCCTGGGGATATATTGGGGAGAAAGGTCAGAGTGCCCCTTTGACTCAGATACACACTGGTCCTAGGGATAGACTGGGGAGAAAGGTCAGGGAGAGTCCCATTGACTCAGATACAGATTGGTCCTGGGGATAGACTGGGGAGAAAGATCACAGAGAGTCCCATTGACTCAGATAAACACTGGTCCTGGGGATAGACAGGGAGAAATGTCAGAGAGAGTCCCATTGACTCAGAAAAACACTGGTCTGGGGATAGACTGGGGAGAAATGTCAGAGAGAGTTCCATTGACTCAGACACACACTGGTCCTGGGGATATATTGGGGAGAAAGGTCAGAGTGCCCCTTTGACTCAGATACACACTGGTCCTAGGGATAGACTGGGGAGAAAGGTCAGGGAGAGTCCCATTGACTCAGATACAGATTGGTCCTGGGGATAGACTGGGGAGAAAGATCACAGAGAGTCCCATTGACTCAGATACACACTGGTCCTGGGGATAGACTGGGGAGAAAGGTCAAAGAGTCCCATTGACTCAGATACACACTGGTCCTGGGGACAGACTGGGGAGAAAGTTCAGAGAGAGTCCCATTGACTCTGATACACACTGGTCCTGGGGGACTGGGGAAAAAGATCAGAGAGAGTCCCATTGACTCAGATACACACTGGTCCAGGGGGACTGGGGAGAAAGGTCAGAGAGAGTCCCATTGACTCAGATACACACTGGTCCTGGGTAGAGACTGGGGAGAATGGTCAGAGAGTCCCGTTGACTCAGATAAACACTGGTCCTGGGGGTCTGGGGAGAAAGGTCAAAGAGTGTCCCATTGACTCAGAAAAACACTGGTCTGGGGATAGACTGGGGAGAAATGTCAGAGAGAGTTCCATTGACTCAGACACACACTGGTCCTGGGGATATATTGGGGAGAAAGGTCAGAGTGCCCCTTTGACTCAGATACACACTGGTCCTAGGGATAGACTGGGGAGAAAGGTCAGGGAGAGTCCCATTGACTCAGATACAGATTGGTCCTGGGGATAGACTGGGGAGAAAGATCACAGAGAGTCCCATTGACTCAGATACACACTGGTCCTGGGGATAGACTGGGGAGAAAGGTCAAAGAGTCCCATGACTCAGATACACACTGGTCCTGGGGACAGACTGGGGAGAAAGTTCAGAGAGAGTCCCATTGACTCAGATACACACTGGTCCTGGGGGACTGGGGAAAAAGATCAGAGAGAGTCCCATTGACTCAGATACACACTGGTCCAGGGGATCTGGGGAGAAAGGTCAGAGAGAGTCCCATTGACTCAGATACACACTGGTCCTGGGTAGAGACTGGGGAGAATGGTCAGAGAGTCCCGTTGACTCAGATAAACACTGGTCCTGGGGGTCTGGGGAGAAAGGTCAAAGAGAGTCCCATTGACTCAGATGCACACTGGTCCTGGGGATAGACTGGGGAGAAAGGTCAAGGAGAGTTCCATTGACTCAGATACACACTGGTCCTGGAGATAGACTTGGGAGAAAGATCAGAGAGTGTCCCATTGACTCAGATACACACTGGTCCTGGGGGACTGGGGAGAAAGGTCAGGGAGTCCCATTGACTCAGATACACATTCGTCCTGGGGATAGACTGGGTAGAAAGGTCAGAGAGAGTCCCATTGACTCAGATACACACTGGTCCTGGGGATAGACTGGGGAGAAAGGTCAGAGAGTCCCATTGACTCAGATACACACTGGTCCTGGGGGGCTGGGGAGAAAGGTCAGGGAGAGTCCCATTGACTCAGATACACACTGGTCCTGGGGATAGACTGGGGAGAAAGGTCAGAGAGTCCCATTGACTCAGATACACGCTGGTCCTGGGGGATAGACTGGGGAGAAAGTCCAGAGAGAGTCCCATTGACTCAGATACACACTGGTCCTGGGGATAGTCTGGGGAGCAAGGTCAGAGAGAGTCCCATTGACTCAGAAAAACACTGGTCTGGGGATAGACTGGGGAGAAATATCAGAGAGAGTTCCTTTGACTCAGACACACACTGGTCCTGGGGATATATTGGGGAGAAAGGTCAGAGTGCCCCTTTGACTCAGATACACACTGGTCCTAGGGATAGACTGGGGAGAAAGTTCAGGGAGAGTCCCATTGACTCAGATACAGATTGGTCCTGGGGATAGACTGGGGAGAAAGATCACAGAGAGTCCCATTGACTCAGATACACACTGGTCCTGGGGATAGACTGGGGAGAAAGGTCAAAGAGTCCCATTGACTCAGATACACACTGGTCCTGGGGACAGACTGGGGAGAAAGTTCAGAGAGAGTCCCATTGACTCAGATACACACTGGTCCTGGGGGACTGGGGAAAAAGATCAGAGAGAGTCCCATTGACTCAGACACACACTGGTCCTGGGGATATATTGGGGGGAAAGGTCAGAGAGAGTCCCATTGACTCAGATAAACACTGGTCCTGGGGCTAGACTGGGGAGAAAGGTCAGAGAGAGTCCCATTGACTCAGATAAACATTGGTCCTGGAGATAGACTGGGGAGAAAGGTCAGAGAGAGTCCCATTGACTCAGATACACACTGGTCCTGGGGGTCTGGGGAGAAAGGTCAGAGAGAGTCCCATTGACTCAGATACACACTGGTACTAGGGGATAGACTGTGGAGAAAGATCAGAGAGAGACCCATTGACTCAGATACACACTGGTCCTGGCGATAGACTGTGGAGAAAGGTGAGAGAGAGTCCAATTGACTCACATACACACTGGTCCTGGGGGATAGACTGGGGAGAAAGGTCAGAGATTGACCAATTGACTCAGATACACACTGGTCCTGGGGGATAGACTGGGGAGAAAGGTCAGAGAGAGTCCCATTGACTCAGATAAAAACTAGTCCTGGGGATAGACTGGGGAGAAATGTCAGAGAGTCCCATTGACTCAGATACACACTGGTCCTGGGGGTCTGGGGAGAATGGTCAGAGAGAGTCCCATTGACTCATATACACACTGGTCCTAGGGGATAGACTGGGGAGAAAGATCAGAGAGAGTCCCATTGACTCAGATGCACACTGGTCGTGGGGATAGACTGCGGAGAAAGGCCAGAGAGAGTCCCATTGACTCAGATGCACACTGGTCCTGGGGATAGACTGGGGAGAAAGGTCAGAGAAAGTCCCATTGACGAAGATACACACTGTCCTGGGTGATAGAGTGGGCAGAAATGTAAGAGAGAGTCCCATTGACTCAGATAAACATTGGTCCTGGGGATAGACTGGGGAGAAAGGTCAGAGAGTCCCATTGACTAAGATACACGCTGGTCCTGGGGGATAGACTGGGGAGAAAGTTCAGAGAGAGTCCCATTGACTCAGATACACACTGGTCCTGGGGATAGTCTGGGGAGCAAGGTCAGAGAGAGTCCCATTGACTCAGAAAAACACTGGTCTGGGGATAGACTGGGGAGAAATGTCAGAGAGAGGTCCATTGACTCAGACACACACTGGTCCTGGGGATATATTGGGGAGAAAGGTCAGAGTGCCCCTTTGACTCAGATACAAACTGGTCCTAGGGATAGACTGGGGAGAAAGGTCAGGGAGAGTCCCATTGACTCAGATACAGATTGGTCCTGGGGATAGACTGGGGAGAAAGATCACAGAGAGTCCCATTGACTCAGATACACGCTGGTCCTGGGGATAGACTGGGGAGAAAGGTCAAAGAGTCCCATTGACTCAGATACACACTGGTCCTGGGGACAGACTGGGGAGAAAGTTCAGAGAGAGTCCCATTGACTCAGATACACACTGGTCCTGGGGGACTGGGGAAAAAGATCAGAGAGAGTCCCATTGACTCAGATACACACTGGTCCAGGGGGACTGGGGAGAAAGGTCAGAGAGAGTCCCATTGACTCAGATACACACTGGTCCTGGGGGACTGGAGAGAAAGGTCAGAGAATCCCATTGACTCAGATAAACACTGGTCCTGGGGGTAGACTGGGGAGAAAGGTCAGAGAGTCCCATTGACTCACATACACACTGGTCCTGGGGATAAACTGGGGAGAAATGTCAGAGAGAGTCCCAGTGACTCAGATACACACTGGTCCTGGGGATAGACTAGGGAGAAAGGTCAGAGAGAGTCCCATTGACTCAGATAAACACTGGTCCTGGGGATAGTCTGGGGAGAATTGTCGGAGTGTCCCATTGACTCAGATACACACTGGTCCTGGGGATAGACTGGGGAGAAAGTTCAGAGGGTTCCATTGACTCAGGTACACACTGGTCCTGTGGATAGACTGGGGAATAAGATCAGAGAGAGTCCCATTGACTCAGATGCACATTGGTCCTGGGAATAGACTGGGGAGAATGGTCAGAGAGAGTCCCATTGACTCAGATAAAAACTGGTCCTGGGGATAGACTCGGGAGAAAGGTCAGAGAGAGTCCAATTGACTCAGATACACACTGGTCCTGAGGGATAGACTGGGGAGAAAGGTCAGAGAGAGCCCCATTGACTCAGATAAAAACTGTTCCTGGGGATAGACTGGGGAGAAAGGTCAGAGAGTCCCATTGACTCAGTTACACACTGGTCCTGGGGGTCTGGGGAGAAAGGTCAGAGAGAGTCCCATTGACTCAGATACACACTCGTCCTGGGGATAGACTGGGGAGAAAGGCCAGAGAGAGTCCCACTGACTCAGATACACACTGGTCCTGGGGATAGACAGGGGAGAAAGGTCAGAGAGAGTCCCATTGACTCAGATACACACTTGTCCTGGCGATAGACTGGGGAGAAAGGTCAGAGAGTCCCATTGACTCAGATACAAACTGGTCCTGGGGATAGACTGGGGAGAAAGGTCAGAGAGAGTCCCATTGACTCAGATACACACTGGTCCTGGGGATGGACTGTGGAGAAAGGTCAGAGAGTCCCATTGACTCAGATACACACTGGTCCTGTGGGACTGTGGAGAAAGGTCAGAGAGAGCCCCATTGACTCAGATGGACACTGGTCCTGGGGATTGACTGTGGAGAAAGGTCAGAGAGTATCCCATTGACTCAGATACAAACTGGTCCTGGGGATAGACTGGGGAGAAAGATCAGAGAGATTCCCATTGACTCAGATTCACACTGGTCCTGTGGGACTGGGGAGAAAGGTCAGAGAGAATCCCATTGACTCAGATAAACACTGGTCCTGGGGGACTGGGGAGAAAGTTCAGAGAGAGTCCCATTGACTCACATACACACTGGTCCTGGGGGACTGGGGAGAAAGGTCAGAGAGCGTCCCATTGATTCAGATTCACACATGTCCTGGGGATAGATTGGGGAGAAAGGTCAGAGAATCCCATTGACTCAGATAAACACTGATCCTGGGGATAGACTGGGTAGAAATGTCAGAGAGAGTCCCAGTGACTCAGATACACACTGGTCCTGGGGGACTGGGGAGAAAGGTCAGAGAGAGTCCCATTGACTCAGATACACACTGGTCCTGGGGATAGACTGGGGAGAAAGGTCAGAGAGTCCCATTGACTCAGATACACACTGGTCCTGGGGGGCTGGGGAGAAAGGTCAGGGAGAGTCCCATTGACTCAGATACACACTGGTCCTGGGGATAGACTGGGGAGAAAGGTCAGAGAGTCCCATTGACTCAGATACACGCTGGTCCTGGGGGATAGACTGGGGAGAAAGATCAGAGAGCGTCCCATTGACTCAGATACACACTGGTTCAGGGGGTCTGGGGAGAAAGGTCAGAGAGAGTTCCATTGACTCAGATACACACTTACCTGGGGTTAGACTGGGTGGAAAGGTCAGAGAGAATCACATTGACTCAGATACACACTGGTCCTGGGGATAGACTGGGAAGAAGGGTCAGAGAGTCCCATTGACTCAGAGTCACACTGGTCCTGGGGAATAGACTGGGGAGAAAGGTCAGGGATAGTCCCATTGACTCAGATACACATTGGTCCTGGGGATAGACTGGGGAGAAAGATCACAGAGAGTCCCATTGACTCAGATAAACACTGGTCCTGGGGATAGACTGGGAGAAATGTCAGAGAGAGTCCCATTGACTCAGAAACACACTGGTCCTGGGGATAGACTGGGGAGAAAGGTCAAAGAGTCCCATTGACTCAGATACACACTGGTCCTGGGGACAGACTGGGGAGAAAGATCAGAGAGAGTCCCATTGACTCAGATATACACTGGTCATGGGGGACTGGGGAGAAAGATCAGAGAGTATCCCATTGACTCAGATACACACTGGTCCTGGGGGACTGGAGAGAAAGGTCAGAGAGAGTCCCATTGACTCAGATACACACTTGTCCTGGGGTTAGACTGGGGAGAAAGGTCAGAGAGAGTCACATTTACTCAGATACACACTGGTCCTGGGGATCGACTTGGGAGAAAGATCAGAGAGAGTCCCATTGACTCAGATACACACTGGTCCTGGGGATAGACTTGGGAGAAAGATCAGAGATTGTCCCATTGACTCAGATACACACTGGTCCTGGGGGACTGGGGGGGAAAGTAAGGGAGTCCCATTGACTCAGATAAACACCGGTCCTGGGGATAGACTGAGGAGAAAGGTCAGAGAGAGTCCCAGTGACTCAGATACACACTGGTCCTGGGGATAGACTGGGGAGAAAGGTCAGAGAGTCCCATTGACTCAGCTACACACAGGTCCTGGGGGACTGGGGAGAAAGGTCAGAGAGAGTCCCATTGACTCAGATAGACACTGGTCCTGGGGATAGACTGTGGAGAAAGTTCAGAGAGAGTCCCATTGACTCAGATAAACACTGGTCCTGGGGATAGAATGGGGAGAAAGGTCAGAGAGAGTCCCATTGACTCAGATACACTCTAGTCCTGGGGGTCTGGGGAGAACGGTCAGAGAGAGTCCCATTGACTCAGATACACACTGGTCTGGGGGATAGACTGGGGAGAAAGATCAGAGAGAGTCCCATTGACTCAGATACACACTGGTCCTGGGGGACTGGTGAGAATGGTCAGAGATTCCCTTTGACTCAGATACACACTGGTCCTGGGGATAGACTGGGGTGAAAGATCAGAGAGAGTCCCATTGACTCAGATAAACACTGGTCATGGGGGTCTGGGCAGAAAGGTCAGAGAGCGTCCCATTGACTCAGATACACACTTGTCCTGGGGTTAGACTGGGTGGAAAGGTCAGACAGAGTCACATTGACTCAGATACACACTGGTCCTGGGGATAGACTGGAGAGAAGGGTCAGAGAGTCCCATTGACTCAGAGTCACACTGGTCCTGGGGGATAGACTGGGGAGAAAGGTCAGGGAGAGTCCCATTGACTCAGATACACATTGGTCCTGGGGATAGACTAGGGAGAAAGATCACAGAGAGTCCCATTGACTCAGATAAACACTGGTCCTGGGGATAGACTGGGAGAAATGTCAGAGAGAGTCCCATTGACTCAGATACACACTGGTCCTGGGGATAGACTGGGGAGAAAGGTCAAAGAGTCCCATTGACTCAGATACACACTGGTCCTGGGGACAGACTGGGGAGAAAGGTCAGAGAGAGTCACATTTACTCAGATACACACTGGTCCTGGGGATCGACTTGGGAGAAAGATCAGAGAGAGTCCCGTTGACTCACATAAACACTGGTCCTGGGGATAGACTGGGGAGAAAGGTCAGAGAGAGTCCCATTGACTCAGATACACACTGGTCTTGGGGATAGACTGGGGAGAAAGGTCAGAGAGTCCCATTGACTCAGATACACACTGGTCCTGGGGATAGACTGGGGAGAAAGGTCAGCGAGACTCCCATTGACTCAGATACACACTGGTCCTGGGGTACTGGGGGAAAAGTTCTGAGAGAGTCCCATTGACTCAGATAAACACTGGTCCTGGGGGTCTGGGGAGAAAGGTCAGAGAGAGTTGCATTGACTCAGATACACACTGGTCCGGGGGAAAGACTGGGGAGAAAGGTCAGAGAGAGTCCCATTGACTCAGATACACACTGGTCCTGAGGATAGACTGGGGAGAAAGGTCAGAGAGTCCCATTGACTCAGATACACATTGGTCCTGGGGATAGACTGGGGAGAAAGGTCAGAGAGAGTCCAATTGACTCAGATACAAACTGGTGCTGGGGGATAGTCTGGGGAGAAAGGTCAGAGAGAGTCCCATTGACTCAGAGAAACACTGGTCCTGGGGATAGACTGGGAAGAAACGTCAGAGAGTCCCATTGACTCAGATGCACACTGGTCCTGGGGATAGACTGGGGAGAAAGGTCAGAGAGAGTCCCATTGACTCAGATACACACTGGACCTGGGGATAGACTGGGGAGAAAGGTCAGAGAGTCCCATTGACTCAGATGCACATTGGTCCTGGGGATAGACTGGGGAGAAAGGTCAGAGAGAGTCCAATTGACTCAGATACACACTTGTCCTGGGGGATAGTCTGGGGAGTAAGGTCAGAGAGTGGCCCATTGACTCAGATAAAAACTGGTCCTGGGGATAGACTGGGGAGAAAGGTCATAGAGTCCCATTGACTCAGATGCACATTGGTCCTGGGGGTCTGGGGAGAAAGGTCAAAGAGAGTCCCATTGACTCAGATACACACTGGTCCTGGGGATAGACTGGGGAGAAAGGTCAAGGAGAGTTCCATTGACTCAGATACACACTTGTCCTGGGGATAGACTTGGGAGAATGATCAGAGAGTGTCCCATTGACTCAGATACACACTGGTCCTGGGGGACTGGGGAGAAAGGTCAGGGAGTCCCATTGACTCAGATACACATTGGTCCTGGGGATAGACTGGGGAGAAAGGTCAGAGAGAGTCCCATTGACTCAGATACACACTGGTCCTGGGGATAGACTGGGGAGAAAGGTCAGAGAGTCCCATTGACTCAGATACACACTGGTCCTGGGGGGCTGGGGAGAAAGGTCAGGGAGAGTCCCATTGACTCAGATACACACTCGTCCTGGGGATAGACTGGGGAGAAAGATCAGAGAGAGTCCCATTGACTCAGATAAACACTGGTCCTGGTGATAGACTGGGAGAAAGGTCTGAGAGAGTCCCATTGACTCAGATACACACTGGTCCTGGGGATAGACTGGGAATAAATGTCATAGAGTCCCATTGACTCAGATACACACTGGTCCTGGGGAAAGACTGGGGAGAAATGTCAGGGAGAGTTCCATTGATTCAGATACACACTGGTCCTGGGGATAGACTTGGGAGAAAGATCAGAGATTGTCCCATTGACTCAGATACACACTGGTCCTGGGGGACTGGGGGGAAAAGTCAGGGAGTCCCATTGACTCAGATAAACACCGGTCCTGGGGATAGACTGAGGAGAAATGTCAGAGAGAGTCCCAGTGACTCAGATACACACTGGTCCTGGGGATAGACTGGGGAAAAATGTCAGAGAGTCCCATTGACTCAGATACACACTGGTCCTGGGGGACTGGGGAGAAAGTTCAGAGAGAGTCCCATTGACTCAGATAGACACTGGTCCTGGGGATAGACTGTGGAGAAAGTTCAGAGAGAGTCCCATTGACTCAGATAAACACTGGTCCTGGGGATAGACTGGGGAGAAAGGTCAGAGAGAGTCCCATTGACTCAGATACACACTCGTCCTGGGGGTCTGGGGAGAACGGTCAGAGAGAGTCCCATTGACTCAGATACACACTGGTCTGGGGGATAGACTGGAGAGAAAGATCAGAGAGAGTCCCATTGACTCAGATACACACTGGTCCTGGGGGACTGGGGAGAATGGTCAGAGATTCCCTTTGACTCAGATACACACTGGTCCTGGGGATAGACTGGGGAGAAAGATCAGAGAGAGTCCCATTGACTCAGATACACACTGGTCCTGGGGATAGACTGGGGAGAAAGGTCAGAGAGTCCCATTGACTCAGATACACACTGGTCCTGGGGGACTGAGGAGAAAGGTCAGAGAGAGTACCATTGACTCAGATAGACACTGGTCCTGGCGATAGATTATGGAGAAAGGTCAGAGAGAGTCCCATTGACTCAGATAAATCCTGGTTCTGGGGAAAGACTGGGGAGAAACGTCAGAGAGAGTCCCATTGACTCAGATACACACTGGTCCTGGGGGTCTGGTGAGAAAGGTCAGAGAGAGTCCCATTGACACAGATAAACACTGGTCCTGGGGGTAGACTGGGGAGAAAGGTCAGGGAGAGTCCCATTGACTCAGATACACACTGGTCCTGGGGGTCTGGGGAGAAAGATCAGAGAGAGTCCCATTGACTCAGATACACACTGGTTCAGGGGGTCTGGGGAGAAAGGTCAGAGAGAGTCCCATTGAGTCAGATACACGCTGGTCCTGGGGGATAGACTGGGGAGAAAGGTCAGAGAGAGTCCCATTGACTCAGATACACACTGGTCCTGGGGATAGTCTGGGGAGCAAGGTCAGAGAGAGTCCCATTGACTCAGAAAAACACTGGTCTGGGGATAGACTGGGGAGAAATGTCAGAGAGAGTTCCATTGACTCAGATAAAAACTGGTCCTGGGGATAGACTGGGGAGAAATGTCAGAGAGTCCCATTGACTCAGATACGCACTGGTCCTGGGGGTCTGGGGAGAAAGGTCAAAGAGAGTCCCATTGACTCAGATACACACTGGTCCTAGGGATAGACTGGGGAGAAAGGTCAAGGAGAGTTCCATTGACTCAGATACACACTGGTCCTGGGGATAGACTTGTGAGAAATATCAGAGAGTGTCCCATTGACTCAGATACACACTGGTCCTGGGGGACTGGGGAGAAAGGTCAGGGAGTCCCATTGACTCAGATACACATTGGTCCTGGGGATAGACTGGGGAGAAAGGTCAGAGAGAGTCCCATTGACTCAGATACACACTGGTCCTGGGGATAGACTGGGGAGAAAGGTCAGAGAGTCCCATTGACTCAGATACACACTGGTCCTGGGGGGCTGGGGAGAAAGGTCAGGGAGAGTCCCATTGACTCAGATAGACACTCGTCCTGGGGATAGACTGGGGAGAAAGATCAGAGAGAGTCCCATTGACTCAGATAAACACTGGTCCTGGTGATAGACTGGGAGAAAGGTCAGAGAGAGTCCCATTGACTCAGATACACACTGGTCCTGGGGATAGACTGGGAATAAATGTCATAGAGTCCCATTGACTCAGATACACACTGGTCCTGGGGAAAGACTGGGGAGAAATGTCAGGGAGAGTTCCATTGATTCAGATACACACTGGTCCTGGGGATAGTCTTGGGAGAAAGATCAGAGATTGTCCCATTGACTCAGATACACAATGGTCCTGGGGGACTGGGGGGGAAAGTCAGGGAGTCCCATTGACTCAGATAAACACCGGTCCTGGGGATAGACTGAGGAGAAATGTCAGAGAGAGTCCCAGTGACTCAGATACACACTGGTCCTGGGGATAGACTGGGGAAAAATGTCAGAGAGTCCCATTGACTCAGATACACACTGGTCCTGGGGGACTGGGGAAAAAGTTCAGAGAGAGTCCCATTGACTCAGATAGACACTGGTCCTGGGGATAGACTGTGGAGAAAGTTCAGAGAGAGTCGCATTGACTCAGATAAACACTGGTCCTGGGGATAGACTGGGGAGAAAGGTCAGAGAGAGTCCCATTGACTCAGATACACACTCGTCCTGGGGGTCTGGGGAGAACGGTCAGAGAGAGTCCCATTGACTCAGATACACACTGGTCTGGGGGATAGACTGGAGAGAAAGATCAGAGAGAGCCCCATTGACTCAGATACACACTGGTCCTGGGGGACTGGGGAGAATGGTCAGAGATTCCCTTTGACTCAGATACACACTGGTCCTGGGGATAGACTGGGGAGAAAGGTCAGAGAGAGTCCCATTGACTCAGATACACACTGGTCCTGGGGATAGACTGGGGAGAAAGGTCAGAGAGTCCCATTGACTCAGATACACACTGGTCCTGGGGGACTGGGGAGAAAGGTCAGAGAGAGTACCATTGACTCAGATAGACACTGGTCCTGGCGATAGATTATGGAGAAAGGTCAGAGAGAGTCCCATTGACTCAGATAAATCCTGGTTCTGGGGAAAGACCCGGGAGTAACGTCAGAGAGAGTCCCATTGACTCAGATACACACTGGTCCTGGGGGTGTGGTGAGAAAGGTCAGAGAGAGTCCCATTGACACAGATAAACACTGGTCCTGGGGGTAGACTGGGGAGAAAGGTCAGGGAGAGTCCCATTGACTCAGATACACACTGGTCCTGGGGGTCTGGGGAGAAAGATCAGAGAGATTCCCATTGACTCAGATACAAACTGGTTCAGGGGGTCTGGGGAGAAACGTCAGAGAGAGTCCCATTGAGTCAGATACACGCTGGTCCTGGGGGATAGACTGGGGAGAAAGGTCAGAGAGAGTCCCATTGACTCAGATACACACTGGTCCTGGGGATAGTCTGGGGAGCAAGGTCAGAGAGAGTCCCATTGACTCAGAAAAACACTGGTCTGGGGATAGACTGGGGAGAAATGTCAGAGAGAGTTCCATTGACTCAGACACACACTGGTCCTGGGGATATATTGGGGGGAAAGGTCAGAGAGAGTCCCATTGACTCAGATAAACACTGGTCCTGGGGATAGACTGGGGAGAAAGGTCAGAGAGAGTCCCATTGACTCAGATAAACATTGGTCCTGGAGATAGACTGGGGAGAAAGGTCAGAGAGAGTCCCATTGACTCAGATACACACTGGTCCTGGGGGTCTGGGGAGAAAGGTCAGAGAGAGTCCCATTGACTCAGATACACACTGGTCCTAGGGGATAGACTGTGGAGAAAGATCAGAGAGAGTCCCATTGACTCAGATACACACTGGTCCTGGCGATAGACTGTGAAGAAAGGTCAGAGAGAGTCCAATTGACTCACATACACACTGGTCCTGGGGGATAGACTGGGGAGAAAGGTCAGAGATTGACCAATTGACTCAGATACACACTGGTCCTGGGGGAATAGACTGGGTAGAAAGGTAAGAGAGAGTCCCATTGACTCAGATAAAAACTGGTCCTGGGGATAGACTGGGGAGAAATGTCAGACAGTCCCATTGACTCAGATACACACTGGTCCTGGGGGTCTGGGGAGAATGGTCAGAGAGAGTCCCATTGACTCATATACACACTGGTCCTAGGGGATAGACTGGGGAGAAAGATCAGAGAGAGTCCCATTGACTCAGATGCACACTGGTCCTGGGGATAGACTGCGGAGAAAGGCCAGAGAGAGTCCCATTGACTCAGATGCACACTGGTCCTGGAGATAGACTGGGGAGAAAGGTCAGAGAGAGTCCCATTGACGCAGATACACACTGTCCTGGGTGATAGAGTGGGCAGAAATGTAAGAGAGAGTCCCATTGACTCAGATAAACATTGGTCCTGGGGATAGACTGGGGAGAAAGGTCAGAGAGTCCCATTGACTCAGATACACGCTGGTCCTGGGGGATAGACTGGGGAGAAAGTTCAGAGAGAGTCCCATTGACTCAGATACACACTCGTCCTGGGGATAGTCTGGGGAGAAAGGTCAGGGAGAGTCCCATTGACTCAGAAAAACACTGGTCTGGGGATAGACTGGGGAGAAATGTCAGAGAGAGTTCCATTGACTCAGACACACACTGGTCCTGGGGATATATTGGGGAGAAAGGTCAGAGTGCCCCTTTGACTCAGATACACACTGGTCCTAGGGATAGACTGGGGAGAAAGGTCAGGGAGAGTCCCATTGACTCAGATACAGATTGGTCCTGGGGATAGACTGGGGAGAAAGATCACAGAGAGTCCCATTGACTCAGATAAACACTGGTCCTGGGGATAGACTGGGAGAAATGTCAGAGAGAGTCCCATTGACTCAGATACACACTGGTCCTGGGGATAGACTGGGGAGAAAGGTCAAGAGTCCCATTGACTCAGATACACACTGGTCCTGGGGACAGACTGGGGAGAATGGTCAGAGAGTCCCGTTGACTCAGATAAACACTGGTTCTGGGGGTCTGGGGAGAAAGGTCAAAGAGAGTCCCATTGACTCAGATACACACTGGTCCTGGGGATAGACTGGGGAGAAAGGTCAAGGAGAGTTCCATTGACTCAGATACACACTGGTCCTGGAGATAGACTTGGGAGAAAGATCAGAGAGTGTCCCATTGACTCAGATACACACTGGTCCTGTGGGACTGGGGAGAAAGGTCAGGGAGTCCCATTGACTCAGATACACATTCGTCCTGGGGATAGACTGGGTAGAAAGTTCAGAGAGAGTCCCATTGACTCAGATACACACTGGTCCTGGGGATAGACTGGGGAGAAAGGTCAGAGAGTCCCATTGACTCAGATACACACTGGTCCTGGGGGGCTGGGGAGAAAAGTCAGGGAGAGTCCCATTGACTCAGATACGCACTGGTCCTGGGGATAGACTGGGGAGAAAGATCAGAGAGAGTCCCATTGACTCAGATAAACACTGGTCCTGGGGATAGACTGGGAGAAAGGTCAGAGAGAGTCCCATTGACTCAGATACACACTGGTCCTGGGGATAGACTGGGGATAAATGTCATAGAGAGTCCCATTGACTCAGATACACACTGGTCCTGGGTAGAGACTGGGGAGAATGGTCAGAGAGTCCCGTTGACTCAGATAAACACTGGTCCTGGGGGTCTGGGGAGAAAGGTCAAAGAGAGTCCCATTGACTCAGATACACACTGGTCCTGGGGATAGACTGGGGAGAAAGGTCAAGGAGAGTTCCATTGACTCAGATACACACTGGTCCTGGAGATAGACTTGGGAGAAAGATCAGAGAGTGTCCCATTGACTCAGATACACACTGGTCCTGGGGGACTGGGGAGAAAGGTCAGGGAGTCCCATTGACTCAGATACACATTCGTCCTGGGGATAGACTGGGTAGAAAGTTCAGAGAGAGTCCCATTGACTCAGATACACACTGGTCCTGGGGATAGACTGGGGAGAAAGGTCAGAGAGTCCCATTGACTCAGATACACACTGGTCCTGGGGGGCTGGGGAGAAAGGTCAGGGAGAGTCCCATTGACTCAGATACGCACTGGTCCTGGGGATAGACTGGGGAGAAAGATCAGAGAGAGTCCCATTGACTCAGATAAACACTGGTCCTGGGGATAGACTGGGAGAAAGGTCAGAGAGAGTCCCATTGACTCAGATACACACTGGTCCTGGGGATAGACTGGGGATAAATGTCATAGAGTCCCATTGACTCAGATACACACTGGTCCTTGGGACAGACTGGGGAGAAAGATCAGAGAGGGTCCCATTGACTCAGATACACACTGGTCCTGGGGAAAGACTGGGGAGAAAGGTCAAAGAGAGTCCCATTGACTCAGATACACACTGGTCCTGGGGATAGACTGCGGAGAAACGTCAGGGAGAGTTCCATTGATTCAGATACACACTGGTCCTGGGGATAGACTTGGGAGAAAGATCAGAGATTGTCCCATTGACTCAGATACACACTGGTCCTGGGGGACTGGTGGGGAAAGTCAGGGAGTCCCATTGATTCAGATAAACACCGGTCCTGGGGATAGACTGAGGAGAAAGGTCAGAGAGAGTCCCAGTGACTCAGATACACACTGGTCCTGGGGATAGACTGGGGAGAAAGGTCAGAGAGTCCCATTGACTCAGATACACACTGGTCCTGGGGGACTGGGGACAAAGGTCAGAGAGAGTCCCATTGACTCAGATAGACACTGGTCCTGGGGATAGACTGTGGAGAAAGTTCAGAGAGAGTCCCATTGACTCAGATAAACACTGGTCCTGGGGATAGACTGGGGAGAAAGGTCAGAGAGAGTCCCATTGACTCAGATACACACTCCTCCTGGCGGTCTGGGGAGAATGGTCAGAGAGAGTCCCATTGACTCAGATACACACTGGTCTGGGGGATAGACTGGAGAGAAAGATCAGAGAGAGTCCCATTGACTCAGATACACACTGGTCCTGGGGGACTGGTGAGAATGGTCAGAGATTCCCTTTGACTCAGATACACACTGGTCCTGGGGATAGACTGGGGAGAAAGATCAGAGAGAGTCCCATTGACTCAGATATACACTGGTCATGGGGGACTGGGGAGAAAGGTCAGAGAGAGTCCCATTGACTCAGATACACACTGGTCCTGGGGGACTGAGGAGAAAGGTCAGAGAGCGTCCCATTGACTCAGATACACACTTGTCCTGGGGTTAGACTGGGTGAAAAGGTCAGAGAGAGTCACATTGACTCAGATACACACTGGTCCTGGGGATAGACTGGGAAGAAGGGTCAGAGAGTCCCATTGACTCAGAGTCACACTGGTCCTGGGGAATAGACTGGGGAGAAAGGTCAGGGAGAGTCCCATTGACTCAGATACACATTGGTCCTGGGGATAGACTGGGGAGAAAGATCACAGAGAGTCCCATTGACTCAGATAAACACTGGTCCTGGGGATAGACTGGGAGAAATGTCAGAGAGAGTCCCATTGACTCAGATACACACTGGTCCTGGGGATAGACTGGGGAGAAAGGTCAAAGAGTCCCATTGATTCAGATACACACTGGTCCTGGGGACAGACTGGGGAGAAAGATCAGAGAGAGTCCCATTGACTCAGATATACACTGGTCATGGGGGACTGGGGAGAAAGATCAGAGAGTATCCCATTGACTCAGATACACACTGGTCCTGGGGGACTGGGGAGAAAGGTCAGAGAGAGTCCCATTGACTCAGATACACACTTGTCCTGGGGTTAGACTGGGGAGAAAGGTCAGAGAGAGTCACATTTACTCAGATACACACTGGTCCTGGGGATCGACTTGGGAGAAAGATCAGAGAGAGTCCCATTGACTCAGATACACACTGGTCCTGGGGATAGACTTGGGAGAAAGGTCAGCGAGAGTCCCATTGACTCAGATACACACTGGTCCTGGGGGACTGGGGGAAAAGATCAGAGAGAGTCCCATTGACTCAGATACACACTTGTACTGGGGGTCTGGCAGAAAGGTCAGAGGGAGTTCCATTGACTCAGATACACACTGGTCCTGGGGAAAGTCTGGGGAGAAAGGTCAGAGAGAGTCCCATTGATTCAAATACACACTGGTCCTGGGGATAGACTGGGGAGAAATGTCAGAGAGTCCCATTGACTCAGATGTACATTGGTCCTGGGGATAGACTGGGGAGAAAGGTCAGAGAGAGTCCAATTGACTCAGATACACACTGGTCCTGGGGGATAGTCTGGGGAGAAAGGTCAGAGAAAGTCCCATTGACTCAGATAAACACTGTTCCTGGGGATAGACTGCGGAGAAACGTCAAAGAGTCCCATTGACTCAGATACACACTGGTCCTGGGGATAGATTGGGGAGAAAGTTCAGAGAGAGTCCAATTCACTCAGATACACACTGGTCCTGGGGGATAGTCTGGGGAGAAAGGTCAGAGAGAGTCCCATTGACTCAGATAAAAACTGGTCCTGGGGATAGACTGGGGAGAAATGTCAGAGAGTCCCATTGACTCAGATACGCACTGGTCCAGGGGGTCTGGGGAGAAAGGTCAGAGAGAGTCCCATTGACTAAGATACACACTGGTCCTGGGGGATAGACTGGGGAGAAAGATCAGAGAGAGTCCCATTGACTCAGATACACACTTGTCCTGGGGATAGATAGGGGAGAAAAGTCAGAGAGCCCCATTGACTCAGATACACACTGGTCCTGGGGATAGACTGGGGTGAAAGATCAGAGAGAGTCCCATTGACTCAGATACACACTGGTCCTGCTGATAGACTGCGGAGAAATGTCAGATACTCCCATTGACTCAGATACACGCTGGTCCTGGGGGACTGGGGGAAAAGATCAGAGGGAGTTCCATTGACTCATATACACACTGGTCCTGGGGAAAGACTGGGGAAAAAGGTCAGGAAGAGTCCCATTGAATCAGATACACACTGGTCCTGGGGATAGACTGGGGAGAAACGTCAGGGAGAGTTCCATTGATTCAGATACACACTGGTCCTGGGGATAGACTTGGGAGAAAGATCAGAGAGAGTTCCATTGACTCAGATACACTCTGGTCCTGGGGATAGACTGGGGAGAAAGGTCAGAGAGAGTCCCATTGACTCAGATACACACTAGTCCTGGGGGTCTGGGGAGAACGGTCAGAGAGAGTCCCATTGACTCAGATACACACTGGTCTGGGGGATAGACTGGGGAGAAAGATCAGAGAGAGTCCCATTGACTCAGATACACACTGGTCCTGGGGGACTGGTGAGAATGGTCAGAGATTCCCTTTGACTCAGATACATACTGGTCCTGGGGAGAGACTGCGGAGAAAGATCAGAGAGAGTCCCATTGACTCAGATATACACTGGTCATGGGGGACTGGGGAGAAAGGTCAGAGAGAGTCCCATTGACTCAGATACACAGTGGTCCTGGGGGACTGGGGAGAAAGGTCAGAGAGCGTCCCATTGACTCAGATACTCACTTGTCCTGGGGTTAGACTGGGTGGAAAGGTCAGAGAGAGTCACATTGACTCAGATACACACTGGTCCTGGGGATAGACTGGGGAGAAGGGTCAGAGAGTCCCATTGACTCAGAGTCACACTGGTCCTGGGGGATAGACTGGGGAGAAAGGTCAGGGAGAGTCCCATTGACTCAGATACACATTGCTCCTGGGGATAGACTGGGGAGAACGATCACAGAGAGTCCCATTGACTCAGATAAACACTTGTCCTGGGGATAGACTGGGAGAAAAACAGAGAGAGTCCCATTGACTCAGATACACACTGGTCCTGTGGAGAGACTGGGGAGAAAGGACAGAGAGTCCCGTTGACTCACATAAACACTGGTCCTGGGGATAGACTGGGGAGAAAGGTCAGAGAGAGTCCCATTGACTCAGATACACACTGGTCTTGGGGATAGACTGGGGAGAAAGGTCAGCAAGAGTCCCATTGACTCAGATACACACTGGTCCTGGGGTACTGGGGGAAAAGATCAGAGAGATTCCCATTGACTCAGATACACACTGGTCCTGGGCGTCTGGGGAGAAAAGTCAGAGTGAGTTCCATTGACTCAGATACACACTGGTCCGGGGGAAAGACTGGGGAGAAAGGTCAGAGAGAGTCCCATTGACTCAGATACACACTGGTCCTGGGGATAGACTGGGGAGAAAGGTCAGAGAGTCCCATTAACTCAGATACACATTGGTCATGGGGATAGACTGGGGAGAAAGGTCAGAGAGAGTCCAATTGACTCAGATACACACTGGTGCCGGGGGATAGTCTGGGGAGAAAGGTCAGAGAGAGTTCCATTGACTCAGATAAACACTGGTCCTGGGGATAGACTGGGAAGAAACGTCAGAGAGTCCCATTGACTCAGATGCACACTGGTCCTGGGGATAGACTGGGGAGAAAGGTCAGAGAGAGTCCCATTGACTCAGATATACACTGGACCTGGGGATAGACTGGGGAGAAAGGTCAGAGAGTCCCATTGACTCAGATGCACATTGGTCCTGGGGGTCTGGGGAGAAAGGTCAAAGAGAGTCCGATTGACTCAGATACACACTGGTCCTGGAGATAGACTGGGGAGAAAGGTCAGAGAGAGTGCCATTGACTCAGACACACACTGGTCCTGGGGGATAGTCTGGGGAGAAAGTTCAGAGAGTGTCCCATTGACTCAGATAAAAACTGGTCCTGGGGATAGACTGGGGAGAAATGTCAGAGAGTCCCATTGACTCAGATACACACTGGTCCTGGGGATAGACTGGGGAGAAAGATCAGAGAGAGTCCCATTGACTCAGATACACACTGGTCCTGGGGATAAACTGGGGAGAAAGGTCAGAGAGAGTCCCATTGACTCAGATAAACACGAGTCCTGGGGATAGACTGGGGAGAAACGTCAGAGAGTGTCCCATTGACTCAGATACACACTGGTCCTGGGGATAAACTGGGGAGAAAGGTCAGAGAGAGTCCCATTGACTCAGATACACACTGGTCCTGGGGATGGACTTGGGAGAAAGATCAGAGAGTGTCCCATTGACTCAGATACACACTGGTCCTGGGGGACTGGGAAGAAAGTTCAGGGAGTCCCATTGACTCAGATACACAATGGTCCTGGGGATAGACTGGGGAGAAAGGTCAGAGAGAGTGCCATTGACTCAGATACATACTGGTCCTGGTGATAGACTGGGGAGAAAGGTCAGAGAGTCCCATTGACTCAGATACACACTGGTCCTGGGGGACTGGGGAGAATGTTCAGCGAGTCCCTTTGACTCAGATACACACTGGTCCTGGTGATAGACTGGGGAGAAAGATCAGAGAGAGTCACATTGACTCAGATATACACTGGTCATGGGGGACTGGGGAGAAAGTTCATGGAGAGTCCCATTGACTCAGATACACACTGGTCCTGGGGGACTGGGGAGAAAGGTCAGAGAGCGTTCTATTGACTCAGATAAACACTGGTCCTGGGGATAGACTGGGGAGAAAGATCAGAGAGAGTTCCATTGACTCAGATACACTCTGGTCCTGGGGGACTGGGGAGAAAGTTCAGAGAGAGTCCCATTGACTCAGATACACACTGGCCCTGGGGATAGACTGGCGTGAAAGGTCAGAGAGAGTCACATTGACTCAGATACACACTGGCCCTGGGGGTCTAGGGAGAAAGATCGGAGAGAGTCCTATTGACTCAGATACACACTGGTCCTGGGGATAGAATAGGGACAAAGGTGAAAGAGAGTCCATTTGGCTCAGATACACACTGGTCCTGGGGATGGACTGGGGAGAAATGTAAGAGAGAGTCCCTTTGACTCGGGTACACACTGGTCCTGGGGGACTGGGGGGAAAGGTCAGAGAGAGACCCATTGACTCAGGTACACACTGGTCCTGGGGGACTGGGGAGAAAGTAGAGAGAGTACCATTGACTCAGGTACACACTGTTCATGTGGATGGACTGGGTGGAAAGGTCAGAGAGAGTCCCATTGACTCAGATACACACTGGTCCTGGGGATAGACTGTTGAGAAAGGTAAGAAAGAGTCCCATTGACTCAGATAAAAACTGGTCCTGGGGATGGACTGGGGAGAAAGGTCAGAGAGAGTCCCATTGACTCAGATACACACTGGTCCTGGGGATAGACTGGGGGGAAAGGTAAGAGAGAGTCCCATTGACTCAGATACACACTGGTCCTGGGGATAGACTGGGGAGAAAGGTATGAGAGAGTCCCATTGACTCAGATAAAAACTGGTCCTGGGGATGGACTGGGGAAAAAGGTCGTCGGGAGTCCCAATCCACGTCACTTTATCAATATTTATTTAATTTTCTGTCTCGCATAATTAGATCTCGGGAAATTGATGGAGTGATAGAGAAAGGTCTGCAGCTGGAAGTGAACAGGGGTTGCACACTGAGGAACAACAGCAGGTGAACCATCTATTGCTGAAAAGCTTATCTCTGCCTTTGCTACCTCTCGACTTGAATATCCCATCATTCTCCTGGCCGGTGTCCCTTCTTACACCCCCCGTAAACTTGCACTCATCCAAAACCCTGTTGCTCATTTCCTAACTCCTCACAAATTAATGCCAGAGAATAACTTCAACAACTGTTTGGAGAAATTCCTTATGCGAGACCGAATCGCTTGCATTTCCTCAGTGGGGAAAGGAAAGGATGCTGAGAGTTAACGTGCATGAGCGTGTGTCTGCACACGCACAAGTGGAGAATTGTGATTGTAAAACAGCAGCTAACTCTACAAATGATATATTTATGGTGTTTTGAGATTGTAAAACACCTAAAGATAATGAAACAAATCAATGTTATGTATCCCCTGACTGTGAAGGTACACAATTCATTCTACATTATGTTATCAGTGGGACAGTGGGAAATGTCCTCACCCGCTAAAGTGCTCACTCATCATCATCGCAGGCAGTCCGTCAGAATCGAGGTAAACTTGCTTCCACTCTAAAAGTGAGTCCAATACGAGAACCACAGTCTCTGTCACAGGTGGGACAGACAGTCGTTGAGGGAAAAGGCTGGGTGGCGCTGGTTTGCCGCACGCACCTTCCGCTACCTGAGCTTGATTTCTGCATGCTCTTAGCAACGAGACTCGAGGTGCTCAACGACCTCCCGGATGCACTTCCTCCACTTAGGGCGGTCTTTGGCCAGGGCCTCCCAGGTGTCGCTGGTGATGTTGCATTTCATCAAGGACGCTTTGAGGGTGTCCTTGAAACGTTTCCTCCGTCCTCCTTGGGCTCATTTGCCTGAATGAGTTCCGAGTAGAGCGCTTGCTTTGGGAGTCTTGTGTCATGCATGTGAACAATGTGGCGCGCCCAGTGGAGTTCATTCGTCAGGTGCTGACACCATGAGATATGGTCAATCTATTCAAATAGAAGCAGCAACTAGGTCACATCTCCCTGAACACACGGACAACATTACTGCCCATAGAGACCAGAGGAATTACACCCAGCTATATGCTGTGTATGTGGATAGATATAATAGTCATAATTTAATATCCCAACTCAAAAATATTAAATACACATCTGTGAATAAAAGTAATACAATACCACCATTAAATGGCGGAGCAGGCTTGAGGGGCCAGATGGCCTACTCCTTCCATTTCTTATGTTCTTGTGCCAGACTGTGTAAAACTGAGTGAAGGATCTTTTAATTCATCAATAATCACCCGCTCCACATTTCCCTGCTGAATATTCCCTACCTTGGGAATAATGGTTTGGGCCTACACTGTGATTAAATCTCACAATGGTCGCTCCCAGTGCGGAGTCTCGGTCGATGGGAGCCCGTCTTGAACTGGGTTGTGGAGATCAGTGGGACTCACTGGATCTACTGGGCAGCTGTCTGTGTCACACCTGATGTGGAGAGTTCATCGTAACACTTGGGAAATGCTCGATCCCAGAGCGAACCGCTGTTGTACTGGTGAGGGAGGAGGGACTGGGTATCATGTTTATCAAGGCAATGTCCTCCTTCCCATTTTAATATGTCCCTCTAAACCTCCTATTAATATATTTATTATGGAGCATCAGAACCAGGGAACGTCTGTCACCACCATGGCTGAAGGTCCAAACATGGGGAGATGATCCAACATCTTCAACAAGAATGAGAATGGACACAGCTAGGTTCACATCACCACTCCCAGAGCAGGTACAGCACGGGTTAGATATAGGGTAAAGCTCACTCAATGCTGTCAAACCAAACAACCTCAGGGTAGTTGCAGCCTGGGTTAGATACAGAAATACTGCCCCATCAAACACTCAGGCAGGTATATCACGTGTTAGATATAGAGGAAAGCTCCTTCTGCACTGTCCCACTAAACACTCCCAGGGGCAAATGCAGCATTGGTTGGAAACAGAGTAAAGCTCCCTCTGCACTGTCCAATTCCCAGGACAGGGACAGCAAGGGTTAGTTACAGAGTAAAGCTCCCTCTACACTGTCCCATCAAACACTCCCAGGGCAGGTACAGCACGGGCTAGGTGCAGAGTAAAGCTCCTTTTATACATGTCCCATCAAACATTCCCAAACACATACAGCAGAGGTTACATGCTGAGTGAAGCACCCTCTACAATGTCCCATTAAACAATCTCAGTACACTTACCACATGGGTTACAAACATAGTAAAGCTCCCTCTAAACTAACCCATCAAATACTCCCACTACAGGTACAACATGGGTTAAATACAGAATAAAGCTCCCTCTACACTGTCCCATCAAACACTCCCAGTACAGGTACAACATGGGTTAAATACAGAATAATGCTCCCTCAAAAGTAGTAATCTCAGGATTGCTACCAGTGCCATGTGCTAGTCAGTGTAGGATTCTCAGGATAGCTCAGATGAATACGTGGCTTGAGGAGTGGTGCAAAAGGGAGGGATTCAAATTCCTGGGACATTGGAACCGGTTCTGCAGGAGGTGCGACCAGTACAAACTGGATGGTTTGCAACTGGGCAGGGCTGGAACCAATGTCATAGGGGAAGAGTTTGCTCGTGCTGTTGGGTAGAAGTTAAACTAATATGGCAGGGGGATGGGAACCTATGCAGGCAGACAGAGAGAAGTAGAATGGGGGCAGCAGCAAAAGATAGATAGAAATAAGAAATTAAAAGTGGAGGGCAGAGAAACCTAAGGCAAAAAGGGCCACATTACAGCAAAATTCTAAAGGGGCAAAGTGTGTTAGAAAGACAAGCCTGAAGGCTCTGTGCCTCAATGCGAGGAGTATTCGGAATAAGGTGGAACATTAACTGTGCAGAGAGCAATTAACTGGTATAATGTAATTGGCATCACGGTGACATGGCTCCAGGGTGACCAAGGCTTGGAACTAAACATCCAGGGGTATTCAACATTTAGGAAAGGTAGACAGAAAGGAAAAGGAGGCAGGTTGGCATTGTTAAGTAAAGAGGAAATTAACGCAATAGTAAGAAAGGACATTTGCTTCGATGATGTGGAATCTGTATGGGTGGAGCTACGGAATACCAAAAGGCAGAAAACGCTAGAGGGAGTTGTGTACAGGCCGGCAAACAATAGTAGTGAGGTTGGGGACAGCATCAAACAAGAAATTGGGTTGCATGCAATAAAGGTACAGCAGTTATCATAGGCGACATTACTCTACATATAGATTGGGCTAACCAAACTGGTAGCAATGCAGTGGAGGAGGATTTCCTGGAGTGTATTAGGGATAGTTTTCTACGCCAATATGTCGAGGAACCAACTAGGGAGCGGACCATCCTAGACTGGGTGATGTGTAATGAGAAGGGACTAATTAACAATCTTGTTGGGCGAGGCCCCTTGGGGAAGAGTGACCATGACATGGTAGAATTCTTTATTATGATGGAGAGTGACACACTTAATTCAGAAACTATGGCCCTGAAATAAAGGAAAGGTAACTTTGATGGTTTGATGTGTGAATTGGCTCGAATAGACTGGCAAATGATACTTATAGGTTTGACGGTGGATAGGCAATGACAAACTTTTAAAGATCACATGGATGAACTTCAGCAATTGTACATCCCTGTCTGGAGTAAAAATAAAACTGAGAAGGTGGATCAACCGTGGCTAACAAAGGAAATTAGGATAGTGTTAAATCCAAGAAAGTGGCTTATAAATTGGCCAGAAAAAGCAGCAAACATGAGGACTGGCAGAAATTTAATATTCAGCAGAGGAGGACAAAGGGTATAATTAAGAGGGGGGAAATTGAGTACGAGAAGAAGCTTGCCGGGAACATAAAAACTGACTGCAAAAGCTTATATAGATATGTGAAGAGAAAAAGATTAGTGAAGACAAACGTAGGTCCCTT
The DNA here is from genome assembly GCF_044704955.1 of Pristiophorus japonicus. Lineage (NCBI taxonomy): Eukaryota > Metazoa > Chordata > Chondrichthyes > Pristiophoridae > Pristiophorus > Pristiophorus japonicus. Next base: position 4,710,371 of record NW_027252779.1, read on the forward strand.
GCAGTCGGATTCAGGTGCATTTATAATGAGGAACAAAGAAATGGCAAACCAATTGAACAAATACTTCGGTTCTGTCTTCACGAAGGAAGACACAAATAACCTTCTGGAAGTACTAGGGGACAGAGTGCCTCATGAGAAGGAGGAACTGAAGGATATCCATATTAGGTTGGACATTGTGTTAGGGAAATTGATGGGATTGAAGTCCGATAAATCCCCGGGGCCTGATAGTCTGCAACCCAGAGTACTTGAGGAAGTGGCCCTAGAAATAGTAGATTCATGGGTGATTACTTTCCAACAGTCTATCGACTCTGGATCAGTTCCTATGGACTTGAGGGTAGCTAATGTAACACCACTTTTAAAAAAGGTAGGGAGATGGAAAGCGCGTAATTATAGACCGGTTATCCTGACATCATTAATGGGGAAATTGTTGGAATCAATTATTAAAGATGAAATTGCAGCATATTTGGAACGCAGTGACAGAATCGGTCCAAGTCAGAATGGATTTATGAAGGGGAAATCCTGCTTGACAAATCTTCTGCAATTTTCTGAGGATGTAACTTGTAGAGTGGACAAGGGAGAACCAGTGGAAGTCATGTATTTGGACTTTCAAAAGGCTTTTGACAAGGTCCCACACAAGAGATTGGTGTGCAAAATCAAAGCACATGGTATTGGGGGTAATATACTGACGTGAATATAGAACTGGTTGGCAGAGAGGAAGCAGAGAGTCGGGATAAATGGATCCTTTTCTAAATGACAGGCAGTGACTAGTGGAGTGCCGCAGGGCTCAATGCTGGGACCCCAGCTCTTTACAACATACATCAATGATTTTGATGAAGGAATTGAGTGTATTATCTCCAAGTTTGCAGATGACACTAAAGTGGGTGGCAGTGTGAGCGGTGAGGGGGACGCTAAAAGACTGCAGGTTGGCTTGGACAGGTTAAGTGAGTGGGCCAATGCATGGCAGATGCAGTATAATGTGGATAAATGTGAGGTTATCCACTTTGGGGGCAAAAACGCGAAGACAGAATATTATTTGAATGGTGGCAGATTAGGAAAAGGGGAGGTGCAATGAGAACTGGGTGTCATGGTACATCAGTCATTGAAATTGCCATGCAGGTTCAGCAGGCGGTGAAGAAGGCAAATGATATGTTGGCTTTCATAGCTAGGGGATTTGAGTATAGGAGCAGGGAGGTCTTACTGCAGTTATACAGGCCCTTGGTGAGGTCTCACCTGGAATATTGTGTTCAGCTTTGGTCTCCTAATCTGAGGAAGGGTGTTCTTGCTCTTGCGGGAGTGCAGCAAAGATTCACCAGACTGATTGCCGGGATGGCAGGGCTGACATATGAGGAGAGACTAAATCACCTGGGCCTTTATACATTGGAATTTAGAAAGATGAGAGGGGATCTCATAGAAACATAAAAAATTCTGACAGGACAGGATAGATGCGAATAGAATGTTCTCAATGTTGGGGAAGTCCAGAACCAGGGGACACAATCTTAAGATAAGGAGTAGGCCATTTAGGACCGAGATGAGGAGAAACTTCTTCACTCAGTGAGTTGTTCACCTGTGGAATTCCCTGCCGCAGACAGTTGTTGATGCCAGTTGATTGGATATATTTAAGACGGAGTTAGATATGGCCCTTACAGTTAAGGGGATCAAGAGGTATGGAGAGAAAGCAGGAAAGGGGTACTGAGGGAGTGATCAGCCATGATCTTATTGAATGGGCGTGCAGGCTCGAAGGGCCGAATGGCCTACTCCTGCACCGATTTTCTAAGTTTCTTTGATTGAGAGGTGATCTTATAGAAACATATAAGATTATGACAGGGCTTGACAAGGTGGATGCAGAGAGGATGTTTCCACTGATGGGGGAGTCTATAACTAGATGGCTTGATCTTAGAATCAGGGGCCGCCCATTTAGAACTGAGATGACGAGAAATTCCTGCTCTCAAACGGTTGTGAACCTGTGGAATTCGTTGCATCAGAGAGCTGTGGAAGATGGGACGTTAAAAAACTGTCTATTTTTTTCTTAAATTTATTTAAATGATAAGGGGATAAGGGGTTATGGGGAGCGGGCAGGGCAGTGGAACTGAGTCCATGATCGGATCAGCCATGATCTTACAGAACGACGGAGCAGGCTCAAGAGGCCTTATGGTCTACTCCTGCTCCTATTTCTTATGTTCTTATGTTCTTATTTATTGAAAATATACAGGAATGTTTCCTGACTCAACATGTTAATGACATAACTTGTGAAAATTATATATTGGATATGGTGTTTAGTCGTGAGCCTGACCTCGTATCAGGTCTCCGTGTGGGGGAACATCTGGGCAACAGTTATCACATTGTAGGGTCCCAATGGCCAGGAGAACCAAAGTGACTGAGAACCTGCAACTCGCACCGCATTTCAGAAAGGCAAACTTCTCCAAAGTGGCAGAGGACTTGCAACAGGTAAATTGGCCAACCCTACTCGGTGGTGATGTGACCGATGTTGAATACAAATGGAACGTATTTCAGAATTAAAATGTGGAAAACTAACGTAGCCAAAATCAAAAGATGGAAATGTGGTAAGAAAAAGCCAAGGTGGCTGACTGGCTCTGTACAAAGACAAATAACATGTAAACAGAAATGTCTCTATAAATTAAAGAAATTTAACACTCAAATAAGTAGTGTTGAATTCAAAGAAAACGGAAACTGCTGTTCGATCAGCAAAAAGGTTATTTGGAAAGAAGAATTGTAGGCAACTGTGGCAGTCATGGGAAGAGCCTTTGTTATTTATGGAAAGAGTCAGAGAACTATCAAAGACTGTGTTGGGCCACTGAAGGGTGTCCAAGGACAGTTTACAAAGTACTCACTGAGTATGGCGGAAATATTAATGAGTACATTGCATCAGTCTTCACCCTTGAAGATCATGCTCAAATATTAGAACTTAATAACACTAGTTTTTCTCAGTAACATTAACATAGATAAGAATATAGTTTTAGAAAATAATTAACCACTTAAAAATATATAGAGCAGCCAGCCGAGGGTCTTCTGGGAGATGGGATATGTGCTGTGTGAGAGTACCTCCGGGAGATGGGACATGTGCTGTGTGAGGGTCCTCTGGGAGATAGGACATGTGCTGTGTGAGGTCCTCCGGGAGATGGGACATGTGCTGTGTGAGGGTCCTCTGGGAGATAGGACATGTGCTGTGTGAGAGTACCTCCGGGAGATGGAACATGTGCTGTGAGAGCCCCTCTGGGAGATGGGACATGTGCTGTGTGAGGGTCCTCCGGGTGATGGGACATGTGCTGTGTGAGCCCCTCTGGGAGATGGTACATGTGCTGTGTGAGGGTCCTCCGGGAGAGGGGACATGTGCTCTGTGAGCCCCTCCGGGAGATGGGACATGTGATGTGTGAGCCCCGACCTGTATGTTTAATAACTCACTGCACTCTGGAATGGTCCTTGCAGATAGGAAGGAGGCTAAAGTAGTCCTCATTTTTAAAACAATGTGACAAGGCAGACCTGGGTAACTATAGGCCCATCAGTTTAATATCAGTTAAAGGTAAGATGCTGGAAAGAAGCATAAGGGATGCAATATATGAGTACTTGGATTGGGAGGGACATATTAGGGAAAGCCAACATGGCTTCATAAAGAGTTCATGTCTCACAACTCTAATTGTATTTTTTGAAGAAGTTACAAAGTTGGTGGATGAGGAAATCCCAGTCGATATTGTCTACTTAGATTTCCAAAAACCTTTTGACAAGGTACCACACAAGAGGCTTCTCTATAAGATCGGAGCCTCTGGTACTGATAATATATTGAGCTGGATACAGAACTGGCTGCAGGATGTAGGTAAAGAGCGGTTATAGATGGATTTGGATCTGTTTGGAGACCGGTCACCAGTGGTGTCCTGCAGGGATCAGTGCTGGGACCGTTGCTTTTTACTATTTTTATTTATGATCTGGATTTTGGGGTTGGGGGCACAATTTTGAAATGATACCAAGATCTGTGCGAGTGCTCGAACTGTAGGAGAGGCTCGTCTGATTCAGGCAGAACTTGAAGTGTTGTGACACTGGCCTCATGACTGGAAAATGATGTGTACCTTAGATAAGTTCAGTGTTATGCATGTGGGCAGGGCAAATGCTCAACATTCATACATCCTCCAGGGAAATTCATTAGAGATAGTGGAGACAGAAAGAGATTTGGGCATTCTAGTGAATACATCCTTAAAGGTGCACGAGGAATGCAGTGAAGCGACAGTTAGAGCAAATAGGGTGTTGGGGTGTATCCATAGGACAATTGAGTATAAGACGAGGAGTACTGTTTTGTCCGAGTATAAGACCTTAATCAGGCCACACTTGGAATACTGTGTCCAGTTTTGGTCTCCTCACAGGGTGGGTGATAATGAGGTTCTGGAAAGGGTCACTGGACTAATTCCAAGTCTAAAGCATTTTAGTTACCAAGATAGGTTAAAAGAGTTGGGACACTTTACCTTCGAGCAGTGTAGACTTAGGGCAATATGATTGCGGTTTATAAGATAATGAAGGTGAAAGAATGTTCCAGCTGACTGTTTATTTCAATTAAATAGGTTAGGCAGCACCAGGGGACACAAATTTCAGTTGTACAAGGCTAGATCTAGGTTAGACATCAGTAGGTGGTTCTTTTCCCAGAGAACAGTAGACCTCTGGAACAAGCTGCCCTCTCATGTGGTGGATGCAGACTCACTGAATTCCTTCAAATAAAAGCTGTATTTGTTTCTGGCTGCGGTGGAGATTAACACTTACAGAAGGTAGGTACTGCAGGGATTTAATGGCCAGAATGATCTCCTGGACGAGTTTCCATCACTTAGATGGGTTGGAGAGGAATTTCCCAGATTTTATTTTCCCAAATTGTCCAAGGTTTTTTTTTAAATCTGTATTTTTGCCTCTCCCAGGAGATCACATAGATTCGGGTGGGACAGGCTTGATGGACCAGATGGTCTTTACCTGTTTGTCATTTATCGTATGTATTAAAATGCTTCCTCCACACTGTCCCATCGAACACTACCAGAGCAGGTACAGCACGGCTTAGATACAGAATAAATCTCAGGCCCCGAATTAGAGCCCACAGGCCCCGTGGTGACAGGCCCGGGTGAGCGGGGTCACTGGCCGTATCTTGCACAGGGCGGGATTAGGGCGCATGCGTGGCCATCTTGGTTCAGGAACAGAGAGTGGGTGAGGCTTCAGTGTCTCTGTTCCCAACTGGGTCCCAGTGCCCGGGAGATGGAGCATCCTGGGCAACACATTTTTCATCATCATAGAATCAGAGACTGGTTACAACATGAAAGGAGGCCATTTGGCCCGTCGACCCCATGCCGGCTATCTGCAAAAGCTTTTACTAATCCCACTCTAGCTACTCTGACCAGACCACTCATGATTTTGAACACCTCTGTCAAATCTCCTCTCAATCTTCTCTGTTCTGAGAACAACCCCAACTTCTCCTGAATATCCACGTAACTGAAGTCCCTCATCCCTGGAATCATTCTTGTAAAACTTTTCTGCACGCTCTCAAAAGGTCTTTGCATACTTACCAAAATGCGGAAGCCAGAATTGCTCCAGCTCAGTCAACAAGCTCCCTGCTGGATTGGAACTAAACTACAGAACCAGTGGGAACCTGTTCAACCTTCGTAGTCTCCAGGCCTGGTCCAAGACCACCCCAATCTCTGTCGACGAGCTACCGTACACGGACAATACCTGCGTCTGTGAACATACAGAGGCTGAACTTCAAGTCATAGTCAACGTATTTACTGAGGCGTACCAAAGCATCGGCCTTACACTTAACATTTGTTAGACTGCACAGCACTCCCTCCTCTCCACCCCGCAGTCATCAAGATCCATGGCACGGCCCTGGACAACATGGACCATTTCCCATACCTCTGGAACCTCTTATCAACAAGACCAGACATTGACGACAAGATTCAACACCGCCTCCAATGCAGCCTCCGGCCGCTTGAGGAAAAGAGTGTTTGAAGACCACACCCTCAAATCTACCACTAAGCTCATGGTTTACAGGGCTGTAGTAATACCCACCCTCAGAGACATGGACTATGTACAGTGGACACCTCAAATTGCTGGAGAAATAACACCAACGAGGGGTCCGCAAGATCCATCAAATTCCCTGGGAGGACAGATGCACCAACGTTGGAGTCGTCGGCCAGGCCAACATCCCCAGCATTGAAGCACGGGCCACATTTGATCATCTCCGCTGCATAGGCCACATTGTTCGCATGCCAGACACGAGATTCCCAAAGCAAGCACTCTACTCAGAACTTCTTCACAGCAAACGAGCCACAGGTGGGCAGAGGAAACGTTACAAGGACACCCTCAAAGCCTCCCTGATAAAGTACAACATCCCCACTGACACCTGGGAGTCTCTGGCTAAAGACCGCCCTAAGTGGAGGAAGAGCATCCGGGAGGGCGCTGAGCACCTCGAGTCTCATCGCCGAGAGCATGCAGAAATCAACCGCAGGAATCAGAAAGAACATGCGGCAAACCTGTCCCACCCACCCCTTCCCTCAACGACTATCTGTCGCACCTCTGACAGGGACTGTGGATTCTTATTGGACTGTTCAGCCACCTAAGGACTCATTTTTAGAGTGGAAGCATGTCTTCCTCAATCCGAGCGACTGCCTATGATGATGATGATGATGAACCAGAATTGGACACAATACTCCAGTTACGTGGGTGCAACATAATATCCACACTTATGTACTCTATATCTCTATTTATGAAGCCTAGGATCCCGTAAGTCTTTGTCAACCTGTGCTGCCAGCTTCAGTGATTGGTGCACACATACTCCTGGGTCTCTCTGTTCACGCCCCCCTTTACAATTGTACCCTTTAGTTTATATTTCCTCTCCTCTTTCTTCCTACGAAAATGTATCACTTTTATACTTTTCTACATTAAGTTTCATCTGCCACATGTCTGCCCATTCCACCAGCCTGTCTATATCTTTCTGAAGTCTATTACTATCCTCCTCACTGTTAACTGTACTTCCAAGTTTTGTGTGAGCTGTAGATTTGGAGATTGTGCCCTCTACATAGGTCATTAATATCGATCAAAAAAAGCAGTTGCCCCAATACCGACCTCTGGGGAACACCACTTCCTCCAGTCTGAAAAACAACCGTTCACCACTATTCTGTTTGTGTCACATAGCCATTTTCATATCCATGCTGCCACTTTCCCCGTTATTCCATGGGCTTAGATTTTGCTGGTATTGGTAACACACCTGGGATCCGTAAACACAAAACCCAGTCTGTTAATCACTTTCAGCTACTGGAATTAGCATGTGCCCCATAGCATCTATTCTACCCTCAATATGTGAATAGAGCATCACATCTGTAAACCTGGTTTAAGTTTATATCCACTCAGCAAATCTATTTAAGAAAAGCCTGTAGGCCAATGAGACACTGTTAAGGTGCCAGTGTGCTGCTGGTTTGATTGGCATTTTGCCTCTAATGGACTCCGTATTTTGGTCTCCGTATTTAAGGAAGGATATATCTGCATTGGAGGCAGTTCAGAGAAGGTTCACTCGGTTGATTCCGGAGATGAGGGGGTTGACTTATGAAGATAGCTTGAGTAGGTTGGGCCTAAACACATTGGAGTTCAGAAGAATGAGATGTGATTTTATCAAAATATAAGAAAATGAGAGGGCTTGATAGGTGGATGCAGAGAGGATATTTCCACTTACACGGAAAACTAAAACTAAGAGACATAGTCTTAGAATAAGGGGCCACCCAATTAAAACTGAGATGAGGAATTTCTTCTCTGAGGGTTGTAAATTTTTGGATTTCTCTGCCCAGGAGAGCTGTGGAGGCTGCGTCTTTGAATATATTTAAGGTGGAAATAGACAGATTTTTGAGCGATAAGTGAGTAAAGGGTTATGGGGAGTGGGCAGGGAAGTGGAACGGAGTCCATGATCAGATCAGTCATGATCTTATTGAATGGTGGAGGAGGTCCGAGGGGCCAAATGGCCTACTCCGGCTCCTATTTCTTATGCTCTAACTGAACATTTCTCGCAGAGTAACCTTGTCTGCAATGAAATAAGTGTATTTTAATAAACCTCAGGTCTTTGCTCATGTCTGCTGCAGATTCCAGAGTTGATTCCCGAGTTGAGGGGTTTGACTTATGGTTGAGTAGGTTGAGGAGGTTGGATTAAACATGTTGGAGTTCAGAAGAATGAGATCTAAGTGTGGCCCTGAAGGTCAGTGTCCAGGCTGAAATTCTGATCCCTCCGTAAGATCCTCCCCACAGATTGTCATTTCTCAGCTCCAGTCAGGTGATGCTAAACACTCAGGTGAGATAGACAAAAATCCACTGCAATGTGTTGAAAGCAAAACTAATGTATGTGTCTATATCGCAAATATTAAACTCCAGTCGATTTCAGGAGTTATTAATATCAGTATTACAGGACTTATAAACCCCAACTGTCAGAATGAACACGATTCAGTCCGGGATGTGAATAACAGCAGAATCCAACCCCTGCAGTCACTTGTGAACTCGCTGATATCTCAGCAGGTTGCCTGACAGAGAGAATCCCTTTTCACACTCATAGCAGGTGAATGGCCTCTCCGCACTGTGAACTCGCTGGTGTGTTAGCAGGTTGGTTGAGTTAATGAATCCCTTCCCACATTCAGAGCAGCTGAAGGCCACTCCCCGGTGTGAAGTCGCTGGTGTCTCATCAGTTTCTCTTTGCTTTTAAAACTCTTCTCACAGTCAGAACATTTACAAGGTCTCTCCTCATTATGAACTCGCTGGTGTCTCAGTAGGCTGGATGAAGTAGTGATTCCCTTCCCACAGTCAGAGCAAGTGAACGGCCTCTCCCCACTGTGAACTCGCTGGTGTGTCAGCAGGTGGGATGATAGAGTGAATCCCTTCCCCAGTCGGAGCAGGTGAACGGCCTATCCCCAGTGTGAACTCGCTGGTGTCTCAGAAGGTGGGATGATAGAATGAATCCCTTCCCACAGTCGAAGCAGGTGAACGGCCTCTCCCCGGTGTGAACTCGCTGGTGTGTCATCAGTTGCTCTTTTCTTTCAAAACTCTTCTCACAGTCAGAACATTTACAAGGTCTCTCCTCATTATGAACTCGCTGGTGTTTCAGAAGGTGGGATAATTGAGTGAATCCCTTCCCCCAGTTGGAGAAGGTGAAAGGCTTCACCCCAGTGTGAACTCGCAAGTGTCTCAGCAGTTTGGATGATGTAGTGAATCCTTTCCCACAATTGGAGCAGGTGAACGGCCTCTCCCCAGTGTGAACTCGCTGGTGTGTCAGCAGGTGGGATGATGCAGTGAATCCCTTCCCAAAGTCGGAGCAGGTGAAAGGCCTCTCCCCAGTGTGAACTCGCTGGTGTGTCAGCAGATGGGATGATGTGTTGAATCCCTTCCCACAGTCATAGCAGGTGAATGGCCTCTCCCCAGTGTGAACTCGCTGGTGTGTCAGCAGGTCAGATGATGTCGTGAACCCCTTCCCACAGTCGGAGCAGCTGAATGGCCTCTCTCCAGTGTGAACTCGCTGGCGTATCAGCAGGTTGGATAACTGAATGAATCCCTTCCCACAGTCGGAGCAAGTGAATGGCCTCTCCCCAGTGTGAACTCGCTGGTATGTCAGCATGTTGGATAAACGAGTGAATCCCATCCCACACTCGGAGCAGGTGAACGGCCTGTCCCCTGTGTGAACTCGCTGGTGTGTCAGCAGGTGGGATGATATAGTAAATCCCTTCCCACAGTCGGAGCAGGTGAACGGCCTCTCCCCTGTGTGAACTTGCTGGTGTGTCAGCAGGTGGGATGATCGAGTGAATCCCTTCCAACACTCGGAGCAGGTGAACGGCCTCTCCCCAGTGTTAACTCGCCGATGTATTTCCAGCTGGTACGGGTAGTTGAAACGTTTCCCGCAATCCCCACATTTACACGGTTTCTCCCCAGTGTGACTGCACTTGTGTCTCTCCAGTTTGGACGATCGGCTGAAGCCTTGTCCACACACAGAGCACGTGTACCGTTTCTCCCCACTGTGAACGGTGCCTTCTGCTTCCATGGTCAAAAGCTGATGATATTCCAGTCCCGATGTCCCGAGTGACTGTCAGATCTTGAAGTGATGTTTGGTTTGAGCTTCCAGTCTACAAATCCTCCCCTTTTAACACCCTGTAAAGTGAATTTCAAACAGGAAAAAGGGAGTGTGAGAGAGAACCCACAAAAACACAAAGGCAGGTTGTGAAATTGAGCTTAATGAATCTGGTCATTTGTGGGGCCGGCACTAGAAAAAAGTGACCATGAAAGCTGCCGGATTGTCGTAAATACACATTTGGGTCACTGCTGTACTTCAGGGAATGGAACCCACCTCCCTCGAAGGGCCCACATGGGAAATTGTTGGTCCCACTGGGCCCAGAAGTACTGGTGGTGAAACCCAGCAGCTTCGCCCCCTCTCCATCCAGCTCAAACTGATGTAACAAACAGCCCAACACAGGAGGCCAGTGAGTGAGTTCCACATCCAGCGCCCACTGACACAGAGCGGCTGGGAATTGCTGGGCCTGCTGTATAAATGCAAGTTGTTGTTTTCCTGGTGTGGGGGAGGTGCTGCCCCCGGGGGTTGCTGGTGCTCGTGCTTGGCCTGGTGGCTCTTTCTCAGATCCTGAGAGCCGCACTCGCTGTTGCCCGGGGACCGAGAGCTACACTTGGTGTTGCCCGGGGCTGAGAGCTGCGCTCGGTTTTGCTCGGGGCCCGGGTGCCGCGCTCGGTGTTGCCCGGGCATTGAGAGCCGCACTCGGTGTGGCCTGGGGACCGAGAGCCACACTCGGTGTTGCCCGGGGACCGAGACCCGCACTCGGTGTTGCCCGGAGCCCGGGAGCCGCGCTCGGTGTTGCCCGGGGACTGAGAGCCGCGCTCAGTGTTGCCCGGGGACTGAGAGCCACACTCGGTGTTGCCCGGATCCGAGAGCCACACTCGGTGTTGCCCGGGGGCCGAGAGCCGCACTCGGTGTTGCCCGGGGCCCGGGAGCCGCGTTCGGTGTTGCCCGGGGACCGAGAGCCGCGCTCAGTGTTGCCCGGGGACTGAGAGCCACACTCGGTGTTGCCCGGGGACCGAGAGCCACACTCGGTGTTGCCTGGGGGCCGAGAGCCGCACTCGGTGTTGCCCGGGGCCCGGGAGCCGCGTTCGTTGTTGCCCGGGGACCGAGAGCCGCGCTCGGTGTTGCCCGGGGACCGAGAGCCGCGCTCGGTGTTGCCCGGGGACCGAGAGCCGCGCTCGGTGTAGCCCGGGGCCCGGGAGCCGCGCTCGGCGTTGCCCGGGGCCCGAGAGCCGCGCTCGGCGTTGCCCGGGGACTGAGTGCCACACTCGGTGTTGCCCGGTGACTGAGAGCCACACTCGGCGTTACCCGTGGGCCAGAAACCAACGCTCGGTGTTGCCCGGGGACCGAGAGCCTCACTCGGCGTTGCCCGGGGGCCCGAGAGCCGCGCTCGACGTTGCCCGGGGTCCCGACAGCCGCGCTCGACGTTGCCCGGGCGCCCCGAGAGCCGCGCTCGGCGTTGACCGGGGACCGAGAGCCAAGCTCGGCGTTGCCCGGGGACTGAGAGCCAAACTCGGTGCTGCCCGGTGACTGAGAGCCGCACTCGGTGTTGCCCGGCGATGGAGAGCCGCACTCGGTGTTGCCCGGGGACGGATAGCCGCACTCGGTGTTGCCCGGGCACGAGAGCCTCACTCGGTGTTGCCCGGGGACTGAGAGCCACATTCGGTGTTGCCCGGGGATGGAGAGCCGCACTCGGTGTTGCCCGGGGACGGAGAAACGCACTCGGTGTTGCCCGGGGACGGAGAGCCGCACTCGGTGTTGCCCGGGGACTGAGAGCCACATTCGGTGTTGCCCGGGGATGGAGAGCCGCACTCGGTGTTGCCCGGGGACGGAGAGCCGCACTCGGTGTTGCCCGGGGACTGATAGCCACACTCTGTGTTGCCCGGGGACGGAGAGCCGCACTCGGTGTTGCCCTCAGCACGAGAGCCACACTCGTTGTTGCCCGGGGCACGAGAGCCACATTGGTGTTGCCCGGGGACTGAGAGCCGCACTCGGTGTTGCCCGGGGACTGAGAGCCGGGTTCAGTGTTGCCCGGGGACTGAGAGCCACACTCGGTGTTGCCCGGGGACCGAGAGCCACACTCGGTGTTGCCCGGGGACTGAGAGCCACACTCGGTGTTGCCCGGGGATGGAGAGCCACACTCGGTGTTGCCCGGGGACGGAGAGATGCACTCGGTGTTGCCCGGGCACCGAGAGCCAAGCTCGGCGTTGCCCTGGGACTGAGAGCCAAACTCGGTGTTGCCCGGCGACGGAGAGCCGCACTCGGTGTTGCCCGGGGACGGAGAGACGCACTCGGTGTTGCCCGGGGACTGATAGCCGCATTCGCTGTTGCCCGGGGACGGAGAGGCGCACTCGGTGTTGCCAGCGGCACGAGAGCCACACTCGTTGTTGCCGGGGGCACGAGAGCCTCATTAGTGTTGCGCGGGAACTGAGAGCCGCACTCGGTGTTGCCCGGGGACTGAGAGCCGCACTCGGTGTTGCCCGGGGACCGAGAGCCGCACTCGGTGTTGCCCGGGGAGCGAGAGCTACACTTGGTGTTGCCCGGGGTCTGAGAGCCGCGCTCGGTGTTGCTCGGGGCCCGGGAGACGCGCTCGGTGTTGCCCGGGGACTGAGAGCCGCACTCGGCGTTGCACGGGGACTGAGAGCCGGGCTCAGTGTTGCCTGGGGACTGAGAGCCACACTCGGTGTTGCCCGGGGACCGAGAGCCGCACTCGGCGTTGCCCGGGGACCGAGAGCCGCACTCGGTGTTGCCCGGGGACTGAGAGCCGCACTCGGTGTGGCCTGGGGACCGAGAGCCGCACTCGGTGTAGATCGGGGCCCGGGAGCAGTGCTCGGCGTTGCCCGGGGCCTGAGAGCCGCGCTCGGCGTTGCACGGGGACTGAGAGCCGGGCTCAGTGTTGTGCGGGGACTGAGAGCCACACTCGGCGTTGCCCATGGGCCAGAAAGCCACGCTCGGTGTTGCCCGGGGACCGAGAGCCTCACTCGGCGTTGCCCGGGGGCCCGAGAGCCGCGCTCGACGGTGCCCGGTGGCCAGACAGCTGCGCTCGACGTTACCCGGGAGCCACGAGAGCCGCGCTCGGCTTTGCCCGGGGACCGAGTGCCAAGCACGGCGTTGCCCATGGACTGAGAGCCAAACTCGGTGCTGCCCGGTGACTGAGAGCCGCACTCGGTGTTGCCCGGGGACGGAGAGCCGCACTCGGTGTTGCCCGGGGCACGAGAGCCGCACTTGGTGCTGCCCGGGGACTGAGAGCCACACTCGGTGTTGCCCGGGGACGGAGAGCCGCACTCGGTGTTGCCCTGGGACGGAGAGACGCACTCGGTGTTGCCCGGGGACGGAGAGCCGCACTCGGCGTTGCCCGGGGACCGAGAGCCGCACTATGTGTTGCCCGGGGACTGAGAGCCGCACTCGGTGTGGCCTGGGGACCGAGAGCCGCACTCGGTGTAGATCGGGGCCCGGGAGCAGTGCTCGGCGTTGCCCGGGGCCTGAGAGCCGCGCTCGGCGTTGCACGGGGACTGAGAGCCGGGCTCAGTGTTGCCCGGGGACTGAGAGCCACACTCGGCGTTGCCCATGGGCCAGAAAGCCACGCTCGGTGTTGCCCGGGGACCGAGAGCCTCACTCGGCGTTGCCCGGGGGCCCGAGAGCCGCGCTCGACGGTGCCCGGTGGCCCGACAGCTGCGCTCGACGTTACCCGGGAGCCACGAGAGCCGCGCTCGGCGTTGCCCGGGGACCGAGTGCCAAGCACGGCGTTGCCCATGGACTGAGAGCCAAACTCGGTGCTGCCCGGTGACTGAGAGCCGCACTCGGTGTTGCCCGGGGACGGAGAGCCGCACTCGGTGTTGCCCGGGGCACGAGAGCCGCACTCGGTGCTGCCCGGGGACTGAGAGCCACACTCGGTGTTGCCCGGGGACGGAGAGCCGCACTCGGTGTTGCCCGGGGACGGAGAGACGCACTCGGTGTTGCCCGGGGACGGAGAGCCGCACTCGGTGTTGCCTGGGGACGGAGAGACGCACTCGGTGTTGCCTGGGGACTGATAGCCACACTCGGTGTTGCCCGGGGACGGAGAGCCGCATTCGTTGTTGCCTGTGGCACGAGAGCCACATTGGTGTTGCCCGGGGACTGAGAGCCGCACTCGGTGTTGCCCGGGGACTGAGAGCCGGGCTCAGTGTTGCCTGGGGACTGAGAGCCACACTCGGTGTTGCCCGGGGACCGAGAGCCACACTCAGTGTTGCCCGGGGACTGAGAGCCACACTCGGTGTTGCCCGGGGATGGAGAGTCGCACTCGGTGTTGCCCGGGGACGGAGAGACGCAATCGGTGTTGCCCGGGGACCGAGAGCCAAGCTCGGCGTTGCCCAGGGACTGAGAGCCAAACTCGGTGTTGCCCGGCGATGGAGAGCCGCACTCGGTGTTGCCCGGGGACGGAGAGCCACACTCGGTGTTGCCCGGGGCACGAGAGCCACACTCGGTGTTGCCCGGGGACTGAGAGCCAAACTCGGTGTTGCCTGGGGATGGAGAGCCGCACTCGGTGTTGCCCGGGGACGGAGAGACGCACTCGGTGTTGCCCGGGGACGGAGAGCCGCACTCGGTGTTGCCCGGGGACGGAGAGACGCACTCGGTGTTGCCCGGGGACTGATAGACGCATTCGGTGTTGCCCGGGGACGGAGAGCCGCACTCGGTGTTGCCCGCGGCATGAGAGCCACACTCGTTGTTGCCCGGGCCACGAGAGCCACATTGGTGTTGCCCGGGGACTGAGAGCCGCACTCGGTGTTGCCCGGGAACTGAGAGCCGCACTCGGTGTTGCCCGGGGACCGAGAGCCACACTCGGTGTTGCCCGGGGACTGAGAGTCACACTCGGTGTTGACGGGGACTGAGAGCCGCACTCGGTGTTGCCCGGGGAGCGAGAGCTACACTTGGTGTTGCCCGGGGTCTGAGAGCCGCGCTCAGTGTTGCTCGGGGCCTGGGTGCCGCGCTCGGTGTTGCCCGGGCATTGAGAGCCGCACTCGGTGTGGCCTGGGGACCGAGAGCCACACTCGGTGTTGCCCGGGGACCGAGACCCGCACTCGGTGTTGCCCGGAGCCCGGGAGCCGCGCTCGGTGTTGCCCGGGGACTGAGAGCCGGGCTCAGTGTTGCCCTTGGACTGAGAGCCACACTCGGTGTTGCCCGGGGACCGAGAGCCGCATTCGGTGTTGCCCGGGGCCCGGGATCCACGCTCGGTGTTGCCCGGGGACCGAGAGCCGCGCTCGGTGTAGACCGGGGACCGGGAGCAGTGCTAGACGTTGCCCGGGGCCCGAGTGCCGCGCTCGGCGTTGCCCGGGGACTGAGAGCCGGGCTCAGTGTTGCCCGGGGACTGAGAGCCACACTCGGTGTTGCCCGGGGACCGAGAGCCGCGCTCGGTGTTGCCCGGGGACCGAGATCCGCCCTGGGCGTTGCCCGGGTCCGAGAGCCGCGCTCGACGGGAGAGCCACACTCGGTGCTGCCCGGTGACTGAGAGCCACACTCGGCGTTGCCCGGGGACCGAGAGCCGCATTCGGAGTTGCCCGGGGCCCGAGAGCCGCGCTCAGCTTTGCCCGGGGACTGAGAGCCACACTCGGTGTTGCCCGGGGCCCGAGAGCCGCGCTCGGCGTTGCCCGGGGACTGAGAGCCGGGCTCAGTGTTGCCCGGGGACGGAGAGCCACACTCGGTGTTGCCTGGGGACGAAGAGACGCACTCGGTGTTGCCTGGGGACTGATAGCCACACTCGGTGTTGCCCGGGGACGGAGAGCCGCACTCGGTGTTGCCCGGGGACTGAGAGCCGGGCTCAGTGTTGCCTGGGGACGGAGAGACGCAATCGGTGTTGCCCGGGGACCGAGAGCCAAGCTCGGCATTGCCCAGGGACTGAGAGCCAAACTCGGTGTTGCCCGGCGATGGAGAGCCGCACTCGGTGTTGCCCGGGGACGGAGAGCCACACTCGGTGTTGCCCGGGGCACGAGAGCCGCACTCGGTGTTGCCCGGGGACTGAGAGCCAAACTCGGTGTTGCCCGGGGATGGAGAGCCGCACTCGGTGTTGCCCGGGGACGGAGAGACGCACTCGGTGTTGCCCGGGGACGGAGAGCCGCACTCGGTGTTGCCCGTGGATGGAGAGACGCACTCGGTGTTGCCCGGGGACTGTTAGACGCATTCGGTGTTGCCCGGGGTCGGAGAGCCGCACTCGGTGTTGCCCGCGGCATGAGAGCCACACTCGTTGTTGCCCGGGCCACGAGAGCCACATTGGTGTTGCCCGGGGACTGAGAGCCGCACTCGGTGTTGCCCGGGCAGCGAGAGCTACACTTGGTGTTGCCCGGGGTCTGAGAGCCGCGCTCGGTGTTGCTCGGGGCCTGGGAGCCGCGCTCGGT
Source organism: Pristiophorus japonicus (assembly GCF_044704955.1). Lineage (NCBI taxonomy): Eukaryota > Metazoa > Chordata > Chondrichthyes > Pristiophoridae > Pristiophorus > Pristiophorus japonicus. The sequence continues at coordinate 4,726,808 of NW_027252779.1, forward strand.
GTTGCCCGGGCATTGAGAGCCGCACTCGGTGTGGCCTGGGGACCGAGAGCCACACTCGGTGTTGCCCGGGGACCGAGACCCGCACTCGGTGTTGCCCGGAGTCCGGGAGCCGCGCTCGGTGTTGCCCGGGGACTGAGAGCCGGGCTCAGTGTTGCCCTTGGACTGAGAGCCACACTCGGTGTTGCCCGGGGACCGAGAGCCGCATTCGATGATGCCCGGGGCCCGGGAGCCACGCTCGGTGTTGCCCGGGGACCGAGAGCCGCGCTCGGTGTAGACCGGGGACCGGGAGCAGTGCTCGACGTTGCCCGGGGCCCGAGAGCCGCGCTCGGCGTTGCCCGGGGACTGAGAGCCGGGCTCAGTGTTGCCCGGAGACTGAGAGCCACACTCGGTGTTGCCCGGGGACCGAGAGCCGCGCTCGGTGTTGCCCGGGGACCGAGAGCCGCCCTGGGCGTTGCCCGGGTCCGAGAGCCGCGCTCGGCGTGAGAGCCACACTCGGTGCTGCCCGGTGACTGAGAGCCACACTCGGCGTTGCCCGGGGACCGAGAGCCGCATTCGGTCTTGCCCGGGGCCCGAGAGCCGCGCTCGGCTTTGCCCGGGGACTGAGAGCCACACTCGGTGTTGCCCAGGGCCCGAGAGCCGCGCTCGGCGTTGCCCGGGGACTGAGAGCCGGGCTCAGTGTTGCCCGGGGACTGAGAGCCACACTCGGTGTTGCCCGGGGACCAAGAGCCGCGCTCGGTGTTGCCCGGGGACCGAGAGCCACCCTCGGTGTTGCCCGGGGACCGAGAGCCGCGCTCGGTGTAGATCGTGGCCCGGGAGCAGTGCTCGGCGTTGCCCGGGGCCCGAGAGCCGCGCTCGGCGTGAGAGCCACACTCGGTGTTGCCCGGTGACTGAGAGCCACACTCGGCGTTGCCCATGGGCCAGAAAGCCACGCTCGGTGTTGCCCGGGGACCGAGAGCCTCACTCGGCGTTTCCCGGGGGCCCGAGAGCCGCCCTCGACGTTGCCCGGGAGCTACGAGAGCCGCGCTCGGCGTTGCCCGGGGACCGAGAGCCAAGCTTGGCGTTGCCCGGGGACTGAGAGCCAAACTCGGTGCTGCCCGGTGACTGAGAGCCGCACTCGGTGTTGCCCGGGGATGGAGAGCCGCACTTGGTGTTGCCCGGGGACGGAGATCCGCACTCGGTGTTGCCCGGGGCACGAGAGCCGCACTCGGTGTTGCCCGGGGACGGAGAGCCGCACTTGGTGTTGCCCGGGGACGGAGATCCGCACTCGGTGTTGCCCGGGGCACGAGAGCCTCACTCGGTGTTGCCCGGGGACGGAGAGCCGCACTCGGTGTTGCCTGGGGACGGAGAGAAGCACTCGGTGTTGCCCGGGGACTGATAGCCACACTCGGTGTTGCCCGGGGATGGAGAGCCGCACTCGGTGTTGCCCGCGGAACGAGAGCCACACTCGTTGTTGCCCGGGGCATGAGAGCCACACTTGGTGTTGCCCGGGGACTGAGAGCCGCACTCGGTGTTGCCCGGGGACCGTGAGCCACACTCGGTGTTGCCCGGGGACTGAGAGCCACACTCGGTGTTGCCCGGGGACCGAGAGCCGCACTCGGTGTTGCCCGGGGACTGAGAGCCACACTCGGTGTTGCCCGGGGACTGAGAGCCACACTCGGTGTTGCCCGGGGACTGAGAGCCACACTCGGTGTTGCCCGTGGACTGAGAGCCACACTCGGTGTTGCCCGGGGACTGAGAGCCACACTCGGTGTTGCCTGGGGACCGAGAGCCACACTCGGTGTTTCCCTGGGACTGAGAGCCCCACTCGGTGTTGCCCGGGGACCGAGAGCCGCGCTCGGTGTTGCTCGGAGACTGAGAGCCACACTTGGTGTTACTCGGGGCCCGAGAGCCACACTCGGTGTTGCCCGGGGACTGAGAGCCACACTCGGTGTTGCCCGGGGACTGAGAGCTTCACTCGGTGTTACCCGGGGAATGAGAGCCACACTCGGTGTTGCCTGGGGACTGAGTGCCGCACTCGGTGTTGCCCGGGGACTGAGAGCCACACTCGGTGTTGCCCGGGGACTGAGAGCCGCACTCGGTGTTGCCCGGGGACTGAGAGCCACACTCGGTGTTGCCTTGGGACTGAGAGCCGCACTCGGTGTTGCCCGGGGACTGAGAGCCACTCTCGGTGTTGCCCGGTGATGAATCGCCGCACTTTGTTAAAAAGGAGGCAGACAAAAAGCAGGAAACTATAGACAAGTTAGCCTAACATCTGTTGTTGGGAAAATGTTGAAGAGTTCATTCTTAAAGAAGCATTAGCACGACATTTGGAAAAGCATAATTCGGTCATGCAGTCAGCATGGATTTATGAAGGGTAAGTTAAGTTTGACCAATTTGCTGGAATTCTTTGAGCATGTAATGAACAGGGTGGATATAGTGGGTGTGGTGTATTTTGACTCCCAGAAGGCATTTGACAAGGTGCCACATAAAAGGTTACTGCACAAGATAAAAGTTCACGGTGCTGGGGGAATATATTAGCATGGATAGAGGATTGGCTAACTAACAGAAAACAGAGAGGTGGGGTAAATGGTTCATTCTCGGGTTGACAATCAGTAACTAGTGGGGTGCCGCAGGGATCAGTGCTGGGACCCCAACTATTTACAATCGATATTAACGACTTGGAAGAAGGGACCGACTGTAACGTAGCCAAGTTTGCTGGCGATATAAAGATGGGAGGAAAAGCAATGTGTGAGGAGGACACACATAATCTGTAAAAGGACATAGACAGGCTAAGTGAGTGGGCAAGAATTTGGCAGATGGAGTATAATGTTGGAAAATGTGAGGTCATGCACTATGGCAGAAAAATAATCAAAGAGCAAGTTATTATTTAAGTGGAGAAAGATTGCAAAGTGCTGCAGTACAGCAGGACCTGGGGGTACTTGTGCATGAAACACAAAAGGTTTGAATGCAGGTACATCAGGTGATCAGGAAGGCCAACTGAATCTTGGCCTTTATTGCAAAGGGGCTGGAGTATAAAAACAGGGGAATCTTGCTGCAGTTATACAAGTTATTGGTGAGGCCACACCTTGAATACTGCTTGCAGTTTTGGTTTCCATATTTATGAAAGGATATACTTGCTTTGCAGGAAGTTGAGAGAAGGTTCACTGGGTTGATTCCGGATATGAGGGGTTGACTTATGAGAAAAGATTCAGGAGGTTGGGCCTCTACTCATTGGAATTCAGAAGAACGAATGAGAGGTGATTTATCGAAATGTATAAGATAATGAGGGGACTTGACAAGGTGGAAGCAGAGAGGATGTTTTCACTGTTCGGGGAGACTAGAAATAGGGGACATAATCTTAAATTAAGGGGCCCTCCATTTAAAACTGAGGTGAGGAGGAATTTCTTCTCTCAGAGGGTTATAAACCTGTGGAATTCGCTGCCTCAGAGAGCTGTGGAAGGTGGGACATTGAATATATTTAAGACAGAGATAGACATTGTCTTAACTGATAAGGGAATAAGGGATTATGGAGAGCGGGCAGGGAAGTGGTCCTGAGTCCATAATCGGATCAGCCATGATCGTATTAAATGGTGGAGCAGGCTCGAGGGGCCGTATGGCCTACTCCTGCTCCTATTTCTTATGTTCTTATTTTCTTATATAGTGGGTGTCTGGTATGGGAGTGTTGATTTGATTCTGTATCTGTCCATCTCTGGTATGTGGATGAGGGTTTTACTCTGTATGTTAGTTTCTGATACGAGAGGTGGATTTTATCCTGCACCTGTCAATTTCTGGTAATTGCCTGTGGGTTTCATTCTGTATCAAAAAGGGCCATATTACAACATAATTCTAAAAGGACAAAGAGTGTTTAAAAAACACAAGCCTGAAAGCTCTGAGTCTCAAAGCGAGAAGTATTTGTAATAAGGTGGACGAATTAACTGCACAGATAGCTGTTAATGGATATGATGTAATTGGGATTACTGAGACATGGGTCCAGGGTAACCAAGGCTGGGAACATAACATCACGGGGTATTCAATATTGAGGAAGGATAGAACAGAAAGGAAAAGGAGGTGGGGTAGTGTTAATGGTTAAAGAGGAGGTTAATGCAATAGTAAGGAAGGACATTAGCTGGGATAATGTGGAATCTATATGGGTAGAGCTGTGAAACACCAAAGGGCAGAAAACGTTAGTTGGGGTTGTGTACAGACCACAAACAGTAGTAGGGAGGTTGGGGATGGCATACAACAGGAAATTATGGATGTGTGCAATAAGGGTACAGCAGTTAACATGGGTGACCTTAACCAACATATTGATTGGGCTAACCAAACTTGTAGCAATACTGTGGAGGAGGATTTCCTGGAGCGTATAAGGGATGATTTTCTGGACCAATATGTCGAGGAACCAACTGGAGAGCAGGCCATCCTAGACTGGGTCTTGTGTAACGAGAAAGGATTGATTTGCAATCTGGTCTTGCGTGGCCCCTTGGTGAAGAGTGACCATAACATGGTAGAATTCTTCATTAAGCTGGAGAGTGACACAGTTAATTCAGAGACTAGGGTCCTGAACTTAAAGGAAACTTCAATGGTATGAGACGTGATTTGGCTGGGATAAACTGGAAAATGATACTTAAAGGGTTGACGGTGGATAGGCAATGGCAGACATTTAAAGATCACATGGATGAATTACAACTATTGTGCATCCGTGTCTGGCGTAAAAATAAAACTGGTAATGTGGCTCAATGTAACAAGGGAAATTAGGGACAGTGTTAAATCCAAGGAAGAGGTATTTTAACTGGCCAGAAAAAGCAGCAAATCTGAGGACTGGGAGAAATGTAGAATTCAACAGTGGAGGACTAAGGGTGTAATTAGGAGGGGAAAATAGAGTATGAGAGTAAGCTTGCAGGAAACGTTAAAACTGACTGCAGAAGCTTCTATAGATATGTCAAGATTAGTGAAGACAAACATGGTCCCTTACAGTCAGAATCAGGTGAATTCATAATAGGGAACAAAGTAATGGCAGAACAATTGAACAAATACTTTGGTTCTGTCTTCACTAAGGAAGACACGAATAACCTCCCGAAAATACTAGGGGACCGAGGGTCTAACGGGTAGGAGGAACTGAGGGAAATCCTTATTAATCAGGAAGTGGTTGGAGGGAAACTGATGGGACTGAAGGCCGATAAATCCCCAGGGCCTGATAGTCTGCATCCCAGAGTAGTTAAAGAAGTGGCCCTAGAAATAGTAGATGCATTGGTGGTCATTTTCCAGAATTCCATGGACTATGGATCAGTACCTATGGATTGGAGGGTAGCTAATGTAAACCACTTTTTAAAAAAAGGAGGGAGAGAGAAAACAGGGAATTATAGACCGGTTAGCCTGACATTGGTGGTGGGGAAAATGCTGCAATCAATTATTAAAGATGTAATAGCAGAGCATTTTGAAAACAGTGACAATTTGGTCCAAGTCAGCATGGATTTCTGAAAGAGAATTCATGCTTGACAAATCTTTGAGAGTTTTTTGAGGATGTAACTAGTAGAGTGGTTAAGGGAGAACCAGTGGATGTTGTGTATTTGGAATTTCAAAAGACTTTTGACAAGGTCCCACACAAGAGATTGGTGTGCAAAATTAAAGCACATGGTATTGGGGGTAATGTATTGACGTGGATAGAGAACCGGTTAGCAGACAGGAAGCAAAGAGTAGGAATAAACGGGTCTTTTTCAGAATGGCAGGCAGTGACTAGTGGGGTGCTGCAAGGTTCAGTGCATTGATCCCAACTATTTACAATATATATTAATGATTTAGGCGATGGAATTGAAGGTAACATCTCCAAGTTTGCAGATGACACTAAGCTGGGTGGCAGTTTGAGCTGTGAGTAGATGTTAAGAGGCTGCAGGGTGACTTGGACAGGTTAGGTGAATGGGCAATTGCATGGCAGATGCAGTATAATGTGGATTATTGTGAGGTTATCCACTTTGGGGGCAAAATCAGGAAGGCAGACTATTATCTGAATGGTGACAGATTAGTAAAATGGGAGGTGCAAAGAGGCCTGGGTGTCATGGTGCATCAGTCACTGAAGGTAGGCATGCAGGAATAGCAGGCAGTAAAGAAAGCAACTGGCATGCTGGCCTTCATAGCGAGGGGATTTGAGTAACGGAGCAGGGAGGTGTTACTGCAGTTGCAGAGGGCCTTGGTGAGACCACACCTTGAGTATTGTGTACAGTTTTGGTCTCTCAATCTGAGCAAGGACGTGCTTGCTATTGAGGGAGTGCAGTGAAGGTTCACCAGACTAATTTCCGGGATGGCAAGACTGACATATGAAGAAAGACTGGATCGGCTAGGCTTACACTCACTGGAATTTAGAAAAATTAGAGGGGATCTCATAGAAACATATAAAATTATGACAGAACTGGACAGTTTAGATGCAAGAAGAATGTTCCTGATGTTGGGGATTTGGCTCGGATAAACTGGCGAATGATACTTAAAGTGTCGACGGTGGATAGGCAATGGCAGACATTTAAATATCACATGGATGAATTACAACTATTGTACATCCCTGTCTGGCGTAAAAATAAAACAGGAAAGGTGGCTCAACCGTGGCTAACAAGGGAAATTAGGGACAGTGTTAAATCCAAGGAAGAGGTATTTTAACTGGCCAGAAAAAGCAGCAAACCTGAGGACTGGGAGGAATTTAGAATTCAGCAGAGGTGGACGAAGGATGTAATAAGGAGGGGGAAAATAGAATATGATAGTAAGCTTGCAGGGAACATAAAAAAAACTGACTGCAAATGCTTCTATAGATATGTGAAGAGAAATAGATTAGTGAAGTCTAATGTCGGCCCCTTGCAGTCAGATTCAGGTGAATTCATAATAGGGAACAAGGAAATGGCAGACCAACTGAACAAATACTTTGGTTCTGTCTTCACTAAGGAAGGCACGAATATACTCCCGAAAATACGAGGGGACCGAGGGTCTCGCGGGAAGGAGGAACTGAGGGAAATCCTTATTAGTTAGGAAATGGTTGTATGCAAACTGATGGGACTGAAGGCAGATAAACCCCCAGGGCCTGATAGTCTGCATCCCAGATTAGCCCTATAAATAGTAGATGCATTGGATTCTGGAATTCCATGGATTCTGGATCAGTACCTATGGATTGGAGGGTAGCTAATGTAACCGCACTTTTTAAAAAAAGGAGGGAGAGAGAAAACAGTGAATTATAGAACGGTTAACCTGACATTGATGGTGGGGAAAATGCTGGAATCAATTATTAAAGGTGAAATAGCAGAGCATTTGGAAAGCAGTGACAGGATCGGTCCAAGTCAGCATGGATTTCTGAAGGGGAAATCGTGCTTGACAAATCTTCTGGAGGTTTTTGAGGATGTAACTAGTAGAGTTGATAAGGGAGAACCAGTGGATGTGGTGCATTTGGAATTTCAAAAGGCTTTTGACAAGGTCCCACATAAGAAATTAGTGTGCAAAATTAAAGCACATGGTATTGGGGGTAATGTATTGATGTGGAGGGAAAACTGGTTGACAGACAGGAAGCAAAGTGTGGGAATAAACGGGTCCTTTTCAGAATGGCAGGCAGTGACTAGTGGGATGCCGCAAGGTTCAGTGCTGGGATCACAACTATATACAATATACATTAATGATTTAGATGAAAGAATTTAATCTAGTATCTACAAGTTTGCAGATGACACTAAGCTGGGTGGCAGTGTGAGCTGTGAGGAGGATGCTAAGAGGCTGCAGGTTGACTTGGACAGGTTAAGTGAATGGGCAATTGCATGGCAGATGCAGTATAATGTGGATAAATGTGAGGTTATCCACTTTGGTGGCAAAAACAGGAAGGCAGATTATCTGAATGGTGACAGATTAATAAAATGGGAGGTGCAAAGTGACCTGGGTGTCATGTTACATCAGTCATTGAAGGTTGGCATGCAGGTCCAACAGGCAGTAAAGAAAGCAACTGGCATGCTTGCCTTCATAGCGAGAGGATTAGAGTATAGGGGCAGGGAAGTCTTCCTGCAGTTGTACAGGACCTTGGTGAGACCACACCTTGAGTATTGTGTACAGTTTTGGTTTCTTAATCTGAGGAAGAATATTCTTGCTATTGAAGGTTCACCAGACTGATTCCCGGGATGGCAGGACTGATATATGAAGAAAGACGAGATCAGCTAGGCTTACACTCACTGGAATTTAGAAGAATGATAGGGGATCTCATAGAAACATGTAAAATTATGAAGAGACTGGATAGGTTAGATGCATGAACAATGTCCCCGATGTTGGGGAAGTCCAGAACCAGGGGTCACAGTCTAAGGATAAGGGGTAAGCCATATCGGACTGAAATGAGGAGAAACTTTTTCACCCAGAGAGTGGTAAACCTGTGCAATTCTCTACCACAGAAAGTTGTGGAGTCCAATTCGTTGAATATCTTCAAGAGGGAGTTAGATGTATCCCTTACGGCAAAGGGGATCAGGGGGTATAGAGAGAAAGCGGGAGTGGGGTACTGAAGTTGCATGATTATATTGAATGGCGGTGCAGGCTGGAAGGGCCGAATGGCCTGCTCCTGCACCTATTTTCTATGTTTCTTTCCATTCTTGGTGTGTGAGTGTTTTATTTTGTGCTGTATCTGTCTATCTCTGTTATGTGAACGTGAGCTCTACTCCATACCAGTCATTCTCCAGTATGTTAGTATTGTTTTACTGTGTACCACCAATTCCTGATAGAGTATTGGTTTGACTTTCTAACTGTCAATTTGTGTTATGGAGGTGAGTTTTATGCTGAATCTGTCGGTCTCTGGTAAATGAGTCTGAATTTCACTCTGTAACTATCTGTCTCTGCTATGTGAATGTGGGCCTTTCTCTGTATCTCCATTTCTGTTATGGGAGTCTGGGTTTTATTCTGTATCTGTCATGTTGTGACATGTGATTGTGGTCCTCACTCTACAACTGCCAGTTTCTGTTTAATTGTGAGTGGACTTTCCTTTGTACATGTCAGTTTCTGGAATGAAAGAGAGGTCTTTACCCTCTACCTATCAATTACTGGTTCGTGAGTCTGGGCATGTCACTGTATGTCAATTTATGTTATGGCAATATGGATTGTAATATGTCAGCCTCTGATATGTGAGTGTGGGTTTTATACTGTATCTCTCAGTCTCTGATATGCAAGTGTGTGTATTTTCTGTAACTGTCAGGTTTTGTTGTGTGTTCAGGTTTAATCTGTGCTTCAGTTTCTACGGTGTTAGACTGTACCTATTTGTTCCTGCTACTTGATTGTAGGTTTTAGACTGTACCAGTCAGTTCATGCTATGTGTGTGTGGAATTTACTCTGCATTTGCATGTCTCAGGTATGTGAACGTGAGAATCAATTTTACTTTTTTACCTGTATTTCTCTGATATGTGAGTGAAGATTTTGCCTTCTACCGATCATTTTTCATATGTGTGTGTGTGGGTTTTACTCTGCCGCTATCAGTTTCTGCGATGCAAGTAACAATTTTACTTACTGCCTTTCAGTTTTCCGATATGTGCACATGTGATTTACACTTTACCTGTCAATCTCTGGTATGCAAGTGGGGATTTTATTCTGTTCTTGTCACTTTCATTCATGTGGGTGTGTGTTGTACACTGTATCTGTCAGTCTGTGGTACGGGAATGTGGGTTTTATTCTGCACCTGTCATCTTCTGGTATGTTCAGGGGGTTAAATACTGAATCCATCAGATTCTGAAACATGTATATGGCTTTTCCTCAGTACCCATCAGCTTCTGATGTGCGAGTGTGGCTTATATACTATATTTGACATGTTTTCTGATGGATGATTGTCTTTTATTCTCCACCTGCCAGTTTCTGGCAAGTGAGTGTGGGTGTTTAATGTACCTGTCAGTGTGATCTGTTTCAATGATGAAACAGCATCTGATTCTAATGCTCCATGTGGCTGTAAGATTCGCAATGTAACTCTGCCACTTCGGATCACTGTGGGACTGACAGCTTCTGCTGCCTGTGACAGTACGATTGAGGCCAGTTCTGTGTCTCTGCGCTCTGTGAGTGATAATCTACTTACTGTGTGTGAGAAGGAGCTGCCTGCACTGTTCCTTGTGTTCCGGGTGGAGGAAATATCACATTTGTTCTGGCTGGTTAAAGAATTTTGCTCTGAGATTAATAATGAGAACATTATTAGTTCTAAGATATGGATGCAGGGGAGAATATGATGTATCTGAAGGAGTGACCATGTATCTCGCTATCATCAGCAACACGGTTCTGGAGAACTCAACCCACCGAAACTATTTAACCCTTCTTTAAAATATCTTCTCCCACACTCCTCTCCTGGTGCCTGCAATAGATGCACTTTGTGAAACTCCTCGCATCCTCACTGTCAGGCTGTGTTACCCCGCGGACTCAGTTCCGATCTCTGAGTCCATCTGCGGACACGCTCCCAAAGCGCTGCGCTGCTGTAAGGAGGCTGTTGCTCGCTGACTTACCCCAGGGCCGTGGTGTCTCCATTCCCGGCTGTTTTAAACCATCTTCTTCCACTCACTGAGTGAATGGTGATCACAGGCAGGGCTGGGGGAGGGGAGTGCGCATGTGCTATTCTGCTCACTGGGAACGACACAGGGGGCGAGGCTGAACCGCGCATGCGCAGCTCTCTGCAATAGTTCAGCCTGCAAAAATCAAAGTGCACTTTTCCCAATTTACTTTTATCAGAATCTGAGCAAAAGAACTGGGCCTGGGGGGAAAGGACAGAGAATGATTAAAGCTGTGAGCCTTGCCCCTTGGAAATGCTCAATTTGGGATCATTCCATGCAGGGTGTTTCACTCCATGAGCCCGTCTTCACAAAGCAATTCCGCAGAAACATCGGAGGGAGGATGGAGTGGGAGTGGGAGTGTTTGCTGGGTCCGTGCAGGAGTTAATATCTGACAGAAACAGTCAGAGATCAGTTTAATTACAGTAAAACACTCGGTCACTCAGAGTAATACCGAAGTGGATAATCAAGGGGCTTTCATGAGGCAGGAACTTAATACAATCACTATTCATAATAAAGTAGTACTCAGTAAAATAATGGGACTAAAGACAGACAAGTCACCTTGCCCTGATGGCTTACATTGTAGGGTCTTAAGAGAAATGGCTGCAGAGATAGTGGTCATATTATTTGTAATCTGCCAAAATTACCTGAATTCTGGGGTGGTCCCAACAGATTGGAAACCAAAAATGTAACGCCTCTATTTAAAAAAGGAGGCAGACAAAAAGCAGGAAACTATAGACCAGTTAGCCTAACATCTGTCATTGGGAAAGTGCTGGACACCATTATTAAGGAAGCAGTAGTGGGACATTTGGAAAAGCATGATTCAATCAAGCAGAGTCAGTATGGCTTCATGAAAGGGAAATCATGTTTGACAAATTTGCTGGAGTTCTTTGAGGATATAATGAGTAGGATGGATAAGGCGGAACCAGTGGAAGTGGTGTATTTGGATTTCCAGAAGGCATTTGATAAAGTGCCACATAAGAGGTTACTGCACAAGATAAAAGCTCACAGCGTTGGGGGCAGTATATTAGCATGGATAGAGGATAGGCTAACTAACAGAAAACAGTGAGTCAGGATAAATGGGTCTTTTTCCAGTTGGCAAACGGTGACTTGTGGGGTACTACAGGTATCGGTGCTGGGTCCTCAACTATTTACAATCTACATTAATGACTTTGAAGAAGGGACCGAGTGTAATGTAGCCAAGTTTGCTGATGATACAAAGATGGGTGGGAAAGAAAATTGAAAATATAAAAAATCTGAAAAGGGATATAGACAAGCGAAATGAGTGGGCAAAAATTTGTCAGATGTGGTATAATATGTGAAAATATGAGGTTATCCACTTTGGCAGAAATAATAGAAAAGCAAATTATAATTTAAATGGAGAAAAATTGCAAAGTACTGCAGGACAGAGAGACCCGAAGGTGTTTGTGCATAAAACACAAAAAGTTAGTATGCAGGTACAGCAAGTAAGCAGGAAGGCAAATGGAATGTTGGCCTTTATTGCAAGGGGGATAGAGTATAAAAGCAGAGAAGTCCTGCTACAACTGTACAGGGTATTGGTGAGACCACACCTGGAATACTGCGTGCAGTTTTCGTTTCTGTATTTAAGGAAGGATATACTTGCATTGGAGGCTATTCAGAGGTTGATTCCGGCGATGAGGGGGTTGTCCAATGAGGATCGGTTGAGTTGCTTGGGCTGATACACTTTGGAGTTCAAATGAATGAGAGGTCATCTTATTGAAACATATGATAACGAGGGGACTTGACAAGGTGGATACAGAGAGGATATTTCCACTCATAGGGTAAACTAAAACTAGGGTGCATCGTCTCAGAATAAGGGGCCAACCATTTTAAACTGAGATGAGGAGAAATTTATTCGCTGAGAGGGTTGTAAATCTGTGCAATTCTCTTCTCCAGAGAGCTGTGGAGCCTGGGTCATTGAAAATATTTAAGGCAGAGATAGACAGATATTTGAGCGATAAGGGATTAAAGGGTTATGGGGAATGGGCAGCGAAGTGGAGCTGAGTCCATGATCAGATCAGCCGTGATCTTATTGAATGGCAGAGCAGGCTCCAGGGGCCAAATGACCCACTCCTGGTCCTATTTCTTATATTATTTTGTTCTTATGAGATAATAACCCTGGGACTGTACATTGGGAATCTAACCCTGGGACTGTACATGGGGACTCTAACCCTGGGACTGTACATGGGGACTCTAACCCTGGGACTGAACAGCTCTGGGGCTTTCCTGTTACAATTGTCTGTGATGTAACCAGAAGCTTATCACTGAGCAGCGCCTTTAGGAGATGGTGAGAAATCCTTGGTGTCGAGATAAAATAACTCAGCTGTTGCTTTACCAAGATGGCCGCGCATGCGTTTTGCTGCTCACTGAACCAAGATGGCGGAGAACTGACCCTACATACCTGTACAAAGATGGCCACCGTTACCCTGGACCTGTGACCGGGAGAAAGCCTCGAGGCTGCAGCCGCCGATATTCCGGTTATTATTCCGGGCTTCCGGCGGGCACCAGTTGTTTATGAAGCCTCCCCGCCTACCCGCTGGTCCATTACTCACCTCCGACCCGCAGAAAAACGACTGTTTTTCGGAACAGATTTTCACCATGTCCACTCCGCGCATGCTCCAAACACAGCTCGGTCTCGCGCCTGCGTACTGGGCCCCTGTAGTCTGGGCTCGGCACGTCCTCCGTCGCGGGGAATGCTGCGAAAATACCTAAAGACACGTCAGTGAACGGGACAGGATTTACTGGGCTCCCATTGGGCACTGAACCATGTTCATTCTGGCAATTAGACTTTTTTTCTGATGCTCTGAATAACCCTGTACCTGAGCTGGAGATTAATGTTCTGTCTCAATACTGAATAAATCAGCTTGTTTCAAACACCGTGTGTCCAATATGTGATTTCTCCATAAAAATAGACTAATGTTCCCGTACTTTCCATTTTGGGCCTTTTCTTACTCTAGATTATTTCACTTCTCACGTAATTCATCTTTTACCACATCAAATCCCAAACTTGTTTCATTTGAGTATACAGCTTGTGGGTTTCTCAGACTGAACCGGCGTGTCTCACTTTATACTCATTTAATGTTCCTTTCAACCAACCCTTGAAAGACCTATCTTGCGTAAGACTGTAAATCTGTTATTTTCTGCATTTAACGATTGTTGAATGCGGTTAATAGATCTCCACACATACTGCATGTGATCAACTTTGAAATGTTCTGACATTTGTAATTGCCTTTGCTTATTTTGATGGGTTAGTTGATTACAATTACTTGTTACTAACATACCTTGCAGTATTTCTTGCATCAAAATAATTGTTTAAATACTTCCTTTAACAGGTCTTTAGCTTCCCCACTGATCTCTGTTTCTTCTTGTGGGGGAATCGAGAACTAGGTGGCAACGTCTGAGCATAAGGAGGCGCCCATTTCAAATGGAAATGAAGAGGAATTTCTTCTCTCAGAAGGTCGTGAATCTTTGAAATTATCTACCCCAAAGAACAGTGGAGTCTGGGTCATTGAAAATATTTAAGTTGGAGATAGCGTGCTTTTTGAAAGAGAGTGGAGTCAAGGTTTATGGGGAGAGGGCAGGGTAGCGGAATTGAGGCCAAGATCAGATCAGGCAAGATCTTATTGAATGGCGGGGTGGGCTGAAGGGGCCAGATGGCTGCTGCTGCCTCTATTTCTTATGTTCTTAGCGTTGGTTAGGGGCTGGGTTTAGATGTAGGTTTAGTGGTTGTGTTTTGTGGTTATTTGTTAGGATTAGGATTAGTGATTGGGATAGTCAATAGGATATTCGGCTTAGGATATAATGATTAACTTAGAAAGCACTATTGGAAATATAAGGGTTACTGCACATGCCCTTTTCCATTTCATGTTTTTAACCTCACAGAGCCGATTCACAAAACAGCCTCACAATGTTTTCATACAAGGAACCATATTTCCTGCGCAAGCCTCATTTCTTTCTGTCAACAACACATCGTAATCTCTACATTTCTCATGGAAAAATAAATTAGTGACATTAGATTTGGGTATTTTGGAACAATAACAGATGGATACGGTTGTTGCACTGGTTACATCTAATCATCAACCTGCCTGAAAAGGACTTCTGACAATAATCTGTCACCAGGCCTCAACAGTCACCGTCTGATTCCTCCATCGTCTCTTCATTCATTACCCACCTTTTCCCCTAACTAGAGCTGCTTTTACCAGCATGACCATTCTCCATACTGAGGCTCTCTCATTACCAAGCAGAGCATAATCACCGGCACGGACTGTTTAGTCCGAATGGCTCATTTCTGTGTCATTCTGTAATTTTGTAGTCTCATTGTAAGTGGTCCCTGGATTTGATGATTCATTGTAACTGGTCCCTGGATTTGGAGCCTCCGTGCAAGTCGTCCCTGGATTTGGAGTCACAATGCATGTGGTTCCTGGATTTGGTGTCTTAATGTAAGTGGTCCCTGGATTTTGTCACGTATTCAACTATCATTGTAACCCATGTATAAGCTGACCTAAGTTGTAGATCTTGAGAGCATTGAACACAAGGGGGTGAACTTGTGGCTGAAACTCCTAACCTGGACTTACAGGTATAAAAATGAAAGCTCCACCCACCTTCATCTCTTGAGCTCTTGGTAATAAAGATAACTGGTCACAGAGGGACCTTCTCTCAAGTATGGGCCTCGTGTCCATTTATACTGTCTAGTAAGTACATATCATTGGCGACGAGAAACTGGGATTTAAACCACGTGAGCATAGCCACTAATAGCACAGAAGCGAGGTACTGTGTTGGTATTGATTGGGACGACTTTATTGAGAGACTACAGCAAAGTTTTGTCACTAAGGAATGATTGGCACAGGATTCGGCCGACAAACACAGAGCTCATCTCCTGACGGTTTGTGGATCCAGAACGTACTCCCTGATGAAGGCCCTCTAGCACCAGAGAAGCCGGAGACAAGATGTTCGAAGAGCTCAGTAAGTTGATCGGGGAACACCTTAAACCTGCGAGCAGCATGCACAAAGCGAGACACCAGTTTTACATGAACTGGCGGTGAGAAGGACAACGCGTTCCTGACTTCATGCCAGATCTCCGACGACTGGCGAGCCTATGTAAGTTCACAGATGCAGGTAGAGCGAAGATGATGCGAGACTTTTTTATTGAGGGCATCGGGCGTGCTGGGGTTTTCAGGAAACTGATTGAGACCAAAGACTTGACCTTGGAAACTGCGGCTCTGATAGCCCAGACTTTAACTCATGGGAGGAAGAGACCAGAATGATGTATGACAAAAATCTTGGCTCAAATGCGGCAAATGACCAGGGAGTCTACATTGTTAACGCAAACACAGTTCTCTCGACAGACAAGGGCAATCGGACATGTCCCAGCATGCAGTCGAAACCAAAAGGGGAATTCAACAGAGACAATGGCGAGCTGAACGGTGAATCATGCCATTGCAATGGACAATGCGGCCAGTATTGGGACAATCAACACGTGTTAATGGTGCACTTAAGGACAGTTGCAGAGACAGTCAGAGACGATCGACTGGTAATGGACCTTTTGTTTCCAACAACGGATCCTCCAGCTCATGCTGGAGGTGTGGAGCCAAACACCCAGCCAGAGCCCGCAGGTATCAGCAATATATCTGCAGAAACTGCAACGTCAGCGGTCATTTGGTGCGTATGTGCAGGAAGCCTGCAACCAGGTTAATGTACGAGGAGGACGGGCCCGATGTAAGCTCTACGAGGCCAAATAAATACTGGGGAAAATCACTGGAAGCTGAAGTTCAGCGAGTTCATGTGGAGCACATATACAGTTCATTTACCATGACGCCACCGATAATGATGAAAGTGCTCCTCAATAGCATCCCAGTATTAATGGAGCTAGACACGGCGGCCAGCCAGTCCTTGATGAGTATCAACCAGTTTGAAAGATTGTGGGTGTCCAAGGCCAGGAGGCCAAAATTATTGCCGATTGATGCACAGCTACGGAGATCATTCGGAGAACAGGTTGCCACTCTGGATTGTCCTGGGGGACGGTCCCACACTACTGGGGAGGAGTTGGCTTGTTGTCATGAACTGGAAATGGGGCGATGTCACTGCATTTCTTCTGTGGAGCGAGTATCATGCTCACAGGTCCTGGACAAATTCGACTCATTATTTCAACCTGGCATCGGCACTTTCATAGGGGCTAAGGTAGTGATTCACATAAACCCGGACGCCAGGCCAGTACACCACAAGGCCAGAGCGGTGCCGTACGTGATGCGGGAAAAAATAGAATGCAAATTGGACCGCCGGCTGAGGAAAGGCATCATCTTGCCAGTTGAATTCAGTGACTGAGCGAGCCCGATTGTGCCGGTGCTCAAGGCGGATGAGATGATCAGGATATTTGGCGCTTACAAGGCCACCATCAATCGGGTGTCACTCCAAGACCAGTACCCGCTACCGAGAGCGGAGGACCTCTTTGCGACACTATCTGCTGGCAAACCTTTTTCAAAATTGGACCTGACCTCAGCTCACATGACCCGGCAGCTGGCGAGTGAGTCGAAAAGGCTGACCACCATCACGACACACAAGGGGTTGTGTGAGTATAACAGATGTCCGTTCGGGATTCCTTCAGCCACTGTGATATTTCAGCAAAATATGGAAAGCCTCCTCAAGTCGATTCCAAGGACGGTGGTTTTTCAGGACGACATCCTCATCACGGGTCACGATGCTGAAGAAGACCTCCACGTCCTGGATGAGGTGCTACGCAGATTTGACCGGTTAGGGCTGCGACTGAAAAAGGCAAAATGCGTATTCTGAGCTCCAGAGGTAGAATTCCTGGGGAGGAGGGTAGCAGCAGATGGGATCAGACCTACTGTGTCCAAAACGGAAGCGATCCGGGGAGGACCCATACCCCGTAACACGATGGAGCTGCATTCATTTCTGGGGCTCCTGAAATATTTTGGGAATTTTCTTCTCAAATTGAGCATGCTGATAGAACCGCTACACGTGCTCCCACGCAAAGGTCGCGATTGGGTCTGGGGGAACAGCCAGGAAAGTTGCTTTTGTTAGAGCACGCAACTTGTTATGCTCCAACAAACTGTTAACATTACATGACCCATGCTCTACCTGCTTCTCTCTGGAAAGAGAGAAGACTGCCTGGAAGTATCCCAGACTGAGGAAATTCAGAATCACGGTCACCTTCACAGCAAGTAGCAGCGCTGTCCTTGTCATGGAGTGAGGCTGCAGGTTTGGTTACAAGAGGTGGCAGAGTTCTGTGATCACCTCCGTTGTAAAGAGCAGAAACCTCCCACACTGCTTCTAGCTCAGGCTGAGGTAAAATAATTGCTCTTGGAAGGCCCTAGCTTGGCAGGGAATTTTAGCTGGAGACAGATCACAAATCCCTACCGTCCCTTTTGGCCGACAACAAGGCCATAAATGCGAATGCGTCGGCCCGCATACAGAGGTGGGCACTTATGTTAGCTGCCTATGACTACACAATTCAGCATATACCGGGCACTGACACTCTGCCGATGCACTCAGCAGGCTCCCACTTTCCACCACTGAGGGGGCAACAGAGCATGATGCTGAGATGGTCATGGCTGTTGAAGCTTTCGAAAGCGAAGGTGCACCTGTGACAGCCCGTCAGATTAAAGTCTGGACAAATAAAGACCCGCTACTGTCTTTAGTTAAGAAATGAGTCCTGAATGGGGACTGGGCAGCCACGTACAGGGCATGCCCTGAGAAATTTAAACCGTTACATAGGCGCAAGGATGAACTCTAGATTCAGGCCGATTGCCGACTATGGGGAAACCGAGTTGTCATGTCACAGAGGGGCAGGGAGGTGTTTATCAGAGAACTTCACAATGAGCACCCGGGCTTTATCATGATGAAGGCAATTGTCAGGTCACACATTTGGTGGACAGGGATAGATGCAGACCTGGAACTTTGTGTTCGCAGGTGCAACACGTGTGCTCAGCTGGTCAACGCACCCAGGGAAGCCGCCGTTAGCCCCTGGTCCTGGCGCGCCGAGCCATCGTCACGCATCCATGTGGACTACGCAGGTCCTTTCATTGGGAAAACTGTTTTTAGTTGTAGTAGACGCCTACTCCAAATGGATTGAGTGTGCCATTTTAAATTCAAGCACATCCTCTGCCATGGTAGAAAGTCTACCTGCAATGTTCGCCGCCCATCGTCTACCGGATGTCATGGTCAGCTACAATGGCCCGTGCTTCACAAGCATTGATTTCCAAGACTTCATGGCAGGCAATGGAATCAACCATGTCAGAATGGCACTGTTCTAGGCGGCCTCAAATGGCCAGGCGGAACGAGCAGTGAGGATAATGAAACAGGGGATGCTCAGAATCCAAGGTGGTTCCCTTTAAAGGTGCTTTATCACGCCTCCTGTAGGCCAATAGGGCCCAACGACACTCGCTCACAGGGGTTCCACCCGCAGAGCTGCGAATGAAAAGGACGCTCAAAACCAGGTTATCCCTTATACACCCTGCTATGAAAGAAATTGTTGAGAGCAGGCGTCAGGCACAATGTGACTACCATGACAGGAATGCGAGGGCGCCATTATTGATGTCAATACACTGTTTTTGTCCTTAATTACGCTGCAGGGACCAAATGGCTTGCAGGCACTGTGATTGCCAAAGAGGGGAATTAGGGTTTTGGTAGTTAAATTTACTAATGCACAAATCTGCCGCAAACACGTGTATCAAAATAAAAGGAGGTTCAGCAACCCCATAGAAGAAGCAGAGGAAGAACACGACGTAGAGTTTACTCCACCACAGGTGACCGAACACCGTAACTAAGTGGAGGAGAGCCCAGTCACTGTAGGCAGTCCGGACAGGCCTGAGGCACCGCAAACAGCAGACACTCAGGCCAGCGCCCAACAACCGGAGCCCCAAATCAGGCGCTCTACAAGGAGTGTAAACCACCAGTGAGACTTAACCTGTGATCTCAATAAGACTTTGGGGAGAGATGGTGTCATGTATTCAACTATCATTGTAACCCATGTATAAGTAGACCGAATTTGTACACCTTGAGAACATTGACTACAAGGGTGTGAACTAGTTGGAGACACTCCTAACCTGGACTTTCAATTATAAAAGGGGAAGCTCCACCCACCTTCATCACTTGAGGTCTTGGTAATAAAGGTAACTGGTCACAGAGTGACCTTCTCTCAAGAATGGGCGTGGTGTGCATTTATACGGTATAGTAAGGACATATCAGATTTGGTGTCACAAATTTTGTGGTCCCTGGATTTGGTGTCACAATGTAAGGGAATCCTGGATTTGTTGTCAACAGTACCTCGTCATTGGGACTGTGGACAACCCCGCAGACCAGCAACGCATTCAGCACAGAATGATTCCACTAAAATCTATTCCCAATTAACACTACCCACATTAATTCACCAGAAACAGCCCACTGCCTGCAAGGAACTGCAGCCCCATGTCTAACTTCAGTGGAACACACAATACAAAACAATTTAAAGGAAAAATAAACCCGATCATTGTTCAACAAAGGCAATTAATGGGCAGTAAATATCCCTCACTGAAACACCTCCTTCACCTCTCCTCTCCAACTCCCCCTCACCAACTATTCTTTCGCCCCTACTCTCCAAACCCCTCACCCCAATTCCTCTATCACCCCATTTCTTTCAAACCCTCACCCCAACTCCTCTTTCACCCTTCTCTCCAAACCTACCTCCCCCAACTCCTCTTTCATCCCTACATTTCATTTTCAACATCACTTACACATGTCATCCACACTGGAGGTAAATCTGAGGAGCTTCTGTGTGATGGTGAGGTGATCACTGGACAATAAAGTGCAGAGACTGGTGAGTGGCTGCTCATTACCCTCGGTGAGATTTAATCCACTTTCCCACTGAATTCTGCGGACATACGGTCACCTTGGTAACGGAATGGTCATTGTGACATCACTTTCTAAACAAGAGCACACAAGGCAATGGGTCATTAATAAATGGTAAAGGGATTAAACACTCTGCAATTACATCATAAATAATAGGAAATAAATGATGAAAAATAACTGGCGAAGATAATAGCTTATCTCTGTGGAATTCACGAGCCAACAATAAAAATGAAGTGTTTAGTTTACACACACGCACACACTTACACATATATATGTAGCAAAGACTTTGTGTGCACACTTTTCATTTGTTGTGCTTAAGCTGATGCAATATGTTTTATTAGGTCTTGCTGCGTCAGGATATAAAGATCCTGCACGCAATTGCTCCTCCCGCTGCCTGGGGAAATGGAGCAGATATTTAAAGGGACAGGGAATCCCTTTTCTCCGCCGAGTTATACTTAAAAGAACAGTCCAGTTTATCTCGGAGTGTTGGAGTACTTCACAAGCCGAGCTCCCATTTACAGTCGCTCCCTTCTGTACTGTGCAGTGATTGTAAAGCTATTTATTTTAAGTGACTTGAGCCTTTCTATAATGTCTCAATTATTTTTGATGAACCATTTGATTTGCTTTTCTAATTTGAAAAGATTTCAGAATTGTGCATTGTGACGAAGGTTTTGATTAAAGGCGGATTTAAATGTAAATGAAAATATTCTTTCTAACCCTCCCCCAACCCCACAAATTTTAGAACACTCTGCAATACTGACTGGGACCGGCCAAAGTTCGGTCCTTGATCTGGGCTGTTAGTTTTCTCAGTCAAGGCAGCAGTTCAGGGGTTCTAATTGTCCTCACTACCACTGGTCTAAATATAAGTAAAAATTATCCAGTGCCCTTGCTCTTGATACCGATCCAGTGACATCACCTGGGAAGTGTGTGGATGTCACTTGAGGGCAGGATTGAACTCGGCTCTGATGCCTATCACAGTGGAAATTTCTATCCTGTACTTAAAGTAACAAATTTTGTAACCTCCATTTGCAGGGTATTAGAATGGGAGGAGCTTGGAAACTCAAACCAACCATCACGTCAAGATTTGAGGGAATCATCAGTTTCATCAGGATCACCTTATCATCAGTCTTTGGAAAAACAACAATCACAGCGGTGAGAAACAGGACACATGTTCTGTGTGTGGATGTACCTTCAACCAAACGTCTAGCCTGTGAGACTCGTGTACCCAGCTGACTCAACACTGTGAATGTGGGGACAGTGGGAATGGCTGCAGTTCCGCATCAGGTGAAAACACATCAGGGAGATGCCGTTTACCAGCTGAGTTTGGAAAGAGATGCAGTCTCTTATCTCAACAACTGCTGTCGGCACATGCTAAGTCTTGTAACTGAAAGTGATTAACAGACTGGATTTTGTGTTCAGTGATCTCGGGCGTGTTAGCTATCCCTAATCTGGACACCAAGGCATAGCGAGGCACTCTGGAAGGTGTGGAGAACTGGGACTTGTCCCTGAGAGTAACCAAAGGCATGAGAACTGAAATAATCGAGAGTTAGAATGGAGAAAAGGCCCAAAATGGAGCAGTCGGTAACAGGACATCAATAGTCGCCTCTTATCATAGATATATCAAATATTGACACATTGTGTAATTTGAAATATCAAAATATTAAACTCCAGCCCACTTTTCAGAATAATTAACATCAGCAGAAACAAATCCCAACTGACAGAACGAACACGATTCAGTCAGAATGTGATTAATAGCAGTAATAACAGTAGAACCTAACCCCTGCAGTCACTTGTGAACTCGCAATTCTGATGACTGAATTAATCTCTTTCCACACTTCCCCAGTGTGAACTCGCTGGAGTTTCAGCAGATGATGGAGTGAAACCGTGCCCACACACGGAACAGGTGAACAGCCTCTTCCCGGTTTGACTGTGACAATGAATTTCCAGATCAGATGGGGATCTGAATCCCTCCCCACAGTCTCCACATTCCCACGGTTTCTCCATGGTATGGGTGTCCTTGTGTCTCTTCAGGTTGGACGATCAGTTGAAGATTCGTTCACACACACAACACGTGTATCTTCTCTCCGCTGTGAATGGTGCAACGTTCTTTTAGGCTGTGTAACTGGTTGAAGCTCTTTCTACTGCACTGGAACAAGCTCACTCGGATGTTTGTGTGTCGTGGTGCTTTCCCAGATGTTTGAAATATTTTCCCACAGAGAGAACAGACAAACATTCCTGCTTCTACATTCAAAGGCCGAGGATGTTGATCATTTCCACCTTACATGGTTGGGTTCAGACCTGCACCAGCTTTGTGCAAAGTGAGAATAAAATCAATGAGATGCTGATTTTCTCTGCTGGCCACTGCGTCTTTTGCGCTGTCCCAATAGGGTGAGTTTGGGCTGGACCGATAGGCTGAACCTGGGCTGGCGCAATAGGATGAGGTTCTGCTGGCCCAATAGTGGGAGCCTGTGCTGGCCCAATAGTGTGAGCCTTTGCTGCCCGATAGGGTGAGACTGTGCTGGCCCAATAGTGTGAGCCTGTGCTGCCCGATAGGGTGAAACTGTGCTGGCCTAATAGTGTGAGCCTGTGCTGGCCCAATAGTCTGAGACTGTGCTGGCCCAATAGTGTGAGCCTGTGCTGCCCGATAGGGTGAGACTGTGCTGGCCTAATAGTGTGAGCCTGTGCTGGCCCAATAGGGTGAGCCTGTGCTGGCCCAATAGTGTGAGCCTGTGCTGCCCGATAGGGTGAGACTGTGCTGGCCCGATAGGGTGAGACTGTGCTGGCCCAATAGGGTGACGCTGTGCTGGCCCAATAGGGTGAGCCTGTGCTGGCCCAATAGTGTGAACCTGTGCTGGGCCGATCGGGTGAGCCTGTGCTGGGCCAGTAGTGTGAGCCTGTGCTGTCTTGATAGGGTGTTAATGTGCTGGCCCGATAGGGTGAGACTGTGCTGGCCCGATAGGGTGAGACTGTGCTGTCCCGATAGTGTGAGACTGCGCTGGCCCGATAGGGTGAGACTGTGATGGCCCGATAGGGTGAGACTGTGATGGCCCGATAGGGTGAGACTGCACTGGCCCAATAGTGTTAGCTTGGGCTGGCCTGATAGGGTGAGACTGTGAAAGCCTGATAGTGTGAGACTGTGGTGGCTGAATAGTGTGAGCCGAGGCTGGCCCGAGAGGGCGAGCCTGGTTTGGCTCGATAGGGTGAGGCCGGGCTAGCCCAATAGGATGAGCCTGTGCTCTCTCAATGTGGTGAGTCTGGGGTAGTCCAACAGGATAAGCCCGGGTTGGCCCAATAGTGTGCACTTGAACTGCCCCAATAGGGTGTATCAGTGCTGGCCCAATAGGGTGCGATGTCTGCTGAATAGCGTCCACATTTCTGAGCCATACAGAGGGGGTGTATTACACAACCCTGTAGACTACGTGCTTGCTGAAAGCTTTGAACTCAAATTGCTGGAGAAATACCATCAACGATGTCTTCACAAGATCCTGAAAATCCCTTGGGAGGACAGATGCACCAACGTTAGCGTCCTCGACCAGGCCAACATCTCCAGCATCGAAGCACTGACCTCACTCGACCAGCTCCGCTGGGCGGGCCGCATTGTTCACGAGCCTGACACAAGACTCCCAAATCAAATGCTCTCGTCGGAACTCCTACATGGCATGCGATCCTAAGGTGGGCAGAGGAAGCGTTTCAAGGACACCCTCAAAGCCTGTCTGATAAAGTGCAACATCCCCACCGGCACCTGGGAGTTCCTGGCCAAAGACCACCCTAAGTGGAGGAAGTGCATCGGGGAGGGAATTGAGCACCTCGAGACTCATCGCTGAGAGCATACCGAAATCTAGCACAGGCAGTGGAAGGAGCGTGCAGCAAACCAGTCCCACGCACCCTTTCCTTCAACCACCGTCCATCCCAACTGGGACAGAGACTGTAATTCCCGTATTGGACTGTTCAGTCACCTGAGAACTGACGTTTAGAGTTGGATCAAGATTACGAGCGACTGCCTAAGATGATGATGAATGGGGGTGAGCTTTTAATGGCCCAATAGGGTGAGCCTGTGCTGGCCAAATCGGGTGAGCATGGGATGTCCCAATAGGGTGAGCCAGGGTTGACCAATAGGATGAGCCCAGGCCCAGGGTCACCAGACAATAATCAGACAGCAAGGCTCCCTTTCAGGGGCCACTGACCTGGGCACAAACATGTGATCAATCAAACTGACTTACACCCTGAAGCCCCGCCCACACGTTGCCCCTACACAAAGGACCGAGCATGCGCCGTGAGACGCGCCCTGACCAAGATGGCGGCCGCTGAGCCCGCTCCCCGCCCGGGAAACAGTTACCACCAAGAAAGTAATCAAGAAAACATTTCCGAAGGGCGGCAAGGAGTGTTACTCCATCTACATCTACAAAGTTCACCCCGACACCTGCATCTCCTCCAAGGCCATGGGCATCATGAACTCGGTTGTGAACGATATTTTGGAGAGCAGCGCGAGTGAGGCTTCCCGCCTGGCCCATTACAACAAGCGCCGCACCATGAGCTCCCGGGAGATCCAGACCACCGTGCGCCTGCTGCTGCCCGGGGAGCTGGCCATGCGCGCCGTGTCGGAAGAGACAAAGGTGGTGACCAAGTACACCAGCTCCAAGTAAAACTGCACGCTGTCCTGAGAGATCAAACCCAAACACAACGGCTCTTTTAAGAGCCACCCACAACCTCTCTGAAAGAGCTGCACAAACGCATCTCCCTTTGGACTCAATTTACTGTAATTATTTCCTGAACAAGTGTGTGGGGACCTTTGCAGTTCCAGCTGTAGATTTAGTTTTAAATTCTCAGATAACTGATTTTACTGTCCGGTTCTTCCTTTTCCCGCCCTAAACTACAAACACGGTCCCTGGTCGCCTTTTCCCTTTGCTCTCAGACCCTTCATTTACAGCGGCTGCCAAAGAATTAGAAACTTGTTTTCGGATGAGACTCAGACTTTAGCCACCTCGTTCTCTCTCACGCCTTCTTCAGTTCAAAAGAAAATTCTACTTCGGATTCAAACCGTTTATTAACCTTCGAGTCCGAGTGTAACAACCCTGAATGGGAGTTCTTACAGAGACCAGAACCGGGGCAGTTTGAACACTCTGTCCCTCTTCCCTTTTCACAAAAGGACTCCCAGTTCTGGTCTCACTGCTGCCTGTGCGGGGGATCGATCGATAATCTATGAAATCTAACTTTTACAAAGATTGAGCTGGATTGTGTCCCGTTACAGAATAAGTGGGGAGTGATTCCCTCCCATTACATATAGTTTGAAACTGAACCCGAATTTAATCCTGATTGTAACAGCCTGGAATTTGCAAGTGAAATGCGGATTAAGACAAAGGGAAACAAAAAGTGTTTGGAAATAATTGACTAATGGGGAAGTTACTAACATAATCCGCAATTTTAACAATTATTGGCGGGATTTTTGAATTTCTAAATCCTTCAAAGACTGACTGTTGAGAACAGTCATTTCCGCCCAGGTTTCTTTGCTGGGCTAAACAGGCTGCGATTGGTCATCGGAAAGGACCAATGAAATTCACCACAGAGCGACCACTCACAAGTTCGCTCCCTGCATTCCTCCAGAAGGTATAAGGCAGATGTGGGAGGAGTTTCTCATTCTTTCCATGAACGCGCAGATTGTGGAAATGTCTAGAAGATGAAAAACCGGCGGTAAAGCTCGGGCCAAGGCCAAGTATCGCTCCTCCCGGGTAGGACTGCAGTTCCCTGTGGGCTGTGTTCACAGGCTCCTGCGGAAGGGGAACTACGCTGAGCGTGTGGGTGCCCGAGCCACGGTCTACAGGGCTGCTGTGCTCGAGTATCTGACCGGCTGAAATCCTGGAGCTGGTCGGCAACGCGGCCCGCGACAACAAGAAGACCCGCATCATCCCCAGACTCCTGCAGCTGGACATCCGCAATGACCAGGAGCTCAACAAGCTGCTGAGAAAGGTGACCATCGCTCAGGGCAGGATGCTGCCTGATATACAGGCTGTGCTGCTGCCCAAGAAAACCACCAGTGTGTCCAAGAGCAAGTAAAGCGGACAGGATTTAATCTAATAAACCAAAGGCTCTTTTCCGAGCCACCCACAGGATCAATGTAAGGGCAGGTTAATGCTCTATCGATCACAATTGTCCCAGATCTAAATTAACATGGAATCTCTGCAATTAAGCGGTTAGTTTCCAGATCAGAAATGACCCTCAAACATTGTCGGTTATAAACTGGTCACTGCCGACAGACAGTGCAACAGGTTTGCTGTTATAAAATCCTGTTGCATGGTACCATAAATCATTTCTGGCCTGCGAGGCGGTAAACTTTCCCCGATTGCGATGGCCGGGTAGGTCTGCGACTGAAAAAGGTGAAGTGCATCTTCCTAGCTCCAGAGGTAGAATTCCTGGGGATGAGGTTAGCAGCAGACGGTATCAGACCTACTGTGTCCAAAACGGAAGCGATCCAGAGAGCACCCAGACCCCGTAACACGACGGAGTTGCATTCATTCCTGGGGCTCCTGAATTATTTTGGTCACTTTCTTCCCAAATTGAGCACGCTGTTAGAGCCGCTACACGTGCTCCTGCACAAAGGTCGTGAACGGGTCTTGGGGGACAGCCAGGCTTCTGATTGAGAACAACATTTTCTTTACTCCAACAATATGTTAACGCTATATGACCCATATAAGAAACTTGTTTTAACGTGCGATGCCTAGTCCTATGGGGTCAGGTGTGTGTTGCAGCATGTTAATGCCAATGGTCAGTTTCAGCCGGTAGCTTATGCCTCCAGATGTGTGTCCCAGGCAGGAAAGGGCTAGGGGATGGTAGAAAAGTAAGCGCTTGCATGGATATATGGTGTAAAAAAATGCACCAGTACCTGTTTGGCAGGGAGTTTGAGCTGGAGACAGATTACAAATGCCTAACATCCCTTTTGGCCGAAAACAAGCCCATAAATGCAAATGCATTGGCCCGCATACAGAGGTGGGCACTCACGTTAGCCGCGTATGACTCTAAAATTCAGCACAGACAGGGTACTGAAAACTGCACCAATGCACTCAGCAGGCTCCCACTAGCCACCACCGAGGGGCCAACCGAGCATGCTGCTGAGATGGTCATGGCTGGTGAACTTTTCGAAAGCGAAGGCTCACCTGTCACAGCCCGTCAGATCAAAATCTGGACACATAGAGACCCACTACTGTCTTTAGTCAAGAAATGTGTCCTAAATGGGGACTGGACAGCCACGTACCGGGCATTCCCTGCGGAATTCAAACCATTTCACGGATGCAAGGATGAACTCTCGATTCAGGCCGATTGCCTACTATGGGGAAACCGTGTAGTCATGCCCCAGATGGGCACAGAGAGATGTTCAACAGAGAACTCCACAATGAGCACCCGGGCATTGTCACGATGAAGGAAATTGCCAGCTCACAAGTTGTTGGCCAGGGATAGATGCAGACCTGGAACTTTGTGTTCACAGATGCAACACGTGTGCCCAGCTGGACAATGCGCCCAGGGAACCCCCCCCCCTTAGCCCCTGGTCCTGGCCCGCCAAATCATGGTCATGCATCCATGTGGATTACGCAGGTCCTTTCATGATAAAACATTTTTTTGTTTGCAGTAGACGCCTACTTCAAGTGGATCGAGTGTGACATTCTCAATTCAAGCACATCCTCCGCCAAGGTAGAAAGTCAATGTGCAATGTTCGCTGCCGATGGTCGACCGGACGCCTTCGTCAGCGACAATGGCCCGTGCTTTACAAGCATTGAATTCCAGGACTTCATGGCAGGAAAATGTATCAACAATCTCAGAACGGCACCATTCAAGCCGGCCTCAAATGACCAGGTGGAACGAGCAGTGCAGATAATCAAACAGGGGATGCTCAGAATCCAAGGGGTTCCCGACAAAGCTGCTTATCATGCCTCCTGTTGGCCAATAGATCCTGACCACACTCGCTCACAGGGGTTCCACACACAGAGCTGCTAAGGAAAATGACACTCAAAACCAGGTTATCCATTATACACCCCACCATGAAAGAAATTGTTGAGAGCAGGCGCCAGTCACAATGTGACTACCATGACGGGAATGCGAGGCCCGATGTATTGATGTCAATGACTCTATCTTTGTCCTCAACTACGCTGCAGGGCTTAAATAACTCCCAGGCACTGTGATTGCCCAAAGAGGGTAATAGGATTCTGATAGTTAAACTTACCAATGGATAAATCTGCCGCAAACACGTGGATTAAACAAAAAAGGGGTTCAGCAACCCCATAGAAGAAGCAGAGGAAGAACACGATATAGAGTTCACTCCTCCACAGGTGACCGAATATCGGAATCAAGCGGAGGAGAGCCCAGTCACTGTGGGCAGTCCGGACAGGCCTGAGGCACCACAAACAGCAGACACTCAGGCCAACGCCCAACAACTGGAACCCCAACTCAGGCGCTCTGCAAGGGAGCGTAAACCACCAGAGAGACTTAACCAATGGTCCCAATAAGACTTTGGGGAGAAGTGATGTCATGTATTCAACTGTCATTGTAACCCATGTATAAACTGACCTAAGTTGTACACCGTGAGAACATTGACCATAAGTGGGTGCACTTGAGGGAGACACTTCTAACCTGGACTTTCAGGTATAAAAGGGGAAGCTCCACGCATTATCATCACTTCAGTGCTGGCTAATAAATGTTACTGGCCACAGAGTGACCTTCTCTCAAGTATGGGCCTCGTGTGCATTTATACTGTATAGTAAGGATATATGAGACAGAGTGTTCAAACTGCCCCGGTTATGGTCGATATAAGATCTCCCTTTCTGGATTGTTATACCGCGGGGAGTGTCGGGTTAATAAACGGACTGACGCAACAGGAATTGAAAAATAAATTTGATAAGTACTTGCGAGAGAGAATGTGTGACTGAAATCTGAGTCTCAGCCGCTAAGCATGCTTTTAATTCGGCAAGCTGTGTAAATGAACAGGTCTGAGAGTGAAGCTGATTATCTGAGAATTCAAAACTAAATCTACAGCTGGAACTCCAAATGTTCTCAGACAATTGTTCAGGAAATAATTAGTGATTTAAGTTTAAAGGGAGATGCGTTTGTGCTGCTCTTTCAGGGAAATTGTGGGTGTCTCTTAAAAGGGCCGTTGTGTTTGGTTTGAACTCTCAGGACAGTGCGCAGTTTTACTTGGATCTGGTGTACTTGGGCACCGCCTTTGTCCCTTCTGACACGGCGTGCTTGGCCAGCTCCCCAGGCAGCAGCAGGCGCACGGCAGTCTGGATCTCCCGGGAGCTATTGGTGCGGCGCTTGTTTTAATGGGCCAGGCAGGAAGCCTCACCAGCGATGCGCTCCAAAATATCATTCACAACCGAGTTCATGATGCGCATGGCCTTGGAGGTTATGGCAGTGTCGGGGTGAACCAGCTTCATCCCTTTGTAGATGTAAATGGAGTAACTCTCCATCCTCGACTTTCTGCGCTTCTTGCCGCTCTTCGGTGGTGTTTTAGTGATCGTTTTCTTGGTGCCTTTCTTGCCAGTAACTAATAAGAACATAAGAACATAAGAATTAGGAACAAGAGTAGGCCAGCGAGCCCCTCGCTCCTGCTGAACCATTCAACACGATCATGGCTGATCTGGCCATGGACTCAGCTCCAGTTACCCCCCGCTCCCCGTAACCCTTAATTCCCTTATTGATTTAAAATCTATCTATCTGTAACTTGAATACATTCAATGAGCTAGCCTCAACTGCTTCCTTGGGCAGTGAATTCCACAGATTCAGCAACCCTCTGGGAGAAGAAATTCCTTCTCAATTCGATTTTAAATTGGCTCCCCCGTATTTTGAGGCTGTGCCCCCTGGTGCTATTCTCCCCGACCAGTGGAAACAACCTCTCTGCGTCTATCTTGTCTATCCCTTTCATTATTTTAAATGTTTCTCTAAGATCACCCCTCATCCTTCTGAACTCCACCGAGTAAAACTCTTTCCCCCGGTGGTGGGAGCATGCTCAGCCCCGCCATATTGTTCAGGGCGGTCTCACGGCGCATGCACGGTCCTTTGTGTCGGGACAAAGGGTGGGCGGGGCTTCGGGATGTCTGTCAGTTTGATTGGTCACATGTTTATGTCCAGCTCAGTGGCCCCTGAAAGGGAACCTTGTTGATCTGACAGTTGTCTGGTGAACCTGGGCCAGCACGCCTCACCCTATTGGGTCAGACCATCCCAAGCTAACCCTATTGGGCCAGCCCAAGTTCAACCTAATGGGACAACACAGTCTCATCTCCTTGGGTCATCCCGGGCTCACACTATTGGGCCAGACCGGGCTCACCCTATTGGGTCACCCAGGCACATCCTATTTGGCCAGACCGGGTTCACCCTATTGGGCCAGCGCAAAAGTCCCAGTGATCAGCAGAGAAAATCAGCAGCTCATTTATTTTATTCTCACTTTGCGTACTTACCCAACCATGTAAACTGGAAATGATGAATACCATCTGCCATTGAATGTGGAATGAGAAACATTTTTCAGTTCTGCCTGTGGGAAATAATTTCAAACATCAGTGAGACACACATACTTTCAGCCTGAGAGTATTCCAGTGCACTGACTGTGGAAAGAGCTTCAACCAGTTACACAGCCTGAAAAACATCACACCATTCACAGCGGGGAGAAACTACATGTGTTCTGTGTATGGACGAAACTTCAACTGATCGTCCAACCTGGAGAGACACAAGGACACCTGCTCCATGGAGAAATCATGGAAATGTGGAGAGTGTGGGAAGGGATTCAGTTCCCCGTCTGATCTAGAAATCCATCATGGCAGTCACACTGGGGAGAGACCATTCACCTGCTCTGTGTATGGCCAAGGTTTCACTCAGTCATCTGATCTGCTGAAACTCCAGCGAGTTCGCACTGGGGAAGTGTGGGAAGGGATTTACACAGTAATTTGTATTGCGAGTTCGAAAGTGGCTGCAGGGGTTGGGTTCTACTGTCATTACTGCTGTTAATCACATCCTGACTGAATCGTGTTCATTCTGTCAGTTGGGATTTGTTTCTGCTGATGTTAATCACCCATAAAAGTGGGCTGGAGTTTACTATTTTGATATTTCAAATAACACAGTGTGTCGATACTTGATGTCTCCATGATAAGAGGAGACAAATTAATGTCCTGTTATCGACTGCTTCATTTTGCGCCTTTACTCCTTTCGAACTGTAGATTGTTTCAGTCCTCAGACCTTTGGTTACTCTCAGGACAAGTCCCAGTTCCCCATACCGTCCAGAGTGCCTTGATGTCCAGGGTAGGGACAGCTAACACGTCCAGGATCACTAAACACAAAATCCAGTCTGTTAATCACTTACACATACTTGAATGTTCGTGTGTCCACAGCATCTCTCTCACATTCAATGTGTGAATAGAGTGTCACACCTGCAAAGCTGGTTTCAATTTAAATTTGAATCCACTCAGTAAATGTATTTTTTAAAATATCTACAAGTAAACCGATCACATCAACTAATTGGCAAAGGTTTACAGTCAACTAGATGAAGAAGTAAAAACATCATGGCCCAATAACACAGCTCGATATTCACAGGAGAAAGTCTGTTATCTAAGTCCTCGAATATCAGTTGGTGAGATGAGAGACTGAATCTCTTTCCACACTCAGCTGTTAAACGGCCTCTCCCTGATGTGTTTCCACCCGACGCACATCTGCATCCATTCCCACTGTCCCCACATTTACAGTGTTTAGTCAGCTGGGCACACGAGTCTCAGAAGTTGACGAATGGTTGAAGTTCTATCCACACGCTGAACATGTGTCCTGTTTCTCACCGCTGTGATTGGTGTTTTTCCAAAGGCTGATGATAACGTGATCCTAATGAATCTGGTGAATCTCTCAAATCTTGACGTGATGTTTGGTTTGAGTTACCAAGCTGCAGATTCTCCTATTTTAATACCCTGCAAATGTAGGTTACAAAAGTTGTTCCTTTAAGTACAGGATATAAATTCAGAATAGATAAATCTAGATTCTATAGGACATCCTGTCCCCTCCTGTCCCTCCGAAGATGTAAAAGCCTTATTCTTGACACTCGCACTCCATCCTTACTGTCTAAAATCAACTGCGAGTTACTTTCCCCAGGATGTGCTGAATCTGGCTGGGTGCAATTCCACAGAAATGTGTTAACCTCTGGAGCTTCACCATCAGTCGACTCAGTGAGTGTCAGCAGGATTTCCACTGTGGTAGGCATCAAAGCCGAATCCAATCCTACCTCCAAATGACATCCACAAACCTCCCAATTGATGTCACTGGATCAGTATTAAGAGCAAGGGCAGTGGCTAATTTGTACTCATATTTAGCCCAGTGGTACTGAGGACAATTATAACCCCTGAACTGCTGCCTTGGCTGAGATCAACTAACAGCCCAGACCAAGGAGCGAACTTGTGAACTTCCCAGTCAGTATTGCAGAGTGTTCTAAAATTTGCGGAGTTGAGGGAGGGTTGGAAAGAATATTTTGAAACAAATTTTACTCCACCTTTAAACAAAACCTTCGTCACACTGCACAATTCTGAAATTATTCCAAATTAAACAAGCAAGTCAAATGGATTATAAAAACAATGTGCCATTTTAGAAAGGCTCAAGTCACTTGAATAGACAGCTTTACAATCATAGGACAATACAGAAGGGAGCGAATGTTAATGGGAGCTCTGTTCGTGAAGTCCGGCGACACTCTGAGATAAACTGGACTGTTCCTTTAAGTATAAATCGGCAGAGAAAAGAGAGTCCCTGTCCCTTTAAATAGCTGCCCCATTCCCCCGGGCAGTGGGAGGAGCAAGGCGCGCAACCTCTTGAGACACTGACACAGCAAACACTGCCGAATGGCTTCCCGCAGGTTCCTAAAGTCCTAAGAAATAAATTGCATCAGGTTAAGTAGAACAACTGAAAAGGCTGCACACAGAGTGGTTGCTATGTGCGTGTGTGTGTGTGTACACAAAACACATCATTCTTAATCTTTGCGAGAGATAAGCTACTTTCTGCACCAGTTATTATCCAGCATTTTATTTCCTATTAATTACATAGTAATTACAGAGTGTTTAATTCATTTACCATTTATTGATGACCCATTGTCTTGTGTGCTATTGTTTAGAAAGTGATGACAGAATGACCATACCGTTACCAAGGTGACCATGTCTGTCCGCAGTATTCAGTGGGAAGGGAATTACATCTTTGCTCTGGGATTTGGATGCTGTGGCAACATTGGCGTAAAATCACACGTTTTAATATGAAATGTGTGTGTTTTCGCACATGTCGACCGGCTGTGAGAAATGGAACTTTGAGTAAAAAATGGCGTGGTTCGTTCACGAACCTCTCACATATCAAATGTGATCCTCCTGAGCAAGAATCATGCCTCTAGACCAACGAGCCGCCGACAGTAAGGAGTGTAGCTCTCAGATTCTGACGGTAGTGAGAAAAAATATTAGGCCCATCGTGCTTATGCTGTCTCTCAGAGAACTATCTATTTAGTCACCCTCTCCATAGTCCTACAAATTTTCTCCTTTTGACGAATATATTATTAATTTGAGACATGACATGAGCAAAGTACAGCATCCTTGCAAGTACAAGGGGAATTTGGCGATGAGGTTGAACGTAAATGACAAAGCGACCAGCAAGGTCAAAGCTGTAAGACAACGACGACGAGAATGGGATTCGAACCCATGCGTGCAGAGCACAATGGATTAGCAGTCCATCACATTAACCTCTCAGCCACCTCGTCTCTGCTTTAACACATCGTCAGCCATTCAATCTCTTGCTTTTTGTATCCAAACAGAAATAATGTGCAAGAAAGTCCACTTCACAGCTTGCTCTGCCCGCACATGCAGATCGACAATGATGAAAACTTGCCATGAGATTCTTTGAGCAAACAGCCTTCCTTCACTTCAGGTGAGTGACTGGAAGAGATGGTTGGTTTCTCGGCAGAATCACAACAAAGAATGTAAAATTTAACGTAGCGAGCTAAGTTGACTGCAGCAGGACTCGAACCTGCAATCTTCTGATAACTTTACAGTTATAATCGAAGTCAGACGCCTTATCCATTAGGCCACGCGGCATCTGCCAGCAATGTCCCTTGTGTTGTTGTGTATATTGCGAGCAAATTCGGGGCAACTGCAATATCAAGGAGTGGATTTCGGAAAGGATTAGCATATTTCGAGTGAATGAACAGATGCCCTGCGATCTGGGTGCGCACCGGCGCAGGCAAACCCAATGTAAATTGGAACACAACAGTTTAACAATTCGGTCATTGCAGCTGAAATCATACTCCTTCTCAAACTATACAGGATCACCCGGGTTTATGAGAAAATCCGTTTTAAAGGGAAAGATTATGAACCGGAACTCACAACCAGCACCTTTTAACAGATACAGAATGATCGGGCACTGCAAGGACATCCCTTTTACCCAGATGCAGAATCACCCTTGACTGACAGCAGTTCCCTTTTAAAAGAATAAAGTGAGATTTCTATCATCCCTGAAGGCAATTATGCAGTGGGGCTCAGGACCACGCGGGGCAGAGACTGTTATTGAAGCCACAGGTGATAGACAGGCAGGAAGGAAGGAGGGAGGGACATAAAACCAGCCCAGTCTGAAATATATAAATATTTAACATTTTAAGAAAATAAATGCATTTAAATTTTAATTTAAAAAAATTTAATTTAGTTGTTTTAAATAAATAAATAATTGATTCATAATCTATGTATTTTTTGATTGAACGAAGGCTGTGTAACTCGATGAATTCCATTGGAAATGAGGGGTGCAGTCAATAACTACCCAAACACAGTAAGCCCATGGTGGAAGACAAGCCATGAGGGAAGATGTGGGCTACAAGGGCGATCTTTTAAAGTCGCGTGTGTCTTTCTGCTGGATCTGACAGCAGCTGCTTGTGCTGTGAAAGAGGTCAAATGTAATAGAGCCCCGTGCAGGCAGAACAGAAAAAGCATATTTATTTTGGAAATTAAAAATTTGGGATATATATAAATACCCACGTATATATATATACACATGTATAAACAAAGTCAGTCAGTCAGTCATGTCTTGTCTTGGTTTGATTTGACTTGAATTTGAAAATAAGGATGGAGGATGTCATCATGTCACACAGCCCACACGCAAGCCCTGGCTAAAATCGCTCTATTTCTAACTTGTGTATTTTCCCTTCTTTCAGATGTGGAATAGCAAAATCCCACAGCAGATTATTCTACCGCCAGAGAGTCCACGAAGGAGTGTGCAATCAAATCAGTACGGTTTCAATTTGCATGTAATGCAATTTTCTCACATGACAGTAAGATCTCACAGCATGTTTGCACACACTCTAGCTTACACAAACACACAAACAAACTAAAATTCCTTAACCTCCAAAGGCAGGTTTTGAATTTTGAAATTGGAAATCCGGGACAGACAGCACATCCCTTTTAAACAGACACAGACTGATGAGGGTCTGATAGCACACCATTTTAAAGAGACAGAGAATGATCTCGGACAGACAGCACATCCCGTTAAAAGGGACACGGAAATAGACTGAATAAAAACAGATAAATATGTAAAACTCGGCAGGTCGTGCAGATTTTGTGGAGGAAGAATGCGGTTTTATGTTCTGTCGCATAATCATTCGATATTTCAGGAAAAAGTTAAAGATTACAGATGTTTTCAACAAAAATAGCGCTTGGAAAAAATACGCAGCGAGAAAGGTCAAATAGGAACATCTGTGATACAGTGGAACGCAGGAATGATTAAATAATAAATGGCACAATGGAGAAAGGCAAAGTGGGTGGTAATCGGGCAATAACGTAACAAAGGATGGTCCAGAGGAGGTGTTAGTGGGAATAGCAGAACCATTACCAGACAATGGGAGCGGTGCTTATCATCCGATACGTTGAACATATGTTGAGGCTAGAAGACGAGAACATACCTACAATATAGGGTATCACCGCCTTTTAATCAGACCAGGCAGCTTTGCCAGCCCGGATTGATTTCCTTTCCGCTTTGAATTCGGCAGCCAAGGGACGAATTCAAAAGGCAGCTTCTCTCATCCTTTCAGCTCTAGAGAAAGAGTACGCACTCATATTCAGGGCAGAGGTGGAGATTGACTCTGAATGTATGCTTATCCCAATTGAGGTGAACTTATGCGTACAGACAGGAAGATATACTGATCAAGTATCGGCCGGAACCAAACAAGGCTTTAGGTTATCCAACGAGTCACAGAGCCGAGTACTTCTGAGATATTTTAACTTTACTCAGTTTGGCGGGTTTCACTTTGCTCTGGGATTTGGATGCTAAGGGAACATCGGCGTAAAATCACACGTTTTAACGTGAAAAACGTCAGTTTTCTCACATGTCGAGCGGCTGTTAGAAGCGGAACTTTGAGTAAAACATGGCGGGGCTCGTCCGGGATTTGGCCCGTGACCTCTCGCATTTCAAATGTGATCATTCCGAAGGGAGATTCATAACCGTGGACCAACGAGCCGCCGACAGTGAAAAGCGCAGCTCTCAGATTCTGACGGTGGTGAGAAATTAGATTATGGCCCATCGTGCATGTGCTGTCTCTCAGATACCTATCTAATTAGTGCCCCTCGCCATTGTACTGCAACTGTTCTCCTTTTGACGAATATATTATTAATTTGAGACATGACATGAGGAAAGTACAGCATCCATGCAAGTAAAAGGGGAATTTGGCGATGAGGTGAAATGTGAATGTCAAAACGTGGTCAAGCTGTAAGCCAACGACGACGAGGATGGGATTCAAACCCATGCGTGCAGAACAAATTGATTAGAAGTCCATCGCCTTAACTTGTCGGCCACCTGTCTTTTATTCAACCAAACGTCAGCTTTTCAATCTCCTGCTTTTTGTAACCCAACAGAAATTACGTGCAAGAAAGTCCACTTCACAGCTTGCTCTGCCCGTGCATGCAGATCGACAATGATGAACACGTGCCATTAGATTCTTAAAGCAAACAGCCTTCCTTTACTTCAGGTGAGTGACTCGAAGAGATGGTTGGTTTTTCGGCAGCAGCGCATCAAATCTAAAATTTCACGCTGCGAATTAATTGACCGCGGCAAGATACGAATCTGCAATGTTTTGATAAGTTCGCGGTTATAATCGAAGTCAACGCCGTAGCCATTAGACCACGCGGCCGCTGCCACCATCATGCAATGTGTTGTTTTGTATATTGCGAGCAAAATGAGGAAAAGATGAGCATATTTCGAGTAAATGAACAGATGCACGGCGATCTGGGTGCGTACTCGGCACAGGAAACCCCAATGTAAATTGGAACACAACAGATTAACAATTCGGTCATTGCAGCTGAAATCATACTCCTTCTCAAACTATACAGGATGACCCGGGTTTATGAGAAAATCCGTTTTAAAGGGAAAGATTATGAACCGGAACTGACAACCAGCACCTTTTAACAGATACAGAATGATCGGGGACTGCAAGGACATCCCTTTTATCCAGATGCAGAATCACCCTTGACTGACAGCAGTTCCCTTTAAAAGAATAAAGTGAGATTTCTATCATTACTGAAGGCAATTGTGCTGTGTAGCTCAGGACCACGCGGGGCAGAGACGGTTATTAAAGCCACAGGTGATAGACAGGCAGGAAGGAGGGAGGGACGTCAAACCAGCCCAGACTGAAAGCCAATTTACAAATATATATATATTAAATATTATAAGAAAATTAATACATTAATTTTTTATTTAAAAAACATTGAATTTGATTGTTTTAAATGAATAAATAATTGATTCATAATCTAGATATTTATTGATTGAACGAAGGCTGTGTGACTGGAATAATTCCATTGGAAATGAGTGGGTGCCTCTTATCAACAAAGGCCGACATTGATGTGGAGACTCAGCATCTCCTCCAGTGCTCCAGTGCAGCCTTCAGCCACCTGTGGAAAAGACTGTTTGAAGACCAGGACCTCAAATCTACCACCAAACTCATGCTCTTCAGGGCTGCAATAATACCCGCCCTCCTGTATGGGTCTGAGGCATGGACGATGTGCAGAAGGCAACTCAGGTCGCTGGAGATATATCACCAACGATGTCTCCGCAAGATCCTTCAAATCTCCTGGGAGGACAGGCGCATCAACATCAGTGTCCTCGACCAGGGTAACTTCCCCAATATTGAAGCACTGACCACACTTGATCAGCTTCGCTAGGCAGGCCACATAGTACGCATGCCAGATGTGAGACTCCCTAAGCAATGCTTTATGCGGAGCTTCTTCATGGTAAACGAGCCAAAGGAGGGCAGTTTAAACTTTATGAGGACACCTTCAAAGCCTCGCTGGTAAACTGCAACATCACCACTGACACTGGGAGACCCTGGCCGCAGATCGCCCGAGGTGGAGAAAATCCATCCGGGAGGGCGTTGAGCTCTTTGAGGCTCGATGCAAGGAGCATGAAGAGCCCAGGCGCACGCAGCAGAAGGAGCGTGCGGCAAACCAGCCCTACCGACCCCTTCCCCTGACGAATGTCTGTCCCACCTGTGAAAGGGTCTGTGGCTCTCGTATCGGACTGCTCAGCCATCAAAGAATTCACTTTGGGAGTGGAAGCCATCCTCCATAGTACCCCTGGACCTGATGGCTTATATCCTGCGGATACAACCAATGAACCCATAGGATATAAGCCATCAGGGCCAGGGGACTTGTCTGCCTTTAGTCCCATTATTTTACCTCATACTGCTTCATTAGTGATAATGATAGTATTAAGTTCCTCCCTCCATATAGCCCTAGGATTATCCACTATTTGAATGTTTTTACTGACGTCTACCGTGAGAACTGAAACAAAATATTTGTTCAAAGTCTCTGCCATTTCCCTGTTCTCGATTATTAATTCCCCAGTCTCATCCTCCACGAGAACAACATTTACTTTAGCCAATCTTTTCCTTTTTACATACCTGTAGAAACTCTAACTATCTGTTTTTATTTTTCGTTCAAGTTAGCATTCACAATCTACCCTCTTGTAATCAGATTTTTAGTCGTTCTTTGCTGGATTATAAAAATGTCCCAATCCTCTGGACTCGCACGAGTGGATGATTGGGTGAGCGTGATGGAACAGGTGGCCTAAAAGTTGCTGCAAAATACTTCAGAACAATTACACCTCAAATGACCTCCAAACAGAGTGGATTACGTGCCAATGCCGACAGCTCCTGATTCATTGTGAACAGGGCTCGAATTTACTCAGAAGCAATTCGATTACATTCCTAATCCAAACATTTAACCAACCAGCCAAGGCAGCTAGCACGTCGCAATTTTTAAATACACACTGAATGAAGCAGCACTGAGAGCGCAAACCTTTTAAACAGATGAAGACTGATCCGAGACTGACAGTACAACAACTTGATGTCGCTATATTACACAATAGAAAGCGGGAATGGCTGAATCGCTTTTGGCGGGAATTAAATGATTTACTCCCTGCTTGTCTCAGCTAATCTGCTCGTTGGTCAAGCGGTATGATTGTCACTTATATAGGAAAATAATGGAACCCTTACTAATGGAGAAAATAGAAGAACATCTAGAAACCAAAAGTATAAAAATGAATGATCATCATGGATTTTAACAGGGAAAGTACTGCTGGACCAAACTCATAATGTTTGAAGAGGTTATAGAGAGGGTAGACATTGATCATGCAATAAGTATAAGGTAACTAGATTTTCAAAAGACCCTCGCTATGATACCCAATAATAGCCTGCTGAGCAACGTCAGGGTATAAGCAGCAGAATGCATAGCGAGCTAGCTTAAAGATGAAATCAGAGATTGGAGGTAAAAGGCAAATATTCACATTGGCAGAAGATGGGTAGTGGTGTTCCAAAAGGATCAATGCCGGAACCACTATTGTTCACAATTTACATTAACGATTTAGAATTTGCCAATGATACAAAATTGGAGGAAATTTATACTGAGGAGGGCTGCAACAAATTAAGGACAATATTAATAAACAAGCAGAATGGGCATATCATTTTCAATTAAGTTCCACACACATACATGTGAGGTATTACATTTTGCTAGGAAGAATATGAAGGTCACTTATTTCTTGGCACAAACGACTCGAGGTGGGGTAGAGGAACAATCGGATCTCTGAGTACAACTACACAAATCACAAAAATTGGGACAGAGTTTAGCAAGACAAAATAAAGGTAACTAAGCAGTGGAGGTTATATCTAGTGGTATAGAATTGCAAAATAGAAAGGTTATGCTAAACTTGTATTGAAAATCGGTGAGACCACACTTAGAGTACTGCATGCAGTCCTAGTCATCCTATTATTAAGATGATATGGAGGCATTTGGGCGGTTGCAGAGAAGATTTACACGGATGCTACCAGAAATGGGAGGTTATTCATAAGTGTAAATAATGAACAAGCTGGGTCTCTTTTCTGTTGAAGATTGATATATAGGGGTGACCTAATAGGTTCATATCAAATTATGAAAGATTTTGATAGAGTGTTTACAGAGAGAATGTTTTAACATGTGGGGAAGAGCATAACTGGAGGCCACCAATATAAGATAGTCATCTAGAAATCCAAAAATCAAATAGAGAATTCAGATGCAACTTCTTTCTGGAAAAAGTGATGAGAAGGTGGAACTCAAAAGCGGAGGAGTGATTCAAGCGATTAGTATAGATACATTTAAGGAGAAGCTATACAAGCATATGAAGTAGAAAGGAATAGATGGCTATGCTGATAGATTTAAATCAAGAAGATTCCAGAATATTCGAGTGGAACATAAACGCTGGCATGGTCAGAATAGCCAGAAAGGGAGTACACGCTATGCTGTCCTTTGTAAGCCTATTTAATTCAGTTATATGCAGCATTATGCATTGGATTCAATGACAAGCTCTCTGAGTATAGGTCGGAGTGTCTGGGTCACTGTAAGAGCCTTCTGTTTCTGTGTAATAGTATCTGGGTCTCTTTAGGTGCTGTCTTGATCTGTGTTGCAGCTGCCTGTGTCAGATTTTGAGCTGACTGTGTCTGTTTAAGTGTTGTCCGAGTTTGTGTAGGAGCGTCGGGGTTTGTGTTGCAGCTCTATGTGTCAGGTTTAGAGCTGACTGGGTCTGTGCAAGAGTTGTCTCTGTTTGTGCCGGAGAGTCTGCGTCTGCGTTGGAGTGTGTCTGTCTCTGGTTGATCTCCCTGGGTCAGTGTGGTTCTGTATTGAGCTTTTTGCTTCAGTACCGGTGCTGTCTTTATCTTTAAATGAGATGTCTGCATCTCCGAAGTGAGCTGTGTGGCTCGGTGAACGAGCAGTCTGGTCCTTTCTCGGAACAGTCTGCGCCTGTGTAAGAACTGCTTATATCTGTGTAGGAGCTCTTGGATCTGTGTTGGTGATGCCTTGGCCAGGGTAGAGCTGTCAATGTTTATGTAGGAGGGACTTAATCTGTCTCGGAGGTCCCTATGTCTCTAAAAGGAGCTGTATGGGTCTGTGTATTAAAGTTTGTGCCTGTGCTGTTAATCCCTGCTTCAGTGAAGCACCTGCCTGGTTCTGCAAAGGAGCTGCCTGCTTTTGCGAAGGAAATGTCAGTGTCTCTGTCGAAGCTCTCTGGAAATGTGTTGGTGTTGTCTGCGGCTGATGAGGACATGTTTGCTACTGTGTAGGTGATGCTGGGTCTGTGATAGGAACTGTCTGAATCTGTACACAAGCATTTTGATGCTGTGTATGCGCTTTGCCAGTCTGCACAGGAGTGTATGGATCTGTGCAGTAATGTCTGACTCGGTGTATGATCAGTACTCCTCTGTACGGGAGCTGCCTGGGTCTGTTTAGCCGCTGTCTGCGTCGGTGCAGGAAAAGTCTGGATCTGTGAAGGTAGATTGTGGGACTGTGTCGGAAGATTGTGAATCTGTGAAGGTAGAGTCTGGGAATGTGACAGAGCCATCTGAATATGTGTTGCAGCTGTCTGGGTCTGTGAACGAATAGTCTTGGGCTGTGAAAGTAAATAGAAATCTAGAAATCCACAGCGTTGAAGGAGGCCACTTCGGCCCATAGTATACATGCCAGCCGACAAAGAGCCACAAGGCCCTTTGATCAACAACCCTGAAGGCTATATATGAAGTTGTGAAGAATGACAATGGCGGAAAGATAAAGGA
Source organism: Pristiophorus japonicus (assembly GCF_044704955.1). Taxonomy (NCBI): domain Eukaryota; kingdom Metazoa; phylum Chordata; class Chondrichthyes; family Pristiophoridae; genus Pristiophorus; species Pristiophorus japonicus. The sequence goes on from NW_027252779.1 coordinate 4,769,255, forward strand.
CGCCCAGCCCAATAAGTCCGCCGCACACAACATCTACAACCCTTGCACCGAAACATTACACACACCACCCCAACCCGAGCCATGTGAACGCAGGGGAGAAGCAAAAAACAGAAAAACCCCAGGCTAATTATGGGAAAAAAAATCTGTTAAAATTCCTCTCCATCTACGCGATCAAAATTAGTCCAAGAGATCAACTTGGTCGTATTGGAATCCCTGCAGTACTTACCATCGTATCTGCGCCAGCCAACAAGAGGCTATCCAGCCTAATCCCATTTACCAACTCTCGGTCCATAACTCTGCAGGTTACAGCAAGGACATTGTACTTGACTGTATAAAACATTGGTTAGGCCGCAGCCGGAGTACTGTGTGTAGTTCTGGTCACCACATTTCGAAAAAAAAAAGATGCTATTGCGCTGGAAAGGGTACTGAGGAGATTTACAAAAAATGTTGACTGGACTGGAGAATTTTGGTGATGAGGAAAGATTGGAAATACTGAGTCTGTTTTCTTTGGACCAGAGGAGGCTGAGGGGAGACTATATTGAGGTGCATAACTTTATGAGGGCCCTAGATAGAGTTGGTAGGAAGGCCCTGTTTCCCTTTGCAGAGTGGTCAACAACCAGGGGGAATCGATTTATACTAATTTCGGGGTGGACCAATTCCCCTATCTCGGGCGCCTCCTATCAACAAGAGCAGGCATTGATGACGAGATCCAACACTGCCTGCAGTACGCCAGTGCAGCCTTCGGCCGCCTGAGGAAAGGAGTGTTTGAAGATGAGTCCCTCAAAACTTTCACCAAGCTCATGGTCTGCAAGGCTGTAGTAATATCCGCCCTCCTGTATGGCTCAGGGACGTGGACTATGTACAGTAAACACCTCAAGTCGCTGGTCAAATGCCACCAGCGATGTCTCAAGATCCTGCAAATCCCCTTGCAGGACAGACGCGCAAACATTCGCGTCCTCGTTCAGGACATCATCCCAAGCATTGCACCACTTAGCACACTTGATCAGCTCCGCTGGGCAGGCCATATGCCACACACGAGACTGCCAGAGCAAGCGCTCTTCTCGGAACTCGTCCACGGCAAATGAGCCAAAGGCGGACAGAGGAAACGTTACAAAGACACCCTCAAAGTCTCCCTGATAAAGTGTGACATCCCCACTGTGACCTGGGAGTCCTTGGCCATAGATCGCCCTAAGTGGAGGAAGTGCATGCGGGAGTGTGCTGAGCTCCTCGAGTATCGTCGCCGAGAGCATGCAGAAATCAGGTGCAGGCAGCGGAAGGAGCTGCGGCAAACCAGGCTCCCTGCCCATCCTTTCCCTCAACGACGATCACTCTGACCTGTGACAGAGACTGTGGTTCCCGTATTGAACTGTACAGCCATCCAAGAACACATGCGATGAGTGGAAGCAAGTATTCCTCGATTCCGAGGGACTGTCTATGATGATGAATTAGGGGGAGGGTTAGACGAGCTGGGAGGATAAATGTCTTTCCCCAGGGCGTCATGGTGGTCGGGAACTCAATGTCTCAATGCGGCAGAAACCCTCACACATTTTAAAAATACTTGAATGCCATTTAAATTGCTGTAACCCTTAGGATGGACTTAGAGCTGGGAAGTGGGAACTAGGCTGGAAAGCTCTTGATCGGCCTCCTCGGGCACTATTGGCTGAAATGGCCTCCTTCCATGCAGTACATCTTTGCATTTCCTACACGACAAAGTGATAACATTTTAAAAATAATTAATTTGCTCTGAACCGCTTTGGGAAGTGCTGAGGTGAAAGTCGCTGTAGGAATGCTATCATTTTAATGTAAAAGTGCCATAAGAAAGTACATAGCATGAAGGCAGGTTGCCTCACTTGGTTAGCGCTTGGTGTTAATAACGCCAAATTGGCGAGTTCGTACCCATGCGCCTAAGGAAAGGTTGATCTCATCGGAGTAGGCATAGCGAGCCTCTGCCCAGTCACCAGTTAAGACACATTTTTCACAAAGGATAACGTGGGGTCGATGGTCATCAAGGCTCTGATTTGGCAAGCCGTCATTGGCGAACCTGTGGACTCAAAGGCTTTGATTGCCATGACTATTTCACAGTCTTGTTAGTCAGACACTTCCGTGGTCGCCAGTGGTAGCCTGCTAAGCGTATCGGCACAGTTGTCTGTGCCTGGTCTGTGCCTTATGTTGTCGTCGTAAGAAGCCAGCTTGAGTGCCACACTGTTGAATGCGCGCTGAGGCATTGGCGTTTATTGTCTTGCTCTTGGATAGCAGGGACCTGAGGGGCTTGTGGTCGCTCTCTAACGTGAACTTGGTCCCGAAATGGTATTGTTGCATCTTTTTGAGACTGTACACGCACGCGAGCGCCTCCTTCTCCACGATTCCCTAGCCGCGCTCCACCCCCGAAAGTGACCTGGATGCATAAGCCATGAATTGTAATTTACCCGCACGACTGACATGTTGTAAAACACACCCGACCACGTACGCTGACGCATAACATGTGAGAACTAGTTTTTTACCTGGATCAAAGAAAGCCAAAACACTGATGGAACACAGAAGGTTGTGTGCCTTATTGAAGGCACGTTCCAAGGCGTCCTCCCAAAACCAATCGCACCCTTTTCTGAGTAGCACGTGGAGATGCTCCAGCAGCGTGCTTGAGTTCTGCATAAAGTTCCCAAAGTAATTGAGCAGCCAGAGAAAGGCGCGCAGTTCTGAGACATTCCGGGGCCTTCGGTTTTGGACTCTGATGGGCGGATTCCATCAGCGGCAATTCTTCTGCCCAAAAATTCAACCTCAGGCGCGACAGACAGGCACTTGGATTTCTTAACTCTTTGGCCGACCCGATCCAACCGCTTTAGTACTTCCTCCCAATTGCGGAGATGGGAGTCGGTGTCACTGCCCATGATTAGTATGTCGTCTTGAAATACAACCATCCCCAGGATAGACTTAATCAGACTCTCTATGTTGCGCTGGAATATAGCAGCTGCCGACCTGATGGCGAATGGGCATTGATTGTTCTTGAAAAGGTCTCGATTATTGTTGAAGGTGGTGAGTAGCTGAGACTCTTCGGTCAGTTCTTGCGTCATATACGCAGATATGAGATCTAGTTTTGAGAAAAGTTTTCTTCCTGCCAATGTGGCAAATAGGTCTTCCGCTCTGTGCAGTGGGTATTGGTCCTGTAGGGAGATTATGTTTATGGTAGATTTGTAATCCCCACAGATTCGTACAGATACATCAGGCTTCATGACGGGGACGATGGGACTTGCCCAGTTGCTAAATTCCACGGGTGAGATAATGCCTTCCCGCAGAAGCCTGTCCAGTTCATGTTCAATCTTTTCCCTCATTACATCGGGCACAGCTCTAGCCTTGTGATGGACCGTTCGAGCATCCTCTGTGATATTGATTTTGACTTTAGCCCCTTTGAAGGTGCCCACACTAGGCTGAAAGTGATGTTCAAATCGACTTAGAACTGTTGAGCAGGTGGTTCGTTCCACTGACGACATGGCGTGAACATCATCCCATTTCCAATTTAGATTTGCCAGCCAGCTTCTCCCCAGCAATGCTGGGAGATCTCCCGGGACAATCCACAGGGGAGGTCGGTTCACTGTCCCTTTGTGTGTGACTGAGAGCATGGCGCTGCCAAGGACTGGGACGATTTCTTTTGGATAGGTCCTTAGTTTGGTGTCGACCCTTGTGAGTTTTCGTCTGTTGCTTTTGTGCGGCCACAGCTGTTCAAATTATTGAACGCTCATGAGAGATTGACTCGCTCCCATATCCATCTCCATTTTGACGGTTATCCCGTTGAGTAGGACTCTCATTATTATTGGAGGCATCTTGTTGTAAGAACAGTGGCCATTGATCTTATTGACCCGCTGTACCTCGGTGTCCCGGGTACTGTCCCCACAGTCTTCTGGTTCGCTTTCCGACCTCACCGGTTTGTATACCAGCTGAGATGCTGTTTTTCTGCACATGCGGGCCAGATATCTTGTATAGTTGCAGTTTCTGCAAACGGCATGCTGAAATCGACACGCCCTTGATGAGTGACTTCCGCCACATCTCCAGCACAGACCGCTTCCATTATTTCCAAAGGATGAGCTGCATCTGGCTGATCTCTTTTGAGCTTCTCTCAGTTTGTAGTTGATTGCTCGCACTGTGTGTTGATGAGATTTGAACGGCCGTTCATGTGGCCCTTGATGGCTTCTGGCGGCACTGCTTGCTGTTGAGGGCCTGCTCTCCTGCCTTTTTCTGTGTGTGGGGGTAGCAGCTTGTTTCACGCTGTGAACCCTTTGTTCCGATGTTTCGTTAGTTGTCATACCCGTAGTGTCGATCAATCTCGTTTCTTCTTCTCCTGCCAAGAATGTCTGTGCAACCAGGGTTGCTGCCTCTTGGGTCAAGTTCTTGGTTTCTATGAGCTTCCGGAATATGCCTGCATGGCCTATTCCTTCAATAGAAATGTTTCTCAGTACTTCTCTCCTTCATTCATCGGAGCACTCACATAAGCTAGACAACCTCCGAGGTTCCGCCACAAAGTCGGGCATGCTCTGGCCCCCAAGCGTCTGTAGTTGCAGAACTTGTGTCTGGCCATGTGAAAGCTACTCGCTGGCTTCAGGTGGTCTCTTACCAGTGTGCTCAACTCCTCAAACAACATGTTTGCTGGTTTCTCGGGTGCTAGCAGGTCCTTCATTAAAGCATATGTTTTTGCACCACAGCTGGTCAAGAGATTGCTCTTCTCTTGTCTGCCTTATCGTCGCCTAACCAGTCTTTGCTTACAATGCTTTGCTGGAGTGTTTCTATAAAGTACTCCCAATTATCTCCAGCATTGTGTTTTTCATCTGAGCCGTTGGTCGCCATTCTGTGGATTATGTAATCCCGTAACTCGTCGCCACTGCAAAGTCCTGTCCCTGCTGTACAGACTCAAACGAGGCAAATGCTGAAGTCAAGGTCACTCAGGACCTGCACCTTTATTATACAGCTCTCGAATGCACAATTGCCTGAGACCTGTCTTTGTATACCTGTGTGCAACAGTTATATCCAGTGTCTCCTGCAAGTGCACCCCTGGTGGTAAGGTAAGCTTGTGGTTACAGGTCATATCTGGTTACAGTCATGTATAGCATGGTAAGATACAGTTATTTACAGTTGTGTGAGATACATGACAATTACTTTAATCTATATGTAGTTTAAAGTCACCTTCGATTATGGTAGTACCCTTGTTACATGGAGCTCTAATTTCCTGTTAATTCTTTCCCCTACACTACCACAACTGTTTGGAGGCCGAAAGACAACTCCTACCAATTTTTCTGGTCCTCCATTCTCTTTATCTTAAATTTATTTTCTAGTGGATACTATTTTTATGTTAAAGAATTAACTTTGTAAATACGATGCAAGACTGAAAAATTCTGGCATAAAGGCAGGACACTTAATTTGATGATTGATTCTACACGTTGTTTTTCTGAGCGGAATAGCTTTCTCATTATTGCGCTGATTGCATCCTTTACTAACAACGGCACACAACCCGCTCTTCCTTTTTGCCTGTCCTTCCTAAATATCGGATATCATTTGATATTCAGTTCCCAACCGTGGTCATCGTGCAACCATATATCTGTAATTGCAACGATATTGTATCCGCTTACATCTATTTGCGCTGCGAATTCTTCCACCTTATTACAGATGCTTCGTCCATTCAGATTCAATGCTTTTGGATTTGTCTTTTCAAAATTATTAGAAATCGCAACATTATTTTGTACTATAGCCCTATTTATTATACCGTTTTTTTCTCATCAGGATCATATTTTTTAGTGCACTCTTTTGTTTGAATACACTGTCCCTTCTTGACATAATGTGGTTACAATAAAACAATCACTTTCTGGCATTGCTTCATTTTTTTTTCTCTTCAGCATTCTAGATTGCTCTGCACTGCGACCGTCCTCCCCACGCGCCCGCCCCCACTCCGCTCACCCCTTAATAGAACATGTTACATACGATTAGGACGAGGCATTTCAGACCCACCGACCTGTTATACAGGAACAGGTGGAGACTAATCAACCCATCGAACCTGTTACATAGGACGCGGCGGATGACATTCCGTCCCTCAACCTGTTGCACAGGAACAGTCTGAGTCACTCAGCACCTCTAGCACATTACACAGCCGGAGGCCAATCATAATAGAATAATGGTTGTGGCAGTGGACAAGTAATCCAGTAAGAGAAAATCATAGCCAACTAAGAGAGTAGGGCAATTTAAATTCAATTAAATACATCTGTAAGTTTAAAAGTATTAGTAATGTTGACCATTAACGCAACACATGCATCTCGCTCGATAGTCTCCTCTCGTGAAGGTAATCTGCCATCCTTACTCGTCTGGGACCAAATGTGGCTCCAGATCCAGAGCAACCTGGTTGACTCTTAACTGCCCTGTGAAAAGGCCGAGCGAGAAACTCAGTTGCATAAGATGGCTAACCATCACTTTCACAAGGGAAATTAGGGAAGGAAACAAAGCTGCCCTTGCTAGCATTGTCCATATGCTTGAATAAATGAAATAAATAATAGGATCCCTAGATTGTTACACAGGAAAAAGAAAAACTGCAAGACAGGTCAGAGAATGTGGAATCAGGAGACAACTAGATAAATGCATCGCTAGCTGGCTTCAAGACAGGAGGGGTAAAATTAGCTTTTCATAATGGCACTAGGTGAGTAGTGCTGATCCACAATGATCGGGTGCTGGGACAACTGTTGTTTACAATTTACATTAAAGACTTAGACCTCGTAATCAAACACACAATTTCCCAATTTGTGGATGATGCCAAATTAGTAGGATATTCAATATGGAGAATGACTGCAACAAATTCGGTCGCGCGAAGGTGTTGCATAGATGACGAGAAGGCAATGCCAAACGAACGAACCTGTTGCTCAGAAAGAGTAAGAGGCAATTGGGCCTCTCCAGGCTGTTACAACAATAAAAGGATCTGGCCATTAATTCCTTGCCATCGATGTCAACATGCTTGAATGAATAAAATAAAAATATAGATTGTTACATGGGCATAAGAAAAGCTGAAAAGTGGGATTAGATGGAATAGCTATTTGTCGGATGGTGCAGACACGATGTGCGAAGTAGCCTCCTTCCGTGCTGAAAAGATCTTTGAGTCTGTGACAAAACATCCCTTTCAAACAGAAACATGATGATTCGGGTCTGACAGAGCATCCATTTTAGACAGCAGAAATTAATCCAGTTGTGATGAAAGTTCATCGACCTGAAACGCTCTCTCTGTTTCTCTCACCGCAGATTCTGCCTCGTCTGCTGTATGTTTCCAGATTGTTCTGTTTTAGCTCAGATGACGCATCAACACTATTTTACTTTGGTATTGATGCGAAATTTGGCGGCTCCGTGGCGCAATGGATAGCATGTTAGATTTCGAATGCGTGGCGTATTAAACATTTAAAGTGTGTGGGTTCGAGTCTCACCAGAGTCAGGATTTGGGCTGTGCAGTGAATTTTGCTGCAAAGCAATACTTCCGAGAAGGCGAACTGCGGTATCTGCACTTTCTGTTGCAGAAGTGGCTCCAGTCCTTCCAATTATCATCTGAGTATTTTGCACAGTAACAGATGCAAGTAATCGAGCCTGTTGCATCGGGACAGGTGGAGGCCACTGAGTCCCTAATCCATCAAACATATTGCAAATAGTAGGAGGAAGCCATTCAGCTACGTGCACCTGTTTTACAAGAAATGTCGAACTCCATTCGTTCGCTCGAACCTGTTGCAGAGGTGACGAGAAGGCAATGCCATACCAACGAAGCTGTTGATCAGAAATAGGAGGATGCCATTGAGCCTCTCCAGTCTATTGCACAAGGGCAGGGGATGGCCATTAACCCCTCGAGCCTGCGGCATAGGACTGGCGGAAGCCGTTCAGCTCCTTGAGACTCATCTAGGAGAAGACTCGAAGTTAATTTAGCCATTAGAAACTGCTGCATAGGCTGAGGATGAAGCATTTGCGACTCTCGAACCTGTTATGCAGGAACAGGAGGAGGCTAATCAAACTCTTGATCTTGTTACATAGGAAAAGGGGCATGACATTCCTTCCCTCAACCGGTTGCACAGGAATAGGAGGAGTCATTCAGCCCTTTGAGCGCCTTACAAAGATGGAGGTGAATCATAGTAGCATGATGGTTATGTCACTGGACTAATAATCCAGAGAGAGAAATCATAGCCCACCACGAGAGTGGGGAAATTTAAATTCAATTAAGTAAATCTGGAATTTTAAAAGTATCAGTAATGGTGACCATTTTAACAAACTCCCCATCTGGTTCACTTGTCTCCTTTAGGGAAGGAAACATCGACACATAGAAAAATAGAAAATAGGTGCAGGAGCAGGACATTCAGCCCTTCTAGCCTGCACCGCCATTCAATGAGTTAATGGCTGAACATGAAACTTCAGTTCACCCTTCCTACTTTCTCGCCATACCCCTTGGTCCCCCGAGTAGTAAGGACTTCATCTAACTGCCTTTTGAATATATTTAGTGAATTGTCCTCAACTACTTTCTGTGGTAGAGAATTCCACAGGTTCACCACTCTCTGGGTGAGGAAGTTTCTCCTCATATCGGTCCTAAATGGCTTACTCCTTATCCTTAGACTCTGATCCCTGGTTCTGGACTTCCCCAACATTGGGAACATTCTTCCTGCATCTAAACTGTCTAAACCCGTCAGAATTTTAAACGTTTCCATGAGGTCCCCTCTCATTCTTCTGAACTCCAGTGAATACAAGCCCACTTGATCCAGTCGTTCTTGATAGGTCAGTCCGACCATCCCGGGTATCAGTCTGGTGAATCTTTGCTGCACTCCCTCAATAGGAAGAATGTCCTTCCTCAAGTTAGAAGACCAAAACTGTACACAATACTCCAGGTTTGGCCTCACCAAGGCTCTGTACAACTTTAGCAACATCTCCCTGCCCCTGTACTCAAATCCCCTCGCTATGAAGTCCAACATGCCATTTGCTTTCTTAACCGCCTGCTGTACATGCATGCCAACCTTCAATGACTGTTAGACCATTAGACCCAGGTTTCGGTGCACCTTCCCTTTTCCTAATCTGTTTCCATCAAGATAATAGTCTGTCCCTCTGTTTTTACCACCAAAGTGGATAACCTCACATTTATCCACATTATACTTCATCTCGCATTCATTTGCCCACTCACCTAACCTATCCAAGTCAATCTACAGCCTCATAGTATCCTCCTCGCAGCTCACACTGCCACCTAACTTAGTGTCATCCGAAAATTTGGAGATACTACATTTAATTCCCTCCTCTAAATCATTAATGTACAATGTAAACAGCTGGGGCCCCAGTACATAACCTTGCGGTGCCACAAGAGTCACTGCCTGCCATTCTGAAAAGTACCCATTTACTCCTACTCTTTGCTTCCTGTCTGACAACCAGTTCTCAATCCACATCAGCGCACTACCCCCAATCCCATGTGCTTTAACTTTGTACATTAATCTCTTGTGTGGGACCTTGTCAAAAGCCTTCTGAAATTCCAAATACACCACATCAACTGGTTCTCGTTTGTCCACTTTACTGGAACATCCTCAAAAAATTCCAGAAGATTTGTCAAGCATGATTTCCCTTTCAAAAATCCATGCTGACTTGGACCTATCATGTCACCATTTTCCAAATGCGCTGCTATGACATCCTTAATAATTGATTCCATCATTTTACCCACTACCGATATCAGGCTGACCGGTCTATAATTCCATGTTTTCTCTCTCCCTCCTTTTTTAAAAAGCGGGGTTAGATTGGCTACCCTCCACTCGATAGGAACTTATCCAGATAGGAACTGTTGGGAAATGACTGTCAATGCATCCGCTATTTCCAAGGCCACCTCCTTCAGTACTCTCGGATGCAGTTCATCAGGCCCTGGGGATTTATCGGCCTTCAATCCCATCAATTTCCCCAACACAATTTCCCGACTAATAAAGATTTCCCTCAGTTCCTCCTCCTTACTAGACCCTCTGACCCCTTTCATATCTGGAAGGTTGTTTGTGTCCTCCTTAGTCAAATCTGATGTTCTTACCGGTCTCGGCCTATAGGTTACTCCAAACCCACAGCAATGTCTTTGGCTCTTAACTGATATCCGAAATGGCCGAGCGAACCATTTGGTTGCTAAAAGTGACTCACCACCAACTTCACAAAGGCAGATAGAGATGGGCAACAAATGCGGCCCTTGCTGGTGAGGTCGACATGCTTGAATGAATAAAATAAAAAAATAGATTGTTACATGGGAACAAGAAGAGCCTCAAGCCTGGTCAGAGAATGCGATGTCAGGAGATAGCTAGCAGAATGCACAGCTAGCTGGCTTCAAGACAGAAATCACACAGTAGGGGTAAAAGGTAGCTTTTCTTAGCCGCAGATGGCGGGTAATGGTGTTCCACAAGGATCGCTGCTGGGACCACTGTTGTTCACAATTTTATTTTAAGATTTAGGCCTAGCGATCAAAAACAAAATTTCTAAATGTGCAGATGACATCAAATTACGAGGGATAGTCAATACTGAGGAAGGTCTGTACCTGGGCAGGACTGGCACCAATGTCCTAGGGCGAGAGTTTGCTAGTGCTTTTGGGGAGGAATTAAAGTAATGTGGCAGGTGGGTGGGAACCAATGCAGGGAGACAGAGGGAAACAAAATGGAGTCAGAAACAAAAGATAGAAAGGAGAATAGTTAAAGTTAAGGGCCGAGATACACAAGACAAAAAACAAAAGGGCCACATTACAGCAAAATTCTGAAGGGGCAAAGTGTGCTAAAAAGACAAGCGTGAAGGCTCTGATCCTCAATGTGAGGAGTATTCGGAATAAGGTGGACGAATTAACTGCGCAGATAGTAGTTAATGGGTATGATGTATTTGCCATCATGGAGATATGACTACAGGGTGACCAAGGCTGGGAACTCAACATCCAAGCTATTCAGCATTTAGGAAGGATAGACAGAAAGGAAAAGGAGGTGATGTGGCGTTGCTGGTGAAAGAGGAAATTAATGCAATAGTAAGGAGGGATATTAGACTGGATGAAGTGGAATCAGTATGGGTGGAGCTGTGGAATTTCAAAAAGCAGTAAACGCTAGTGAGCGTTGTGTACAGACCACCAAACAAAAGTAGATAAGTTAGGGACAGTATCAAACAAGAAATAAGGGATGTGTGCAATAAAGATACAGCAGTTATCATGGGCGACTTTAATCTACATATTGATTGGGCTAACCAAACTGGTAACAATGCGGTGGAGCATGATTTAGAGCAGTTTTAGGGATGGTTTTCTAGACCAATATATCGAGGAACCAACTTGAGAGCTGGCTTTCCCAGACTCGGTGATGTGTAATGAGTAGGGGCTAACTAGCAATCTTGTTGTACGAGGCCCCCTGGGGAAGAGTGACCATAATATGGTAGAATTCTTCTTTAAGATGGAGATTGACACAGTTAATTCAGAACCTAGCGTACTGAACTTAAGGAAAGGTAATTTCGATGGTATGAGGCGTGAATTGGCTAAAATAGACTGGCAAAGGATACTTAAAGGATTGACGGTGGATAAGCAATGGCAAACATTTAAATACCACATGAATGAACTTCAGCAAATGTACATCCCTGTCAGGAGTAAAAAATAAAATGGGGAAGTTTGCTCAACCATGGCTAAACAATGGAAATTAAATATAGTGTTAAAACCAAGGAAGAGGCATATAATTAGCTAGAAAAAGCAACAAACCTGAGGACTGGGACAAATTTAGAATTTAACAGAGGAAGACTCAGGGTTTAATTAAGAGGGGGAATATAGAGTAAGAAAGGAAGCGAAGATAAAAACTGACTGCAAAACCTTCTAAAAATATGTGAAGAGAAAAAGATTAGTGAAGAAAAAGGTAGGTCCCTTCAATTCGGATTCAGGTTAATTTATAATGGGGAACAAAGAAATGGCAGACCAATTGATCAAATACTTCGGTTCTGTCTTCATGAAGGAAGACACAAATAACCTTCCGAATATACTTGGGGACTGTAGGTATACTGAGAACAAGGAACTGAAGGATATCGTTTTCAGGCGAGAAATTGTGCTCGGGAAATTGTTAGGATTGAAGGCTGATAAATCCTCGGGGCCTGATAGTTTGCATCCCAGAGTACTTAAGGAAGTGGCCATAGAAATAGTGGATGCATTGGTGATCATTTTCCAACAGTCTATTGAATTTGGTTCAGTTCCTATGGACTGGAGGGTAGCAAATGTAACACCACTTTTTAAAAAAAGGACACAGAGAGAAAAAGTGTAATTTTACAACACTTAGCCTGACATCAGTGGTGCGGAAAATTTTGGAATCAATCATTAAGGGTAAAATAGCAGCGCATTTGGAAAGCAGTGACAGGATTGGACCAAGCCAACATAGATTTATGAAAGGTAAATCATGCTTCACGAATCTTCTGGAATTTCTTGAGGATGTAACTAGCAGCGTGGGCAAGGGAGAACCAGTAGATGTGGTGTATTTGGACTTTCAAAAGGTTATTGACAAGGCCCCACACAAGAGGTGGTGAGCAAAATCAAAGCGCATGATATTGGGTGTAATGTACTGAAGTGGATAGAGAACTGGTTGGCAGACAGGAATCAGAGTGTCGCGATAAACGGGTCCTTTTCAGAATGGCAGGCAGTGACTAATGGTGTGCCGCAGGGCTCAGTGCTGGGACCTCAGCTCTTTACAATATACATTAACAATTTAGATGAAAAAATTAAGTGTAATTTCGCCAAGTTTGCGGATGACACTAAACTAGGTGGTGGTGTGAGCGGCGAGGAGGCCGCTAACATGCTGCAGGGTGAATTGGACACCTTCGGTGAGTGTGAGAATGCACGGCAGATGCAGTATAATGTGGATGAATGTGAGGTTATCCATTTTGGGGGCAAAAACACGAAGGGAAAATATTATCTGGATGGACGGTAGATTAGGAAAAGGAGAGGTGCAACGAGACTTGTGTGTCATGGTTCTTCAGTCACTGAAAGTGTGCATGCAGGTGCAGCAGGCGGTGAAGAAGACAAATGCTATGATGGCCTTCATAGCTAGGAGATTTGAATATAGGAGCAGGGAGGTCTTACTGCAGTTGTACAGGGCCTTAGTGAGGCCTCACCTGGAATATTGTGTTCAATTTTGGTCTCCTAATCTGAGGAAGTACGTTCTTGCTTTTGAAGGAGTGCAGCGAAGGTTCATCAGATTCATTCTAAGGATGGCTGGGCTGTCATATCAGTAGAGATTGGATCAACTGGGCCTTTATTCATTGAAGTTTAGAGTCTATGAGAGTGGCTCTCATAGAAACGTATAAGATTCTGATGGAGCTGGACAGGTTAGATGTGGGAAGAATGTTCCCGATGTTGGTGAAGTCCAGATCCAGGCCACATAGACTTAGGAAAAGGGGGAGGTCATTTAGGACTGAGATGAGGAGAAACTTCTTCACTCAGAGAGTTGTTAACCTATGGAATTCCCTGCTCAAGAGAGTTGCTAATGCCAGTTCATTGGATATTTTCAAGAGGGAGCTGGATATGGCCCATTACACTAAGGGAATCAACGGATATGGAGAGAAAGCTGGAAAGGTGCACTGAGAGAATGATCAGCCCTGATCTTATTCAATGGCGGTGTAGGCTCTAAGTGCCGAATGGCCTACTCCTGCACCTATTTTCTATGTTTCTATGTTTCTATTTAACACTGCAACAACTTACAAGAGGACATTAATAAATTGGCAGAATGGGCATATAATTGGCAAATGAATGTCACACCATATAAATGTGAGGTGTTACATTTAGGTAGGAAATTAAGGAGGTCCCTTATTATTGGAAGATGCCAGTCTGAATATCGGAATGCAAATACAAAAACTCTAACAGATAACGACATAGGTTGGCAAGGCCATAAAAAAGCAAGCCAAACACGCTGATTTATTTTTAAATATTCAGAATTGAAAAGTAGCGACATTATGTTAAACCTATATTTACCCTTCATTAGATCACACTTAGAGTACTATGTGCAGATCTGATCGCCATATTATAATAGGAACATAGATGCATTGCAGAGGATGCAGAGAAGAGTTACAAGGATTATACCAGAACAGCCAGCAGAAACAAATCAGAAAATGATGAACAGGCAGTGTCTCTTTTCTCTTGAAAAAAGAAGGCTGAGGCGTCACCTGACAGACATTTAAAATTATGAAAGATTTTGATGGAGTGGATACAGTGAGAATTATTCCACTTGAGGGGAAGAAACTAACTATCAATATAAGGTAATCACAATGAAATCAAAATAGGGTATTCAGAAGAAATTTATTTACCCAAAGAGTGGTGAGATCGTGGAACTCGGTACCACTGGGAGTAGTTGAAGAGAATAGTATGGAAGTATTTAATGAGGGGCTAGACAGGCATATGAGAGAAAAGGGCTTTTGAGGAACGTTGAGTGGAGGCTCCAGTGGAGCATAAAAGACTGGCTGGGGCGAATGGCCTGTTTCAGTGCTGTATAATTCGATGTAAACCAATGTTTGACACGAGTGTACTTGACTCCATTCTACAGAATGCTACGCGCTACTACCTCAATGAGACCCCAACACTGCACGAGGTAGAAAACGCCATAAGAAAGCAAAAAAGTAACAAGGCTACCTGGGCGGATAGAATCCTTTCTGAGGGATTGAAGTATGGTGGAGAGGCACTACTGGCGCGAATACATGACCTCCTCACTCTCATCTGGAGGGAGGAGAGCTCGCCGGGAGATCTTAGAGATGCAGTGATCGTGAACATCTTAAATAAGGCGACAATTTCGACTGCAGCAACTGCAGGGGAATCTCCCTGCTATCAGCCACTGTGAAAGTCGTCGTTACCCTCCTAGCGGGAGGAGGTGGGGGGCGGCGGGTCGGTGTAGGTGAGAGATGGCGCTAATCTGCAGGATATTTCCTTGCCCATGCTTGACCTGAAGGATTAATTATTCAGGGGGACTAGAGTCAATTTTGAGGGCTCCCAAAATTACTCACTCCTGACTTTATACTCCTGTGCCGCCACACTTGGTAGAATTGTAGTGCCTGTGGGGCAGCAACCATAGAGGGAATGAATGTGGCACATTGGCTGAAAGATATTATTCTGTGAGTAGAACTATGTCAGGTTGTTGCCTCAGCCTTGAATATATTCAACTACGCAGCATCGATTTCTGTAGAGAAGTCCAATTATTGAAAATCCTCTGACTGAAGAAATTCCTCCACGTCTCAGTGTCAAACGGCCGCATCCTTATCCTGAAACTATGCACCTTAGATAGATACTCGCCAGTGACGTGAAACAACCTTTCAGCATTTACCCTATCATCAACCCTCAAAACCTCACCTGTTTCAATGAAATCACCTCTCATGCTTCATGAAAGGGAAGTCATGTTTAACTAATGTATTTGAATTTTTTGAGGATATAACGAGCATGGTGGTTAGAGGTGTACCAATGGATGTGGTGTACTTCGGTTTCCAAAAACATTCGATAAGGTTACTGCAGCAGATAAAGTTACATGGAGTCAGAGGAAATGTATTTGCATGGATAAAGAATTGGCTAGCTAACAGAAAGCAGAGTGTCATGACAAATGGGTCCTTTTCGCGTTGGAAATCGGTGGCTAGTGGTGTGCCACAGGGATCGGTGCTGGAACCACAACTGTTTACAAATTTACATAGATGACCTGGAAGAGGGAGCAGAGTGTAGTGCAACAAAATTTGCAGATGACACAAAGATTAGTGGGAAAGTGTGTTGTGTAGAGGATACAGAAAGGCTGCAAGGAGATTTAGATAGGTTAAGCGTATGGGCTAAGCTTAGGCAGATGGAATACAATGTTGGAAATGTGAGGTCATCCACCTTGCAAAAAAAAACAGTAAAATTGAATATTTTTTGAATGGGGAGGAATTACAAAATGCTGCGGTGCAGAGGGACCTGGCGATCCTTGTGCATGAATCCCAATAAGTTAGTTTGCAAGGCGAATGGAATGTTGGCCTTCAATGCGAGAGGAATGGAGTACAAAAGCAGGGAGGTCCTGCTGCAACTATAAAGGGTACTGGTGAGGCCGCACCTGGAGTACTGCGTGCAGTTTTGGTCACCTTTCTGAAGGAAGGATATACTAGCTTTTGAGGGGGTACAGAGGCGATTCACGAGGCTGATTCTGAAGATTAGGGGGTTACCTTATGATGATAGATTGAGTAGACTGGGTCTTTACTCGTTGGAGTTCAGAAGGATGAGGGGTGTTCTTATAGAAACATTTAAAATAATGAAAGGGATGGACAAGATGGAGTCAGATAGGTTGTTTTCACTGGTCGGGGAAACAAGAACTAGTGGGCACAGCCTCAAAATACGGGGAACCAATTTCAAACCGAGTTGAGAAGGAATTCCTTCTCCCAGAGGGTTGTGAATCTGTGGAATTCTTTGCCCGAGGAAGCAGCTGAAACTAGCTCATTGAATGTATTCCAATCAGAGATAGATAGATTTTTAACCAGTAAGAGAATTAAGTTCCACAGGGAGCGGGCGGGGAAGTGGAGCTGTGTCCACGTCCAAATCATCCATGATCTTGTTGAATGGCGGAGCAGGCTCGAGGGGCTAGATGGCCTCCTCCTGTTCCTAATTCTTATGTTCTTATGTCCTTATGTTCTTATGCTTCTGAACTCCAGAGTGTATAGGCCCAATCTACTCACTCTTGCTCAGAGGAGTGCGATCTCATCCCAGGAATCAAACTAGTCAACGTCTTTGTACCACCTCTGAGGCAAGTATATCCTTCTTCAGATAAAGAGGCAAAAACTGTGCACGGTTCTCTAGGCCTGGCCTCAGCAAGGTCCTGTAGAATTGAAGCAAACCTACTTTACTCCTGTACTCAAATCTCTTTCAATAAAGTCCCACAAGCCATTTTCTTTCCTGATTACTTACGCGACCTAAGTGCCAGCTTTCTCGGTTTCTGTTATGTGGACATATATATATATATATCTAAACACCAACATTTAATTGTTTCTAATCATTTAAAATAAACTGTTCTTCTTTATTTCCTATCAAAGTTAATATCGTCACATTTCCCCACATCATATTCCATCTGCCAACTTATTGTCTGCTCGCTTAATGAATCTATATCCCTTTGCAGTCTGTTTGTGTTCTGCTCACGGTTTAATTTTCCATCACGACCTTTATCGTCAGCAAACGTGGATACATTGCACAAGGTCCAAACATCTAACCGTTAATAATCATTGTTAATAGCTGAGATGTAAGCAGTGGCCCTTGTGGCACACCACTAGTTTGTCCCAACTCTCTGTTTTCTGTCTGTTCACTATTCCACTATTCATGTCAATACATTACCCCCAAACTCATGAGCACCAATCTTGCATAACAGCATTTTGTGTGGCACATCATCGAATGCACTTTGTATTCTAAATATATTATATCCACTGATTCCACTTTATATACCATGCCAATTCCTTCCTCCAAAAACTCTAACCAATTTGTTAAACACGATATCGATTTCATAAAACAATGCAACTTCTGTCTATTGCTATCTTTATTTCTGAATAACTTTTTACCACTTCCTTTATAATGGTTTGAAGCATTTCTCAACAACTGCCCTTAGGCTAACTGGCCTGCAGTTCCTTTTTCCACTGTCCATCCTTACTTAGATAGTGGGGTATATGTGCTGCCTTCCAATCAGTTGGGACCATTCTGCAATCTAGGGAATTATGGTTTATCACACCCAACTCCACAGCAAATTCTTGTCGAACCTTAGGATGTAGGCCATCATACCGAGGTGATTTGTCGGCTTTAGTCGCGTTAGTTGCTCAAGTGCTTTTCCGTGACTGATCGAAAGTAGCTTACATTCATGAATGTTAATAGCCCCTCCGTTCACCACTATTTGTCTAAGCTTTTTGTGCCCTATACAGGGAAGACAGATAAAAAAATATATTTGATTCAAGTTTGCAACTTCCGTATTCCCCATCATTATATTTCCTGCCTTGGCTTACCTTTGCTACTGTCTACCTTTGACATAATTGCAATAGTTCTTACAATTGTTTTTCAAAATATTTATTGCTAGTTGACTCTTATATTCTAACCTCAACCCGCCACAGAGCAGTGCCCCCCGCTCATCCAAATCCACAGCGCGGCCTTGGAAAACACTTCGGGAGCCTGCTATCAGCAAGGGCAGACATTGATGACGAGGTGCAGCTCCGCCTCCAGTGTGGCAGCACAGCCTTCGGACGCCCTCGGAAGAGAGTGTTTGAAGATCAGGACCTCAATCTTATACCAAGCTTATGGTCTACAGGGCAATAGTGATATCCGCCCTCCCATATGGCTCAGAGAAGTGGACCATATTCAGCAGACCATCTCAAAGCGCTGGACAAGTACCACCAAAACTGCCTTGCCAAAATCCTGCAAATCCACTGCGAGGATAGACGCGCCAATATCAGTGTTTTCACACAGGCCAACATGCACAGAATCGAAGCACTGACCACGCTCCACCAGTTCCATTGGATAGGACACATTTTCCGCATGTCCGACACGAGACTCCCTAAGCAAGCGCTCTACTCGAAACTCCTACATGGCAAGCCAGCCCCAGCTAGACAGAGGAAATATTTCAAGAAGATGCTCAGAGCCTCGTTGATAAAGTGCAAGCTCTACACCGTCACTAGGGAATCCCTGGCCCAAGGCCGTCTTAAATGGAGGAACAGCAACCGGGAGGGCGCTGAGCACTTCCAGTCTCATCGCCGCACGCATGCAGAAGTCAAATGCAGACAGTGGAAGGAGCGTGAGGCAAACCAGGCTCTCCACCCACCCTATCCTTCAATCACTGTATGCCCCACCTGTGACAGAGACGGTCATTTTTGCATTGGACTGTACAGTCATCTGGGAACTCACTTTTCGTGTGGAAGCAAGTCTTCCTCGATTCAGAAGGACTGCCAATGATGATGATTGACTCCATTTTTGTCAACTTTTTGGTCGTACTTTGATGGTTTCTAAAGCTCTCCTATGCCCCATGCTTACTGTTACTTTTGCATCATTAGAAGCCTCTCATTATGTGTGATAGTATAGTTAACTTATTTAGTTAGCTACAGAAGGATTTTTTATTTCTGAATCAAATTCGTCGAAATTTTGGAATATTTCTTGAAATGTTTGCCACTGGTTATCTACAATTATACTTGTTCATCTAGTTTCTAAATCCGTCGAAGCCAGGCCCACAGACATCAGTAATTGGTTTAAATGAATTTTAAACTTCTAGTTTCGTACTTATGTGTTTCACTCTGATTCCCAACGTGGCATTCTATCATATGCTGGCCGCTCTTCCCCAGAGGATTTGTTAATACTTTCTTTCTGACTAACCCTGTATCATTAAACAACTCAAGGTAATATTCTCTGGTTGGCTGCAAGATATATTATTCTTGCAATCTGTCTTGATCGCATTCTGAACTAGTTGCCCTTCAGAATACATTTTTCAATGTCCATTTGCAGTCTTTACGAAGATTAATGTTCTCCACAATTATGGTATTATATTTGTGACAAATGATTATTATTTACTTATCAATACTCAGTACAACGGTGTAGCGGCTTTTCGGGTTCCAAATCACGGATTTCCGACGCTGTTTTTCTTATCACGACTCACGCTGGTTCTACATTGTGATCTCCCGAGCTCATATCCTTTCTCAGGACTGTCCGTAAGTCATCTTGAATTATCGAGGATATTCCCTCTCCTTTTCCAACCCGATTCTCTTTTCAAAACTCAACTACACTGGAATATTAATAAACGTTGGTAACCTTGCAAGCAAGTCGTTGTAATGGTTATTACATCAAATCCGTGTATCCCTATTTGTGCCAATCATTCATCTATCAAGTTACGAAGGTGCCTTGCATTTTCAGATCCCATCATTGCTGAAAGATTATTGCCGACATCAGTCCTGCAAGGGCGTGTCACTACCTATAGTAAGGTATCGGTGGTACTGTGAGAGCACAATCAACGCTGCTAGGCGAAGCAATATCACAATTATTGAAATAAGAGTGATGTACACACGAGTACTGGGAAAGTGAGGTCACTTCGTAAGTTAATGATCACTGATGCGGAGTGAAATCACATCCATTTAAGTTATGGTCAGCTACTTTTAAGTTTTAGCAAGTTGATCATCACGAGGATAAAGTAAGGATAAAGTCTGCACAGGTCCAGAAAGGAATAACATGTTGGCTGATGCCGATATGATTGTTAGTGCTGCAGTGAATTGAAGACGGCCAGGATGACCTCCTGGACTAGTTTCTATGTCGTAGTGGTCGAAGAGGAATTTTCCCAGATTTTCTCTCCCAATTGGCCTGGGTTTTTATCTGGTTTTGGCCTCTCCCAGAAGATCACATGGCTCCGGTTTGGGTGGAATTTAGAATATTACAGCTCAATGGGTAATGCAGTTGTGTGTGGCGTACTGGTTGGGCTGGGTGCTCTTTACCTTCCCGCCATTGTTCATTTTTCATAGGTTTATATGTAACCTTCAAGGCGGCTGACCGAGTGATGTGTGGCTCTTTGTCGACCGGAGTGGGCACGATGTTCCAAAATGTCCTCCTTCTGAGCTGCAAATTTCTATGTTTCTTTGTTTCATTAAAATAAACTGCAACGGTACGGCAAAGAAAAACACTGGAATACTGGTACCAAAATATTGTAGCAGCCACAATTTATGTAGCGCCTTAATGTAGAGATAATTGCAACGAGCTTGACAGAGCTCTGCGGTAACCTTTGAATACAGCAGAGAGTAACCGCAAACTCAATTTCAGAGATTGATTTTTTAGCAGCATATTGAAGGAGAAGAGGGAGGGTAACAGTTGCATGACCTGACGGATTGAGCAATGCAACCACGGAGCACACGTTGGAAGGAGTGAATGTTGAGGGGGTGGATGGGGTGACAATCAAGCAGGCTGCTTTGTTCTGAAGGGTGCCGAGCATCTTGAATGTTGTTGGAGCAGCACTCATCCAGGCAAGTGGAGATTATTCTATTACACTCCTGACGTGTGCTTTGTAGAAGTTGGAAAGACTTTGGAGAGTTCGCGAGGTGGGAAGCTCATCACAGAATAAACAGCTTCTGACTCCCTTTTTTGGCACAGTATTTATGTGACTTGTCCAGTTAAGTTTCTGGTAACCACAAGATGTTGACGGTCGCGAATTCAGTGAACATAATAACATTGAAAATCAGGGGAAGGTGGTTCGATATGTGAAGAAAAAAAGATTAATGAAGAAAAATGTAGGTCTTTTGCAATCAGAATCGGGTGAATTTATAATGGCAAACATAGAAATGACAGACCAATTGAACGAATACTTTATTTCTGCCTTCACAAATAACCTTCTGGAAATATTGGGGAACGAGCGTCAAGCGAGAAGGAGAAACTGAAGTAAATCTTTATTAGTCAGGAAATTTTGTTCGAGAAATTGATGGGACTAAAGGCCGATGCATCTCCAGGGCCTGATAGTCTGCATCCCAGAGTACTTATGGAAGTGGCCATAGAAATATAGGATGCATTGATGGTAATTTTCCAAAATTTTATGAGGATGTAACTAGTAGAGTGGACAAGGGAGAAGCAGTTGATGTGGTGCATTTGGAGATTCAAAAGGCTTTTGACAAGGTCCCACACAAGAAATTGTTGTATAAAATCAAAGCACATGCTATTGGGGGTATTGCACTGACGTGGATAGAAAAGTTGTTGGCAGACAGGAAGCGGAGAGTCGGGATAAACGGGTCCTTTTCAGAATGGCAGGCAGTGACAAGTGGAGTGCCGCAGGGCTCAGTCCTGGGACCCCAGCTCTTTACTATAAACATGAATTATTCAGATGAAGGAATTGATTGTAGTATCTCAAAGCTTGCAGACGACACTAAACTGGGTGGCGGTGTGAGCTGTGAGGAGGACGCTGGGAGGATCCACGTTGACTTGGACTGGTTGTGTGAGTGGGCAAATGCATGGCAGATGCAATATAACGTGGATAAATGTGAGGTTATCCACTTTGGGGGCAGAAACACGAGGGCAGAATATTATCTGAATGGCGGCAGATTAGGAAAAGTGGAGGTGCAGAAAGACCTGGGTGTCATGGTTCATCTGTCATTGAACATTGGCATGCAGGTACAGCAGGAGGTGAAGAAGGCAGATGGTATGTTGGCCTTCATATTGAGGGGATTTGAGTATAGGAGCAGGGAGATCTTACTGCAGTTGTACAGGGCCTTGGTGAGGCCTCACCTGGAGTATTGTGTTCAATTTTGGTCTCCCAATCTGAGTAAGGGCGCTCTTGCTATTGAGGGAGTGCATCGAAGGTTCACCAGACTGATTCCTGGGATGGCTAGGCTGACATATGAGAGAGACAGGATCAACTGGGCCTTTATACACTAGAGTTTAGAAGGATCAGAGTGGTTGTCATCGAAACATATACGATTCTAAACGGGACTGGACAGTTTCTATGCGGGAAGATTGTTCCCGTTGTTGGGGAATTCTAGAACCACATGTCACAGTCTTAGGATAAGGGGTAGGCCATTTAAGACTGAGATGAGGATAAACTTCTTCACTCAGAGAGTTGTTAATCTGTGGAATTCCCTGCCGCAGAAAGTTGTTGATGCCAGTTCATTGGATATATTCAAGAGGGAGCAAGAAATGGCCCTTATGGCTAAATGGATCAAGGGGTATGGAGTCAAAACAGAAAATGGTACTGAAGGAATAATCAGCCATAATCTTATCGAATGGTGGTGCCGGCTCGAAGCGCCGAACGGCTTACTCCTGCACCAATTTTATATATTTCTATGTTTAACATTCTATAGACTCTGAATCAGTTCCTATGGATTGAAGAATAGCTAATGTAAACCCACTTTTCAAAAAAGGAGAGAGAGAGAAAACAGGGAATGATAGACTGGTTAGCCTGATATCGGTAGTGGGGAAAATGTGGAATCAATTAATTAAGATGTAATAGCAGTGCATTTGGAAAGCATTGACAGGATCGGTCCAGGTCTGCATGAATTAATGAAAGGGAAATCATGCCTGACAAATTTTCCAGAGGTTTCTGAGGAGGTAACTAGTAGAGTGAACATGAGAGAACCACTGGTTGGGTGCATTTGGATTTCAAAAGGCTTTTGACAAGGTCCAAAACAAGAGATTAGTGAGCAAAATTAAATCAGATGGTATTGGGGGGCAATTTATTGAGGTGGATGGAGAACTGGTTGGCAGACAGGAAGCAAAGAGTATGAATAAACGGGTCATTTTCAGAATGGCACACAGTGACTAGTGGGGTACCGCAAGGTACGGCTGTGTTCCCAACTATTTACAATATACATTATTGATTGAAACAAAGGAATTGAATGTAATATCTCCAACTTACAGATGACACTAAGCTGGGTGGCGGTGTGAGTTGTGAGGAGGATGCTAACAAGCTGCAGTTGACTTGGACAGGATAGGTACGTGGGCAAGAGCATGGCAGATAAAATATAATGTGGATAAATGTGAGGTTACCCACGTTGTTGGCAAAAACTGGAAGGCATAATATTATCTGAATGGCGACAGACTGGGAAAAGGGGACGTGCAACGAGACCTGGGTGTCAAGGTACATCAGTCATTGAAAGTTGGCAAGCAGGTACAGCAGGCGGTGAAGGAGGCAAATGGCATGTGGCCTTCATAGCGAGAGGATTTGAGTATCGGAGCAGGGAGTTATTAATGCAGTTGTACATGGCCTTGTTGTGGTCACACCTTGAATATTGTGTACAGTATTGGTCTCCTGATCTGAGGAAGGACATTCTTACTGTTGAGGGAAAAGAGCGAAGGTTCATCAGACTGATTCCAGGGATGAGAGGACTTACATAGCAAGAAAGGCATGATCGACTAGGCTTATATTCACAGAAATTTAGAATAATGAGAGCTGATCTCATAGAAACATGTAACATTCTGACGGAATTGGACAGTTTAGATGCAGGAATAATCTTCCCGATGTTGGGGATGTACAGAACCATGGGTCTGCCATTTAATGGTAAGGGGTAAGCCATTTAAGACCGAGATGACGAGAAATTTCTTCATTGAGAGAATTGTGAACCTGTGGAATTCTCTACCACAGAAAGTTGTTCAGGCCAGTTCGTTAGGTATATTCAAACAAGTGTTAGACGTGGCCGTTACGGCAAAAGGGATCAAGGGGTGGGGAGTTAAAGCAGGAATGGGGTACTGAAGTTGCATGATCAGCCATGATCATATTGAATGTTGCTGCAGGCGATTTATGAAGCAGATGAAGATGGTTGGGCCGAGGACACTGCCCTGAGGATCTCCTTCAGCAATACTCTGCGGCTCGGACGATTGACCTCCAGCAAACCACAACCTTCTTCCTTTGTGCTTGGTATGACACCACCCATGGTAGAATTTTACGAGAAATTCTTGATGCCACACTTGGTCAAATGCTGCATTGGTGTCACCGGCAGTCACTCTCAGCTCACCTCTGGAATCCAGCCCTTTGTCCATGTTTGGACCAAGGTTGTAATGATGTCTCGGACCAAGTGGTGCTTGCGGAACCCAAATTGATCATCCGTGAGAAGGTAATGGGTGAGTAACAGGCGCTTTATAGCGCTGCCAGCGACACCTTCCATCACTTTTCTGATGATTGAGAGTCGACTGATGGGACGGTAATTGGCCGATTGGATTTGTCCTGCTTTTTGTGGACATGACATAACTGGGCGGTTTTTTACATTGTCGGTAGATGCCAGTGCTATAGCTCTACTGGAAAAGCTTGTCTCGAGCTGCAGCTAGTACTAAAGCACAAGTCTGCAGCAAAAAAGCTGGGATATTATCGTGGTCCATAGTATTTCAAGCATCCCGTACACCCAGCCGCTTCTTGATATCATGGAGAGTGAATAAAATTGGCTGCAGTTTGACTTCTGGGATGGTGGTTCCCCAGGAAGAGGGCGAGATGAATTATCCACTCGACAACTCTTGCTGAAAATATTTTCAACACTACAACCTTGTCTTTTGCGTTCGTGTGCTGGGCTCCACCTTCATTGAGGATAGGAACTTTGCTCCTCCCGTCAGTTTTAAATGGTCCAACACCTTTGAACACTAACTATGGCAGGACTGCAGAGCTTTGATCTGATCCGAAAGTTGTGGGGCCGCTGAGATCTGTCGATACCATGCTGCCACGATTGTCTCGCTAGCATGTTGTTCTGTGTTGCAGCTGCCCTTGATAGCCCAAATACTGCTCCTGGTGTGCTCGTCAGCACTCTTGAAGTCGCCTGACGTGATATTAATGGTAGAGTGAGATATATCAGATTGTGGTGGAATACAATTCCTCTGCTGCTCATGATTCGCAACGCCTCATGAATGGTCAGTTGTGAGTTGCTACATTTTGTCTGAATCTATCACATTGAGTGGGTTAGTATTGTTACTTAACAGTGGAGCGTGACCTCAGTGTGAATACGGGACATCCTCTCCAAAATGATTGTGTTGTGGTTACTGTTACCAATGCTCTCATGGAGAGATGCATCGGCGATGGGTAGATTGGTGCAAATGAATCATGTCGTTTTCTACCTCGTGTTGGTTCTTTCACCACATTCTGCATGTCCAGTCTGGCAGCTATGTCCTTCAGGACTCTGCCAGCTCGGAGAGTACTGGTGCCACCGCACCACTCTTGATTATGGACGTTGAAGTTCCCCGTTCAGAGTATATTATGTGCCCTTTCTACTCTCTATGATACTTGCATGTGGTATTCAACATGTAGTAATGCTAATTCACCAGCTGAGGTCGGGCGGTCGCTGGTAATGTTCAGGAGGGTTCCTGGTCCATGCTTGACCTGTACCCATGAGACTTCATGCGTAAATGTTGAGGACTCGCATGGCCACTCCCATAAAGTATACAATATGCTGCGACGTCGGGTGGGTCTGTCCAGCTGGTGGGAAAGGACATAATAGGGATGGTGATGGAGGAGTCTGGGACATTGGCGGAAAGGTTTAATTCTGTGACAATGATTATGTCGAGGTGTTGACTGACGGGTCTGTAGGATAGTGCTCCAAATTCTGGCACAATTCGCCATGTGATTATAAGAAGGACTTTGCAGGGCCGACTGGGCTGGGTGGTCGGTCCAGTTTTATTATTAGTAGTATTTATTGTAGAGATTTCTTAAAACTGAGTGTCTTGCTCGGCCATTTAAGAGGGCAGTTAGGAGTCAACAACACTGTTGTGGTTCTGAAAGCACATATAGATCAGACCAGGTAATGAGAGCAGATTAGCAGCCCTAAATGGCTTTAGAAAACCAGATGGGTTTTGACAACAATCCTATCGCTTCATTGTCAGCATTATTGATGCCAGCTTTGTATTCCAGATGTATATGCTGAACTGAATTTAAATTCTACAGCTGTGTGATGGACATCTGAAGAAACACATCCAACACTCTGGATTACTGGTCCTGTAACATAATCATTATATTACCGTACCAGTCTGCAGAGAGCATGAGCATACTGAACAAGGCAACGCGGTACATGAAGCAATTCAAGTGGGAGGAATGAAACGAAAAGTTGCAGTGATAAGTACAGTAAAGTCAGAGTGGTAGATACTCCCGCTGCAGCCATGATGGGGATTTCCGAAGGCTGTGTTGCCTTGCCGGTGAGCGGGATCAGGATATATCCTCGCGGCTGCAGAATAATTTGGAGAGGGTTGGGTAGAACCAGTTTTAAAGCTCTATTTATGAAGTAATAACATAGTTTGAACTAGGAAGGAGGATCAGCGGAGAGATCTGGGATCCAAATTAAACACACATTGTGAAAGGTAATAATCTCTGTATTGTTAACTGAGCCACGTGCAAATTGACAATTGGAAGCAGATCGGAGAGTTTAAGGTGTTTCTCAGACACTGATGAAGGAGGGAGGCCTTAGATTGATGGACCAATGGCAGCAATAATAGGGAAAGTGAGAGTTGCTCCATTGGGACAGTCTCCACTTAAAAAGGGCTGGGTCCAGTGTCCGGACGAATGCAATATTTAGGGCCGCAGATAAGTCTTTAAACTTAAAAGGCTGCAGGCGTCAGATGTGAGGAAATTTAGTAATCTGAAGGGAAAAGTCAAGGCAATGGAGCAATGTAGCGAATTCGGTAAAGATAAGTGTGACACAAGGCGACAGAGAGTTTAATGGTAATAGTGCATTCGTGAATACGGCGAACAATAATGTTAAATGTTAAATATGAAGGTTCTTTATTGAATGCACGAAGGGATCGCAACGTGATAGATCAATTAGTAGCAAAAATAGAGATAAATGGGTTTGACACAGTAGCCACTACAGCGAGATGTTTGCAAGCTGAACAAATTTAGGAAATATTCCAGGGTATTGACGTTTTGGCAATTAAGGCAGAATGGAATACGAGAGGGAGTATCCATGGTAATACAAGACTACTTAAGTATATTCTTGAGAAAGGATATTAGCTAGGAAGATTAGGAAGTATGTTCAGTACGTGTGCAGCTAAGAAAAAAATAAAGGTTCAAAAAACACTGGTGCGAGTAGATTATTGGTCCCTTAAACATCACTATACTGATGGACAGAGTATTAATCATCAAATATTATTAGCTTGGTAGAAAGGTAATGCAATAATTGTGGATAACCATAATTTTCACATAGACTGTGCCAATCAAATTGCCAAATGTAGTGTGGAGGACTAATTTAGGAATGCTTTGAAGGCAGTTTCCAAGAACAGTATGTAAAGGAAGCAACCAGGGATCAGACGATTTTAGAAAGTGTATTGTGAAAAGAAACAACGTTAATTAGTAATAACGTAGTAACGTTTCATCTGGGGAAAAGTGATCATAATATGATTGAATTTCACGTTGGATTTCAGAGTGAAATACCTAAGTACGAAACTACAGTCATAAAATTAAACAAAGCCTATTACGTACATATGAGGGGCGAGCTGGCTTAGGTTGATTAAGAAGTATGGAGGGAGATAACCAGCAGCAAACATTTAAAGAAATATTCCAAAATTTCAACAAATATGCATTTTATTGAGATTAAAAACTCCATCTAATGGCTAACTCAATAAAATAACAATAGAATCACAATAAAAGAGAGACATAATATTGCAAAAATAGATGTAAGCATGAGGATTAGGAGAGCTTTAAACAGGATACTAGGATGGCCCAAACGTTGATAAAAACATCTAAAATTGAATTAGAGAGTGAACTAGCAAGACATATGAAATAGATTGTAAGAACTATTTATGTCAAAGGTAGATAGTAACAAAAAAAAAACATGTGTGGCGGAGACAGGTGAAGTTACAATGGAGAATAAGGGAGAGGCTGGGACGTTAACAAATATGCGTTCTATCTGCATTCAAAATATACGACACAAAATGCACAGAAAAATAGTGGGGTACCAAGGGGCTAAACGGAACGTTGAAATTAAAGTAATTTGGATTATTAGAGAAAATGTACTTGCGAAACTTTAATCCTAACCATAAATCCGTCAGTTTCCCTGGACATGATGGCCTACATCCTAGGGTTCTTAAACAGGTGGCTGTGGAATTAGTGGCTGCATTCGGTGAGTTCTACAAAAAATCTCTCGATTTTAAAATAGTCACAACGAATTGTAAGACAGAAAATGCACCCCACTATTCAAGCAAGGATTGAGAGAGAAAAGTCGGAACTCCAAGCCAGCTAACCTCATGGACGTTGTTGGAAAAATGCTTGAAACCATTATAAAGGTAGTGGTAAACAGCTACTAAGTAACCGAGAATATTATTAGGCAGATTCAGCACAGTTTTACGAAAGGTATTTCATGTTAAACAAATTGATTAGAGTTTATTGAGGATGTAACTAGTAGGGTAGATAAAGTGGAATCATTTTATATACGATATTTAGAATTCTAAAATGCATTCAATGAGGTGAAGCACAAAATGATGTTATCCAACATTGATGCTCATGAGTTTGGGAGTAATGTATTAGCATGGATAGTGGATTAGTTAACGGAAAGAAAACAGAGAGTAGTGACAAACGGGACATTTTCAGGTTGGTAGGCTCAATTTGTGGAATGCTGCAAAGGGCTCTGATAACACCTCAGCTATTAACAATTATTATTAATGATTTATGATAGAACCGAGTGCAATGTGTCAAAAGGTGTTGACGATACAAAGGTAGATGGAAAATTAAACAGCGAGGAGAACACACAGAGACTGCTAAGGGATATAGATGAAAAAAGTGAGCGGACAATACGTTGGCAGATGGAGTATGACGTGGTAAAATATAGCTTCATTCACTTTGGTTGGAAGAATAGAAAAACAGAATATGCTTTAAATGGTTAGTAACTATTAAAGGTTGGTGTTTAGTGAGATTCAGGTGTCCTCACTCAGGAGACAGAGCGAGCTGGCGCGCAGGTAGAGCAAGTAAAGTAAATGGCATGTTGGCATTTATTTCCTGAGTTGGAGTAGAAGAATAAGGACATTTTGATACAATCGTACAGGACATTCCAGTGGCCATTCCTGGAATACTGTGAACGGAATTGGACGTTTTGATCTGCAGACAGATATTTGTCCTATACGCTCTGGAGTTTAGAAGAATGAGAGGTGAGGTAATTGAAATACATACGATTGTGAAAGTAAATGTTTGGGTAGATGTTGTAAGGTTTGTTTCACGTGGCTGGAGAGCATCTAACTAATGACAGAGTCTCAGGATAAGCGGTCGGCTATTTCAGACTAAGAAGAGGAATAATTTTTTCACTCACATGGTTGTGAATATTTAGAATTCTCCACCCTAGACAGCTGTGGATTCTGAGTGGTTTGAATATATTCAAGGCAGAAAAAGACAGATGTTTTGACTCTAGGTGAATGAAGGGATATGGAGATCAGATGGGAAATTGCAGCTAACGTCGCAGAACAGCCATAGCGGGAATGGTACCGTAGTGGCAATGTCACTGGATTCGTAATCCAAAGGCCCGGAGTAATGCTCCAGAGACAGGATTATAAGTTCCACCGCGGCAGCTGTGGAATTTAAATTCAGTTAATTAAATAAATCTGGAATTTAAAAAAGGTTACATCAGTAATGTTGACAATGAAACTACAGGATTGTCATAAAAAAAACTTCTTATTCACTAAATTTCTTCAGGTAAGGAAATCTACCTTCCTTTTCTGGTCTTGAGGACTCCAGACACACAGCAATGTGGTTACCTCCTGGCTGCCCTCTGAAATGGCCCAGCAAGTCAATCAGTTCTACACAACCACTAAAAAATACAATAATAAGCATAAACCTGGACGGACCTCACGGTACCGACTTCAATACTCACAGATCAGTCGATCCTGCAAAGTACTTCACAACAAGATCTGGGTAATTGTGCTAAATTTTGGAGAGCTGTCCCGCAGACTAATCACGTAGCAGCCTGACATATTTATACGCACAGAAGCCTACCTTTCAGTCAATGTCCCAGTCACCTCTTTCATCATCCCTGGGTGTGTCCTGTCCCACCGTCAGGACAGATCCACCTGAGGTGGCGGCAGAGTGGTATGCAGTCGGACCCCATGAAGTCTCATGGATTCAGGTCAAGCATGGGCAAGGAAACCTCCTGCTGATTTCTACCTACCACGCTCCCTCAGCTGAACAAGCAGTACTCTTCCCTGTTGAACACCACTTGTAGAAACACTGAGAGTAGCAAGAGCACAGAATGTAGAAACATAGAAACATACAAATTTACAGCGCACAAGGAGGCAATTTCGGACCCTCGTGTCCGGGTCGGCCGACAAAGATCCGCATGGCCCTTGGTCAACAGCCATAATGTTTTCAAATAAACCTATTAACAATGATGGAAAGGCAAAGTGCTCACAGCCCAACTTTTCCAACTCACGCAACTGCGATAGCCATTATACTGAATCATTCTACGGTACTTAACAACCGGAGTCATGTGATCTTCTGGGAGAGGCACAAATCAGATAAAAATGCAGGCTAAATTACGGAGAAAAAATCTCGGAAATTTCCTCTCCGACCCATCCAGGCAATCGAACCTAGTGCAGGAGATCACCCTGGCCATATTCTATCCCAGCAGTACTAACCATTAAATCTGCACCGTCGAAAAAAAGGTCATCCTTTCTAATCCCAATTAGTAATTCTAGGTCCGTAACCCTGCAGGTTACTGCACTTTAATGCCCATCCAAGCATCCCTTAAAAGTTGTGAATGTTTCTGCATCCAGCACTCTGCCAGGCAGCGAGTTCCAAATCCCTAAAAACCTCTGCGTCAAGAAGCCCCCCCCTCGAACCCCACTAAACCTTCCACCAACCAACTTAAAACAATGCCCCTCGTAATCGAAATGGAAATAGACCATTACAATCCACTATGCCCAGGCCCCCCAATATTTTGTACACCTCAATGAGGTACCCTGTCTGCCTTCTCTTTTCCAATGAGAAAAAATCCAGCCTATCCAATTTCTCGTCATAACTAAGATTTCCCATTCCAGGCAGCATCCTCATAAATCTCCTCTGCTCCCTCTCTGGTGCATTTCCTTCCTATAATACGGCGACCAGAACTGCATGCATTTCTATGGCTGTGGCCTATCCAAAGTGTTACATAATTTAAGCATATGCTCCCTGCTCTTATATTCTATGCCCTGGCCAATAAATACAAGCATTCCGAATGCCTTCTTAATCACCTGGCCTGCTACTTCCAGGGAGCTGTGGACAAGGATTTCAAGGTCGCTTTGATCATCTGCGCTATTAAGAGAGCTACTGCATAATATATATATCCATGCTTTATTCGCCCTCCAAACGTGAATCAGCACACATTTCTCTGAATTAAATTCCATTTGCCACTGCTCTGCGCATATGACCAGTAGATTGATATCCTCCTGCAGCCCATGACTTTATTCTCCATTATCAAACACACAGCCAAATTTAGTGTCATCTGCAAACTTCTCAAGCATACTCCCTATATTCAAATCTGAATCGTTAATATCAACCATAAAAAGAAAGGGACCCAGTACTGAGCCCTGCGGAGCACCAGTTGAGACCTCCTTCCAGTCACAAATACATCCATCAATCAGTACACGTTGTTTCCTAAGGCAATTTTGGATACAACTTGCCATTTTGCGCTGTAGCCCATTGGGCTTTCACCTACATGAGCAGTCTACCATGTGGGACCTTATCAGAAGGCTTGCTAAAGTCCATATATAATACATTGTAGGCAATAACCTCATCTGCTCTATTGGTTAACTCCTCAAAAATTTCCCTTCAAAAATCCAAGCTGACTGTCCCTAATTAATCCTTGCCTTTCCAAAAGCAGATGTATCCTGTCTTTCAGGATTTTTCCAATAATTTTTCCACCACTGACTTTAGGCTGAAAGGCCTGTAATTACTCGGCCTATCACTGTTTCCCTCATTAAACAAGGGTACTACATTAACAGTCCTACAATCCTCCGGCACCATGCCCAGTTCCAAAGAGGACAGGACAATGATGGTCAACGCCTCTTCTATTTCATCTTTTACTCCGCTCAACAACCTGGGAAGCATTTCGTCCGGGCCTGGGGAGTTATCTACTTTCAAAGATGCTAAAACCCCTTAATACTTCCACACTCACTATTTTTATTCCATCCAGAATATTACATAAATCCTCGATAGCCGTGTCTGCATTAACAATATCCTTTGTGAAAACAGATGCAAAGTATTCATTAAGAACCCTACCAACATCATTCTCTTCCACACAAAAATTACGCTCTTTTTCTCTAATAGGCCCCACCCTTTCGTTAGTTACCCACTTACTCTTGATATATTGAGAGACCATCTTAGGGTTTTCTTTAATTTTGCTGGCCAAGAATGTCTCGTGCTATCTCTCTTAGCATTCCTAATATTAACTTTAATTTTTCCTCTTAACTTTCTATATTTCTCTAAAGATTATTGTGTTTAGCCGCTGTTATGTGACATAAGCATCCCTTTTATTCTTAATCCTCCCCTATACATCCCTAGCCATCCAGGATGCTCGAGAGTTATTTTTCCTTTTTCTTTTTGGGTACATGTTTAGCCTGAGCCTTCCGGATACCTCCTTGAATGCGTCCCACTATTCCAACACTGATTTACAAACACTTAGCTGTTTCCAGTCCACTATGGCCAAATCACTCCTTAACTTAGCAAAATTAGCTTTTCCCCAATTCGGAACTTTTATTCCAGGTCTATTCTTGTCCTTATCCATAAGCAACTTGAATCTGATTGAATTATGGTCACTGGAACCCAAATGCTCTCTCTCACTAACACCCCTTCAACCTGCCCAGCTTCTATCCCCAAAACTATAACCAAGTCCACCACCTCTCGTGTTGGGCTTGCTACATACTGACTAAAAAATTATCTTGAATGCATTTCAAGAAATCCGCAAATCTATAGCCTTCATATTAAATTTGTCCTGATCAATATTTGTGTAGTTAAAATGCCCTACTATTACTAACCTATGGTTTTTGGACTTCACAATTTGCTAACGTGTTTCCTTTTCAATCTTCCTCCTACTTGTTGGGGGTCTATAATACATCGCCCCTTTTGTATTCATCAGTTCGACCCATATGGCCTCATTTGATGATCACTATATCATATCATCCCTCCTCGCCGCTGTAATAGTTACCTTAATCAGTACCGCAACATGCCTCCATTTTTGGCGCCCTTTCTATCCTGTTGCCAAGAATATTGATCTGCCAAATCTGCCCCTCTTTCAGTCAACTTATGTAATGGCTATAATGTCATACTCCCAAGTGTCTATCTGTGCTTTTGGCTCCTCTGCCTTATTCGCTATACTCATTGCATGAAAGTATATATCATTTAGCACAGGAAAACCTCATTGCTTACTACATTCTAAGCCCTGTTTCCTCTGTCTTATAGAGTCGCTTTCTAGCTTCTTGCTATCTAATTTCTGCTTTACATACTTCCCTTTTGAATTGGTTCTCAGGTTGCCATCCCCCTGCCAAGCTAGTTTAAACTCTCCCCTAGAGCACGAGCAAATCTCCCCGGGAGGATATTGGGCACGGCTTTGTTGGGGTGAAATCCCTGCACTTTATACAGATCCCAGCTCCCGAGAAGCGGCCTAATGCCTGAAGAATTTACAGACCTCCCTCCTACACCAACTTTGCAGCTACGTGATCTTCCTCGCTATCCTTCTATTATTATACTGATTAGCACGTGGCACCGATAGTTACCTGGAGATTACTGCATTTGAGATCCTACTCTTTGATTCTCTTCCTAGCTACCAGAATTCATCCTGTAGGATCTTAAACGTAATATTCTGGGTAGGTTACTGCAATGCCCATCATCAAGGGAGGCTCGGTAGCACCACTACATAGCTGCCCGACTGGGCCTGCAGCAGGTGCTGACTGAACCATCGCGAGGAATAAACCGACTTGATATCGTCCTCCAAAATCTACCTGCCGTAGCTGCATCTGTAGATTACAGCATTGGTAGCAGCGAATGCCACACATTAATTGAGTGGATGAAGTCCCGTTTTCACACTGAGGTCATCACCCAACGTTTTGTGTGGCACAGGTCTGACAGCTCAAAACTGCACATCCATCAGTCGCTGTGTGCCAACAGCAGCAGCAGCATTGTATTTCAGCACAATCTGTAACCTCATCGTACAGCATATCGCTCACTCCACCATTGCCATCATGGAAGTTGTCGAACCCTGTTTCAATCAAGTGAATAGAAAACCATGGCAGGAGCAGCACCAGGCTTACCGAAAAATGAGGTGCCAATCTGCGGAAGCTGCAATGTACGATCACATGATTGCTGAAAACGGAAGCAGCATGCTATAGACAAGGCTCTGCGATCTCGTAATGAACAGATCAGACTAAAGCTCTGTCGTCCTGCCACATCAAGTCGTGAATGGTGGTGGTCCATAAAACAACTAACAGGTGAAGCAGGCTCCATAAATATCCCATCCTCAATGATGGCGGAACCAAGCACGTGAGTGCTAGAGACAAGAATGGTGCGTTTACAACCATCTGCAACAAGTAGTGCCGAGTGGATGATATATATCGGTCTACTCCTGAGGTCCCCACTATCACCGAAGCCAGTGTTAAGCAAATGCGATTCGCTCGACATGATATCAAGAAATGTCTGAGCACAATGGATACAGCCAATGTTTTGTGTCCCGAAAACATCCAGGCAGTTGTGCGAAAGACTTGTGCACCAGAACAAGCTTCGCAACGAGCCAATCTGTTCGAGTACAGCTTCAAAACCAGCTTCTACCCTGCAATTCTTAAAATTGCCCAGTTATGTCCTGTCGGCATGAACTGGACAAATCCATTCATGCCAATTACCACCCCATCAGTCGTCTCTCAAACACCAGCAAAGTGATGCAATGTATTATCAACAATGCAATCCTGCGGCAAGTGGTCACAAATAATTTGCTCATCGATGGCCACTTTGTGTTCCGCGAGGATCACGCGACTCCAGACCTCATTACACCTTGGTCGAAGTAGGTGCATTGAGGTTTGAGTGACTGCCATTGATATTAAGGCAGCATTTGACCATGTGTGGCAACAAGGCACCCTGGTCAAAATAAAGTCAATGGTAATCCGGAAAATATTTTCAATGGCTGCAATCATACCTATTACACAGTAAGATGGTTCTGGTGGTTCGAGATCAAACATCGAAGCCCCAGAACATCTCTGCAGGTGTTCTTCAGTCTCCTAGGCCCAACTATCTTCAGCTGCTTCATCAATGACTTCCCTCCATCATAATGTCAGCACTGCAAATGTTTGCTGATGACTCTTTGCCATTCGCCGCTCCTCAGTTAATGGAGCAGCTCATGCCCGCATGCAGCAAGACCTGGACGACATTCAGGCTTGGGCTGATACGTGACAAGCAACATTCTCGCCACACAAGTGCCAGGAAATGACTATCTGCAACACGTGAGTGTCTAACCACTAATATTTGATATTCAATGGCATTACTATTGCCGACTCCCCGCCATTAACATCCTGAAAGTCACCATTGACCAGACCAATAACTAGACCAGCCACATAAAAAACTATGCCAACAGAAGCAGGTCAAAGACTGTGTATTCGGCGGCGAGCGTCTCAACTCCTGTCTATCCAAAGCCTTTCCACCAACTTTAATGCACAAGTCTGGTGCATGTTGGAGTAATCTCCACTTGTTTGGATGAGTGCCATTCCAACATCCCTCATGAAGCTCGACTCCATTCAGGACAATGCAGAACGGTTGATTAGCAACCGATCAAGTACCTTAAAAAATCACTGACTCCATCACCGACGTGTCGTGGCTGCAGTTTGCATCATCTACAAATAGCACTGCAGCAACCAAAAGGCTTCTTTGGCAGCATCTCCCAAATCCGCGAATTCTACCACCTAGAAGGACAAGGGAAGCAGGTGCTAGGGAACACCACCACTCCACGTTCCCTTACAAGTCACGCACCATGCTGACTTGGAAATATATCGCCGTTCGTTCATCGTGGCTGGGTCAAAATCCGGGTAATCCCTTCTGAACAGCACTGCGGGACACCTTCACCACACGAGCTGCAGTGGTTCAAGAAAGCGGCAAACCGCCGTCTTCTCCAGGGCAATTAACAATAGGCAATATATGCTGGCCTTTCCAGCGACGTCCAGATCCCATGAACAAATATTTTTAACTTATCTTATTAAATGTCGGAGTAGGCTCGGAGTGTCGTTGCTCGGATGACGACTGCTGTTAGGAATACATATATTCTTTGGCTCTATAGATTGGTGTTAAATTCAGCATACAATATTTGATCCACTGACTGTTTTAAAGGAGTTAGGCCACAAGAGGTGTCTCAAAGGCCGGATCAAGATGTGTAATACAAGCCTAATTTTCTTCCCTATTCCAGTGGGAACTCGTTAAGCACCAGTATTGCGAGACTGTACTTTCTGCGTATAACGAATGCTTGTGATACTTTCAAATAACAACTTCAAATATTTTATTTTAAGCTGACGTATTAGATTAAAAATACCACGCGCCTGAGCTCATTTGTTCCATGACTGCAATTAATGCTAATTAAGATTTGACCAGATTGACTCGCTGGAGGAGTGATGAGTGTATAAATACAGTTTCCCCTCAATTGCCTCCGCCGTGCGGCAGCATGAATTATTCAGCTACTACAGAATTCATTCGTTCTCACAGAAAATGGTGCAACTAACTATTCCACTGATTAAAGGGATATACTCCCCGATTATTGTTGCAGTTGGTGCCCCTGGTGAGCCATTATAATCATTCTGTTGTTAATCGGTGTTCATTGTCTCAGTTCTTAAAGTAATGTGTTTTACTGATGTCGGCATAACACAGTCGGTAGTGACGAGAACTATCTCGTGTACCACGTGTCGCAATTTTCCTTGGTTCCGTTAATCCAATAATCTCGCTGGTTAAAATGTTGTTTTTAAAGTTCCAACACAAGGATTTTAGTGGAATTCCGGGTGACTTGTCACTCTGTGTTGACTGAGCACTGCAGTACATCATTAACATTTTTTGGCCAGTTTCCCTGGTAATGGGTCCAAAACTCATGTTCTTCTGACACTGCTCCATGTTGAAAATCACACTGAATGGAATAAAATGACTCAACAGGTGCCTAAACATATATTTCAGTCAGATATTGGAACTTTATTCATAACTTATCTCTCTTTCTTACAGCGAACTTCGTGACATTTGTGGTTCTCTCTCGAGGAAGATGCAGCCTTTCCGAATCTATCTCTGTATACATGTTAGCCCTGGCAACAGCAGATTTACAGGGCATGGGCATCAGTGTAATAATTTATCATATTTTCAGTTATCACTTTCCACTTTAATTCCTGTCGCACAGTCCCGTGTGCACGTTCATTCTACACATTGTCACTATCAACCTCGATTTGTGTGTTTGGTTCACCATCTCCTTCACATTTGTCAGATTTATAGTTATCTGCTGCCAGAAGGTTAAAGCAAAGTATTGCACCAAGTGAACTGCAATCGCAGTTATTGCAGCTTTCTCGGTTCTAAATGTATTAAAGAACATTCCCATTTTGTTTGCATAGGATATTCAACAAATAACTAACAACGCGCATTGGGGCTGCCGGCCAAGTGTGGCTTTCTTTTCATCACCTCCAGGTGCAGTGTACTTCTGCTTTCACACTGTCTGGATAGTTTGGCTTCCTGTTACTTTAATCGCCTTGTGTAACTCCTTGACAATCCGACGCATTTTAGTGGCCAATAGAGCACGCAGGGGACTCTGGGGTCACAGCAGTGAGAATCAGAGCCGTCCAGAGTTAGAAATCCGAGTCAAATCCATAATTTTACTTTCACTATATCGGGCAATTTTTTACTGTCGTTAGCTTTGTAACTACTGGACTGACAAACCTCAATTATTACCGAGGGGACCACAAAAGCCGAGCGTATATCGCCACCGAAATTGGAGCTCTGCTGAAGCTTTTGAGTCACTGTCTAAACCCTTGTATTTCAGCAACAACCCAGAGGAAATTCAGAGAAGAGCTGAAGAAAATGCTGAAATCTCCCTGGATAATGATTGCAAGATTGGTTAATAATAAAAGAAATAAAACTGGAGCTCGCCATTGAATTCGAAAATAAACTTTGAGCTCAGAATCCAACTTAGAATGTTTTTTTTCTCCTTTACAGCTATATCAAGATGGTTCTTCTAAGAACTCTCCAGTTGGCGACAGTCTTTGTACCAGTTATCGCATTTATCCCAACATTGACCATGGGTTTCGAGAGTCGATTGGTTGAAGCATACCAAACAAGGAACTTCTGCCTTAAGTAGGAAAATTGTCAGTGAAAAACAAACTTTAAAATTATTTGATCAAACGATTAAATATCTGACAGAACGAGAATTGTTTTTGATGCTACCGTGTGAGTGACAGGAATAACAGCCAGATTTAGAGTACGATTCCATGGTTTAGAAATGCTGATGACCTTACTTTTTCTCGGAGGTTTGCTGAAAATGTAGATCGGGGACTGATTGCAGCTGCATCGACGGCTTCATCCCTTCTCCTGGGCATAAGGAGTGGAGCGGCTGTCTACTAGAGTGTTGCTCTGCCCCACCATTTTTTGGAATGTTAACTGGTGTTACGCCGTTTTATCTGATTTTATCTAAAGTCTCTGTTGCTGAGAATTAGTCGAAGTTGGCCAGCAACATTAAAATTAAGTTGTAAATCTATCTTGGGTAATGTGACTGCTCTTAATCTGGATCACAGTTAAATTTTGTAAGAATTGAAATTAGCTAAAAAATAGGGGAAGTTAATTCAACTCTGCAAAATTTAATAGTCAATTATTGACATGCAGTAATGCCCTGTCGCTGTTGGTGCACAGGATTACATCGGATATACGGCTCAGAGTAAAATTTGACCCAACCAGTACTTCCCAGCGTTTATGTTCCATTCGAGCCTCCTCCTGTGTTTCCACATCTAAACCGATCAACATAACGTTGTATTCCCTTCTCCCCATATGCTTATCAAACCGCACCTCAAATGTATATATACTATTCGTTTCAACCACTATCTGCGGTAGTGACTTCCAGATTCTCACCATTGTTTGAGTAAAGAAGTTTCTTCTGAATTCCCTATTTTATTTCCTGGTGACCATGTCATATGATGCTCTTCCCCGCAAGTAGAAGCGCTCTTTCTCGGTATCTACTGGATATAAACTTTCATAATTTTAATAACCTATCTTTGGCCACTCCTCAGATTGCTTTCAAAAGAAATGAGAACCAGTCTGTTCCTCGTTTCTTGCGAGTTATACACTCACATTTCTGGTATCATATTTGTAAATCTTTTTTGCACCCTCTCCAGCGCTTCTATATCTTTTTTTTCTTAAGGGGGCCAAAAATTTGCTCCAATACACCAAGTATGCTCTCAACAAGTTTCGATACAAATTTAGCAGAACTTCACTACTTTACAAATCTATCGCTCATGAAATTAACACCAGTGGTTGGTTTAATTTTTTGGCCTTTTTTCACTGTGTCGATACTTTTAGTGGCTGATTTATTTGTACTTAGTGAGTTATTCTCACATCTGCCATATCCAGACTCTCACTCTCCAAATAATAAGTTACCTCTCCATTCTTCCAACCAAATGTAATACCACACATTTCGCTGCATTGAAATACATTTGCCAATTATATGCCAATGCTGCAAGTTTATTAATGTCCTCTTGTACATTGTTTCTGTTCTCCTCAGTATTGACTACTACCATCGCCCCCCAACAAATTTGCTGTCATCCACAATCTATAATTTGTGTTTTTGATTCCAAATCGATAATATAGATTGTGAACAACAGTGCTCACAACAATGATCCTTGTGGAACACCACTATCCACCTTCAGCCACTTTGAACAGCTAACCTTTTACCCCTGCTCTCTGTTTTCTTCCTTTCAGCAAGCTAACTGTACTTTTTCCTATTTGGCCACTGATTCGGAATTCACTGTCCTTAATAATTAGCCTATCACTTGGTAAATTATGGAAGGCCCATTGAAAATCTGACTCAATTACATCTGTTGCATTACCCTGTTCACTCAGTTGCCTCTTGAATGAATTCAATTAGGTTATTCAAGCAGTACTTTCCCTTTTGAAACCCGTGTTACCTAGTCATTCACATAGTTTGGCTTCTAAATTTTCTAATTTCTCCTTTCATAGAAATGCCTTTACTTTTACTATCACCTATGTAGTATATAGCTCCATGAACCTGTACTATCCCCCTTCTTAAATATAGGTATTATGTTAAATACCCACCAGACTTTTTAACGAATTATTAGAAGCATAAAACATGTCAATAACTGCTGCCTTTTATCAACTGGTGTAGGACGGCCATCTCCAGTGCAAGGCAGTATATTCAGAGCAACATCCGGCATACCTGGGGCCCTGGGATTGCGAGCACTGCTCAGTGCAAAGGCTTCATTTG
Organism: Pristiophorus japonicus; assembly: GCF_044704955.1. Taxonomy (NCBI): domain Eukaryota; kingdom Metazoa; phylum Chordata; class Chondrichthyes; family Pristiophoridae; genus Pristiophorus; species Pristiophorus japonicus. The sequence goes on from NW_027252779.1 coordinate 4,810,076, forward strand.
AAAACTTCAGTTAATTAACTTACATTTAGCTTAGAAGCTGTTCTGCCTCAGATAAAACTGCTTTAAAATTTTAGATGCAGTCTTTGGGCTTCAGATTGGAAGATGTCGATGAGAGGCTGCACTGGGATCAGTCAATTCCACTGTTAGCACTGCAGGACATGTAAGTGGAGGAGTGTGGCGGACAGCATCAACTATTCTATTGTTCAATATACTCGCTTACATATAGAATACAGTCAGCCCAGTGAGAAGTCGATTTTTTCACGCCTTCTTTGAATGATTGTCATAACTTATAGTGATTACTCTGTTGGCTTAACTTTCCATTTATATGTATTGTCTTGCATGTGTTTAAGTTGAGACAGCTATTTTGTTTCTTTATCGTGATGTCTTTCATCAAGCTCGTGTCTGTGGTCCTCCTGATGGTGTTCTGTTGCACCAATTGCGGGAATGTTCGATCCCTGAACACAGGGAGTGAGAATGGACATTGGAAGGTCAGGTTAGAGCTCTTAACTTGACTATCTATAATGGTTTACGGTTGACAAGTAAAACAATATCTGAGCTCGAGGTTTACAAACGTTTTCCTAATTGTTACACGAGTCGGCCTTGCATGGTAGCTGTACTCTCCGTCGTGTTGGTCAGTAGTTACTCCTGAAAATTCAGAATTACAACAGGTCAATGGGAGTGAAATTCGCATCGGCTGGGCAAGAAAACCAGATGGAGCCCACTTTCCAACCATTATGCATGAAGCATGTAACCGGCGATCGATATGATACTGGTAGTTTCCTGTCCCCTGCTGACGCCCCAATTCTGTTCTCTCTGGTCATTTATCGTCTTGCTGTTTGCCGGATCTTGCTGTGCGCAAATTGACCCGCATGTCTGCATGGACTACATTATTTAAGTAAATTATTAATTGTGAGTGGCGTTAGAACGGCCTGTGGTCTTGAAAGGGGCTATATAAATGCAAGGTCTAGAAGCCTGTCTTGGGCAACCATTCAAAAATCACATCACTTTCTGTTATATGCATCACACAATGTTCATCTGGTTTATTGAGCCTGCCCCACACCATGTTTATCACAACATGTGCGTTCAAACCACCAGAAACGTTGTGATCTTCGGCGGAGGCAAAAAAACTGTTGAAAAAACCAGCCCAATTCGGGGGAAAAAACTTGTAATATTCTTTCCCACCCATCTAGTCCAGGAGATTACGTTGCTCATTAATTTCCTTGCAGTATGTACCTTCTGTAAGCGGTGATCGCCACTGTACCCAGAAACAAATCCAGCTGTCTCTTGAAGGAATTCAGCGAGAGTGCAACCACCACGTGGAATGATACCTTGTTCCAGAGGTCGATTAATCCCTGGGAAAAGAACCACCTCCTGAAATCTAAGCTAGATCTAGTCCCAGACAAGTTAACTTTGTAACCCATCGTTCTGCCTAAATATTGATTTGAATTAACTCTCAGCTGCAACACTGTCTATTAACTTCATTATCTTATCAAAGTAAACCAGATTATTTGGTCTACGCTGTTCTGCTGTATAGACGCCCACCTGTTTTAATCAATCTTGATAACTAAGAAGCTTTAGATTTGGAATTAGTGTAGTGGTCCTCTTCTGCACCCTTTCCAGAGCCTCAATATCACCCAGCATGTGAGGAGACTAAACCTGATTACAGTATTTCAAGTGTGGCCTGACTAAGCACAAAGGCAAAACAATACGCCTCTTCTTATACTCAATTGTCCATAGGATGCACCACTACACCATATTTCCTCTAGCTATTGCTGACTGGCATTGCTCATGTACCTTAAAGGACGTGAGGAATGACGTGCCCAAATCTCTTTCTATCTCCATCATCTTTGATGCATTTCCCAGGACGATGTACGAATGTTGAGCATCTGCCGTGCCCACGTGCATAACACGACGCTTTTCTGAGTTATCCATCATTTTCCAGTCTTGCACGCAATCTCACGATAAGTTAAGTTTTTTTTGAGGCAGATGTGCTTCGTTCTTCTATAATTCTGCCACGCCCACAGACATTGGGATCAACTGCACGTTTTAAATTGTACCCCCAACCCCAAAATCCAGATCATTAATAAAACTATCCAGCTCCACAATAGCGTGTAAAAGACTAGCGATGCAACGCCACAGGTTTGCCCTCCCGTCCATTGCATAACATCACCCCCATGTTCTTTATTTCCGGCCAAACCTCCAGGATTGGCTGCGAGAGGCATTTCGGCGACCAAAATTTAAGGTTTTTTAATCACTAGTTGTAAAGTTAGGTATCGATCTGTTATTGCTTAGAGGAGACTGAATTCTCTGAAAATAGGGTCATTTGAAATTTCTACCTCGGCAAAATACTGGCTGGAGCGAAATTTCTTTTTCCATTGATTATAATTAAAAATTCTGGTATGACAATCGGTAGAATTAACTAAAGCAGAGGATTGTTCTGCAAAATCACTGAATTATTGATTGTTTCCTATTTTCGAAATACTATTTGATGATAAACTGACATTGTAGAGGAAGCCACTGATTGTTTCCAGTGTCTCGACTGTCAGACTCAGTTGACCAACGACAGGGCTTGGATTCAGTGTCTGTTTTTGGATCTTGTAGATTAAATCTACCCTCAGATTCTTAGACTCAGTAATAGATTTAAATTTTGCTATTAGTCTATTGCACTTTGGAATAGAATGAACAACTTGACAAGTTTGAGTGTAACTTGCGCGAAATTCTCCATCTTGTATCAATGAGTCGGAATAGGATGATCGCATTGGGTATGTTTCTGTAGCAGTGCAGATTATTCTGTGATTGTACACTGTTAGCGGAGGATTACAGACATCCATTTTCCGCCATTGTTAATTGTTCATCAGTTTATATGTAACAATCAGGGCTACTAACAAAGGACCATGCAGCTCGTTGTGGGTCGGAGCGGAAGCGATGGGCTCAACTGGCCTCCTCCTGCACTGTAAATTTCAAGGTTTCAATCTTTCTATGTTACGGCCGCCCTTAACTTCGTTATCTTCAACTTGTTCTGCTCAATGGTCATGTAAAGGGTCTTTATCTTAGCCGGAATAAAGTATATGTTGTATCATATTAAAGGACCAAAGCAATGCACAGCACTAATGTCTACATGTCTAACGGTTGCGAAACAACAGTAGGCATCTATAGTAGCGATTTATTTGTTATCCTTCATCTACAAACAAATTGCTGAACAATTAAATATCAATGAATTAAAGATGCAGAAGCTCCTTCATATAATTGGCGTTACTTCACAACATCGGCTGAACTCTGCACTCATTGGCTGTTAGTGTCTGACATGTGACGAACCATTTCAAAATTCAAGCATTCACTGCGTTATTAACGGCTAGCTACCAAATAATATGGCAGTCTGCATGATGGGCTGCAGGAAGTAATGCCATGGTCTGAGTGTCGAAGAACACGAAGTCCTTTAGCCAACAAGTTTCTGTGTCTGAATGCTTCGACTTTCTCAATCATGAGCTCTCATTTTCGCCACAACCGGAATTCTGCCAGACCAACAAGTTAGGGGAATAATTCCCAACACCAAGCGCATCAGCCCCACAATGCAGTAAACTCAACAAATTGTTCAATTTAGAACACAAGATCACTGACTAAGATTTGTATTTTTTATATAGTGGCCCTCAAATTCAGGACTCACCTGTCTGCAATGATTTTCTACAGACACGGGAAGACATTGGAAAAGCCGGTTTTCAGCATACAATGCACATACGCTGAAAACTGGCTTTCCTGATCTACCGAGCTGGAGCTTGACAGACCCGCCACATCTCCGAAGCAAGGACATTTGCATGTGCAGGATTGCCTTATTTAACCATGTCTTGCTCAAAAATTTCCTCAAAATTCTTGCGCCTGTTAAAAGCAGGTGCATAGTCTAATGTTACACGTTTAAGAGTTTACAAACTCGCAAATAGGTTGTAAAATTACATTTAAAAAACACATTTTCTTGTTACAAACTCTCTCCACTATGGTAAGTTTATAATTAAGCATAATTTTAAAACTATTTTGAAAAATCGTAAAAAGATATTGTTTTTACATTTTTAAACAGCTTTACTTTAACTTATTAAAATATGTAATCCATTTTCTACCTTTTATTATTGGTTATATGTTTTGGGGACTGCTTCTCATTCATAATAATGGGAACTCCAACTTACGGCGTTCCTATTATTATGACTGAGAATAACTATATCTGATTGGCTGCCCAGAGCCAGGTGACACCAGCTGCATGGCTATGAAAGTCCCAATGTGCACGTACTGCGACGCACAGTTAGAGGAGGCCTCAGTATGGGGATCTCGCGTGGGTGCTGCAGCTTCAGTTCGGTGCGCTTCTTTTTTCTAGAATCCTGTAGAACGCACGCGTGAAGGAGAAACCGGTATTTCTGACCCACTGACATTTACGACCACCTGACGCCTCAAAGCGATTTGCAAACATTGAAAAACTGCTGGAGTGTTGTAACTTTTGTAATGTGAGAAACAATTGAAACAAATGTCAGTGCAAATCGGATCTTAGGTCTGTTCTGAGCAATAACTCTGTGCAGGAATACCTGAAGAGCCAAATTCTATGTTAGATTTTACTTTAAAGCGTTTAGTTGTTATTTTGTTTTCACTTCAAAGTGGCATTAAGCTGCCATCGTGATTTATAACTGTGTAATTTAGATGTATCAATTTACATTGATAACCATCGTGTCATGTTTGGAGTGAGTTACAGGGCAGCGTGTACGATTATCAAATGTTGCACTGAGGAAGGGAAGATACTGATTGTGCGAAGCGGACCTGGGATCTTGAAATACCTTTGTGAGATATGGGCTCACAGTGAAGAGCTGAGATGCAGAGAATGATACAAAATCTTGTGAACAATCCGGGAGGCCTCCTGCCCCAATAACCACTAACAGCGACGTGAGAAAGAATTTGTTTTCCCTATAAGACTCAATTTAGTGATTGTAGAAAGTAGAGCAGTGTTTTTGTTTAAGGTGAATGCATCACATCATTTGCATCAATCGATATTTTTAATCATCAAGCTGCATTACGAATTATAATAAATTGCTAAATGTTGAACTTATACTACAACAGCGACGGACCATTCCCAGAACATCAGCAATATTCTGTGAGAAATACCTCTGGTAGGTTCACCGCAAATCTTGCTAGTCTATCTTTGGAGACGGGTTCTTATATTCAGCCAAACTTTCCAATCTAGATGCTTAGAAAAGTGTTTGACTCCCAGAATTCACCAGTTCAGGTTGACTATCTCTCCTGGCTGGACTGAAAGTCTCAGAATCCAGCAGTGTCACAGTGTCTTTTATTCCGACTGAATAACAATTTTTTAGTGCAGCATCAGCGCTTCCACTGCTGCTCTTTCATCGAGTAAAGTATTGGTCAGCAACGTACGTCTGACAAGCAGGAAAGTGTGACAGACTATATCATCAAGCAGAAATAACACTTATTTTAAAGACACATTCCAATATCTGAGTACTTTTTAAAACAACAAACAATAATTGGCTGGGTTATGTTACCGGCCTCCGATGCTCTCTGCTAAATGTTCTGCATTGCGTCCATCTAGACGATACTTAACGGCCAAGTGCAGCGAAGGTTCACAGACTAATTCCCGGGATGACAGGACTGACATATGAAGAAAGACTGGATGGACCAAGCTATAGTCAATGGAATTTAGAACACTGAGAGGGGATCACAAATAAACAATTATCATTCTGACGGGATTAGACAGCTTTAGATGCAGAAAGAATGTTCTCGGTGTTGGGGAGGTCCAGAACTGGTCCACAACCTAAGGATAAGCGTTAAGCCATTTAGGACCGAGATGTGGAGACACTTCTTCACTCAGAGAGTTGTGAGCATGTGCAAGTTTCTACCACAGAAAGTTGTTGAGGCCATTCGTTAGATATATTCAAAAGGGAGGTAGATGTTGTCCTTACTGCTAACGGGAACAAGGAGTCTGGAGAGAAAGCAGGAATGGGGTGCAGATGTGCATGATCAACCATGATCATGTTAAATGGTGGTGCAGGTTCGAAGGACCGAATGGACTACTCCTGTATCTATTTTCTCTGCTTATGTGTTTCTATGTAAGTGCCAAATGCAAAACACTTCCATTCCATTATTAAACGTTTAAGGTTGAGAGAAATCAAATTGTTCACTAGAGCTTCCAAACATTAACATATATTTCGTATTCATTTAAAGCTTCCCGCCCTTTACCAGATAACAATACGGACACAGCAAAAGCACGAAGTGTCCAGTTTAACCTGTATATACCTCCTCGCTTATATCTGGTGTCTTGTACCAAAATTGGGAGTGCTGTGTAACAGACTGAGCAAGCAAAAGCCTCACATACTCATACTCACAATTTAATACCTGTCTGCCGATGTCCCAGATCAACTCTCTCCTTGGTATATCCTTTCTTACCACAAGGAAAAAGCCAAAGTGCTATACAGTCGGGAGGTAGTGGCCCTGTGGATCATTAGCATTGCTGCCGTTTGAGCTTGAAATTTCATGGTATCAGTTAAATCGTGGGCAATGAAGCTGCCTTCTGATTACCAACTTCCGTCCTGTTTCAGCTGACGAATCGATGTTGACCACAGTGAATTTAATGTAAATTACCAAGAGTGGGTCGGCAGCATCCATGCCGGTGATCTGGGTGGGTCCAGAAGGAGATAGTGGCTACACTGGGCTGACGTCAGCTGGTGCGGAAACCAACACGAGAGAAAAACATCCTTGATCTGATCCGCACCAATCTACCTGTCAAAGATACAACTGTCCATGAGAGTAGTGTTAGAAGTGACCACTAAACAGACGTGGAGATTAAGCCCCATCCTTACACTGAGGGCATAATCCATCATGCTGTGTGGCACTACTACTGTGAGAAATGGGATAGATTCAGATCAGATCGAGCAACACAAAACTGGACCACTATGGGGTGCAGTTTGCAGCAGCAGAATTATATTGCTCCACAATCTGTAACATTATGGACCATCAGATCCCTCACTGCACCATTAGCATTAAGCCTGGCAACCAAACCTGTGTCAATGACGAGTGCAGAATAGCATGCACCAGGAGCAGCAGCAGGCCTACCTGATAATGAGGTGCGAAACTATTGAACCTGCAACAAAAGTCTACACAGTGGAAGGAGCATGCAAAAGACTGATCTAACCAGTCCCTTAACCAAGGAATCAGATAAAGGCTGTGCAGTCCTGCCTCACAGAGCCATGAATGTTGGTGGGCACGTGAACAACTAGGGGAGGCGGAGGGTCCGTGAATATCCCCATCTGCAATGATGATGGAGCCCAGAACGCAAGTCCAAAGACGAGCCTGAAGCGTTTGCAACCATCTTTAGATAGAAGTGCCGAGTGCATTATTCACGTCGGTCTCCCCCTGAGGCCCCCACGAACACAGTTGCCAGCCTTCAGACAATTCAAGTCACACCACGCAGTGTGAATACTGGAAAGTCTTCACTCCAGATTCACTTACTAAATAAACAAAATTATAATCAATACATAATGGTCGTAGTTAGAGATTTAAAACGTAACACTGTAATTGCTTCACATAATTAGATGCAAATTTATTGTGAAATAATCTGGATAGCCCTGGTTTTTGAGGGAGATGTACATAAACTAAAGGCGCCTGGGTCCTACTTGACCAATATTTAAAAAGACTATTTCAGCATTTCTTCTAAAAAAAATAGCTGCCTGTAACACAACAAGGCCAGCTTGGCAAGAATCCAGATATCCTGCTAAAGGACAAAAAGTAAGTCAGAGCACAGCCACAACGAAATCATAATTGTTCACTTCCCAGGCGAGATAAATGATGGGCAAGACATAATTTCCCATTTGTCTTAGACGCTGGTACGGAGTGAAACACAGAGGGTGTAATGAGAACCATTGGGGTCATGAGAGTGATCGGCTGACAGTGGCAGGCAGGATTAGTGAGCATATGGCATCTCTCTATTTGTGTATTTCAATTAAGGATTTAGCCCCTCAATGGCTTTACTGGTCTCCATAAACTTTTATGTGAGGAGAACGTATAAGAGGGCTCTCTTCTATATAAGTGTTGTAGAGAGATTCGGCAAAAAATCTTGGATATATCCACAGATGGTGCAAGGAGGGACGGGCTGGAGGAGGGACCACATGTAAGACACTGACCTTAAACAGAGGCTAAAAAACCCATGGGGTGGGGGGAGGGGTTTGTACATGGAGATCGTAACGGTTCTACCGAAGCCATAACGGTTAATATAGCACTTTATTGCGCCTTGGTAGCTACTGCTCAGATACAATAATGTATCAGGTCTTGCTTACACTGAATAAACTGTACTCACTCTCACCAAAAGATTAAGGCGCTTCTTTCCGAGCATAACAGTAAAAGGGGTAATTGGCACAGACTCAGAAATTCAACACCTCATGGAAACACGATTTGTAAGAAAAACCTGAAATATACGGGTCCCGATAGCATCCCGCTTGTAGTGCTGAAGACTTGTGCACCAGAACTAGGCCCACCTCTAGCCAAGCTGTTCGAGAAAAACTAAAACCCTTGCATCTAACTGAAAACATGAATACTTAGCTAGGTATGTCATGTCCACATAAAACAAGCCAAGTTAAATCCGGCGAATTGCCGCCCATTCAGCCGATTCTCAATCATCAGCAAAGTAATGGCAGGTTCCGTCGACCAGTGCTATCAAGTGGCACTTCCTCATCAATATCCTGCTCGCCGATGTTCAGTTGTGGTTCTGCCCGCACTATTCAGTTCTACAGCTCAGTACATTCTTGCTCCAATAGTTTTCAAGAGAGCTAAATTCGAGGGATAATGTGAGAGTGTCTCCCCTTGTCATCAAAACAGAATATGAACAAGTGTTGCATCAAGACGCACGAGAAACATTGAAAGCAGTGGGAAATAGTAGGTATAACGTCCATTAGATCCACCAGCACAAAGGCAGATGGCTGTGGTTATTTGATGTCAAACATCTAAGCCCCAATACATCTCTGCAGGAATTCCTAGGCCCAACCAACTTCAGGTGCATCATCAATGATCTTCGCTCCATCATCAAGGGAAAAGTGAGGAATATCGCTCATGATTGCACAGTGTCCTGATTACTTCGAAACTCCTCAGATAACGAAGCAGCTATGCCCGAATGCAGCAAGACTTCGAAACATCCAGGACTGAGTTGCTAATAGTCAAATAAGATACATTCTACACAAGTGAAGGACAATGATGCTCTACAACAAGCGAGAGTATAACCACCGCCCTATGAAATCCAACAGCATTACCTTGGCCGCATCCTACAAAATCAACCTCTGCTGGTCCCCATTGATCAGAAGCATGACTGGACCAGCTACATAAATAGAGTTGCGAAAGGAGCAGGTGACTGGCTGTATATTCGATGACGTGTGATTCACATACCGACTCACCAATGCCTTTCCTCCACCGACAAGGCACAAGTCAGCAATATGATGGTATACTCTCCACTTGCCTGGATGAGTGAAGCTCCAAAAACAAGCAAGAAGATCGACATCATCTTGGACAAAGCAGCACGCTTGATTGGCGCACCATCGACCACGTTAAACAGTAACTTCCTTTATCACTAGCGCCAATTTGCTGCATTGTGTACCATCTGTAAACACATTGCAGCAACGAGACAAAGCTTCTTCGACAGAAACTCCCAAAGATGCGACCTTTACCACATCGAACAATAAGGACTATGGACACTTGGGAAGAACGCCATCTCCACATACTCCTCCAAGTGACACACCATCGGGACTTGGAATAATATTGCCATTCCTTGATTGTCACTGGGCTAATATCGTGGAACTCTGCACCGAAGAACACTGGAAGTACCTTCACCACACGGTCTACAGCGGTTCACGATGGCAGTTCAACACTGAATTGTTAACTTCAAATAGGATTATGCAATAAATGCTGATATGGCCAACGAAGCCATAATTCCATGAATGGATAAGCAAAACTGTTTTTAAAATAGTAAAGCTCACCGAAATTACCTATTTAGGAGACTATCAATTGTGCAACTATGTTTTTGTTTTGCAGCAGTGTATGGATGATCATGAGGTGCTCCTGTGTGAACGGCTCTATGACTCGGAATTTCCTGTTCAGTTCAATTAATTACAATTGCTACATTCCTGGCACACAATGCTACAGCGGAAATGAACGCGATGAATCTCAGGCCACCGAACAGCTTTAAAGGGAAATGTAATATTAAGGCCCCACAGCAAGATAGGATCCAAGTAGAAACCCTTAACCCTGCTGCTGAAAGGGGTTCAACGATTCATTTCTCCAGAAGTTAACGCCTGCATTACAGGCAAGGAAAGAGGTTGATTCAACGACGCGATGGAAAAGAGGAGTTTCTCCAAGACCTGTATTTTTTTATTCACACATGGACTAGAGCTATTTAGACTGGCCATCGAAAGTCGGTAACTTTTGAGAAAACTAACAATCATTTTAAATAGTCCTATCAATGTATAACCTCAGGCTGGTGTCAGTGTTGTTATTAATGCTTAGCATCTTTTGGTGCTGATTTACAGAGAAGCATGGAATTCGCTTTGCAACCTTTTCTACTTAACTTTGTTAAGCAAATCTATCCGTCAGTGATGTGCTACTGAATCGATAGATAACTAATCACATGTCTTCCCGCTTTTTAATCGCCATTGTGTCCAATCTTAAATTTAGGCTGTGTTTGGTTACAGTGAAATAGCTTTTAATAGATGGCATGTGGTCTTGTTTTTTGCTTACTGGTTTTGCAAGAAAGAGTAAATTCACTCACTCAGCAGCTTAAGTAATACCGAATCAACAGTTAGTAATTTAGATCGGAACTGTGTTAAGGGTTCGACAGTTTGGGAACCGAATGAAGGATCATTCATTCCTGGATCTCTACTAGGAAAACCCAAGTCAATTCCTTGCTAAGTACATAAGGGAGGGAAATAAGTTGGAGAGGCGGGAGTCTGGGGTCGGAGGCCTATAAAAGGCCCAGCAGCAGCGAGAGGCGGCGGCAGTTGGTGAGGCGCAAGTCCGAGGTCGGAGGCCTATATAAGGCACAGCGACTGCGAGATGCGTACTTGTACAGCTACAGGGTGAAAGCAAAAAAGAAGTAGAAAGAAACAGAATTTTGATGTCACAGCCAAGGGGGTAAGTGATTGGCTGCTGATTGGTGAGTAGTTTTTCTTTCTTCTCTTCTATAACAGTGAGTAAACTTTAGCATTCTTGTTGCTAAGGGTTAAGTCACGTCAGGAGAGCTCGGTCAGGTGTTATGCTCCTCCTGTACCATGTGCTAATTCAGCTACGACTCCAGTCTCGCTGACGACAACGTGTGCGGGAAGTGTATCCGCCTCGAGTTCCTGACGGACCGCATTGCGGAGTTGGAGCCGAGGGTGGATTCACTCTGGAGCATCCACGATGCTGAGAATGACGTGAGTATCACATGTAGCGAGTTGGTCTTACCGCAGATGAACAGTCTACAGCCAGATATGGAATGGAAGACCATCAGGAAGAGCAGTGCAAGGAAGGTATTGCAGGTGTCCCCTGTGGTCATCCCCCTGCAAAACAGATACACTGTTTGAGTGCTGTTGAGGGGGATGACTCATCAGGGGAGGGCAGCAGCAGCCAAGTTCATGGCACCGTCGCTGGCTCTGTTGCACAGGAGGGCAGAAAAAATAGTAGGAGAGCAATAGTGATAGGGGATTCAATTGTAAGGGGAATAGATAGGCGTTTCTGCGGCCGCAACCGAGACTCCAGGATGGTATGTTGCCTCCGTGGTGCAAGGGTCAAGGATGTCTCTGAGCGGGTGCAGGACATCCTAAAATTGGAGGGAGAACAGCCAGTTGTTGTGGTGCACATTTGTACCAACGACAGAGGAAAAACAAGGGATGAGGTCCTACGAAACGAATTTAAGGAGCTAGGAGCTATATTAAAAAGTAGAAACTCAAAAGTAGTAACCTCGGGATTTCTCCCAGTGCCACGTGATAGTCATAGTAGGAATCGCAGGATAGCACAGATGAATACGTGGCTTGAGCAGTGGTGCAGCAGGGAGGGATATAAATTCCTGGGGCATTTCAACCGGTTCTGGGGGAGCTGGGACCAGTACAAACCGGATGGTCTGCACTTGGGCAGGACCGGAACCAATGTCCGAGGGGGAGTGTTTGCGAGTGCTGTTGGGGAGGAGTTAAACTAATATGTCAGGGGGATGGGAACCATAGCAGGGAGACAGAGGAAAACAAAAAGGTGACAAAATCAAAAGACAGAAAGGAGATGAGGAAAAGTGGAGGGCAGAGAAACCCAAGACAAAAAACAAAAAGGGCACTGTACAGCAACATTTTTAAAAGACAAAGGGTGTTAAAAAAACAAGCCTGAAGGCTTTGTGCCTTAATGCAAGGAGTATCCGTAATAAGATGGATGAATTAACTGTGCAAATAGATGTTAACAAATATGATGTGATTGGGATTACGGAGACTGGCTCCAGGATGATCAGGGCTGGGAACTCAACATCCAGGGGTATTCAAAATTCAGGAAGGATAGAATAAAACGAAAATGAGGTGGGGTAGCATTGCTGGTTAAAGAGGAGATTAATGCAATAGTTAGAATGGACATTCGCTTGGATGATTAGGAATCTATATGGGTAGAACTGCAGAACACAAAAGGTCAACAAACGTTAGTGGGAGTTGTGTACAGACTTCCAAATAGTAGTAGTGATGTTGGGGAGGGCATCAAACAGGACATTAGGGGTGCATACAATAAAGGTGCAGCAGTTATCATGGGAGACTTAAATATGCACATAGATTGGGCTAACCAAACTGGAAGCAATACGGTGGAGGAGGACTTCCTGGAGTACAGAACGGATGGTTTTCTGGATCAATATGTCGAGGAACCAACTAGGGGGGAGGCCATCTTAGACTGGGTGTTGTGTAATGAGAGAGGATTAATTAGCAATCCCGTTGTGCGAGGCCCCTTGGGGAAGAGTGACCATAATATGGTGGAATTCTGCATTAGGATGGAGGATGAAGCAGTTAATTCAGAGACCATCGTTCAGAACTTAAAGAAGCGTAACTTTGAAGGTATGAGGCGTAAATTGGCGAGGAATGATTGGCGAATTAAACTTAAGGGGTTGACTGTGGATGGGCAATGGCAGACATTTAGAGACCGCATGGATGAACTACAACAATTGTACATTCCTGTCTGTCGTAAAAATAAAAAAGGGAAGGTGGCTCAACCGTGGCTATCAAGGGAAATCAGGGATAGTATTAAAGCCAAGGAAGTGGCATAAAAAATGGTCAGAAATAGCAGTGAACCCGAAGACTGGGAGAAATTTAGATCTCAGCAGAGGAGGACAAAGGATTTGATTAGGGCAGGGAAAATGGAGTACGAGAAGAAGCGTGCAGGGAACATTAAGACGCATTGCAAAACTTTCTATAGATATGTAAAGAGAAAAAGATTAGTGAAGACAAATGTAGGTCCCCTGCAGTCAGAATCAGGGGAAGTCATAACGGGGAACAAAGAAATGGCGGGCCAATTGAACAAGTACTTTGGTTCGGTATTCACTAAGGAGGACACTAACAACCTTCTGGATATAAGAGGGGTCAGAGGGTCTAATAAGGAGGAGGAACTGAGGGAAGTCCTTTTTAGTCGGGAAATTGTGTTGGGTAAATTAATGGGATTGAATGCCGATAAATCCCCAGAGCCTGATGGACTGCATCCCAGAGTACTTAAGGAGGTGGCCTTGGAAATAGCGAATGCATTGACAGTCATTTTCTAACATTCCATTGACTCTGGATCAGTTCCTATCGAGTGGAGGGTAGCCAATGTAACCCCACGTTTTAAAAAAGAGGGAGAGAGAAAACACGGAATTATAGACCGGTCAGCCTGACATCGGTAGTGGGTAAGATGATAGAATCAATTATTAAGGGTTTCATAGCAGCGCATTTGGGAAGAGGTGACATGATAGGTTCAAGTCCGCATGGATTTATGAAAGGGAAATCATGCTTGACAAATCTTCTAGAATTTTTTGTGGATGTTTCCAGTCGAGTGGACAAGGGAGAACCTGTTGATGTGGTATATTTGGACTTTCAGAAGGCTTTCGACAAGGTCCCACACAAGAGATTAATTTGCAAAGTTAAAGCACATGGGATTAGGGGTAGAATGCTGACATGGATTGAGAACTGGTTGTCAGACAGGAAGCAAAGGGTAGGAGTAAATGGGTACTTTTCTGAATGGCAGGAGGTGACTCGTGGTGTACCGCAAGGTTCTGTGCTGGGGCCGCAGCTGTTGCTGCAGAGCGAATTGGATGGGTTAGGTGAGTGGGAAAATGCATGGCAGATGAAGTATAATGTGGATAAATGTCAGGTTATCCACTTTGGTGGTCAAAACAGAGAGACAGACTATTATCTGAATGGTGACAGATTAGGAAAAGGGGAGGTGCAACGAGATCTGGGTGTCATGGCACATCAGTCATTGAACGTTGGCATGCAGGTACAGCAGGTGGTTAAGAAAGCAAATGGCATGTTGGCCTTCACAGCGAGGGGATTTGAGTGCAGTGGCAGGGAGGTGTTGCTACAGTTGTAAAGGGCATTGGTGAGGCCACACTTGGAGTATTGTGTACAGTTTAGGTCTCCTAACCTAAGGAAGGACATTCTTGCTATTGAGGGAGTGCAGCGAAGGTTCACCAGACTGATTCCCGGGATGGCGGGTCTGACCTATCAAGAAAGACTACATCAACTGGGCTTGTATTCACTGGAGTTCAGAAGAATGAGAGGGGACCTCATAGAAACGTTTACAATTCTGATGGGTTTAGACAGGTTAGATGCAGGAAGAATGTTCCCAATTTTGGCGAAGTCCAGAACCAGGGGTCACAGTCTAAGGATAAGGGGTAAGCAATTTAAGACCGAAATGAGGAGGAACTTCTCCACCCAGAGAGTGGTGAACCTGTGGAATTCTCTACCACAGAAAGTTGTTGAGGCCAATTCACTAAATATATTCAAAAAGGAGTTAGATGTCGTCCTTATACTAAGGGGATCAAGGGGTAAGGTGAGAAAGCCTGAATGGGGTACTGAAGTTGCATGTTCAGCCATGAACTCATTGAATGGCGGTGCAGGCTAGAAGGGGCTAATGGCCTGCTCCTACACCTATTTTCTATGTTTATTTGTTTCTAAGTATTCGTCCGATTCCTCAGCATATATCTGCCAAGATACCTAAAGTCAGCTTTCCAACAATGGGATCTCCAGGACTTGGTAAATACTTAGATTCACAATACGGGAGGTGCCATGCATTTGATGCTATCTCTGTGTCCCTTCAAAATAACACAATGAGAATCGATTGTTAGTACTTCAACAGAATGCATATAACTGGATTGCCAGATTTTCATTTATTAAATTATTGACATGTGCCAAAGACTGTACACTTAAAACTTACAGGATAAATATTGACCTGAACATTATAATGTTAAATAATAGAGTTGTTATTCTTGCCTGCTAAGCTATGGTACATGCAGTGACAGGAGAAGTCATTTTAAAAGTGAGTTTTTGATGTTGTTCGCTACTTTCAGGATAACTTGAGGCTTTCTTCTGCATCAATCTTGATTGTCAAACTGCCAGCGTCGAGCTTGATCAGTTTACCACCAAGATTGCATTTGTTACGCAGGAGATAGAGATTGCAGTCTTTTTACAGCTGAGTAGGTTGTGATGCTTTCAAACAGCAATAAATATTACTTGATATACTTTCGATTACATAATTTTTAGGGGCAGATAATAGGTTTGTTGTGAATGACACTACTGGTAATTCAATAAATAGCATACAGAATATGGTTTCTCAATGAGCTGAAATTTACCGCTCACTCCTAACTCCAAATTTCACGTTTTTTACATGTCGATCATTAGGATTGAACTCTATACCACGGAGAATAACTTGAGCAAACAAATTGTCCATTGTCTTCATAACCTAAAAAGTGACATTGGATGGCTTGCAGGTAACCGCTTTTCTGAAGATAAAAGGTAAGATTTCCTGTAATGTCATCATAACTGGAAAAGTGATATTCTGTTGCTGACCTGTGTGTACTATCTCCTGCCGAAGAATTATTTCCGTGATTAGCTTACCAAAAGGGAACTCACATTCTAAATTGGGTAAGCCCAACACTTCCTGTAATAACAATAACGCGTTAGGTTTGAACTCTATCCTTCTGATATTCCAAGAACCATTCACGAACAAAGGGGAGATCAGGAACTGGCAGAGGGACTGTAATGTGTCAGAGCAAGGGACCGACAGAAATTAAGGGAACCAGAAGAGAGGCGGCCATGACAAAAAAGATAGCCGGTAGAGTAGAATACATCAATAGATGAAGAGAGTCCAATATGAATTAATAAAATATCAATCATATTTTGTTTTCAGCTTTTAATTACTGATTCGAGAAATGATAATAACAATGATTCGAGGAAATAGTTAAAGGAAGAGAATGCATCAGTTTCATACATGAATTGGTTAACGTACTTATGATGCGTTTTATGTAATCTTGAATTGTTGAATATACATAGCAATTCAAGAAAAATCTTCAAACTGAAGAAAGAGATTTAGGTAAGACTGGAGTGGCCCGCAAGTGAGGTCATGGGCTGGAACTCGACGTCAGCTTGTGAATAAGCTGAAAATTCTCCACATGCACAAATGCTGGGAGGTTCTCCATCGAACAGATCAGGTTCAGAGGAGAGGTGATTGAGTTGTTCAAAATTAAAAGGGGCTTGAGTAAATGAGGACAAATTGCGTCCGCTATCAGTAGGGTTTGTAAACAGAGATCACAAATTTAAGGTATTTCGCAAAAGAACCATGGGGAAATTGGATTGTTTTAACTCGGTGATTTGTACTGATCGAGAATGCACTGCTCAACTTTTTGTTGGAAGCAGATTCAATAAAAAAGAAATATCTGCGTTTATATAGCGCCTTTCCACTAACCGAGGACGCCTTAATGCGCAATATAGCCAAGTAATTACTTTTGAAACGGAGTAAATATTTTAATATTGGAAATGTTTCAGTCAATGTGTGCACAATAACGTCCCGCAAACAGCAATGAAATGAGCACCATGTAAAAAATGTTGGATAAGGGATACATGGTGAGCAGAATACTGTGGAGAACTCCGCTGCCCGTCTTCGAATCAATAGCATAGCATGTGATATGTACACCAGAGAAGGTAGAAGAGCCTCAGTCACGTTTCACGCGAAGGAATCAGTTCTGACGATGTCGTACACACTCAGTGCTGCACTGAGCTGTCAGCTTAGATTTTCGGTCCAGGTTTCTCGAGAGGGACTTTAACCGTCGACCATTTGACTCAGAGATTGTGATGATGGAGACACAGGTGACACGTTTTTAAAATAATTGCTTTTAAAATGAAATTGGATACATAATTGGGAAACTAAATGTTTGATCAGCCATGATCTCATTGAATGGTGGAAAAAACTTGGGCGGGGCGGGTGCTGCGGATAAGTGGCCTCCTCCTCTTCCTATGTACCTATGTTGGAGAATCTATGGGAAAGGAGTCGAGCCGTTGGAATAATTGCCTTCCTATACCACAGAACTGGAAGAAATACGATAGGCTGAATGGCTTAGGTCTGTGCTCTATCATTCTAAGCATCTTGTATTGCGCGTGATCTTCTGCCCATTCAAAGGAATGATATCTCAGGAAACACATCTGCAATCTGCTAATAAACCACAATGTGTGCACATGAGACTCCGGCAGTGGTGTTTGGAATTTAAATATATTTATTCATGCTAAAAAGAATGACAGGCACCACAAGTCCAATAATTAAATAGGGGTAATATTTTCCCAATCTTCTTCGCTGCAATGCTCCACCTCGAACTCAACAAGCTCCCCGCCTGAGTGGAATTCAACTGTAGAAGCAGTGGGAACCTATACAACCTTGGTGGTCTCTAGACCAGATCCAAGACCGATCCATCCTCTGTCATTCAGCATCAGTATGTGGACGACGCTTGCGTCTGCGCACATTCAGAGACTGAACTCCAAGTCATAGTCAACATTTTCACTGAGGTGTACGAAAGCATGGTACTAACACTAAACATCCGTAAATCAAAGGTCCTCCACCAACCTGACCCCGAGACACAGCACTCCTCCCGAATCATCAAGATCCAGGCGCCGCCCTGGAAAACGTGGACAAGTTTCCATGCTTTCGGAGCCTATTATCAACAAGGTCAGACATCGACGACAAGATTCAACATTGCCTCCAATACGCCAGCGCAGCCTTCGGCCGATTTTGGAAGAGAGTTTTCAAAATCACACATTCATATCTGGCATCAAACTCGTGGTCTACAGGACTGCAGATATACCCGTACTCTTGTATGACTCAGAGACGTGCACCATATACAGTAGACACCTCAAGTCACTGGAGAAATATCACCACCGATGTCTCTGCAAGAACCTGCAAATCCTCTGGGAGGACAGACGCATCAACGTCAGTGTTCTTGATGAGGCCATCATCCCCAGCTTCGAAGCACTGACCACGTTTGACCAGCTCCGTTGGGTTGGCCACATTGTTCACATGCCTGACACAACACTCCGAAAGCAAGCGCTCTACTCGGAACTTCAACACGGCAAGCGGGCACCAGATGGGCAGAGGAAACGATTCAAGGACACCCTCAAAACCTCCTTCATAAAATGCAACATCCTCACCGAAAGCTGGAAATCCCTGGCCAAACACTGTCCTAAGTGGAGGAAGAGCATCTGACAATGCGCTGAGCACCTCGAGTCTCTTCGCCGAGTGCATGCAGAAACCAAGCACAGGCAGCAGAAGGAGTGTGCGGCAAAGCAGACTTCCATCCCCCCCCCACCCTTTCCTTCTGCGACTGTCCCAGCTGCGACAGAGACTGTAATTACCGTATTTGACTGTTTAGTCGGCTAAGAAAATGCTTTTAGAGCGGCTGTATGTCTTCCTCGACTTCGAGGGACTGCCGATGATGATGATGAAGATATGGGTACAGACACAGATTTTTCAGAATACAAGGTATCTAACAGGTAGATTAAGTGGTCGAAATAAAACGTTTAATTTGTGTTGAGTACAGTTGAAGTGAATCATCGAAGGGTTGATTGTTGGAACGGCAGCAATCAAGCGATTTTTAACTCTAATTGAGCCACATAATATGGGCATGTGAATCCACGCACACAAGCACCGCGAGATAAATGAATGATGGGTGACAGGAATGTAGCTTTAATGTCTTCGTTTTATTTCCTCAATTAGAGAAGATTCCTGTGGAAATAATCCCAATATTTAAATTAAGCCTAGGAGAGATTTGTGGATGAGCATCTGGGAGAGGATCAATGTAACCTTTGTTCGAGGCACAATGTGTCATATTTAGCTAACCTGCTGTAGTCTTTGAAACACCTGTAGGGCGGGGCAAATGCAGTGAATGCTCTAGTCGGATTTTAACGAAGCAGTGGACAAGGTTCAACATCTACAAAGGGTGTGGAATTATGGGGTGGTGTAGGGTGCGCAATGTGGCACTGCACAGAGAGCTAATTAGAAAATGACAGCAACCTATCGACAAATGGGAACATGTAAGGGACGGGTCACATTTCTAAAGCTGGGATTATCCTTAATACCAGTTTGTTTGTAATGTTGTGTTTAATAGAATCTCAAGGGAATAAGGGTATATTAGAAAATAAACAATAACAATTATGCCAACTGCAGCAACACGTTGAAACCATAGTAACGTATTGGGTGGGAGTTGATCATTTCATCCGAATTCTCTCGACTGGGTGCTTTCATAGAGCAATCAAAATCAAGCTGCACTCTACTCCTCACTCACCACAATCAATTATGTTATTTGCTTCATCTTGTTATCCATTTTACCTTCACTATTCTCTGAATCCAAATAGTGCAAGCTCTACAATCTTTTACATAAACAAATGTCCGCTTACCACTCTGCTCAGCCCTTTGTGACAACTTTGAGGTCATCACTCTTTATAGTTGACAATTCAGCTATACAGAATGATCCCTCCCTCTTTAATGTGACAAAAGTATTCATAAGAACATTAGAAATAAGAAATCGGAGCAGCAGTAGACCAGACGGTCCCTCGCGCCTTATCCACAATTTAATACGATCATGGTTGATCTGATCATGGACTCAGTTCCACTTCCCTGCCCGCTCACCATAACCCCTTATTCCGTTATCGGTTCTGAAATTGTCAATCTCTGTATTAAATGTATCAATGACCGAACTTCCACAGCTCTCTGAGGCAGCGACTGCCACAGATTTACAATCCTCTAAGAGAAGGAATTCCTCCTTATCTCAGTTTTAAATGGGCGGTCCCTTATTCAAAATTATGCCCACTCGTTGTCGTCTCATTATCAGTGAAAACATCCTCTCTGCATCCACTTTGTGAAGCCCCCTCATAATCTTATACGTTTTGATAAGATCACCTCTCATTTATCTGAAATCCAATGAGTAGAGGAGCAACCGACTTAACATTTCCTCATAACTCTATCCCTCATTTCCGGAATCAACCTAGCGAATCCTCGCTGAACTGCCCCCAAAGCAAGTATATCCTTTCTTAAATATGGAAAACAAAACTGTAACCTTTTTTATTTCATGAACCAGGAGCCCCAGGTCACGCTGTACTACAGCACTTTGCAATTTGTCTCCTTTTAAATAATAACTTGATCTTCGATTTTTTTACTGTGACATTTTCGAACATTACACTGCATCTGCCAAATTTCTGCCGACTCACTTAGCCTGTCTATGCACTTTTGCAGGTATTTTCTGTTCTCCTCACACATTGCTTTATCTGCCATCTTTGTATCATCAGCAATCTTGGATACATAACACTCGGTCTCTTCATTCAAGTCGTTAATATAGACTGTAAATAGCTGGTGACCCAGCAATGTTCACTGCTGCACCCACTATTTATTGATTGCCAGCCCGAGAATGAACCATTTATCCCGACGCTCTGTTTTCTGTTAGTTAGCCAATCTTCTATCCATGCTAATATATTACCCTCAATCCCATGAACTTTTATTTTCTGCAGTAACCTTTTATGTGGCACCTAGTCAAATGCCTTCTGAATGTCCAAATACACCACACCCACTGGTTCTCCTTAATCCATCTTTTCGTTACAACCTCATATAATTCCAACAAATTTGTCAAACAAATAAATCCATGATGACTCTGCCTGACTGAATTAAGCTATTCCAAATGTCCTGCTACTGCTTCTTAATAATGGACTCCAACATTTTCGCAACCACAGATGTTTGGCTAACTGGTCTATCGTTTCCTGCTTTTTATCTGCCTCCTTTTTTAAGTTGGGGCGTTACATTTGCAGTATTCCAATCCGATGCGACTTCCCCAGGATCCAATGAATGTTGGTAAGTTACAACGAATGTATCCACTATCCCTGCTACTACTCGTAAAACACCAGGATGCAAGCCAATCAGATCCAGGAGATTTATCCATCTTTATTCGCATTATCTTCCTGAGAATTTTTTAAAACCTCATGTAACCCTTAGATTTGTTCGGTTCAGAAAAAAAGCTCAATATGATGATTGCAGTCCTGATCCATGAAACTGTTCTTGGATATATTCAATGCTCGCTCTTTGTGGATTTTTTTGACCTGAAGGCCTTTAGGCGACCGAAACTGTACCTGCTATTCTAATGTTGGCCGCTGCAAAACTTTGTAATTATTCATAATAATCTGTTTATACTTGCTTTCTATTATTATGACTATAAAATATACATTTCTGTTGGCTTTATTACGGACGGGTCCACCTACAAAAGCGCTTTGTCGACATGATGTAATTGGATCCTTGATCTCGCTGTAACATCCACTCTTCAGCTCATTTCCGTTGAGAGACTGATTCGATTCCTTGGCATTTCTCGTAGTTTGAGGTGAGACCACCGATGGACAATTTGTTAGGGATTCATATAGTGGTGAACAAGGAAACGGCAGAGATTTAAACACGGTTTTTTGATTGACTTCAAGGTACAGGACACAAAAAGTATTCCAGATTAGTGGGGAAATGAGCGGATAGTTCAAGTGAGGAATGTAAACTAATTAATATCGGTAGACAAATACTACTATGAAAAGAATGGGACTAATAGCTGGCAAGTACCCTGGATCTGATGGGTGACATTTTACGATACTAAAAGGCATTGGATGCAGAAATAGTGGATGCACTGTCTGTGATCTTCCAAAGTTTCTTAGTTTCTACTATTGAAGTAAGGAAGGAGAGAGAAAACACGAAATGTTGCACAGTTAGCTTGACATCGGTCGTCGAAAAATTAACTGGAATAGAAATATTCAGGAAGTGGCAACAGCGTACTGAGAGAATCAAAATATGCATTGTCAACATCGTTTTCTGTAAGACAATACGTGTTTTAAAAAATTATTAGCCTTTTTTGAATGTGTAACTAGCAGAATACAGAAAGGAGAACCAGTGAATGTAGTATATTTGGAATTCCAAAACACATTCGATAAGGTGCCACCTAAAAGATTGCAAAGCAAGTTCTGGGCACATGGGGTTGGGTTTAATATAATAGCATGAATGAAGGATTGGTTAACAAATATAAAGCAAGAGAGTAGCCATAAGCAGGTCATTTTCAGATTGACAGATTGCAACCAGTGAGGTGCGGCAAGTAGCAGTGCTTGGTCTCAGCTATTAACCTATATATTAATGGCTTAGATGAAGGGATCCAGTGCAATATATCCATACTGACTGACGATACAAAGCTAGGTGGACAAATAAGTTGTGAAGAGGATGCACAGCGCCTGCAGAGGGATATAGACAGATTAAGTGATTGTGCAGTAAGGAGGCAGATGGAGTTTATTGTGGAGAAATGTGAAGTTATTCACTTTGGTAGCAAGAATCGATCGAATGAATATTTTTAAATGATGTGAATCTATTTCATTTTGGTGCTCAGAGAAAGTCAGGTGCCCGAGTCGAAGAAACACTAAGACTGCACATACTGCAAGACATTAGGAAGGCACGTTGCATGTTGTTCTTTAATGCTATAGTTTTCGAGAACAAGAGTAAGGAAGTCTTGCTACAATTTCACAGGGATCTGGTGAGACCATGTCACTATTGTGCACAGTTTTGGACTAATTTAAGGAAGTATATAATTGCCTAGAGGTGGTGCAACAAATGTTGACTAGATTGATTTCGCGGATTATATATTGAGTAGATTGGGCTTAAACTCTCTGGAGTTGAGAAGAATGGAGGAAATCTCATTGATATGATTCAAAGGGGAATTGGAACGATGAATTCTGATAGATTGTTCCCCTTGGCTGGAGAGTCAAGTGCGAGGTGGCAGAGTATCAGGTTAAGGGGCCACTTAAATGGGGAGCAATTTCTTCACCCAGAAACCTTTGAATTATCTACCCCCTCAGGGCTGTGGATGCTGAATCATTGAGTATATTCGAAGCTGAGGGAGATAGATTTTGGTCTCTATAGGACTGAAGGGATCCCGGGATAGGTGGGGTGATTGTTGTTGAGGTCAAAGATCAGCCATGATCATATTAAATGGCGAGCATCCTCCTAATGCTCCTGCTGCTCCTAATTATTATTTCCTATATTCAAATAACAAGATAATTTCCAATAATTCAACGATCGTTTGAAAATATTCAGTCAAAATTAAGAATACCGACATAACGGTTTAATTTTATCCGAATTTCTGGCAGCGTTTTTCAGATAACCTGCAAGAATTATAATAGTTAAGAATTTAAACACATTCCTTTTACGTTCCATTACTATTTTGTTTGGAGCGTGTTTGAGACAGAATATCAATAATATTATTCATGACACTTTTATCGACAGCACAAAACATCAGCAGAACTCATCTTTGAGCTGTGAGAGAAACCCCACTCAGTGCATACTCGAGATTTTAAGTCAGTATCTGCGACAAAAGAGGTGAAAGGTCACATTGATTAGCCGAGTTACAATTGTTTCCTCCATTTGAATGTGAGAAGAGTCCGCTATATTTGTCAATGAGGAATGGTGTACAACAGCAAAACACACGGCCGCAATATACACAACAATCCTCTAGGAAAGTTAGCAATATCGATGATCTCAACACCTTTGATTGTTTCGGCACTGACTGAAACTTTATTGATTATGTTTAAGTAGGATGCCCTATCCCAGTATCTATAGGCTAAGGTGGATTCCTCTGTTGTCCACGTGTCCGCCTCCACTATTGAACTTCTTCATTGTAACCTTTGAACTCTGAAGTTGAAATATGCTAAAGTTGAAGGAATGGATTCAGTTTACTCATTTAAAAAAGCCTGAAAAACTAAATCATTACAAACATCGAATGCATGTTTCAAACTGGAAGAGATGCTCACATGTGAACTCTGCCATTGTTCACATATAATAAAAACGGTCGTTCGATGGTGGAAACGGAACTGAAATTGAGCTTTAGTGACGAAGAATCTTTCATTTGACTTGATTCTTTTCTTCTCACTTTCTAACTAATCTCAGAATGAGTGTCCAGGGAGATTTTACAACATTCTTCAAGATTTCTCTGAATTTCCTTCGGGTCGCTGCATAAATACACGAGTTTTGCAAGCTACTCAAACACTTCAGCATGGCCCCGGTTTCAGTGGCGATATATCCAGGGTCTGTGAGGTCACCTTGGTAATAACTGAGGTTTGTCAGTTTGGTAGTTACCAAACTCACGGCAGTTGTCAGCTACAACAGTATAAAACTGCCCGATATAGTGAACAGTAAATTACTGATCTCCTTCGACTCAGCCATCTCCGGATCACTCTGGTTCTCACTCCTTTGGCCACGGAGTCCCTTGCGTGATCTATTAGCCACTAAAATACGTATGATTGTCAATTAATTTAACATGGCGATTAAAGTAAATGGAAGCCAAACGCCCCAGGCGCTGTGAAATCAGACGTATGCTGCACCTGCAGGTGTTGAAATAAAAGCAACACTTGTCCGGCAGTCAGACTGCACCTTGTTGATTATTTGTTCAGGTTCAAAGGCAAACAAAACTGGGATGTTCTTTAAAAAGATTTGGACTGTGAAAGTTGTTGTAACCGCTGCCGCAGTTCTCTTGGTGCAATACTTTGATTTAATCTTATGGCAGCAGATAACCACAAATCGATCAATTGTGAAGGAGACGGTCAACCAAACAGACAAATTGAGGGTAACAGCAGTCATGTATTGAATGAACTTACACACGGGAGTGTGGTAACTGAATGAAAGTGGAAAGTGATAACTGAATATATGATACACTGTTACATTAATGATCATGACCAGTAGATCTGCCGTTGACATGGCCAACATGTAGAAATAGATACACCTGGAAAGGACGCAGTTTCTTCGGGAGAGAATCACCATCGTAACGAAGTTCGCTGTAAGAAAGAGCAAGGAGAAAAAAATATGCCTGAGTAAAATTAAAATATATGTCGAAGTACATGCCAAGAGCATTTAATCCATTCAGGTTGATTATCAACACAAAGCAGTGCGACAACAGCTTTAGTATTGGGAAATCGACACACACTTTTTATTGAGATGCTACAGAGCACACTCCGCACGAGGTAAAAACACAGTCTGGAAATCAGCTAAATGCCTTTTGCTGCAGCTTCAAAGAAAAGTATAAGTTTATTAATGTTATCAGCTTAAGGGGCACTCACAAAGTGCGGAAACGCGATTCACGAGTTGGTTCCAGTCTCTACCGACTCTGTAATGCGGCCATCGATGAAACACATTATCTTATCCTGTTAGTACCGGGATACAGTTAACAAAGATTAACGGAACACAGGTTAACATGGCTCACCGGGAACACCGACAGCTGCGAGAATCGGGTAAAAAATCTCTTTGATCTGCAGCATCGTAGACGACCCATTTTTGTTGAGAATGGATGAATTATGCACGGTTCTTCTGGTGCACGGCTGTGGCTGTGGAAGGGAATGTATATTTATAAACACATCAGTCCTTCATGGTGTCAATCAGGTTAAATCATAATTAGCATTAGTTACAGTTATTTAACAAATAGAATGATTAAGTTGTTTCTATCTGACACGTAAGATGAGAGTAATAATTGAAATTGTTATTAGAAAGTTTCAGAAAAACATGCACAATTTAAGGTAACCGTGCTCCTCTGGTTGTTTAATACACAAACACTTACATTGGAGGTGAGAGTCTTCGTCATGTACTTGTGAAAGTACTTCACATAAAGTCGTGATGAGCATGCCTATTCGGCTCTATGGAAAGCCCTACACTTACCCTAGAACAGACAGTGCTCCTTCAGAACTAATGGTACACTACATTTCTACTCGATGTCACCATGCTCCTCTGGTACTCACGACAACCAAGCTAAAGCTCGACCAAATGTCCTGTTCTAGGGTCTCCCACTACTTACACAGGCGGGGCGCCTGCGTATATAGTAGGAGTGGTACCCCGAGATATAGACTGGAGGTGACCATGCTCCACCGGTAGTAATGATAACCACACACTTACACTGGTAGTGACAGTGCTCTTCTGGTATTAGTGAAAATCTACAATTGAATGCTTCCCTCTCGTACTAGAGGTACCCTACACTTCCCTAGCCGTGGTCATGCCCCTCTGTTGCTAATGGTAAACCTTTCTTATATTAGAGCTCGCAATGCTCCACTGGTTCTAGTTGTACCATCTACAATTACACTAGATGAGACAGTGACCCTTCGCTGCAAGTGATACGCTACACTTGTATTACACATGACAGTGTTCCTTCAGGACCAGTGGTACCCCTGCACTCATACTAGATGTGACCATGTTCCTTCGGTATGAGTGGGATTCTTGCACTTATAATTGTAGTGATCGTGCTCTTCTGGTATTACTGGCAGTGTACTTATATATTAGAGCTGACCGTGTTCCTCCAGTGCTACTGGTTTCCTAACCATGCACTTGTGGTGAACGTGACCGTTAGGCACTAGTGTGTCCATCCACTTACACCAGCGGTGCTCCTGTTTTTAATGTACTATAGGTACCGATAAACATGCACTAGATGTTACCAGATTACTCAGTTAATAGGGTGCCTATGGTTACTCAGGATGTGACAAGGCTCTTTCACTGCTGCAGCTGATTTTATTCCTGTTCGGAGTTCCACTCTTGTTGCACTGACGCAGATCCAACTACTGCACTACTGGCGAAGTCTCTACATATGTAGCACTGATGTTATAGCTATTGCTCCGATGCAAGTACTGAACAGTTTACCACTCCCTCTATAAAGGATTCCTTAGGGAAGGATACCAGAATTATAAACAATACACCAGATGTACTCTCATCAAGATCGTATATAATTGCAGTAAGGCGTCTTTAATCTTACATTCCAATCATTTTGTAATTCAAGGCTAAAACAGGTTTTGCTTTCCTAATTGTTTGCTGTACCTGCAGTGATATAAGTACTGGGGGAAACAAGTAAGAATACAAGAACATAAAGAATTTAGAGGCACCGAGATAGTGTGGATAGGAATTGCCTGTTTCATTCCGCAGAATGATCAATAATCCAGACCGCGTAGATTTAAAGTAATTGGTAGGAGTAGAGAGAAGATGAGGAGAAAATGTTTAACCCACATGTTATATCGGTCTGGAAATCACTGCCTGAATGCATGATATAGGCAGAAAGCCTCATCTCCTTTGAAAAATATTTGTAATTGACTTGAAGTGCCGTAACCTATCAGGCCACGGAACAAGTGCTGGAACTTTGGTTTTGGTAGTTAATCGTTTTGTAATGACGGATAACATTCCACTTACTATCCTAATTGCTTGCTGTACCTGAATGTTTACTTTCTTTGATTCATGTATAACGACACCCAGGTTCATCTGAATAACAATAATTTCCAAAGATTCGCAATTTAAACATATTCTGTTTTTTTATTTTTCCTGCCAAAGTGGGCAACTTCATACTTCTCCACGTTGTATTCAATTTCACATGTTCTTGGCTACTCACTTAACCTCCCTATATTCCTTTCTGAGCTCTTTGCACCTTTCTAACAAATTAAATTCCCAGCTAGCTTTGCATCGTCATCAAGCTTGGATAGATTGCATATTGGCCCCTCATCTGAGCCATTGATATAGATTATAAATAGCGGCAGTCCAAGTACTGATCATTGTAGTGCTCCACTTATTACAACCAGCCAACCTGAAATTGACCCGTGTATTACTGCTCTGAATATCTTTCCGTTAGCCAAATCTCAATGCATGCGAATATATAATCCCTATTTCCATGAACCCGAATTTATTGTGTAATAATTTATCGTGTGGGAAGGTCTTTTGAAAATCCCATTTAGATAAATCCACTGTTTCTCCCTTATCCAACCTGCTAGGTAAACGCTCAAAAGAACTATTAGATTTATTAATGACTTGACTTTCATCAAATCAGGTTGACACTTGACGCATCATATTATGATTTTCTAACTGCCCTGATACCAAGTCCCGAACAATAGATTATTGGATTAGCATTTTCACTCATACTAATATCAGACTAATTTGTGCACAGTTCCATGATTTCGCTCTACCTCCTTTCATGAATAGCGGCTTACATTTGATAACTTCCAATCTGTGGGGACCGTTATAGAAGATGGGGAATTCTGAAGGACCAAAATCAAAAGAAGGACCACTATCTCGGCAGCCAACTTTTAAAACATTAGTGTGCAGGTCATCAGGTCCAGGGGATTTTTTGTCTTTTGGTCCCATTAATTAATTCAGTACCATTTCTTTACTAATATTAATATCTTTCACTTCCACATCGCTCTGGACCCATCGTTCCCCACGATTCCTGGAATGTATTATGTCTTCTTCCATGAAGACAGATAGAAAGGATTTGTTTAATGGGTCTCTTATTTCCTTATTCTCAATTACAATTTCTACTGTCTCACTGTAATGGTCCTAAAACGAACTTAGGGAGGCCACCTCGGGAATGTAAGTAATACTGCTTTGGGCTTGCCTTAATGTGGAGTCATTTGTTGCAGGAATGGGACCTGGGCTCACCCTCTAGCTTTTTGCCTCCCACCCTTCCCCAAGGGCCGGTTCACTTTCGGTGCCAAGCGGATTTCTTTGTGTCACGACCAACGAGCTGCATGGGACAACTGGCATCTGAAGCTCACAGACCGTAAGTATGGAAAGCCGGAAGTCCAATTTTCAATGAAATTTGGCCTCATGTCTTTGAGTATGACATATCCAGACACGTATGCAGAGATCAAGACAGGCGGCCAAACGCCTGACCAAAGCGTTAGGTTTTCAACGGCATCTTAGAGGTGGAGGAGGAGAGACAGCGAGATAGAGAGAGAGATAATTAGAGGGGAGTACAGGGGTTTATGCAGGTTTAACCAAGGGGTATGGCCTTTGCCACCAATGGTGCAGCGATCAAAATCGTGGATGCACAAGAGGATAGAATTGGAGAAGTCACATATCATAGAGGCTAGTTGGGGAGGAGCAGGTTTAGGGGTTAGAGAGGGTAAGGCCATGGAGACATTTGAAAACTTGGATGAGAATTTCAAATCGTGAACCAGGTAGTTCTGCAAGTTCAAGCAATGATGTCTGAACGGGATTTGGTGCAGGTTAGAATGCACACAGCAGAAATTGCATGTCTGAGTGTTTGAACGCCGCTTTTAGTCTACTACAGCAAATTGAAAAACATTCACACAGAAGCAGACATAAGCGTGCAACTGAATGATGTTTTGTGAGTTTAGAAATTACTGTTTGCGATAGTAGCTGATCAATAGTAATCTTTACCTCCACACTATTTAAATGGTGGCTTTGGCCTTTTTATCACGAATAACTGGCGATGTTACTTGAAATAATTAGTTACCCATGCCGATACCAATAGTGCACAGCAAAACATAGGAGAGAAAGGCTGGAGTAATCATAATCTTCTTTCAATGGAGAACAAAAGTGGTCGGAGTTTAAAATAAAGCGGAGACCAGAACCCGCTCTTTTAACGCATGAGCAGTTTGGTTAAATTACCCCATCGTTGCCTTATCAAATACTATCATAAGGAGCAACAGTGCCATGTCAGTCCTTGTGAATAACTTTGGTGACTCGCTGAGAGATTCCAATCAAATTATCAAGCACTGTCCATTTCTCCAAACTGCGTTAAGAGCCCAATCATTTACCTGTAGAGCCATGTGTCTCTGTGACTGGGGGTCACCACATGTGATCTTAGACTAAGATTGCAACGTGTAACATTGTTTTTCTTTAGATATGGTGTGAAATCATTTTATCTGAAATTAACATTTTTCAATCAGGCATCTGCTCTCCTCAGGCTTAAAGCCTGGAACCTAAAATCCGCCCCAGTTCTTCATAGATCGGTACAATTCCATGGCATTGGTAATAGGAATATTGGCACAACACGTGCAACACGTAACGTCTATTGTTCTATTCCATAGTTCAGCCCGTTTATGCAGCTGAGGTATACATTGTAACAATGTCGCAAATTCAAGATTGGCTTATAATTCGTTGGGAGGAGGAAGCAGAAAATGATTACCGCCATTAGTGACAATTTTAACCTAATCTGGCAGTCGGGGAACTGATGGAATCAGGGGAATGTGCATTTGGCACGCTGCCTAATTTTAATCTCATTGCTGGCAACGGAAAGTAATATAGAGGGGACGGCGTGCTGAGGACGTAAAACTGGCTTTCCACATGTTCCTTTGAGATACCCGGCCGGCCTCTTATGCTAAATTGCATATTGTGTGACCGGTGTTTGTGAGGGAAAGTCCAGGTCCAGTATGAATATATTCTCAGCAGACAGGCTCAGAAATGTCGAGTTGACACCGACCCTATTGACCAACTGATCACATACCACCAACAAGTAATGAAGCTCCATATGGGTGAAAGGTGAAGCGGGGTATTGACAGCTGGTGTGGGGAGAAAGTAAGATGATCTTAAGCCAATAAAGTAATCACGCCATTGTAAGTTTATTTCATTCGTATAAACAACAAGTGCATCAATTCATTATATATCAACAAGGTTGTTCACTTCTGAAGAACCAACGATTTAGACTGGTGTATTCCAGAGTGATTTTTTTTCCGACTATAAACTGTGGTGACAGGTCTCCAAGTCTCCTTATTCTGTTTAATAATGAGCTGTTTTTTGAGATAATTCTCTTAGCTTCAAAGGTGTTTATCGACAGGAAGAATTAAGCTCAACCTGGAACTGGATTTCGACGTTACGGCACCATAGAGCCTTCTTACTCAATCATAGAATCATAGAAGGGTGCAGCACAGAAAGTAGGAATTCCGCCCATCAATCCTGTGCCGACTTTCGGAAAGAGCTATCCAATTACACCGACTCCCTTGCACATTCCCCACAGCCATGACAAATTATCGGTTTTACGTGTCTTTCCCATTCCATTTTGAAAGTTACTGTTGAATCTGCGTCCACCGCCCTTTCAGTCAATGCATTCCAGCTCATAACGACTCGATGTGTCAATACATTTTCCTCATCGCCCCTATTACAAATTTGCCAATTACATGAAATCTGCGTCCTCTGTTTAAAGACTCTGCTGAAGTGGAAACAGCTTCGCCCATTTATCTTATCAAAACGCCTCATAATGTTGAATACCTCTAATTAATCGATCGTTATCCCGCCCTGCTCGAAAGAGAATCATCCTCGCATCTATCGGTACACCACATAACTGAAAAATCTCACCCCTGCCAAATTTCTAATAACTGTCAGCCATATCAATGATATTGATATGCTCCATAAAGTGTGACATCCAGATTTGGACACGATGCTCCAGCTGAGGCCTAATCAATGGTTTAAGATGTTTAAGCATACCCTCCGTGTTTTTGTAATGCTTTGCCTCTATTTACAAAGCAATAATCCCGTATGCTGTTGAAGAACTATATCAGCTTCTCCAGCCATCAGCAAAGAGGTAAGTCCCTGAAGCCCGGGATCTCTCGCTCCCTGAACCAACTTTAAAATTGTACTATTGAGTTTATAAAACCTCTCCTCGTTCTTCCTTTAGAATGCATCACTTCACACTTCTCAATGTTACATTTCATCTCTAATGTGCCCATTGTCCGGTCTCCATTTGTACCATTGACAGCCTTTCTACAACGTTACTGGTATCAGACTGTTGTGGGTTACACCTTGCAGATTTGTGTTTGAGAAAGGTTGTTCTGATCAGTAAGCTCATTGGAATATTGGGAAAGTAAACAGAATTATTGCAAAATATAAATAAACAAACCAAAATATGCATATATATGCAAACAAAAAAGCTGAGGTAAGTGATGTTAATTTCGTTCACGTATTAAATTAAATTCCTCTATAAATGAGAATTGCAGCACACGTTGTAATAGGCTAGAATTTACAGTGAAAATAACAGTTTGTCTAATGGCACTCGCTGTTAATTATTCACCAAGGGGACAGCTACTTCTGGCTAGCACAGATGAGCAGCTCAATGCGAAAAACTGGTGTTGCTGTCCGCGATCCACATCTATTAGGCAGGATGCTCGAAAACGGCATCTCAGTTTCTGGCACCCCAATCAAGTGTATTGAGCTGTGCGAATTTCTTGTACTTGCATAGTAGAGAGAGGCTAATCTCGCCACACAAAAAGAGGGATTGTCCATATCTGTCGAAGTGGCATTTTTTAAAGCGTAATAATTATTCATTACTGCCAAACAATTTCCCCAGCACTGATAATTAACTTTACGAATGTGGACGCTCATTCCTTCAGATTTTAATTGTTGATGGATTTTATTTTAGAAACTAAAAATTAAAAACAATGATTTTAACTTTCTTTATGTATGTTTTCTCTCTCAGTGAAAACAATGTCTCTTTCCCGTTTTTTATTTCACTTTCAATACCTGACTTGATATTGAATATTCTAACTTATATTTTCAGTTTCCGAATCTGAACCGTTCAAACAAGCATCCTTTAATATGATTGGTGACGGAGATACATAGATGCTTGCTGGTTTCACACAGCTTCTTCTTATTGTGGCCCTCTTGTGGGCTCCGCAACATTTTTAAATCTTGCTGCAGCTTCCAGTACAAACGGTCATGGAAGTTAAATGGACATGGACTAGTTTAACGAAAGGCGTGCACCATTCGTCCGTTGGCTACAGTAATTCCTCGTGCAAAACGTATCATTGCGAGGTGCTTAGCAAATTATGACTTTTAGCATTAATATTCTGCAGAGCCGGAAATATTGATCAGTAATTTTGCCTTGTAACTGCAACTATTATTGACTTGTATTCTGTAATGGTTCCACAGCTCCTTGCCTATGAAAATGGAAACGGCAATTGTTTTCAGCAGCTGCAACATTGTAGCAAGTAAAGAACGAGTACGAGATGAAAATCGGTAGCTTTGCATCAGTGTTAAAACTGTGTTCAAGGCAACCAGAAATAAAATGACTTCAGGCAACAAGAACTGTTGTGCATAAAACGACAATACATTTCGAGGAGAATCTGACATCAAAGCTTACAAATTAGCCAATTTTGATCCAACAAATATATTGGGAGTGACATTGATTTCCACCAGTACAGTCGAATGGGCACCGGACGCCAGTATTATGCTCCTCCTGTATATCCTCTCCAATTGAATTCAATGGAAAAGAAAATCGAGAGACGCTCAACCCAGACAAAGTGAATCTCCATTGCCTCAAAATGAGGTGGCCATCCACATGTCATCACGAACATATCTTCAGCTGATAGAATATTTCAGTGTGGGGAAGAGAATTAATGGTCCAACCCCTGGAAATATTATACAAACTCCATTTGTAAGTCGGAATTTTGCCTTTCAATACCGCAATGTCAGCAGTCTAGCAGAATAGTTCATTGAAGCATCACTCCTCTTCTTGCTGTGGAGGCAGCAGCCACAGAACACTGGCGCTTTGGCGCCACCGCTGGCCGGTTGATGTAATTACAGCTTTAAAACGTGAAGGAAATGACATGACCATTGGAAATCTTATGGTAGGCTGTGCACATAGAAAGGATCGGACAGGCAGAAGGGTGCTTTAATCTCCGTAGTACCAATTCACAGAGTCATAGAATGATACAGCAGAGAAGGAGAACATTCGGCACATCGTGCCTGGACTTGCACCTTGAAAGAGCTATCGAATGAGACACAATCTCTAGCCTTTCCCCATAACCCCGCATTTTTTTTCTATTCACATATACATCCTATTCCCGTTTGAAAGTTATTATTGAATCTGCTTCCTCCTTCATTTCAGGCATTCCAGATCATAGCAAGTCGCTATTTAAAAAACGAATTCCCTGCATTTCCCGCTGGATATTTTGCCAATTATCTTCCATCTGATTGCTCTGGTTAGCAACCCTCTGCAATTAGGATCAGCTTTTACTTATCCAATCGATAACCACAACAGGATTCTCGCGACCAATGTGATTAATCTTTTGATTAGACATTTGGAGCTTTGATAAAAGTTTATGTTGCCTCTCTAATGATTCATTTGAACTCCCAGCTTGTTTCCTGTTTGCATGACTTCACAGGATGTCCATTCATCCCATAGCAACGCTGAATGGACACTGTACTGCACTTCCTCCATTAAGATGGAAACCACGAATGGTGTTAGAACGCTTCCGAAAGGGATTTTCCACTGCTTCTCTCTCAAGCTGATACGCCGACCATTGTTTTTATTATGCCCGTTTTTGCCTGGGAAATGGAAAATCTATAAGGCGAAGGGCAATCTCAATTGATTTTGGAGGAAACTATTTCCTTGTGAAATGAACCATAACACGCTCAGATTAAGTGCCGATTTGAAACAGTTATTCACGTATTAACGTATTAATGAAGTATGCTTGCACTGTATAAAGCATGCTGTAGGTTTCAGCCGGACTACGGTAGCCGATTCTCGGCAGCATGCTTTCGGAAGGATGTAAAAGCCATAGTTGGGTGCAGGTGAGACTTTATACAAAGGCACCAGGGATGAAAAACTTCAGTTACGTGGCTAAGCTGGAGACTAGGGTTGTACTTCTTACAGCAAAGAATGATTAGCGAAAATCTGATGGAAAGTTTCAAATTCATGAAGGCGTTTCATCGATAAAATAAGGAGATTGAATCCAGTGGCAGAACGATCGGAAACAGATTTAAGGTAATTGGGAAATTAACCAGATGGAACGTGAGGAAAAAAATATCCATCGCGTTGTTGTGATGTGGAATGATTTATCTGGCAGCATATTCAATTGATAACTTTCGAAGGGGATTTGGTAAATACAGTACTGTACTACCAATATTAAGGGACCAAGAGTCGCAGAGACTACCAGAAGGGCACACAATGAGTGGAATCCTAAACTCGAAGTAATTGAAAACAGGACTAGATTGGCTTTGCCAAGAAAGGCACGGATTGTTTTCAGCGCCACAAAAAACGCTACCTTTGAGGAATAAGCAAAAGATCATTAAAATATCTGAATTTGGTGATATCTCCACAATGACATTAGTTGTCTTGGTGGACACTCTCATTAAAAGCATTCAACTAAATGCATAAATGAATTCCAACTTTGATACAAAATATATTTATTGGAATAAATATAGCATTATATAAAATTACAGCACAGAAGGCGGCCATATCTGTGTCAACTCTTTTACAGAGCTAGCAAAATAGAATATTTTTTTTCTCGCAATAACATTTGATCTAGTATGGCAGGATATGTAGTTGTCATAAAGGACAAACATTAGAAGTTTGATGTATATAAACCAATTTGAGAAGAAACGTCCCGTCTTGGTTGCAAAGAGCCTTAAGACACTTACGTTGTAAAAATTACATGAGAAAATGTGTCTGGAATTGCAACAGGGCCTCGAGGTTAAAACATTGTGTTTGAACTTAAAACAGCGACTTGGCATCGAAACAGAGAAACATAGAAATCTACAGAGCAGAAAGAGGCCATTTCGGTCCATCGTGTCTGTGCCAGCCGAAAAGGAGCCACACAGTCCTTGCTCAGCAGACCTGAAGGTTACATATGAACAAATCAACAATTAACAAGGGCGGTAAAGTTAAGAGCAACCAGCCCAACCTGTCCACCCCAGAAAACTGCGACATTCCTTGCACCGAAACATTTTACACACAAACACAACGGGAGCCATGCCATCGCCTGCTTTTATGTCAATAAAGTCCTAATTTACCCCCATTTAACATAACAAAGACAATAGCCACAAAATTGCCATTTACCCCAATTGGTCGCGGTAACCTTATGGGTTAACCTCTGCCTGGCATGGATGTCCCACCGTCAAATCGCTCCTGTGCCTCAAAGGAAATAGAACATTTTACCCGGCACTCCGCTTCTTTGAGCGGCACTCTCACTGTGCAGAACTGTGCCCATGTCCGTGAAGCAATGGCCCTACCATTCAATTAAATGGAAGGGCGGGAGCGCATTCTGCAAGCACTTTGCTGGCCGGTACTGGGCCACCAGGGAGGTGATTGACTGGGCCAGCAACCGAAATAGGAATGACGCAATACACCATTGTTAGCCAACAAATAAAAATGGTGGTCCAGCGTGTTAAAATTCTCCGCTTTAAGGGGCGCCCCGCGAAGCTGCCGTTGACATCCACCTACTCCAGCCTCCCTACCCGCAGGGACAAAATAGATCGTCACTATGTTGGCATTCACATTTACTACATAATGGCCCATTGCGCGCCAGCCATGTGCTTTAATTGTGGGGCGAGGTGCTGCCAGAACAGCATCAAAGAAGCATAGAAACATAGAAAATAGGTTCAGGAGGAGTCCATTCGGCCCTTCTAGCCTGCACGGCCATTCAATGAGTTAATGGCTGAACATGCACCTTCAGCACCCCATTCCTGCTTTCTCGCCATAGCCCGTGATCCCCCTAGTAGTGAGGACTACATCTAACTCCTTTTTGAATAT
Organism: Pristiophorus japonicus; assembly: GCF_044704955.1. Taxonomy (NCBI): domain Eukaryota; kingdom Metazoa; phylum Chordata; class Chondrichthyes; family Pristiophoridae; genus Pristiophorus; species Pristiophorus japonicus. The sequence goes on from NW_027252779.1 coordinate 4,846,890, forward strand.
ATTTAGTGAATTGGCCTCAACAACTTTCTGTGGTAGAGAATTCCACAGGTTCACCACTCTCTGGGTGAAGAAGTTTCTCCTCATCTCGGTCCTAAATGGCTTGCCCCTTATCCTTAGACTGTGACCCCTGGTTCTGGACTTCCGCAACATTGGGCACATTCTTCCTGCATCTAACCTGTCTAAACCCATCAGAATTTTAAACGTTTCTATGAGGTCCCCTCTCATTCTTCTGAACTCCAGTGAATATATCCTCTGAACCACCAGCGCAATTTCGCGGCAAGCATTAGAGCCCGCCCCTTGACTGGGCGTAAACGATATTGCGAACTGTCAGCGCCCACTGGAAGGGTCAAAATTGCCCTGCCTCGCAATTGGGGATTGTAACCTTCTGCGGCTGGGACCTTAATACCTCCGAGAGACGCCCTGCCCCTGTTTCATAAATGCCTTTACCAACCCTCAAAGGCAGCGGAGCGCAATCTCGGGCATTGTTCATGTAGCAGTATCCAGGACACTACTGCGGCACAAGGATGCTGCATGTAGCGCTGGTGAGCTTCACAGCCTCGCCCCTCCGATTATAGTCGAGGCCCGCAGCACACACATCAAAGCCTCTGACTGCCTTTAATCAGCCAGGAGGGCAGAGTTCGTCCGGCCGTACAGCCCGGCAGCCAAAACGGAGTGCCGGACTAAATGATGGTGGTCCGGACATGCAAGCTGTGCAATCCCCATCCCTTAGGAGCTGTTTGGGCTGGCACTGCCTCTGAGGAAGTGTTCGGCAGGGCCCCGCCATGGAGGTAGTGTTCGGGCGGGCCCCGCCAGTGAGGAATTCTTTGGGCTGGACTGCAGCCATTAAAGAGCACCCCTGGAGATGTCCACCCGCTTCTTTACACGGAAATCAATTTTCCCCACGTGGACTCGGCACAGGGCGGAGGAAGGCACGATGAAAAGCACGTGGTTGGGATTTGGGAAAACTCGGAGAACCGGAATTATGAAGGAAAGAAGAGAGAAGACGTTATGTCCGCGATCCATGGCGAAATACCTGGCCCTGAAGCTGGTGAAATCGATTTGACATGCAAATGAACCAAGTCCGCTCTATACTCGTTCGAAAGACGAATCAATCCATCATTGACTTGGCTCTCTCTGACGTTTCCCTCAGGTGAGCTGCTTCTGACCCACACTTTACTATTTCTGGTGAAGAAAATGACTGAGGCCTCAAGCCAAATGCACCTGGAACTAACCTCAAAATTTAAACGTTTCAGAACAGCTGAATTGATCCTGTTAACTTAATGCTCTATTTAATTAAACATCACAAGATAAAAGTTTTCATAAGTACCGTTCGCTAATGCATAAGGCACAGATGCAGACGTGAAGACAAACAAGTCGGAAACGTTATAAAAACCACAATACTGCGGCTGACAGCATGCTCGATTATTAGCGCCTCAGTTTCCTCGGGACGTTTCGTTGGTCATCGGGTCTTTCCACAATCTCATGGTGGGTTGTCGCATTTTTAAATTAATCCATTTTAAACTTTTACCTGCAGTGAGAACAGGGGATTTCATTTCCGTGGTAACACCAATACCGTCCCCAGTGTTTGTAGCAGAAAATCGGAAAGTTCAGGGTGTTAAACATCACTGATGCTCACGATCACGCGCACAGAACAGCGGGATCCCAGCCGGCACATTCACCATTTCTCCCGTCCTTGTGGTGACTCATCCTGGGGACCGATTTCACGTTCATACCAAACTCAGGAACCTAAAAGGACACGTGTCCGAAAACACTTGATGTTGATCTCAGCGGAGTACACGAGTCCCCATCGTGAACTTACATGGCAGGTTCAATGGGCACTGACGCTGAGAGCGCAAAGCTTGTGAAATTTAACCCCGCAAACCCAGAATACTCTGTGCGTTTGTCAGTGTCGCACTGGAGCCCAGACTGAGCACCACCCTGGGCCCTTCCTATTTGTGCATTTCCGCAGTGCCCCATTAGGAAACATTCAGCCCCGGATATCCTGCAGAAACAGCGCTGTGAGTGGGGCGGCTGACTTCCGTGACCCTGTGGCTGTCCTCTGCTGTCACAGTAGGAGATGACGCTCGCCCAGCTCGAGAGGGAAACCATTAAAGCGCCATTAGGATTTAAACCCAGAGCACGGCCACTGAAAGTGGAGGGGCAGGAAATCGATCCAAAATGGTCACATAATGAGACCATTAATATTTATAAATTGAAAATCAAACCTTCACATTCAGTGCGGGTCTTGTACGCTGCAGTGCCTTGATTTTTTCCTTTCTTTTTGAGCTGACCTGATTCCCCAACAGCCTGAAACAGATTAAAATTAAACAGGAAATAAAAAGATTGAACAACAGTGTGAATAACAAGGAGACTGGGGGTAATATTTCAATAAGAATTTCAGACAAACATTGCTCAATAATGTGACTGAATCCCATCTATAATAATTGATTGCATTAAACAGTAACACAAACACTCACAAAATCCGCTCCAGACTCCTGCAGCTCAGTAGGAGGCGGCAGAATGTGGGGACTGGACGGCTTGTGAAGGAGTTTGATTCTCGGCTCAGAACTGTCAGTTTCCGATTTGTATTGAGAGCGGAGGCGAGATCTTTGGTACAAGAATATTTGAGATCGACATCACCAACCCAGAGAGTGAGAGGGGGAGAGTGAGAGAGAGAAGAAATGACAATAAATCCCCTGTGTGATTAATATCAGTATTACTGACACTAGTAATAATGTACAATTTAAGATCTGCAGTTATTTTAGATTCATAGATATATAGAGCATAAAAGGAGAGTCTTTGGAAAAACATTCGTGCTTTGTCCCACATCACCGCTTTTGTTCGTAACCCTATAACTTGATCATCCTGAAGAACCTCTCATACTGTGAGTTAAAACTACTTATGGAATCAGATTCCACCAACATTTGAGGTAGAATCTTCCAGATCCAGACTATTCTCTGCGTAAAAAAACTTGCATGTCCCCTTTGGATAGTTTTCCAATGACTTTGAATCTCTGACCTCTAATTGTTGGCCATCTCGTCAGAGCGAATAATTCTTTTCCCTATTTAGTCTATCAAAACCATTAATTATGTTGAATACCTCTATTAGATGACCTCCTAACCTCTGTTCCAAGAAGAATTGTCCTACCTTTTCCAACATTTCCTCATAACTGCAGTCCCTCATCTCTGGCAACATTCTGGTAAACATCCTGTCAACCTTTCAAATAAATTTTATATCTCCTGAAAGATGCTACCCAGCATTGTCCACAATACTCGAGCTGACGCCTAACCGGTGATTTTTAACGTTCTAGCTTGACATATTTGATTATGTATTCGATTCCACAATTTATAAAACCAAGTAGCTCATATGCCTTTTGACGAGCTCATTAATCTGCCCTGCTACCGTTAAGGATGTGTGCATATGGACACCAAATTCCTCATGCACATCTGCACTTTTCAAAACCGTGCTATTTGTAATACAGAGAATACTGTATTTCCCCATTGTTCCTACAAAAGTGCATCACTTCACCCGAAAGTTAGGTCGTGCCTGATGATCCTGATTGCATTTTATGAAGAAGTGACTAAAATAGTTGAAAAGGGAATCTCTATGGATGTTATTGATATGATCTTCCAGAAGGCATTTGATAAAGTCCCTCATACGAGGCTGTTAACCAACGTAGACGCCCAAGGAATTGTGGGTAATTTATTGACCTGATAAGGAAATTGGCTGAGCAACAGGAGAAAGAGTTCGGGAAAATGAGCAGCTACTCCAAGTGGCAGGCTGTGACTGGTGGTGTCCCGCAGAGATCTGATTTGCGACATCAACTATTCAGTGTATTTATTAACGATTAGATGATGGGATTGAAATTCACATATCGTAATTTACTGATGGCATAAAGAGATACATCATTGTAGGCAGTGTCGATGAAAGCATGGAATTACAAAACGATAGATTAAAACAATAGCAAAACTGTGGCAAATGGAATCCAATATAGGCAAATCATACACCTCCACTCTGCCAATGGCCGCTGGCCGCCACTCCTTTTATGGCCCCCACCTGCCGCTGATGTTTCCTCGCAGGTGGGGACCTCCACACTGCACATGGCCTCCAAAGCCGGGAGGTATATAATTTAAAGGTATAGCGTGAGCTGGTACAGGAGGGCGACAGCTGGGAAGAGTGACATCATCAAGGTCCAGGTCAGTGATTGGAGCATGGGCAGATAGAGCAGGAGCAGCGAGGTCGGGGCGAAGGAGCGGCGAAGGACTATGGACGGACATGATCAGGGCCATGGGGAGGCGCGAGTTCGGGGCCAGGGGCCCAGGGGCAGCACGGGCCAGCCCACACTGTGATATGTGTGCGCGCTCGGTCTGTGCACTAGAGTGGTCTCCAGTTGTCTTGCGTAATCCTTGCCACTGGACCAAGATTTAGCTCTGTCAAGCCTGTGTGGTGGTTTGTGTACAACAGCCACCACACGTTAACAAACTCCACGCACAGGCATCTTCCACCTTCAGGTAGTAATTCGGGTCCTTCATTGAAACACCTGTTAAATTGTTCTATTTTTGGTATGGAAGCACGTCATCCTCGTTTCGAGGGACCGCCTATGATGATGATGATCGGCAAAAGTGAGGTCAAACAATTTGGAAATTGAAGGATGGAGAGGGTTACCTTCTAAATGGTGATAGGTAAAATCCTCGAGGTCCAAAAAGACTGGGAGGGTCCAGATGCATAGATCATTGAAATATCATGAACAGGTACAGAAAATATTCAGAAAGGCGAATGGAAAGCCCGCATTCATATATAGGGGATTAGAATGCAAGATATATAATTTATGCTGCAGCTATACAAAGCCCTGTTTGCACCACATCTGGAGTATTGTGAGGTGTTCTGGTAACCACACACGACAAAAGCATATATTGACCTTGGGGGAAGTGCAGCATAGATTTCCTCGAATTATGCGACACTCCAAGGTTTAAATTACGAGCAGTGATTACACAAATTATGGTTGTATTTCCTAGAAATTTACACGGTTTATTGGTAATTTGATCAACGTTTTCAGAATATTAAAAGGAACAGACAGTGTAGACACAGATAAACTATTTCCGCTGGTTTGAAATTCTAGGACAACTTCCTAATATTAAAGCCAACTCTTACAGCAGTGATATAAGGAAACGCTTCTACAGACAAAGTGTGGTAGACGTTTGGAGCTCTCTTTCACAAAACACGATTTCCGCTGGACCATGGCACCGTGGTACAGGGGGCTATGCAAGTGGGGGGAAATGAAGTGTTGTGGTCGTGGCAGGGGACAGTATAATCAGTGGGATAAATACTGTTCGCCGCAGCCGCGGCAGGGTGTTCCAAAGATTGTGTTGCCTGCCCAGTGACAGAGTTAAGTATATCTCCTCGTGGCAGGAGAGGAACTTAGAATGGGACGGAGTGGATCCATTGTCGTGGTCCACGTATGGACCAATTATATAGATATAATTCACATTAATTCAGCATGGGAGTTTGAGGAGCTACAATCTAAATTATTGTGCTGAACCTCAAGGGTAATAATCTCTTGATTACTACCTGAGCCACGAGCGAATTGGAATAGGGACAAGCAGATCAGTGAGATAAATGCTGAGTTTGAAATGTGGTGAGGGAGGAAGGGGTTCCAATTCATGGGGCAGTGGCACCAGTACTGGGGAATCAGGGAGCTGTTCGATCGTGACGGGCTCCACTTAAACAGGGCTGGGTCCAGCGTCCTGGCGGATAGAATAACTCGGTTTGTAGTTAGGACTTTAAACTAAAAATGAAGGGAAGGAACAGTTGAAGGGAAATAAAGTGAAAGGTCAATGCAATGGAGCAGGGTAGCGATTGGTGTAAAAATAAGCAGAGTGTGACACGAAGGGACAGAAAGTTTAAGAGTAGCAGTTCAGCATAAGTTCAAAGCAGTGAATAATGAGAACAAAATAAATTAAAGGCTATTCATCTGAATGCATGGAAAATTCGTAATAAGATAGCTGAACGAGTGGCACCAATTTATGAATGCATTTGTATGACTTAATAGCCAATTCACAACAAGCAACTAAATGTTCCAGGGTATTGATGTTTCGAAAAGACAGGCAGAATGATAATAAAGGATGATATAAGTAGATCCTGCAAATAACCTAAGAGGACAGATGCACCAGCGTTGGTTTCCTCGATCAGGCCAACATCCCCAGAAGCGAAGCATTGACCACACTCGACCAGCTCCGTTCGGCGAGCTGCATGGTTCGCATGCCTGACACAAGACTCTCAAAGAAGCGGTCGACTCGGAACTCCAACACAGCAATCGAGCTTCAGGTGGGAGAGGTAACATTTCACTCTCAATGCCTCGTTGATGAAAAGCAACATCGCAACCGACACCTGCGAGTCCGTGGCCAAAGACCTCCGTAAGTGGAAGAAGAGCATCCTGGATGGAGCTGAGCACCTCGACTCTCATCGCCGAGAGCATGCAGATAACATGCGCAGATAGCAGAAGGAGCGTCCAACAGAACAGATTCCCCACCTATCGTTTCGTTGAAAGACTGGCTGTCCCACCTGTGACAGAAATTGTAATTCCCGCATTGGACTGTTCAGTGACATAATAACACACTGTTAGAGTGGAAGCAAGTCTTCCTCGATTTCGAAGGATTGCAAATGATGATGATGAGGATGGAGAGAAGGGATCTTGGCTTAGCAAAATCATGAATGTATGAGGCGAGAATTGGCTAGGAAAGGTTGGCGAATGATACTTAAGGGGTTGACTGTGGATGGGCAATGGCAGACATTTAGAGACCGCATGGATGAACTACAACAATTGTACATCCCTTTCTGGCGTAAAAATTTAAAAGGTAAGATGGCTCAACCGTGGCTATCAAGGGAAATCAGGGGTAGTATTAATGCCAAGGAAGTGGCATACAAATTGGCCAGAAATAGCAGTGAACCCGAAGACTGGGAGAAATTTAGTACTCAGCAGAGGAGGAAAAAGAGTTTGATTAATGCAGGGAAAATAGAGTACGAGAGGAAGCTTGCAGAGAACATTAAGACGGAGTGCAAAAGTTTCTACAGATATGTAAAGAGAAAAAGGTTAGTAAAGACAAACGTAGGTCCCCTGCAGTCAGAATCAGGGGGTGTCATAATTGGGAACAAAGAAATGGCAGACCAATTGAACAAGTACTTTGGTTCGGTATTCACTAAGGAGGACACAAAAAACCTTCCGGATATAAAAGGGGTCAGAGGGTCCAGTAAGACGGAGGAACTGAGGGAAATCCTTATTAGTCGGGAACTTGTGTTGGGGAAATTGACGTGATTGAAGGCCGATAAATCTCCAGGGCCTGATGGACTGTATCACAGAGTACTTAAGGAGGTGGCCTTGGAAATAGCGGATGCATTGACAGTCATTTTCCAACATTCCATAGAATCTGGATCAGTTCCTATCGAGTGGATGGTAGCCAATGTAACCCCACATTTTAAAAAAGGAGGAAGAGAGAAAACAGGGGATAATAGACCGGTCAGCCTGACATCAGTAGTGGGTAAAATGATGGAATTAATTTTTTAAGGATGTCATAGCAGCGCATTTGGAAAGAGGTGACATGATACGTCCAAGTCAGCATGGATTTGTGAAAGGGAAATCATGCTTGACAAAACTACTGGAATTTTTTGAGCATGTTTCCAGTCGAGTGGACAAGGGAGAACCAGTTGATGTGGCATATTTGACCTTCCAGAAGGCGTTCGACAAGGTCCCACACAAGAGATTAATGTGCAAAGTTAAAGCACATGGGATTGGGGGTAATGTGCTGACAGTTATTGAGAACTGGTTGTCAGACAGGAAGCAAAGAGTAGGAGGAAATGGGTACTTTTCAGTATGGCAGGCAGTGTCTAGTTGGGTACCGCAAGGTTCTGTGCTGGGGACCCAGCTGTTTACATTGTACATTAATTATTTGGACGAGGGGATTAAAATGTAGTATCTCCAAATTTGCGGATGACACTAAGTTGGGTGGCAGTTTGGGCTGCGGGGACGACGCTGAGGCTGCAGATTGATTTGGATAGGTTAGGTGAGTGGGCAAATGCATAGCAGATGAAGTATAATGTGGAGAAATGTGAGGTTGTCCACTTAGGTGGTATAAACAGAGAGACAAACTATTATCTGAATGGTGACAGATTCGGAAAAGGGGAGGTGCAACGAGACCTGGTTGTCATGGTACATCAGTCATTGAAGATTGGCATGCATGTACAGCAGGCGGTTGAGAAAGCAAATGGCATGTTGGCCTTCATAGCGAGGGGATGTGTGTACAGAGGCAGGGAGGTGTTGCTACAGTTGTACAGGGCCTCGGTGAGGCCGCACCTGGAGTATCGTGTACAGTTTTGGTCTCCTAACCTGAGGAAGGACATTCTTGCTATTGAGGGAGTGCAGCGAAGGTTCACCAGATTGATTCGCGGGATGGCGGGGCTGACATATCAAGAAAGACTGGATTAACTGGGCTTGTATTAACTGGAGTTCAGAAGAATGAGAGGAGATCTCATAGAAACGTTTACAATTCTGGCGGGTTTCGACAGGTTAGATGCAGGAAGAATGTTCCCAATGTTGGGCAATTCCAGAACCAGGGGTCACAGCCTAAGGATAATGGGTAAGCCATTTAGGACTTAGATGAGGAGAAACTTCTTAGCCAGAGAGTGGTGAACCTGTGGAATTCACGACCACAGAAAGTTGTTGATGCCAATTCACAAAATATATTCAAAAAGGAGTTAGATATAGTCCGTACTACTAGGGGGATCAAGGGGTATGGCGAGGAAGCAGGAATGGGGTACTGAGGTTGTATTTCAGCCATTAACTCATTGAATGGCGGTGCAGGCTCGAAGGGCCGAATGGCCATCTATTTTCTATGTTTCTATGTTTCTAATCAGTATGCTTGTAGATAACGAGCAACAAGGAGCAGAAATCACTGGTGGGAGTACTATATAATAGTTATACCATTGGAAAGAATATTAACCAATAAATAGCAGGAGCTTCTAACAAAGGTAATGCCATAATCGTGGGTGACTTTACTCTTCCTATAGACTAGACAAATCAAATTACTAAAATAGTCTGGAGGACTAGTTCATGGAATGCATTCAGAACAATTTCGAGGTACAATATATCATGGACACAACCAAGTAATAGGTTATTTTCGATCTTGTATTGTGCATGAAACACAAAAGGTTACTATGCATCTACGGCAAGTGATCAGTAAGGCAAATAGAATCTTGGCCGTTATTGCAAAAGGGATGGAGTATAAAAGCAGGGAAGTCTTACTACAGTTGGACAGGGCATTGGTGAGGCCACACTTGGAATACTGCGTGCAGTTTTAATATCCATATTTAAGAAAGATTATACTTGCTTTGGAGGCAGCTCAGAGAAGGTTTAAAGGTTGATTCCAGAGATGAGAGGGTTGACATATGAGGAAAGCTTGAGTAGGTTGGGCCTCTACTCATTGGAATTCAGAAGAATGAGTAGTGATCTTATGTAAACGTATAAGATTATGAGGCGAGTGGACAAGGTGTGTGCAGAGGGGATGTTTCCACTGAAAGTGGAGATTTGAACTAGAGGGCATAATCTTAGAATAAGTGGCCGCCCATTTAACACTGAGATGAGAAGAAATTTATTCTCTCAGAGGCTTGTGCATCTGTGGAAGTGGAAACCTCAGAGACCTGTGGAAGCTGGGACTTTAAATAAATTTATGACAGATAGACTGTTTCTTAAACGACAAGGGAATAAGCGGTTATGGAGAGCGGGAAGGTAAGTGGACAAGATTCCATGATCGGATCAGCCATGATCGTATTCAATGGCGGAGAGTGCTCGAAGTGCCTTCTGGCCTACTCCTTCTCCCAGTTCTTATGTTCTTATATTATTTTGTAATATGAGAGGTTTAATTAGAAACCTTATAGTAAGTGATCCTCTAGGTGAAAGTATTCATAATGCGATATAATTTCACAATATATTTGAGCGTGACTTGCCTAAGTCTGGACCTAGAAACGTAAACATAAATCAAGCCAAATACATAGGTATCAAGGTCGAGTTAGCTAAGGTAGATTGCTAATAATTTAAAAGATTTGGAAATAGATAAGCAATGGCTAGCATTTGAAGAAATATGTCATAATCCTTAACCAGAACTCATTCCATTGGTAAACACAACTGCCAAAGGAATAGTGATCCAGCTGTAGCTAATTAAAGAAGTGAAGGATAATATTGGATTTAAAAAGAAGCTTTTAATTTTGCAAAGGATAGTAACCGAAGGATTGAGAGTTTCCGACACAAGCAAAAGTTCAAGAAATATTTAATAAAAAGGGGAAAAAATAGACTATGATATAATACAAGCTAAAAATATACAAACAGATTGAAAGAGCTTCTACAAGTATGTAAAAATGAAGAGTACAGCAACATTAAACATAGGTTACTTAGAGGTTGAGATAAGATAAATACTTTAGGGGAATAAGAAAATAGCAGAAACGTTGAACAAATATTCTGTATCTGTCGTCACAGTAGAAGATGCAAACATCATACATAAAATGGTGGGGATGCAAAGTCTAATGTGAGTGTGAAAACTTAACATAATCAACATAAGTAGAGAAAACGCACAAGAGAAATTAATAGGACGAAAAGCCGACACATCCACTGGACCTGATGACGTACATCCTAGGGTTCAAAAAGAGGTGGCTGCAGAGATAGTGAATGCATTGGTTTTGATCTATGAAAATTCCCTAGATTCTAAAACGGTCGCAGCAGATTGGAAGGTAGCAAAATTAAAAGCGCTATACACGAAAGGAGGGAGAGATAAAACCGGAAGATACATGTCAGTAAGACATACATCAGACGTCGGGAAAATGCTGGAAATCGTCGTTAACTAAGTGGTATCATGACACTTAGTTAATCATAACATGGTTCGGTAGAGTGAACATGGTTTTCTGAAAGGGAAATCGTGTTTGACAAATTTATTCGAGGTTTTTGAGTGTATACCTAGCCGGGTAGATAAAGTGGAAAGGGTGAATGTAGAATATTTGGATTTCCATATAGGCCTTCGATAAGGTACCATGTGGAAGGGTATTAAACAAGATAAGTGCTCATGGGATTCGAGGCAATCATTTAGTATGAATAGAGGATTGGTTAACTGGCAGAAAACAGAGAGAAGGGATACACGGGTCTTTTTCAGTTTGGCTCACTCTAAATAATGTGGTCCTGCAAGGATAAATGCTGTTCACTCGGCTTTTTACATCCTACATTAAGCACACCCCCGAGATGAAGGGACCGAGTGTAATCTATCCAAATTTGCTGATGATACAAAGCTAGTTGGGACAGTAAGCTCTGAGGAAAACACAAAGTGTCTGTAAAGGCATATAGATTATATTATGTATGCAACCACAGGCAAACTGCATAATACCGCCGCCAAAGGCCAGTCATATTGGAGTCCCAAGGGATCCCAGCATCCCTTGGCAGCACTGTATATAAGCAGGCCTTCCACGTTGTACCAACACTCTGGAGTCTGAATAAAGGAGCTAAGGTCACACTTACTCATTGCATATAGTACTCAGTTGCTTTACTTTATTATGAGCGTAACAATTGGTGAAGGCACAAGGAACAAGAATTGTTGGTGTCCTGGAGAAATTCTCAGAAGGTGACGATTGTGAAGCCTTCGTGGAGCGACTCGCCCAATACTTCGTAGCCAACGAGCTGCAAGTGGGTGAGACGCTGCCAAATGAAGGGCGATCCTCCTTACCGTCTGCGGGGCAACAACCTATGGCCTCATGAAGAATCTTCTCGTCGCGTTGAAGCCAAAAACCAAATCCTATGAAGAACTGTGTATGCTGGTCGGGGAGCACTTCAAACCGAAGGAAAGCATTCTGATGGCAAGATATCGATTCTACACGTGTCAGCTGTCTGAAGGCCAGGAAGTTGCCAGCTATGTCGCCGAACTAAGGCTCATTGCAAGACATTGCGAATTCGACGGAATCCTTGAGAAAATGCCACGAGACATTTTTGTGTTTGGTATTAACAATGAGTTTATCCTTCGCAAAATCTTGAATGTTGAAATACCGAGTCTGAGCGAAACCATAACGATAGTCCAGCATTTATGTCCACCAGCGATAACACAAAACAAATTTCGCAGCATAAAGAGGTTTCACCAAGTACAGTCAACAACGTAACGTCGATTTCAGGCAGGAATGTACATGGCAGAACGTTCGCGCCAGCAGCTGCACGACATCAGATGACGCAGAATCCGACATTAATCGTTAATGCGTGGCAGTTAACATCTTGTTGGCGCTGTGGAGGTGATCATCGAGCCCATCAATGCCGCTTCAAATACTAAGTGTGCTAAGGCTAAGGAAAAATGAGACACATCCAGCGAATGTGTAGACGACGTGCAAAACCTGAAAACCACCACCTTGCTGAGGAGAACAGATCCATGGCGGATCAGGTTGAATTAGAGACTCGAACCGCGGAGGCAGAAGTGTATGGGTTACTAACCTTCACCACGAAATGTCCACCGATCATGGTAAAATCGAACTGGGTGGAATTCTAGTATCCATGGAACTGGACATGGGTGCAAGTCAGTTTATCATGAACAAAGAGGCCTTTGACATGCTGTGGTGCACAAAGGCACACAGCCCAAGTTGAGCCCTTTTCATACCAAGCTGAGAACTTACACTAAATAACTGATTCCTGTAATTGGCAGTGCAGCAGTAAAAGTCTCCTATGATGGAGCAGTGCACGAAATCCCACTATAGATTGTACCAGGAGATGGCCCCACAGTGTTCGACAGAAACTGTCTGGGAAAAATCTGCTGGAACTGGGAAAACATCCAAGCGCTCTCGTCCATTGATGACGTCACATGTGCCCAGGTTCTGAGCAATTCCCGTCACTGTTTGAGCCAAGCATCGGAAGTTTCTCTGGGGCAAAGATACTGATCCATTTGGCTCCCGGTACATGACCCACCCAACACAAGGCACGGGCGGTAACGTCTATAATGCGAGAGAAACTGGAAATTGAACTGGCCAGGCTGCAGCGAGAAGGCATCATGGAGTTCACCGAGTGGGCCAGTCCTATTGTTCCGGTTCTGAAAGGCAACGGCACGATTAGAATTTGTGGGTCCATAAAGTAACGTTTAACCGTTTTTCGATACAGGACCAGTACCCACTACCCAAGGCAGACGACGTATTTGTGACCGTGAGTGGAGCAAAGATGTTCACCAAGGTCTGTTCATCTACAATGGATGCTCGTTTGGGATTCGATTGGCCACAGCAATTTCCAAATGAACATGGAGAGTCTGCTAAAGTCGGTTCTGGATATCGTGGCTTTCAAGGATAATATACTAGTCACAGGTATGGACAGCATCGAACACGTGCAGAACCTGGAAGAGGTTCTAAGTCGGTATGATCGCGTGGCACTCAGGTTGAAACGCTCGAAGTGTGTTTTCCTTGCGACAGAAGTCAAGTTGCATAGAAACATAGAAAAATAGAAAACAGTGCAGGAATAGGCCATTCGACACTTCGAGCATGCACCACCATTCAATAAGATCAAGGCTGATCATTCACATCAGTACCCCTTTCCTGCATTCCCTCCATACTCCCTTATCCCTTTAACCATAAGGGCCAAATCTAACTCCCTCTAGAATATATCCAACGAACTGGCATCAACAACTCTCTGAGGTAGAAAACTCCACAGATTAGCAACTCTGAGTGAAGACGTATCTCCTCATCTCAGTCATGAATGGCTTACCCCTTATCGTTAGACTTTGTCCACTGATTCTGGACTTCCCCAACATTGGGAACATTCTTCCTGCATCTAACCTGTACAGTCCCGTCAGAATTTTATATGTTTCTATGGGATCCACACTCATCCTTCTCAACTCCAGTAAATACAGGCCCAGTCGATCCACTCTCTCCTCATATGTCAGTCATGCAGTCTGGTGAACCTTTGTTGCACTCCCTCAATAGCAAGAACGTCCTTCCTCAGATTATGAGATCAAAGCTGAACACAATATTCCAGGCGAGGCCTCACCAAGGCCCTGTACAACTGCAGTCATAATTAAAATCTCATCCAAAATGTATTTAACTTTCTAAAACTTTTTAGTTGCCTTTTTAAAATATATGAAGCATTTTCTTTAAATAATTACAGCGGAGGTCAATGCCCCCGAGATATCTGCGCTCCTCTAATTCTGCCCTTTTGTGCATCCTGGATTATAATCGGTTAACCATGAGTAACTGTGCCTTCTGTTGCCTGGGTCCCAAGCTCTGGAATTCCCTGCCTAAACCACTCAGCTTCTCTACTTCTCTTTCCTCCTTTATTGCTCTCCCTGAAACCTAACTCTTTGGCTAAGCTGTGTTCATCTGACGTAACTTCTTCTGGTGATGCTCAGAGGCAAATGCATTGGTTTTGTCTTAAAGCACTCCTGTGAAGCGCATTGGGACGTTTTGTGACGTTAAATGTGCTATATAAATGCAAGTTGTTTTTGTAGTTGAAATTATCTTCATCAAGTGTTTATGTTTATGCAATATACTCTCAAATGATTTTCCGTGCACAAACCCTTTAAATTTGCCGCACCGCTGGTCACTGTGCAGCCACGCATGCGCAATGCAGCGCCAGGAGCTGGTGAGCATCCTGTACTGGTCTGCTCGATTGTTGCGCGATCATGCAGCCACGCGCCTTAGGGTGAACATTCGTGGGCGTCCCTCAACAGTTCACCAAGACGTGTTAAATGTTTAATTTCAATTAGTGTTAAATATGTGTCGTCTGTTTTTTATTTTTTTATTACAGTGCGTTTGAATTTTTTCCTACTAATGGTAATGAGAACTCGTAGATATGCCCGTCTCCGTGCTGTTAATGGGAACCTGTGAACTACCTACCTGATTGGTTGAGCAGTCGCACGTGACTACATATTCTACAGGGGAATCCTCTGGACGGTAGTGCGCTTCACAGCGTGGGAAAAAAAACCTCCCCACTGGAATCCAGTGTGCTTCCTAGACCACCAGTTATTTGGCAAAATTTCTCTGGTCAGGAGACAATTGCCCGTGGGAAGCCTCCTACCTGAATTTCCAGGCCAATAAATTATGTGTTAGGTTTATCTTCCGGACAATGGAATCTGTACATCTGCATTAATTTCCTCCATTCTCTTCACACTTATTATGAATGCCTCCTGCATGAACTGGCCATGCTGTAATTACACACTACTCTCACTGGTGGTGCTGTAGAGCTTCATTTAGCTATCTCCCAGCACCTTGGCCAGCACCACGGAGAAGTTAAGTCCACAGCTTTGCTTCCCAAGTTGTAATTTATCTGGATTTCTGAAACAAATATTAACATAAAGCAAGATGTCAAAAGATGTATATTTTTTTAACGCAGTTACCAATTCAGCCAGAGGGGAGATGGGCAGAACTTTTCTCACACAGTGAGTTGTAATGATCTGGAATGCGCCGCTTTGAAACGGGGGTGGCCGCAGTTTCAATAGTAACTTTCAAAAGAGAATTGGATAAATGCTTGAAAGGGAAAGTTACAGGGCTATGAGGGAGAAGCAGCAGGAAGCACCCTTTCCAAATCCATTTTGAAAGAGTCTGCACAGCGATGGGCTGATTGATGAACCAAACCAAATAATCAAAGCACCTTTTGAAAATAATGTCTGAATTTTTTTTCATTGACTGAAATTTCTAAACTTCTAAATAAGTCCTAAATTAAACCAAAATATTGTTTCGCATCAACATCATTAAATCTAATGATTGCATTGTTATTAAAAGCGTTATGTCCTTCCCAGAAGGGTTTACTTCAAAGCTTCAGCATGGCTCATAAACCTGGATTTCACATGCATTTTTTTCAGTTGAGAATTGTTCAATAAATCTTTCAGTGACATTTGTACATTCTGAGCTGTTCGGATTTCTGGATCCCAGAACCCCACGTTTAAACTACCAACCTCCAGATCCCCACTTAATGCACACAAAGCTTTAGGTCACATTCCGAGAGCCACCTGCTCCCACGTTTATCGCCAGAACACTAAAACCCTGAGATTCCCCAATCATTTTACGAGAATTCTAAAGCTAATGCTAACCCGTGAGGCCTCAATGTACATATAAATACATGGAGGTTACAAGACGCAAATAATCGATTGTGCCTAACCAATCAATGTCGTTGTTTATCCAATACACAAACAATTAGTTCAAATGATATTGATCTGCCCTGTTCCAATATCTTCTGATAAGTTTAAGGTTATTAGCAGAAGAATCCGAAACGACATGAAACATAGAAACATAGAAAATAGGTGCAGGAGTAGGCCATTCTGCCCTTCGAACCTGCACCACATTTCGATAAGATCTTGGCTGATCACCCCCTCGTTACCCCTTTCCTGCTTTCTCTCCATACTCTTTGATCCCTTTAGCCGTAAGGGCTATATCTAACTCCCTCTTGAATATATCCAATGAACTGACATCACCAACTCTCTGCCGCAGGGAATTCCACAGGTTAAAAACTCTCTGAGTGAAGAAGTTTCTCCTCCTCTCAGTCCCAAATGGCCTCCCCCTTATACTAAGACTGTGTCCCCAGGTTCTTGATTTCCCTGCATCAGGAACAATCGACCCGCATTTTACCTGTCCCGTCCCGTCAGAATCTTGTATGTTTCTATGAGATGCCCTTTCATCCTTCTAAACTCCAGTGAATAAAGGCCGAGTTAATCCAGTCTCCCCTCATATGTCAGTCCGGCCATCCCGGGAATCCGTCTGTCGAACCTTCGCTGCACTCCGTCATTGGCAAGAACGTCGTTCCTCAGATTAGGAGAACAGAATTGAACACAATATTCCAGGTGAGGCCTCACCAAAGGCCCTGTACAGCTGCAGTAAGATCTCCCTACTCCTATACTCAAATCTCCTAGCTATGAAGACCAACATATCATTTGCCTTCTTTACCACCTGCTGCACCTGTATGCCAAATTTCAATGACTGATGAACCATGACACCCAATTCTCGTTGCACCTCCCCTTTTCCTAATCTGCCAACATTCAGATAGTATTCTGCCTTCGCGTTTTTGCCCCCGAAGTGGATAAAATCACAATTATCCACATTATACTGCATCTGCCATGCATTTGCCCACGCACCTAACCTGTCGAAGTCGCCCTGCAGCCTCTAAGCATCCCCCTCGCAGCTCACACCGCCACCCAGTTTAGTGTCATCTGTAAACTTGGAGATAATACACTCAATTCCTTCATCCAAAACATTGATGTATATTGTAAAGAGCTGGGTGCCAGCACTGAGCCCTGTGGCACTCCACTGGTCACTGCCTGCCATTCTGAAAAGGACCAGTTTATCCCGAATCTCTGCTTCCTGTCTGCCAACCAGTTCTCCATCCACGTCAATATATTACCCCCAATACCATATGCTTTGATTTTGAACACCAAACACTTGTGTGGGACCTTGTAAAAAAATGAGGAAACTATTTTGTACAGCTGTTGTGAGCTGGAATGCAATGCCTGAAAGGATGGTGGATGTAGATTCAATGGTAACTTGCTAAATGTATTTGGAAACGGCGCTAACTGCTACTGTGAAATGCGTCGCACGGGTGTTATAAAATAATTAAACTTTAATCACTCCCGCTCCAAGTTGTAATTAACCATGTTGTCATAGTTTACACCTCATAAAACTGGCATACATTTATTTCAGATGTAAATTGCCTGATAGTTTTGGGGGTAGTTTCGGATTTTCCTTCACCGAGCAGGGCCTAACACACAGCGGGAGGATTCTTGGACATTCGTGATTCAATGCCCCGTTTAACCAGGAATTGATTCCATGAAATTGGCAGCACGATACAGCTGGAAATAACTTGGACAGTGAAGTATGTCATGATTCACGTCGGAAGAAATGGCAAAGAGCCGAAAGAGAACAGTTCCTGCTGAGGGATTATGAGGAGTTAGGAGCTGAAATAACAAAACATGTCATCAAAGCTGATAATCTCAGGATTAATCCAAGATCCGTATGCTAATTAACATAGCCACACTCGACCAGAAAGGTGATAACGTGACTGAATGATTGGTCTGCGAGGGATGCGTTCCATATCACGAAACATTGCCACCAGTACTCAGTATTCACATTTGAGAAAGAGGATATAATGCCTAATATTGCACGGAAATTAATAATGAATCAATGAATGTAGCTTACTCAAGTTAACGTAAGCAAGAAAGAATTAGTAGAACAATTAATGGCATTAAACTCTGAGAAATCATAAGGACCTGAAGGTTTCCAAAGCAATCTCGATTAAGGAATTATCCTTTTATATTGGTAAATTACAAATGTAACTCTACTGCCTTAGAACGTTGCAAGAGAGAATCCAGGACATTATAAACCTTTTAGTCTAGCATCTGCTGCAGGAAATTTACTGTGTGTGTAAATGGTAGGATCTGCATAGCAAATCTCATTGCATTTTTACGTAGTACTAAAGTAAAAGAGTAGTAGGCGTAGTATATTTTTGCAGCTTATATGGAATTTCAAAAGGCATTCGATAACGTTCCACGAAAGTGAATGTGTGCTGAATTTAAAGTTCACAGATTGAAGGTAAATTATTGACCAAGATTGAAACTATTATTAATACAACAAACGGAGGGAATGATATGCGTTAGCCTCAAGGAAAAAAGTGCTCTTTACTAAGAGAAATTATTGTTGATGAAAGATGATTCCATGATTAAATTATCCTTATACAGAGTTGTAATTTAAGTATTATCAATTTATGCAAAGCAAAATTGTGGGCATTGACACGCAATACTGACCATAATGAGCCTTTGCAATGGACTTCGATACTAAGTTCAGCACTGGGACACTTTTGAAACCCCAACAAACCGTCGGCAGCTGTAGTTGTAGGTATTACCTTTAATTGTATGTTTAAGTACTATTGCATATACTCTGTGATTAAGCAACCTCCGAAGCCTCACTCCATTGTTCAAAAACTTGATTGAAAACCTTTCTCTAACAATAGCTTCAGTACGTTAATTGTGATTGAGCTTCATTTATTAATGTTCATGAAGTGCCCCGTTACCCATTACTCGTCAGATTTCCACTTCTCAATTTTTTGCAAAAATCAAACTCCCCCGTGGATTCAGGCTCAGTATAAGTGTAGGGGAGCACTAGTAATGGAGTAGCACTGTCACGTCGACTGTAAGTGTACGGGACGACTAGCACTGGAGTAGCTTGTCACCTCGAGTATAGGTGTAGGAGGCCACTAGCACTGGATGAGCTCTGTCTGCACGAGTATAAATGTAGGGGAGCACCGGTACTGGAGTAGCTCTGTCACTTCGAGTGTAAGTGTAGGGGACGACTAGCACTGGAGTAGCTTGTCACCTCCAGTATAAGTGTAGGAAGCCACGAGCAGTGGAGGAGCTCTGTCAGCACGAGTATAAATGTAGGGGAGCACTAGTACTGGAGTAGCACTGTCACCTCGAGTTTAAGTGTAGGAGGGCACTAGCACTGGAGTAGCTCTGTTAGCACTAGTATAAATGTAGGGGAGTACTAATACTGGAGTAGCTCTGTCACCTCGAGTAGAATTGTAGAGGACCAATAGCACTGGAGTAGCTCTGTCACCTCGAATATAAATGTAGGAGGCCACTAGCACCTCTGCCACATCTAGTACTAGTGTAAGTGAGTTCCAGCACTGGAGGAGCATAATTTCCACGAATATATGTTTAGGATTGCCGCCAGTACAGAAGGAAGATGATCAGTTCATGTGTAATTGTAGATTGGCGCACGTACGAGCAGAGCACTGCCAGTACCATTGGAAGTGTGGGTGTATCATTAATACTGGAGGAGCACGGGTACCTCTAGTGGATGTGTAGGAGCAGGGTCACCTCTGGTGTAAGTTTAGGGAATCACTATTTCCAGGGCGCCAATATTCACCACCAGTTTAAGTGCAGGGCTACCTCTCGTGCTGGAGTAGGATTGTCACCTCTCCTGTAAATGTAATTTGTCACGAGCACCGATGGAGCCCTTTCTCCTCTAGTTTACGTGTATTGTTTCCCCCTGTACAGCAATAGCACGATCATCTCGAGTTTAAGTGTAGGGTTTCAATCAGTGCATGTGGAGCACTGTCAGCTTTAGTATAAGTGTAAGGGACAATTAGTACATGAGGAGCACGCTCACATCTACTTTAAGGGTAGGTGTACTATAACAACAGGAGGAGCACCTGATTATGATTAATGCGGCAGCGCTGTGATGTTCAACAAATTGCAAGACTTGGTGCATCGCATGTTCTGGACGAGTTGCAGCTTTAGGATTGAGTCAAGCGCTGGGTCTGGACGTGTATTGTACGGGGAACTGTCTTCACTACTCCTTTGGGAATAGTTTCAGCAGCAGTGCAATGAGAATAAATTTTCTACTTGAAAATAATGGTTTTTAAACATTTCCAATAAGGAATTCAAACATTTTTCTTAACCTGACGTATGAGATAAAATTCCAACCTACAAGTCTATTTGTTCAATGTCTGTAACTGTTGATAATGATGATTTCATCTAATTGACTCCCTGGATGATTGACACGTGGATAATTATCGGTTCCCTTCCATTGCCTCAGCTGTTCGCCAGTCAGTGTCTTTCAACTCCGAAAGAAACTATCCATTCTCACAGAAAATGGGGCAACCAGCTATTCTACTGATCAAAGATATTTTGTACCCGATTCTCGCAGCCGTCGGTATCCCCGGTGAGCCATTGTAACATGTGTGTTGTTAATCGGCTGTTAACCATATCCCTGTTGTTTAATGTAACTTGCTTTCTAGCATCACACTATTGGAAGTGACAGGAAACAACTCGCGAACTGTTTGTCTGCACTTTCTGCGCTCCCTTTAAATCAATAACATGAATTAAGTGACTGTGTTCTCTGAAGCTCCAACACAAGTATTTTCGGACCGGCTTGTCACCCCGGGCAGAGTGAGCGCTGCAGCAACAAATTAAAATGTGTGGGTCGTTTGCCCTAGAAATGGCACCAATACAAATTATGTTCTCACACAGCTCCGTGTTGATAATCACACTGAATGAAGTTAATGCTCTCAACAGGTGTCTCCATATATATTTCAACCACACACCCTAACATTCTTTCCTCCTCCATTTTTCTTACAGCAAGCTTGGTGACAATTGTGATACTCTCCCGAGGTAACTGCGGCCTTTCAAAATTTATCTCTGTCTACATGGTGGCCATGGCAACAGCCGAACTATTGTTCATGATCATCAACGTAATAGTGTATAATATTTTCAGTTATCGCTTTCCATTTTTATTCATTTACCACACGCCCGTTTGTAAGCTCATTCTTTACATGTTTCTGTTTGGTTCACCATCTCCTTCACATTTGACCGATTTGTAGTTATCTGCTGCCAGACGTTTAAATCAAAATATTGCACCAGCATCTGCGGCCCCGGTTATAACAAAGTTCACAATATTCCTATATTTAAAGAACATCCCTATTTTGTTTGCATTTGAACCTGAACAAATAATTAACAATGTGAAGTGGGGCTGCCGGACAATTGTGGCTTTTATTGCATCACCTGCAGGTGCAGCGTACATCTGATTTCACAGCGCCTGGGGCGTTTGGCTTCCTTTTACTTTGATTGCCTTGTTAAATGATTTGACAATTAAACGTATTTTAGTGGCCAGTAGATCCCGCAGGACTCTCCGAGGACACAGGAGTGACGACCACAGCGATTCAGAGATGGAGAACCGAAGGGAATTCATAATTTTACTTTTCACTATTTCGGGCAGTTTTATATATTTGTGGCTGACAACAGCCGTGAGTTTGGTAACTACCAAGCTGGCAAGCATCAATTATTACAGAAGTGACACCACAGAACTGGATATATAGCCACTGCAACAGGAACAATGTTAAAAATGTTGACATGCTTTCAAAACCCGTGTATTTATGCAACAACGCAGAGGAAATTCAGAGGAGTTCTGAAGAATGTTTTGAAATCTCCCATGACACTCATTCTGAGATTAGGTAGAAAAAGACAATAAAACGATTCAATTAAAAAGAAAGTCTCCTCATCAATAAAGCTCAATTTCACCGCCGTTTCTGTTGTGTAGGCATGCCTGTTTACTGTGCGATTTCTGTAACATTGTTGCGCCACATTGAATGGATCCTTGTACTTTACACAGCTTACCGGTACACCAGAGGTTGCTATTGCTGGAGACCCAGGGGTTGCCTGTACACGGCAGGTAACCCAGAATAAAGGGGAACTCACAGGTTGTTGTCGTCACTCACGAGCTGCTAATAAAGGACTGCAGATCTGCACAGTTTAAGTGCCATACCCTGCCTACATACACGACAACTGCCGACGAGAATGTCGGCCCACCATCTACGGTCTCATCAGGGACATACTAGCCCGGGAGAAGACAACCACCAAGGGCTATGAGGAACCTGTTGCAATCATACATCAACAACTAAAACCGAAACAAAGCATCCTCACAGCCAGGCACCGGTTCTACACTTGCCGGCGACCTTAGGGCAAAGAAATTGCCAAGTATACTGCACACTTAAGAAGAATAGCTGCACCGTGTGAGTTTGGCGACCACCTTAATGAAGCGCTAAGGGATATATTTTTCATCGGAATCGGCCACGAAGGCCTCCTACACAAATTGCTCTCGGTTGACATCACGATCACCCTGCAGAAAGCAATTCAAGTAAGCCAGGTCGACATGGTTTCGGCCAACGACTCCAGGCGAATACTGAGCCAGGACTCTAAACCGCCGAGTGCAGTGCATTGCATGGATGCTTCTAAAAGCAGAAATGCTGCCCCGAATCCCGCAACCCTGAGTCCGCCACGTGGGGAAAACCGGATGGCCCCATGCTGGCGCTGTGGAGGAAACCACAGGGCCCACCAGTGCTGCCACAAAGACAATGCATGCAAAGGCTGCAAAGAAAATGGGCACCTTCAGAGACTGTGGAGAAAAGGCTGTAATCACTGTGTCTCTGATCAGTTGGCGAATCACCGGGGCTCCGACACAGATGAAGATGAAGCTGCTCAAACCCTGGGAGAAGAGTATGGAATCTTTACCTGCTCCACCGGAAGTTCTCTGTGGATGATGGAAGTGGACATCGATGGAGTGCCAGTCTCCATGGCGATCGACACAGGTGCGAGCCAGCCTGTGATGAGCCAAAATACCTTTGAGAAAAATTGGAGGAATCCTGCCACTCGAGCAAAACTGTTTCCTGTCCAGGCAAAGCTGCACACCTATACAATGTAAAATCCAAATCGTGCGCATAGTAGACGTCCAGGTCTCCCAGGGCGGCGTGTTTAACAAACTCACCCTGTGGATTGTAGTCGGCGATGGTCCCACGCTGCTAGCCAGGAATTAGATGAACAGGGTCCACATCAGGCGAAGTGGCACTGTGGAAGAAAAGAGCACGACAGCCTACCTGCAGCAAGACCACAAAATGGCTGCAGCACCACAAGCAGCAGACCTGTAATCAAAATGACCTCATCCATGCTACAAGTCAACATGGAGGAGCATCATGTGACATCGAGCGGCCAATCGGATTTGAAGGCTCCCGTAAAGGAGACCGGTAACCAAAAAAAATTAAAGGGTAATTTCCAACTTTTTGAGTGCACGGCCTTTAAAGCTAAAAATGCAATTAAAGGCTGCAAGTATGAAAATGTATGCAATGTAACCTGGATTGTGATGCTGGTTTAACTAATCTGACTAAAGAGATGAATACAGGTTTCAGGAAGGTTAAGAACAAGTTTATTATGCATATAAGTAATGATAAAGATTTTGAAATGCCAAATGTAACCATGTCTGTTCAAAACAGGACATCCATAAGTGATGCAAATGCAAGAATGTATAATGCAGGCTCGACTCTGTGTGATCAGAGTCAAGATGTCAAGTATACAGGTACGACATTGCCAAAGGATATTGGGTCCTACAGGGACCACGCTGATACTAATGGAATCCCTCTGTGGGAGACCCCCAGGTCCAGTAGGCTTCCTGGCCATGTAGCCTGGACCTTTGTAACGAACGTGATGTCCCTTGCAGGCAGACCCACTAGAGGGACAGTGTTCAATGTGCAGCCCAGCCACCACCAATGGCACCCTGCACCAGACCAGACCTACAGCCCCTGGCCACCAGGGCTAATACCAGAAGCATGAGGCCAATACCCTCTAGCTTCCCTGGCAAAACCTGGGATGACCTGAACCTCATTGCTGGACAAGAAGGCCATCCAGTCTTGTGGCCCTGCCCACCACCCCACAACTACCAACATCACAGAGTATACACACCACCTACTGCTGCAGTGTCCACATCCCTGAGGGATCCCACAACAGTGAAAACCACTTGGTTTGTGTGTGAGGGAGGGGAAACATCCCAGGCCAGCATCAAGCACAGGGGTTACACCTGGCAAACACACAACCCTCATTTGAACCTCACATAGCCCACCACACATCACCTCCCCTGGTCATGTCAACAAGGAGATGAAAAATGCTCAGGGGGGAGTATTGCTGTGTAGGCATGCCTGTTCACTGTCCGATATCTGTAACACTGTTATGCCACATTGAATGTACCCTTGTACCGTACACACCTTACCAGTACACCAGAGGGTGCTGTTGCTGGAGACCTAGGTGTTTCCTGCACATGGCAGATAACGCAGTAAAAAAGGAAGTCAGAGCTTGTTTTCATCACTCAGGAGCTGCTAGTGAAGGACTGTAGGTCTGCACAGTTTAAGTGCCATAACCTGCCTCGTGGAGTCATCACTAAAGGTGCCTACATACACTACAGTTTCCACCATAGAACGTCCTTTCTTTTCTGGTGATTTGATACATTGGTGAGATCTTGGTGTGAAGATTCATTCATTTTGTAGCATGTGTTTGATTGATGCATTGCTTTAGTTTTCGCGCTTGTTTCGCTGAGTAAACATAATCTCCTCCTGAAAATGTAGCACAGATCATATTCATGGAGCTAGGATAAAAATTGTGAAGCTCAGCAGCTGTTTCGGACATGTGGATAGTACAGTTATACACAGTCACACTGCAGGTACAGGAATCGAGCGGCCCACTTTAAATTCATCAATAAAGTTTAATTCCGTGCCAAAATAATCAAATGTCATGTGATCGCCGATATTGATAACTTTCCTGTAATTTGGTGTGAATAATACCGGCGTAATGTACACCATTCATCATTGACAAATGGTGCGGGTTCTCTTGACGTGATCAGTGTTCGCATGGAGGAAATGGTCGGAACTCGATTCATCGATTGTAGCTTTCACCTCGTGTGTCCCGGATACTGACTGCAAATATCGATTGTGCACCGACTGGTGTCTCACTGAACACAGAGTTGGAGTCTTTGTTGTTGCATTGTGCTGAGTAATATTATTGATATTCTGTATCAATGAAACTCCTCAAATAGAGTAAAGCAATGCCAAAATAATAATTTTCATAATTTTGAAAACTTTTACAATTGATGCAATTAATCTGTCAAAAACACAGCCAGAAATTCAGCTAAAATCAAACTGATATTTAGTATGCTGTGTTTTGCTGAACATTTGCAGACGGTGGGAAGAATGTTTGGCAATTATAAATTATGATGTGGTTGCACATTCTTCCAAAAAATAATGAACTCATCGCAGGAACAGTAGCTTACTTACATATTATCCATCGGAGAACTCGCCTGATTGTGTGGGAAACGCCAAGGAATGCGAGCAGTGTCTCAATGGGAAGGAGCTGAGAGTTTGGATGGACAGCGAGCGATAGCGATCCAAATACTCAATTCATAGCAAGTGTGTTTTCAGGGGGATAAATCCATGATAATTTAAACATAAATTCGGATTTATAGATATGGGCAGAGATCATAATAATAAACAAGGAATGATGCATCTTTGCACAATACTGTCGAGGCCATCGTTATAAAACCAGGTACAGATTCGGAACCTCATTGTGGAAAATCCATTAAATCCACTGAGAGCAGGTAGTGTCGATTTAGCATAATGGTGCCATGGATCAGAACTATACTTGTGATTAGGGACGAGTTATTAGGAATATATACAATACAGCTACGAAAATTAAGAGGCGATTTAATAGAAATTTAAATCATTCTAAACAGTTTCTGTGCAATTATGAGGGAGAAATGGCTTCATTTAGTTAGAGAGTCAGTGATAAAGGGAGATCGACACAAAGTGGGCAAAAAGCGAATGAGCAGATGTTTAGCCGAAACTTTTTCATGAAAGGGTTGCCTCAGGACATAGTTAAGGGAAGGGTCGATGAATATTTGAAGCAGAGGAAGATGAATTACTGAAGAGAGAGAGGAGGACAGTGTGTATAATTTATGATAGCTGTACCAAAGAACTCAGCAGAGATAGAATGGGTCTATTGGCTTACTCCCGCAGAGTATCTATGCATTTGTAATGTTTTTTTACGTAGGTATAATTTTCATTTCTATTTGTTTCTAAGATAACCTCCGCCCCATTGAGAATCTTTTAAACAAAACGTTAAAGATAAATAGTTACGGAGGGAGATTCCAATAGTTCAATCGTCACCCGTCACTTACAGGTTCCAATTTCTCGATAAAGTAAGAATATACGAAAATAAGAACATAACAAATAGGAACAGGAGCAGGCCATACGGTCCCTCGAGCCTTTCTGTCATTTAATATAATCATGGTTGATCCGATCATGCATTCAGGTCCACTTCCCTGTCCGCTCCCCATAACAACTTAATCCCTTATCAGTTACGAAGCTGTCTATCTCTATCTTAACCTACTTTCATTTCGGAACGAGCTGTCTCCCAGCCCATCGTATAATTCCTCATCCTTAGTAGATGTGGAGCTTTGTCCGCTGAGTCATTAAAATCAATTTTACACTCCAACTATATTTCCCCCACACTTCAGGTGATGTGTTTGAGAAATTCTAGAAGTTTAGCTAAAGACTAAATAAATTCCCTCAAAACAATCTAATTGCCTTTTACATTGCTCGTTTCCCAGGTGCTCCCCCTCTCGATCTATCCTAGCCTTATTTTAAACACTGGGATTATTTCTGCCACTGTCTTGCACAATTGAGGAAACATCCTGCAGTGTCAGTAACCTTCACTCCCGTCGGTCCCCATTCCTTTATTTCGTAGTGTCTGTGTCCCTGGATTTCAGATTCCTATTTTATGTGGTTGAACACGATAACTACAATTAAAAACCCCACTTCATCACTGCCGCTCACACATACATTCCTCAAAGATTTACTTGTGTGCCCTCCGAATCCTAACCACATGGCCTTTGCTAGTCGTTACTGTCTAACTGCCATATTCGTTGGCTAATTTAAAAGGTTTTTTTATAATCCTCAATATTATCCCGAGATAATGCTTCCGATTATCTTCCAAAAGGGCAAGTACATTCTAATCCACACTCATTAATACTTTCTTAGCTATTCTCCGATTGACTACTCCAGCGCTGGGATCTCCCAAACCTGCACCATGGCCGGAGTCTCACACACACAGCAGGTGCATTATCAGACAATTATGGAAGATCTTCAGCAGCTTTCATTCCATTGAAATTAATGGGTGGAAGATCGCGGGTAACGCATTCTACATAGATTCACAGAATTAGAAAGCTCTATCGTACCTATCCTGGCTCTTTGTAAGAGGAATTCAATTTGTCCAACTCCGTTGCTCTTCCGTCTCATCCCAGCAATCCATTCCTTTTCAAGTGTATATCCAATTCCCTTTAGAACATGACTATTTTTAGAAAGTAGTCAGCAGTGGCTCTGTGGTATAACTCTCGCCTGTGATTCAAAAGGTAAGTCGGTTAAACTCTCGTGACAGAGACATGGGCACCAAATATGTGCTGACACTTCAATGCAGTACTGAATGTGCGCTGCACATTTGGTGGTGCCGTCTTTCGAAATGGACTTTAAAACGAGGTTTGTTTGTTTTCTCAGATGGATATAAAAGATCTCACAGCACTATGTCTTGGCCGAGCAGTAGAGTTCGCCACAATGTACTGTGCAATATTCATCCTTCAAACAACATCACTAAAACAAATTATCTGGTCATTACTTCATTGCTATTTGTGAGACCATGCAGTGCACAAATTGACTGCCATGTACCTATATTACAACGGTGTCTATACTTCAAATATAATTAATTGGCTGTAAACGCTTTAGGGCGTCATCAGGCCGTGAAAGGAGCTGTATATGTGCAAGATTTTCTTGTTTTCATTGTCGAATCTGCTTCCATGAGACTGTTCCGCAATGCATTCCCGATCATAAAAGTTCATCATGTAAACATATATCTCCTCATCTCCTCTCTGGCACTTTTGCCAATTACCTGAAATATATGTCCTATGATTACTTATCCTCCTGCCATTGGAAAAAATATCTTCTTATGAGCTCAAAACCACTCACATTATTGAACCAATCTCCCCTTTTCAAACTTTACTTTATGGAGAAGTGTTCCAGCTTCCAACCATGTCGACAATTTTCGAGTCATTCACCGGATGTGAGCAAGGCCTGAATGAGGACTCAGATGCGGATCACTCCACCGATGCATGAACTCTTTCTTGCTCAGGTTAGAAGATTTGTGTTTATTTTTATGTATAATCAACAATTTAAGGTTAAGCGAAATTAATCTTAATATTTTAAGGAATTCCATTTTGACACGGATCCTTTACATTTACAATGTTAATGATTCACGGTTAACTCGCATTCTTGCCTTTGTTACCGCTCGGCTCCTGCTGATCTCGCACATTCTACTTATGTAAACTACGTGACCCACAACTCGACTGCCGGTGTCCTAAATCGCACCAAGTCTCGCTCACCCATCATACCTGTACTCGCTGACCTTCATTGGCTCCCGGTTAAACAAAGCCTGAATTTCAAAATTCGCATCCTTGCTTTCATATCGCTCCATGATCTCGCCCCTCCCTATTTCTGTAATATCCACCAGCCCCACGACGCCCCGCGATAGCTGCGCTTCTAATTCTGCCCTCTTAAGCAGCATGCGTATAATCACTCAACCATTGGTGGCCGTGCCTTTTGTTGCCGAGGCCCTAAGCTCTGGAATTTCCTCCCTAAACCTCTCTGCCTCGATACCTTTCTTTTCAAGTTCAAGTCGATCTTCTATCCCACCTCTTTTACCAAGGTTTTGGTAACCTGCCCTAATTTCTCCCTATGGGGCTCACTGTCAATGTTTTACAATCTCATAATACTCCTGTGAAGCGCCTTGGATGTTTCACTAAATAGAAGGCGCTGTCGAATTACATCTTGTTGCTGGTGATGTTGTGAATATAAATTCACCAATCCATATTTTAACGCTCAAAATAAAATAGGTTAGATATTTTATTAATTCAAGTGATGCTGCCTCACTCTTTTATGAATTCAATACTTCCTGCGCTACTCCTCATCGTGGCCGCCCTATCCTGGTTTCCTTTCTTTCTTTCGGATCCTACAATCTGCCAATTCCATCGCAGGGATTCCCACATTCTGCTATTTCCAGGCCTCACCTTTCTTCGAGAATGGCACCTTAAATATGAGAAGGATAGGGTTCAAATGTAATGTATAATAGTTATCATGGCAAGAGTAGTGCTGGCTTCATTTCGACTGCGTAGACAGGTATGCCAATAAACTCATCGACAGGATATTTCTGCACTGTATTGGAACAAAACTCAGGAACAGAAATTCTAGGACAAAAGAATTCCAGTTCAGAAGAAATTATAGAAAATCTTGCTTTCTTTCTTTAGGTAACAGGAATAATTTAGGCATTCTAATATCAGTTTTACTGTTAGTAACAGAATGCACACATGGCTCAAATTCTTCACTGCTGCAGGAGCTCAATCATAAATAATTACAACCTCAAAATGTGAAATGTCGTTTGGAAGGGACCCATTGCAGAACATTTAAGCTCATTGGTTAACTGTATTCTATATATTGTTTAATCATTTTCCAGGAGGGTCGGTCAGCATAAACCTATTCATGTGGCTCTGAAATCGACTACTATGTTATGACAAACGGTATTTTATGTAACCAATCTGCAATGTCCATGTATTCTCCAACACAAGCAAAGGTAAACTTCGAAATTTCGATGTGACGAGTTTATCATTCATGATCTATAACGATGAAGGGAAGAAAATGGGGTTCTAAGGGAATGATCAGCCATGTTCTTGTTGAATGGTGGGCCAGGCTCGAATGGGCCGAATGGCCTACTCCTGCACTTATTTTCTATGTTTCTATGTTTCAAATTATCTTGAAAGAAGCGATGCACGAGGTTGATTCCTGAGACGAACGGGCTGTCTTATGAACAATGATTAAGCAGGTTTGGTCTATACTCATTGGAGTATAGAAGAATGAGGGGTGATTTATTGAAACATGGGAAGCAGAGAAATGGCAGTGATTTCAACATTAATTTGGTATCGCTCATCATGTTAGATGATACTAAAAGCATCCCAATAATTGATAATCCAGGAGCTATTGGGTGGGTGGAACTTAGAACAAACACTATCATTAGAGAAACGTACCAGGTAAACGAATTGGACTAAAGTTGGAAATGTCCCCTGGCATGACGGTCTGCATCTTATGGTATTAAAATATGTCGCTTCAAATATAGTGGATGCATTGGTTGTAATCTACCAAAATTCCCAGGATTCTGGAGAGGTCCCAGCGAATTGGAAAACCAGAAATATAAGGCCCCTATTAATGAAATGAGGTAAACTGAAATAAGAAACTTGAGACCAGTTAGCCTAACATTTATCATTGCGAAAATAGATACAAAGAAATATAGAACATAGGTGCAGGAGTAGGCAATTCGATCCGTCGAGCCTGCACTGCCATTCAATAAGATCATAGCTGATTATTCACCTCAGTACCCCTTTCTTGCTTTCTCTCCATACCCATTGATCCTCTTCGACATAAGGGCCATATCTAACTCCCTCTACAAAATATCCAATGGACTGGCATCACCAACTCTCTGCGTCAGGGAAGTCCACAGTTTCACAACCCTCTGAGTGAAGAAGTTTCTCCTCATCTCAGTCCTAAATGGGCTACCACTTATCATAAGATTGTGTCCCCTGGTTGTGGACTTCCCCAACATAGGGAATAATCTACTGGCATCTAACCTGTCCCGTCCCGTTAGAATCTTGTATGTTTCTATGAGATCCCCTCTCATCCTTCCAAATTCCAATGTATAAAGGCCCAGTCGATCCAGTCTCTCCTCATATGTAAGTCCTGCTTTCGCGGGAATCAGTCTGGTGAGCCTTCGCTGCACTCCCTCAATAGCAAGAGCGTTCTTCCTCAGATTAGTTGAACAAAACTGAACACAATATTCCAGGTGAAGTCTCACCAAGTCCCTGTACACCTGCAGTAACGGCTCCCTACTCCTATACTCAAATCCACTAGCGATGAAGGCCAACATATAATTTGCCTTCTTCACTGCCTACTGTACCTGTATGCCAATTTTCAATGACTGATGAACCATGACACGCAGGTCTCGTAGCACCTCCCTTTTCCTAATCTGCTACCATTCAGATAATATTCTGCCTTCGTGTTTTTGCCCCCAAAGTGGATAACCTCACATTTATCCACATTAAGCTGTATCTGCCATGCATTTGCCCACTCACCTAACCTGTCCAAAGCATCCTGCAGCCTCTTAGCGTCCTCCTCACAGTTCATACCGCCACCCAGTTTAATGTCATTTGCAAACCTGGAGATATTACACTCAATTCCATCATCCAAATCATTGATGTATATTGTAAAGAGCTGTGGCACCAGCACTGAGCCCTGCGGCACTCCACTTGTCACTGCCTGCCTTTCTGAAAAGGACCCTTTTATCGCGACTCTCTGCTTCTTGTCGGCCAACAATTTCTCGATCCACGTAAGTATATTACCCCCAATACCCATCGAGATACATCACTGACCTCACTCATAAAGTCACTACCTATGCAGATACATCACTGATCTCACTCATACTGTGAATGCATTTCCAGGTACATCACTGACCTCACTAATACTGTCCCGATACAGTCAGATACATTACTGACCTCACTCATACTGTCACTGCCCATCCAGCTACATCACTGACCTCACTCATACTCTCACTGTCCATCCAGTTACATCACTGACCTCACTCATAATTTCACTACCCATCCAGATACATCACTGACCTCACTCATACTGTCACTGCACATCCAATTACATCACTGACCTCAGGCATACTGTCACTACCCATCCAGTTACATACACTGACCTCACTCATACTGTCACTACCGATCCAGGTACATCACTGACCTCAGGCGTACTGTCACTATCCATCAAGATTCATCACTGACTTCTCTCATAGTGTCACTACCCATCCATATACGGCCGGCTGAGTAACCTGACGTGTTTAATTCTGGAATTCAGTATCCCTCTTCCTGTTTGTAATATCAATCTGATCTTGTGTTGTCAGATTTCTCTCAGGACCAGAGCATTAAAAAATATGATCCAGATTTTCACCATTGTAGGCAAAAATTCAGCCCAATCTCCCTCCCCACAATGAGGTACTGTTATTTTGTGTGGTTCCTGTCTTTTTAGTACGAATGGGGATTTCCAAATTGATGCACTTTAGACTGAAATTATAAAGATGAACAGTGAAACTATGAAGCTGCTTTTAAAGTGGGAGAAGCTGTAGCTGTGTTTTGGAAGGCCTGCTATGACTTACAACAGTCCCACATAATGTCTGCATCTTCAATCCTGCACTGTGACCCCGATTCCCACAATGCAACCTCACTGAGTGAGATTAACATCGCTTCGTGCTTTACAGTCAGGATTTTAATGATTAAATGATAGGAATTGATTTATTGCCGTGAGCAACTTGCAGATCTGAAATATGTTCGAAATATATTCCAAAATAATAAAGTTGTAGAAGTATACAGAATGAACCTGCTGCGTTCAACTGACTGGAGTTAATATCAATAATTAGGTCCCATACAAAGTAATATTAATTACAGTCATTACACAGGGGGATATTAACCCGTTCTGGTCCGGCACGTTTCATATAAAACAGAAGGTGTATAATATATACGCATATAATTAGAGTGGTTTTGAAATTTCGCAAGGAGGATGCTCCAAATATCGAAACATTAAACATAGAAAATAGGTTCAGGATTAGGCCCCTCGGCCCTTCGAGTCTGCACCACCATTCAATAAGTTCATGGCTGAACATTCGCCTCAAGCCACCTTTCTGCTTTCTCTTCATACCCCTTGTTATCTTTCGTCATAAGGGCCATATCTAACTCCCTCTTGAATATATCCAATGAACTGGCATCAGCAACTCTCTGCTGTAGGGAATTCCACAGGTTAACAACTCTCTGAGTGAAGAGGCTTCTCCTCATCTCAGTCCTAAATGGATTTCCCCTTAACCTTCGTCCTCTGTGACTGGACTTCCCCAATATCAGGAACATTCTTCCTGCATCTAACCTATCCAGTCCCATCAGAATTTTATATGATTCTCTGAGATCCCCTCTCATCCTTCTAAACTCCAGTGAATACAGGCCCAGTCGATCCAATCTCTCGTCATATGTTAGTCCTGCTATCCCGGGAATTAGTCTGTTGAACCTTCGCTGCACTCCCTCAATAGAAAGAACGTCTTTCCTCAGATTAGAAGACGTAAACTGAACACAATATCCCACGTGAGGCCTCACTAAGGCCCTGTACAACTGCAGTAAGACCTCCCTGCTCCTATACTCAAATTCACAAGCTATGAAGGGCAACATACCACTAGCGTACTTCACCGCCTGCTGTACCAGCATGCCAACTTTCAATGACTGATGTACCATGACAATCAGCTCCAATGCACCTCCCCTTTTACTATTATGCCGCCATTCAGATAATATTCTGCCTCTGTGTTTTGGACACCAAAGTAGATAACCTCACAATTATTCACATTATACTGCATCTGCCATGCGTTTGCTCACTCACCTGACCTGTCCAAATCATCCTGCAGCCTCTTATTCTCCTCTTCACAGTTGACACTGGCACCCAAATTAGTGCCATCTGCAAACTTGAAGATATTACACTCAACTCCTTCATCTAAATCATCAATGTTTATTGTAAACAGCGGGTGTCCCAGCACTGAGCCCTGCGGCACCCCACTAGTCACTGCCTGCCATTCTGAAAAGGACACTTTTCAACCGACTCTCTACTTCCTATCTGCCAAGCAGTTCTCTATCCACATCAGTACATTACCCCCAATATCATGTGCTTTAATCTTGCTCTGCAATCTCTTATGTGGGACCTTGTTAAAAAAAGTTTTGAATATCCTAATGCATCACATGAACTGGTCCTACATTGTCACTCTACCAGTTACATCCTCAAAAAATTGCAAAAGATTTGTCAACAATGATTTCCGTTTCGTATATCCATGCTGATTTTGACCACTCCTGTCACTACTTTCCAAATGCGCTGCTATTGCATCTTTAATCATTGATTCCAATATTTTCCCCACTACTGATGTCAGGCTAACCGGGCTATAATTAGCCGCTTTCTCTCTCCCTCCTTTCTTAAAAAGTGGTATTACATTAGGTACCCTCCAATCCATAGGAATTAATCTAGAATCGTTAGACTGTTGGAAAATGATCACCAATGCATCCACAATTTGTTGGCCCACTTCTTTAAGTGCACTGGGATGCAGACAATCAGGCCCCTGGGATTTATCGGCCTTCAAGCCCATCAATTTCCGAACACAATTCCCCACCTAATAATCATTTGCTTCACTTCCTCCTTCTCACTGGAACCTCTGTTCCCTTGTATTTCTGCAACGTTATTTGTGACTCCCTTCGTGAAGACAGAATCAAAATATTTGTTCAACCGGTCCGCCATTTTTTTGCTCCCCGTTATAAATTCACCTGAATCCGACTGCAAGGGACCTACGTTTGCCTTCACTAATCGTTTTCTCTTCACATATCTATGGATGCTTTTGCATTCAGTTTTTATATTCCCATCAAGCTTCCACAAATACTCTATTTCCGCCCTCCTAATTAAACCCTTTGTCCTCCTCTTCTGAATCATAATATTCTCCCTGTCCTCAGGTTTGCTGCTTTTTCTGGCCAATTTATATGCCGCTTCCTTGGATTTAACACTATCCTTAATTTCCCTTGTCAGCTACGGTTCAGCCACTTTCCCATTTTATTTTTACTCCTGACAACGATGTACAATTGTTGACTTGGACCGATCCTGTTACTGTCATGTGAGCTTTAAACATTTGCCATTGCCTATCCACCTATTTCAGTAACTACTGGGAAGTTTAGCGCATGTGGATACTACAGTGTGACAGCACTGGCAGATTTTCAGAGAGGTTTTTGGGAATTTCGGTAATAAATTGTTCCTGCCATTTCAGCGCCTGGCCTTCCAATTTACGAGTTTCGTCCTTGAACCATGGTGCAAGTCAGTTTATAACGAACATTCTCTGGGACAGTACGTCATAATGATCATTGTACACTCAAGACGGTCCATGCTCCATTGAGCAAGTCAGATCACAACGAACATTATCTGTTACAGTTCGATTTAACGATCATGCTATTTTTGCAAAAGTGGTTTGTTCAGAAACTGATCTTTGGGTGAAACTGATTGCCCCTTCTCGATATCTGTACTTAAATAAATTCAGTTGTTTAATAAACATGACCGCGAATAATTTCTGATGCTGCTGTGTGCAAGCGACTGGCACTAATATGGTGATCAAATCTGAAAGACTCACTGGAATTTGCAACACCAACAACAGAAATCATCCCTTCACATAGAAGATGCGGCAAGATTTGGTGGCTATTTGGATATATCACTGACAGAATATCAACAGTTACAGACCATTCAATGTTTATCGTTGCTCTCAAGCGTAATCTCAAAATACATCCATATACATCACTGACCTCACTCATACTGTTACTACCGATCCAGATACATCACTGACCTCACTTATATAGTTATTACACATCCAGGTGCATCACTAACCTTACTCATACTGTCACTACCCACCCAGGTACATCACTGACCTTTCTCATACTGTCACTAACCACCCAGATACATCACTGACCTCACCCATGCTGTCACTGCCCATCTAGGTACATTACTGACCTCATCCATACGTTCACTACCCTTCTAAATACAACACAGATTACAACGAAACTTTCTCTATCCATCCAGGTGCATCACTGACCTCACTCATATTGTCACTACACATCCAGATACTTCACTGCGCTCACTCATACTCTCACGAGACATCCAGATACATCACTGACCTCGCTCATACTGTCACTACCCATTCAGATACATCACTGACCTCATTCATACCGTCACTTCCCATCCAGTTACATCACTGACCTCACTTATACTGCCACTACGCATCAAGATACATCACTGACCTCGCTAATACTGTCAATGCCCATCCAGATACATCACTGCCTCATTCATACTGTCACTACCCAGCCAGATACATCACTGACCTCGCTCGTACTTTCTGTTCGGTTAACTTGAAACCACCTCTCGGAGTCAGTTAGCCTTAAGGTAAATGCTGTTACTTTACATTCACAAATACAAGCAGTCAGCTGAGCTATTCTGTGAAATAACGCTCAAACATGTGCCTGGAGTCATCTCCTTTTTTGTATTTTCAGATTAAGTCATTACGTAATTACACAAGTTGAATTAATACATGATAATTAATACATGACGATTGATTAATATATTGGTACAGCACTTCCTTCTGTCTGCCTTCCGTATGCCTTAATTGGTAAGTCTGGACACTTGCTATAGTGTCCATTTCTATTCTACCTTTATCTTGTTGTGGCTTCAGTTTCTATGTTTTCTCTCGCTGTACGTGCCTCCCAAGGCCTTGGTCTGTGAACTAGAACATTTGCTTCTCTCTGAAATGTTTACCACAGTCCTTGGGTTCCATTTTCAAATTAGTTAACTTAATTTTAAAATGGCCCAATTAATTAATAGTATAAAGAATTGTAATTTACCTCTTCAGTCCCTCCTGTTGGTCCCTGATTATTTCTAAATAATCAGCTGACCACATATATTCTGAGCCATCTGCTGGGAAAGGTGATCAACTCCATTTCCTTTGGTTCACTCATAATTCGTTCCTTTTATTGGAGTCTTTACATGCTACCCCTGACCATTTCCGTGAAATTATTGGCTAGTTACTTATATTTATTTTTGTACATATAGAGCGTAAGCTCGGGGGTCTTAGTTGTTTCCCTAATGTGTTACATAGTCATTCGGCTCCCTATCACACCTACTTTACATAGTTGACAGGGCTTTTTCCTGTTCGGCTTGAACCACGCGGTTGTGTATCCCTCGAATGTTGCACATAAGTTACATTTGGATCATGATACATATGCCTACCACTACCATTATTACAACAATTCTGTGCCACATCAATTTGTGGACCACGTAGGCCTTAGCTGACCAGCCCTTAAAAATGTCCCACCAGTGATGAACCGTGGGTTCATTTAGTTCCTCCGTCACTCGGATAAGTTATTGTTTTTTGTAACTCATAAGGACCTTTTGTCTGAATAACCGTTCCCTTTCTTCTCCCAGGTACTTGGTCACCTGAATGAGTTTCTCCAAGAAGGTCCT
This sequence comes from Pristiophorus japonicus, assembly GCF_044704955.1. Classification (NCBI taxonomy): domain Eukaryota; kingdom Metazoa; phylum Chordata; class Chondrichthyes; family Pristiophoridae; genus Pristiophorus; species Pristiophorus japonicus. Next base: position 4,884,442 of record NW_027252779.1, read on the forward strand.
TAACTTTCTCAAGTTCACTCCTGGTGGTAGTACGGACAGTCCGTTGTTGCTCCTGTGTTGAGCATTGTTTTCCATTTTCCTATTTGGTAGGACTTGGTTGTTTTACCGTCGGAGATGACATACATTTCCTTCTGGCATTCATTTACCGGGGGTTCCAATCGATCTGCGTACAAATATACCGTGTGGGTATTGGTTACACATATGTATTTTTTCCGATTTCATCTATTACGGTATCATTAAATGGATGCAGCTGCCATTCACAAGCCCCTGTTGTGCCTTCGATGATGAATGGTTCGACCACTGGTGTCTGTAGTGGGCATATTTGCCCGAATGGCCACTTTATACAGTCCTTCACTTCGTGTGTTTTATTATTCGGGTGGATCCATTTTCCTTAAAACTGTGGCTTCCATAACATTTTACCGATTAGCTGTGGTAGGACCACAAACGCGCACCATATCTGACTGTTAGCAACATTAGCTAACAATATAGTCACATTACATCCCTCTTCATCACATCGCGCATGCTTCATATATGGCCTGAGTGTTAGCTTTCGGTGGTCAAACTGAAACAGTTTGGCCCATCGTCGGTCATTTCCAGTGAATGCTATCCTTTCTAATTCAGCCCGTTGTCCTTCGCTGATCAGGCCAATTTTAAGGCAGTGAGTCTCATTGGCTTCCGCATTAAATTGGTCGATACATTTTGCTGGTCCCAGTTAGTTTTGTTCGACCACTCCCAAATCATTTTGTCTGAGAGCCATCCCCGCAGGCTATTGGCCTGAAAGTGTTCTTGCCGCACATCTGACAGCCTTATGGCATCGTTAGTCAAAACTCAAGCTTTCTGTATTTTATTCAGCAGCGTTTCGATATCCATTGAATTTAATACTGCTAATCCCGTTCCTAAGCGTTCTAGTACGTTTGGCCGATTGTGAGCTTTGGTTATCTTTAGGGCAAGAACCAGGTTCTTACATTACCTGCGTACCATCTATTGATGATACTGTATATTTATTGTTGCATTTATTATTGAAGGGGCTATCAGTGTGCTCAGACACATATCGTGCAGCATTTGTAATTGTGGCATCCATTCCTGGTTCGGACAGAGATATTTTCCTCTTATCATGACGAGCCATGTAACCCTCCTGCCAAACTCTGAATTATTCCTACACAACAGCCAACCTCCGTCTGCCAACATTCCCTTTCTCCACTCTGTACTATTGGAATACTCCGTTTTTTTAGTATTCCAGGCTTCTTTCAGAATTGTGTTTATATTCTGGGGAGTATCGTCACAATCTCGCTTACAGATCATCCATGGACCGTCGGCCATCCATGTAAAGTTGAAGGTAACATTCTCATTCTTATGGGTGATCAGAATAAAATTGGCAGAGCCTGGTGCCGAATAGGTCCACCGTTGACAGTCAAATCAAAAATCAAACACATGACATTTAATTCCGGCGGGACATGATTGGCCTACTCCTGCACCTATTTTCAATGTACAGTTTCCCAGAATTGCGTCTAGGTGGGCCTTCTACATATAATAACGTCTACGCCCTTTTCCTTCCAAACGTGTCACTTGCGGCACTGGGAGGTCATGGCGGCTACTAACCCAGTCACCACCAGCACTATCCACAGGTCCAAGCCGTTGTGTTCTGGCCTGCTTCCATATCGGACGCTTCCGTGGTTACCAGGTGTACCGTCACTATGGGTTAAAACAGACGGGAATTGTTTAGTGTCATATGGTTTTACCTGTGTCCAGTGTTTGCATATATTCCCATTGGGCTTCTGTAGACAAACACAAGTATTGCGTGTCATTAGTATCGAGTATGGCCCCATCCATCGGCGCTCCATTCCCTTTCGGATCCCTGTCAAACTTATCATGACCTGTTCTCCTATGTTAGGTAGCGCTTCGGGTCTCATTCCCTCATTCTGAATTTCTAGGTCTCTGATCTGCTGTCTGCTTCTAACTTCTTTATTCATAGCCTGCATCCCTTGGTTAAGCTGGATCAAGAACCGCCTCAACTTTTCCTAAATTGCCCCTGCTTCACCTGTCCCTCCGCATAAGTCCTCTGGTAGTCTCATATCCCATCCAATCACCGGCTGATATGGTGTTAGTCACGTGGTTCGCCCTGGAGTGGCTCTGAGCCGCATTAAAATTGCCGCAAACAGACCAGTCCATCCCGTGCCTGTCTCCTGGATTGCTTTGGGAAGGGTCGTTTTTAAGGTCCTATTCATTTTTCCACCATTCCCGAACATTGGTGATGATATTGTATATGGTACCTCTGTTTGATTCCCAGCAGTACACATGTTTCTTTCATTAATTTGCCCGTGAAATGTATCCCATTTTCTGAATCTTTCTGTAGGGATACTCCCCACCGAGGTATCACCTCGCTTGCCAGGATCCTTGCTACCGTCTGTGTGGAGTAGTCCCTGGTAGTGAAGGCTTCCACCCACCGTGTGAATTGATTTATGATTACCCGGCAAAAGCTTTTTCCGCTATACTCTTGCAGGGGGCCGGTGAAGTATATCTGTAAATTGTCCCGAGGTTCCTGTGAACTTGGCTGATGTCCCATTGTGACCTTGCATCCCCTGCCTACATTATGTTGTGCACAAACAATGCACCTTTGGAAACATTTATCGACATCCTTCCCCGTTCCTGGCCACCATCAGTACTGCGAGATCAGTTCCAGCATGTTACTTCTCCCGGTGTGTGTTATCGCGTGATGTAATTTTAGCAGTTGCTACCCACAGCATTATGGCGCCACAACTTGCTCCTGGGGAACCCATACTCACATGACACCCTTTTGATGGACTCCATTCACGTCTTTATTCCTGCTCGACACTCTGGTGGACCTTTGCTATACTTATGTCAGTCTGAACACTTTTGTCATTATTGCTTGCATTTCAGCCTTAAATGCTGGCTCTGGCTTCCGTTCACCTGCCACTCGTTAGGCTCCGAGGTCTGCAAACCTAATTCCGATGATGGGTAGGTCTTGCAGGTGCTTTTGGTCCTTATTAGTTAGTTTTGTTTGTGCTTTTACCTTTATTGACGCTGCTCCCATTGGTTCCTTTGCTGGTTTCACTCGACTTTCTGCGAGTTTTCCATCTTTTACCAGTTCGCCAGCAGATGTCACATACCCTCGTCGTGACCAGGCTGCCATGTAGTGGTGAACCACAACAAAAGCAAATTGATTATCTGCATATTTGTTTACTCACTTTCATTTCGCTGACTCGAGAGCCTTTATACCAGTTCTGCCACTTGAGGTGACTCGTCTCCTGGGAGCGTTCCGACCATTATTTTCTCTCCCTCCTGTGTTACCACTGCCGAGCAAGTATGGGGTTCTCCATCAATGTATTTTCTGGATCCATCCACGTTGAAAGACTCATCAGGATTGTCCAATGGCTCTTCCTTAACCGCGCTATGCGTTTCCTCCTCTACTTGTTCCCTAGAGCTATGTTCCTCTCCTTCTGTCAGCACCCCGGTAGCGAGGTTAATTGCATTATGCTTTATTATTATTACTGACTTGTCTTTGGGCAGGAATACCGCCTACCCCTTAGCCTTTCGGCTGTCTGAGATCGACCGCAGCTTTCTAGTATTTAGTAGTTCTACCAGGGTATGTTGTGGGTGCAAAGTCAACTGTCCCATCATCACTACTGGTTGGCATACTTTAACGGTCAAGTCGCACAGTCCAGGGCGGCCACACATCGAAGCATTCCACTGACCACTGGGTCGTTCTTCATCGATTAGTAGGCTATAGGTCCCTGCTGGCTCCCATGTACCTGCACTACCCCGGAAGAATAGCTTGACCATCCTGATCACAATGTAGTTGGAAATGTTTATTGGGATCTAGCAATCCTCGGGCGGGGGACGACATCAGATCTCTTTCAGTTCAGTTTATGCCTCGTCCTGCTCCGGTCCGCAATCTATCAGATGAAGGTGTCCCCCGGTCCATTTAATTAATTTCTGTATGGGTTCCGCTATTATTGTGTGAACATTCCGACTATGATTAAAATGTCCTAATACCTTCTTACTCCTTTGACATTCTGGGGCTGAGGCATGTCTTCAATAGCCATCCGTCTTTCCTCTGTCATGTATTTCTTGCCCTGACTGATAAAATGTCCAAGGTACCGAATCTAGTCTGGGCCACCAGCGCCTTTGTGGGTGATGCCTTGAACGCCGCCCGCACACAGACAGCAACTCACATACACATTTACAGACAGACACGTACTGACACACAGTCATGCACACAGCTACTCATTCACACACACTCACTCACACACAGAAACTTACACACACACACACACACACACACTCAAGCACAATCTTGCAGACATACACACTCAAACATATACCCAGACACACATTACACACTCGCACACTTAACCAGACACACGGTTACGAACACACACTCATACGCAGACACTCACACACACACACTCACAAACACACTCACACACACACAATTACCCACACACTTACACACACTTACACACTCACAGACTTACACACACACAGACACACACTTCCAAACTTACACATTCACGAACACGCACTAAATCACCCGCACACCCAGGCACAGACGTATATAATCACTCTCTTACACACTCACGCACTTACTCACGCATATACTCAAAGATGCACAATCACGCACACACATGCGCACACACAGAAACTCCCACACACTTACAGATTCACATATTCATACACATACACACGCAAACACTTACCTAGGCACACATGTGCACATTTACGCACTCATACATTCAGGGACTTACAAACTGACACTTTTAGCCAGACACACAATTACACACGCACGCACTTACACTCACAGACTTACACACTCACACTTTTAGCCAGACACACTCTCACACATTAATACATTTACACACGCACACACTTGCCCAAGCACGCGCTTACACACTCACATGCTTATGCAATCATACACTCACACACTCACAGATGTCAGCACTCACACACTTACCCAGGCATGCACTTTCACCCTCGCACATTCACACTCACAGATGTACACACTCACAGACTCACATACTTACACTGACACGCATTCACACATTTACATTCTCGCAGACTTACACAGTCACACACACTTGCTCACACACACACTTACCCAGGCACACATTCACACACAATAATACACACACACTCACATGCACTTACCCAGACACACACTTAAACATTCACATATTTACACACACACACGCACTCACTTATACACACAGTCCATCCATCATAGGCAATCACTCGAATTGAGGATGACTTGCTTCCACGTCAAAACGTTCACAGGTGCCTCAATGAAGGACATAAAATTCCACGTCCGAACAAAATCTTCAAGGATGGCAGATGCCTGTGCATGAATTTTTATAACGTGTGATGACTGTTGTGCAGCAATTACCCACACACACACTTACTCAGACACATGCACATACACTCGTGCATAATAACACACACACACTCACTTACCCCGACGCACACATACACACTCACACAAATGCACGCACACTTACCCAGATAGAAAGTCACACACAATAACACATTCATACTCTTTCATGCTTACCCACACACACACTCATTCCTTCACACACTCACACATTCACACACATTAACACACTCACACTCACATACGCTTAACCAGAGACATAATTACACACTCACATAATTGCACACACACACACACACTTACTCAGGCAACACTGAAACACTTACACACAATAACACAAACATTTACGCAGAAACAAAACCACCCACTCATACACACATTCACATTCACATAAACCTACACTTAGCCAGGCACGCATTTACCCAGAGACACATTTACACTCGCACAGTTGACTCATGAGATGGCCAGTTGGGACAAATTCCTAAATGAACAATTGTGTGTCAGGCGATTAATTAGACAAGTTGCCTTTACTGAACGGGGTAGAGGAGCAGAGAGGTGCAGATACACATATCACTATAAGCAGCGAAGTAGGTTAATGAGCCCATAATAAATATCAAATAAAGCTCCAGGGTACATTTCAAGAAGGTCAGATTTCAAAACCATAATAACTTGTATTTACTTGGCGCCTTTATCAGAGTGAATGATCCCATGGCGCTTCACAGTGGTGTGATGAAACAAAACATTTGACACCGAGACATATCAGAAAACTCACACACGTTCTACACTGGCCTCCATGAATGAGGCTTTTGATCAGGGTGAATATTAACACACTAACACAAACCTTGTCTACACTGGGCTCCCTGTGTGCGGCATGTGATCAGGGTGAAGGTTAATGCACTCATTCATACTCTGTCTACGCTGGGCTCCCTATGTGAGGCTTCTGATCAGGGTGAATACTATCACACTCAATCACACATTGCCTACACTGTGCTCCGTGTGTGAGGCCTGAATGTGAAATTATGTCGGGAAACACCACCACCACCACCATTGAAAGCCTGAAGATCATGTTTGCCACCCACGGCCTGCCTGACATACTGGCCAGTTACAACGGGCCATGTTTCACCAGTGCCGAATTTAAAGAATTCATGACCTGAAATGGGATCAAACATGTCACGTCGGATCCGCTTAAGCCAACCTACAATGGGCAGGCAGAGCGGCCAGTACAAACAATCAAACAGAGCCTTAAACGAGTCACAGATGTCCTCACTCCAAACGTGCCGATCCCGAGTACTGCTCATCTATGGCACGAGACACACTCCTTCACAGGGCTGCCCCGGCTGAGCTACTCATGAAAAGGACACTTAAAACGAGACTCTCGTTGGTTCACCCCAACGGACATGATCAGGTATAGAGCAGGCGGCAGCTACAAAATGTAAGCGATGATCGCGCCACTGTGTCATGGGAAATAGTTTTTAAACACTCTGTGTATGTGCTAAATAATGGACATTGTCCCAAGTGGACCGCCGGCACGGTGATAGTTAATGAAGGGAGTAGGGAGTTTGTAGTCAAACGAGACAATGGACAAATTGCAGAAATCACCTGGACCAAACGAGGCTGCGGTTCGCAGACTGCCCTGTACAACCCACGGCAGACACCACCTTTTTAGAGCCCACAACACACACCCAAATGATCAACGTAACCACTGCGGACTATAAAAACGAACCCATCACGCCCAACATCCCAGCTCGGCCAGGCTCACCCAGCAGCCCTGCAGGGTCAACAACACACCAACCGAGCGAGGGCACAGCTAACACACCAGAACAGACATTTGTACCGAGGCGGTGACCCAGAGAAAGATAGGATCCCGACCGCCTCACATTCTAAATATTTTTCCCTTTGACTTTGGGGGAAGTGATGCTTTGTATATATAAAGCATGCACTTCCATGTTCCGACACCAGGGAGTGCATCCCCTGAAGACCCAAGTGATCCCAGCATCCCTTGTGAGCACTGCATATAGTCCGTCCCCGAAGGCCTGTTCCTCACTTTAGAGTGCCTTAATAAAGGCTGAGATCACTGTGACTTTAAGCTCCCTGTGTGCAGTCTCATCTGTGTTAAGACCACAATAAGATGGAAAAGAAATGTGACGCCGAAAGGCCGAAAGAAGATGGAATTCTGATTCTCTTTCTGCCAACAATTACTTTCACAAAAATTTCTCTGACCGAAACTTCACAAAAAAAAAATGTTGCTTCATAGTCATAAAACCCGAATTTTCACGCAGCCGAATCTTCTGAATCAAATGCCTCTCGTGGTGCCAACGCAATACATGACTCTTTGCAATATTGCGCTTCCATGCACACTATTAAATGTGCCACTAACTTATATTATCACAGAATAAGGCAATGTTTGATGCATGGAAGAAGGCGATTCGGCCCATCGAGCCCATGCCAACTCTCAACTGGTGCCACTCCTCCATCTGTTACCTGCAGCTGTGCATTTTTTTCCCTTCAGATCCTTATCCAACTGCCTTTTGAAAGATAAGATTAAATCAGCCTCCACGACCTTTAAAATATTGTATTTTAGATTCTAACTGCTTGCTGCGAAATGGCCTCCTTCAGTTCCCATCTATAAAGTCTGAGAAACACAGGATCAATTGCTGCTACACTCACAACCTTGTTAAATAAAGCACCATCTTTCTATTCTTGGAACGCAAGCTCCTGGAGTGTAGTGCAGCTGTTGAGGTTAAAGCTCTGCTTATGTTCCCAAGACGGCTTTTGCCACAGCTTTTCCGTAGTGTTGTGCTTATCACGTTTGCCTAACACATGAAAGATCCCCGATGCGAAACCGAGCGGAAACATTTTGCAAACGTGTTCAATTAATGATTGGAACAAATTGAATAATTCATATTCGTGGTTAACAGAGTGCAGTGTCTCATGACGCTTTTGCATTTGTTGATTTCTCTGTACAATTCTGTACACACTTAAACTCTACATAGTGTTTCTCACTCCCTCGCGTTTCCAGCCCTGACGGTGGAGAAACCCCATCTCAAAACTGCACATTCCCTGCCTTCAGTTCAACATGAGAGATATTTAAAGGATCCTGCCGCACATGCTCGCTTCACAACAGAAAATGAAAGCCACAATAATCCCCAGCTCCTGAGTGAGTGAGGGTGGGATAAGCCCCAACATTCCGGTCCCGCATCTCCAATCAGCCGCTGCCGGCGGAAAGCGACGAATGCAAAATCAACACTGGTTTACCGCCCATCAGTGGGCTATAATATGCCACGGTTCGAGCTAAAGCTTCCCGTACACCGAACAGTAACCTCATAAGATTCTTAATCTCAGTTTCCTGAGTTTGAGCCCCAGCTTACACGAATATGTTTTCACTGGAAACACAACTAATTAGCTGATCGCCTCGTTTTGCATCATGAAAGTAATGCTAACCTATAATTATACGATCATAGAAGATTACACCATGGACGGACTGCATTTCGGCCCATCGTATCTGCTCGGCGAACATATGTCAAGTTTTCGGTGTGTAACCCTGCACCTTACGGCATTTCAAGTGCACATCCAAGTACTTTATTAATGTGGTGAGGGGTTCTCCCGCCACCATGCTTTCATGCAGTGAGTTCCAGACCCCGACAAACATCTGCATGAAGACTGTTCCCTTCAAATCCCCTTTAACTCTGATACGAATTACTTTTAATTTATGTCCCCTGGTTGTTGACCATTCACCTACGACAAGTAGGCCCTTTTAATCAACAATATTTAGGCCCCTCCTAATTTTAACACCACAATGCTGTCGCCCATCAGCCTCCTCTGTTCCAAGGAAACCAAACCCAGCCTATTAATCTCCTCATAGTAAAGTTGCTCCAGTCCCGGCAACATTCTACATAAATCTCCTCCATACCATCTTCAGTGCAATCACGTCCTTCCTTCAATACGGTGACTAGAACTGCACACAGTAGTCCAGCTGTAGGCTAACAAGAATTTTGCACTTTTCAGACATAGCCCACTTGCTTTCGATTCCATGACTTTTCTCGTAAATGCAACCCTTCTGTCTGCCTTCTTAATCAACTTATCCAAATAGCCAGCTACATGCTGGGATCTGTGGACATGCATTGACAGGTCCCTTTGTTCCTCGACACTTCTCAATGTCCTACAGTCGATGTGTATTCCCTTTCGTTGTTAGCCCTCCACAAATGCACAATCTCACACCTCTCTGGATTAAATTAAATTTGCCACTGTTCTGCCCAACTTACCAGTTGATTGTTATCTTACTGCAGTGTCCAGCTATCTTCTTCTTTATCACCAACACGGCCTATTTTACTATCACCTGAAAACTTCTTAATCATAACCCCTATATTCAAGTTTAGATCATTGAAAAATGCCACAAAAAGCAATGGACCCAGCACTGAAAACTGCGGAACCCCACTGAAAATATCCTTCCATGCAAATAAACACCCATCAAACATTACCATTTGCTTCCTGCATCTGAACTAATTTTGAATCCAATTTGCCACTTCGCCCTAGATCCCATGGGCTTTTACATTCATCACCATTCTGCCATGTGGGAACTTAGCGAAAGCATTAATAAAATCCATGTAGACGACATCGTATGCACTACTGATCGACCAATCTGGTGACGTCCTCCAAAAATGCATTCAAGTTCGTCAAACGCGACCATTCCTTAACAAATCGTGCGGACTGTCCTGATTAACCAGTGCCTTTCGCAATGTTGAGAATGTATCATCGTTCAATGTTATTCTGCTTTCACTGGAAAACATCATTAATTAACTGATGAACTTCATTTGCACAACTAAAGAAATGTTAACTGAAGGAGAGTCCTCAATAAAATAATTTCTCTGTGCTCTGCAATTTACCCCATAAAGCATTTTAGACACTGTGCTTTAGTGGTCTGCTTCAAAATGTTCATTTCTGTTAACAATACATGAGACTTGGGATACAGTGAGAAGGACTGATGAGCAAGGGACTGGTTATTGTGAAACAGCAAAGAAAATATACATTCTGGAAGAATAACATCGATAAATAACATGCCGCCAACATCCAGAAGGAAGAATAGCTGCTGAGTCCCTTTCAGCAAAGAATTCCTTCCCCAAACATTTCTCTGACCGAAAATTCACAAAACAAAAATGATGCATTTAAAGTCATTAAACACGACTTTTCGCGCGCCCGAATCTTCTGAATCAGATGCCTCTTGTGGTGCCGAGTCAATCCATTTCCCTTTGCAATATTCAACTTCCATGCACATTATTAAATGCGCCACTAACTTATAGAATCACAGAATAAGGGAATGGTTACAGCAAGGAAAAACGCCATTCGGCCCGTCGAGGCCATGCCAACACTCAACTCGTCCCACACCCCCGTTATTTACCCACAGCTGAGCAATTTTATTAGTTCGATACTTATCCAACTCCGTTTTCAAAGATAAGATTGAGTCTGCTTCCACCGCCCTTTTAAGTAGTGCATTCCATATTCTGACCACTTCCTGAGGAACGGCCACTCTTGTTACTATGTAATAAATCTGAGAAACACAGGATCAATTCCTGCCACACTCAAAACCTTGCTAAATAAAGCACCGTAATTCTATTCTCATTACGGAAGCTCCTAAAGTGTAATCCTGCTGTTGAGCTTAAAGCTCTGGTTATGTTCCCAACACTAACGCTACCACATCGTTTCCGTAGTGTAGTGGTTATGACATTCGCCTAAGACGTGAAAGGTTCTCGGTTCGCAACCGGTCGGAAACATTTTGCAAACGTGTTCCATTCATGATTGTCACAAATTGAATATTTCATATTCGTGTTTCAATATTAACAGAATGCAGTGTCTCATGACACTGTTGCATTTGCTGATTTCTCTTCACAGTTATGTACATACTCAAGCTCTGCACAGTGTTTCTCACTCCCTCCCGCTTGCAGCCTTGACGGTGGAGAAACCTCATCTCAAAGCTGCACATTCCATGCATTCATTTCAGTGTGAAAGATTATTAAAGGATCCTGCAACGCCGCATCGAAAATCGAAGCCACAAACAAACCCATCGACTAAGCGCTTTTCCCCAGCTCCAGAGTGAGTGATTGCGTGACATTCCACAACATTCAGGTCCCGCACTGGCCAATCAGCCTCTGCAGGCGGAAAGCGGCGCATGCAGCTTCAACAGTGATTTACCACCCTTCACTGGGCTACAAAACGCAACCATTCGAATTAAAATCTCCCCGTACACGGAACAGTAGCCGCATAAAACTCTTAATGTCAGGTTTCTGAGTTCGAGCCCAGCATGTACGAACATTTTTCACTGGAAACACCATTAATTAGCTGATCGTCTCGTTTTCTATCATGAAATAATGCTAACTGATAACTATACAATCATAGAAGTTTACAGCTTGGAAAGAGTCCTTTTCGGCTTCTCGTATCTGCACCGGCCAACAAATGTTCAGTTTCAGGCGTGTAACCCTGCACCTTACAGCATTTCAAGTGAACATCCAAGAATATTTTAAATGTGGTGAGGGGTTCTGCCTCCACCATTCTTTCAGGCAGTGAGTCCCAGACCCCCACAAACATCTGGATGAAGAATGTTCCTTTCAAATCTCCTTTAACCCTTATACTAATTACTATTAATTTGTACTCCATGGTTGTTGACCCCTCTAATATGGGAAATAGGCTCTTTTAATCAACAATAACTACGCCCCTTCTCATTTTAAACAACTTACCTGTCGCCCAGAAGCCTCCTCTGTTCCAAGGAATACAAACCCAATCTATCCAATCTTGTCCTCATAGCAATGTTGCTCCACTCCCGGCAATATCTATGTAAATCTCCTCTGTACCCTTTCCAGCACAATCACATCCTTCCCTCAATGCGGTGACCAAAACTGCACGCAGTACTCCAGCTATTGCCGAACCAGAATTTTATACAGTTCTTACATACCCCACTTACTGTTCTGTTCCTTGCCTCTGCCAATAAATGCAACCATTCCGTATGCCTTCTGGTCAGCTACCTTTAGGGATCTGTGGACATGCAATCCGAGTTCTCTTTGTTCCTCTATATTTCGCAATGACCTACCAGTTGATGTGTATTCCCTTTCCTTGTTAGCCCTCCACAAACGCACGATCTCACACGTCTCTTTGTTAAATTCCATTTGCCACTGTTCTGCCCACCTTAACAGTTGATTGATATCTGCCTGCAGTCTCCAGGTTTCGTCCCCGTTTTCAACCACACTGCCTATTTTACCTTAACCTGAAATCGTCTTAATCATAACCCATATATCCAAGTTTAGATCATTGATAAATACCATAAAAAGCATTGGACCTACGACTGAAAACTGCGGAACCACACTTGAACTATCCTTCCAGTCACAAAAACACCCATCAAACATTACCCTTTGCACCCTGCGTCTGAGCCAAATTTGGCTCGAATTTGCCACTTCGCCCTGGATCCCATGGGCTTTTACTTTCCTCACCAATCTGCCATGTGGGACCATAGCGAAAGCATTAATAAAATCCATATACACTGCATCATACGCACTACTTCATCGAATCACCTGATGACTTCCTCCAAAAATGCAATCAAGTTCGTCAAACGCGGCCGTTCCTTAACAAGTCGTGCTGACTGTCCTGATTAACCAGTGTCTTTCAAAATGTAGAAAATGTGGAATAGTTAAATGTTATCCTGCTTTCACGGGAAAACATCATTTACCAACTGATGATCTTCATTTGCACAAGTAAAGAAATGTTAACTGAAGGAGAGTCCTCAATTGAATAATTTGTCTGTGCACTGTAATATAACTCTCAAACAATAAAAACTGTGCTTTAGTGGTTTGCTTCAAAATGTTCGTTGTGGTAACATGTATATGAGACTGGGGAAACAGTGAGATAATGTAAAGCAAGGGGCTTGTTATTGTGAAACAGCAAAGAAAATATACATTCTGGAAGAAGAACATCGACAACAAATGTGACCCCAACAGCCACAAATAAGATTAAATGCTGAGTCCTTTCCAGCATAAAATTCCTTTCCCACACATTTCTCCGCCCGAAACTTCACAGAACAAGAATTATGCTTTTAAAGTCATTAATCCCGAATTTTCGCGCACCGGAATCTTCTGAATCGGATGCCTCTAGTTGTGCCGACACAATCCACGTCCGTTTGGAATATTCTGCTTCCATCCACGCTATTAAATGTGCCACTAACTGATATAATCACAGTATAATGAAATGGATACAGCAAGGAAGAAGACCATTCGGTAGTCTAACCCATGCCAGCTATCAACTAGTCTCAGTCCCCTGTCATTTACCCGCAGACGTGGATTTTTTTCCCTTCAGATCCATATCCAACTCCCTTTTGAAAGATATAATTGACCACTTTTAAGAAAGTGGTTGAGAGAAAACGGGTAAATATAGACCATTTAGCCTGCCATCAGTAGAGGGGAAAATGTTGCAATCAATTATTAAGTATTAAACAGCAGCACATTTGGAAAGAAATGATGGGATCGGTCCAGGTCAGCATGGATTTATGAAAGGGAAATCCTGCTTGACAAATCTTCTCGAAAGTTTTGAGGATGGATCTGGTAGAGTGGACAAGGGAGAACCAGAGGATGCGGTGTATTTGGACTTTCAAAATGCTTTTGAAAGGGTCCCACACAAGAGATTGATGTGCAAAATTAAAGCACATGTTATTGGGGTTAATGTACTGACGTGGATATTGAACTGCTTTGCAGGCAGGAAGCAGAGAGTTGGGATAAACGGTTCCTTTTCAGAATGGCAGGCAGTGACCAGTGCGGTAATGCAGGGCTCAATGCTGGGACCACAACTATTTAAAATATACATTTATGATTTTGGATGATGGAATTGAGTGTATATCTCCAAGATTGCAAATGACACTTAGCTGGATGGCAGTGTGAGCTGTTTGGAGGACGTTAAAAGGCTGCAGGATGAATTGGACCGGTTTGGTGAATGGGCAAACGCTTGGCAGTTGCAGTATAATGTGGATAAATGTGACATTATTCACTTTGAAAGCAAAAACCAAAAGGCAGAATGTTATCTGAATGGCGGCAGATTACGAAAAGTGTAGGTGCAGCGAGACCTGGGTGACATGATTCATCAGCCATTGCAAGTTGGCATGCAGTTTCAGCAGGCGCTGAAGAAGGCAAGTGATATGTTGGCGTTAATTGCTGAGGGATTTGAGTATAGGAGCAGCGAGGACTTATTGCAGTTGTACAGGGCCTTAGTGAGGCATCAATTGGAATATTGTATTCTGTTTTGGTCTCCCAGTCTGAGAAAGGACGTTCTTGCTTTTGAGGGAGTGCAGCGCAGGTTCACCAGACTGATTCCCGGGATGGCAGGACTGACATAGGAGGAGAGACTCGATCGACTGTGCTTGTATTCACTGGAGTTTAGAAAGATGACAGGGCATCTCATAGAAACATAGAAAATACTGACGGGACTGGACAGGTTAGATGCAGGAACAATGCTCCCGATGTTGGTGAAGTCCAGAAGCTGGGTCATCCTCTAATGCTAACGATTCGGACTGAGATTACAGAGAAACAGCTTCACTAAGACAGTGTTAACCTGTGGAATTCCCTGCATCATAGAGTTGTTGCAGCCAATTCATTGGATAAATTCAAGAGAGAGTTAGATTTCATTGGATATATTCAAGAGGGAATTAGATATGACACTTATGGCTAAAGGGATCAAGGGATATGTAGAGAAAGCAGGAATGGGGTACTGACTGAATGATCAGCCATGCTTTTATTGAATGGTGGTGCAGGCTCGGAGGGCCGAATCGCCTCCTTCACCTATTTTCTATATTTCTATGTTTCCTTGTTTCTATTCAGATATTTGATAGCATTCATGTATGAGCTGACAGAAATCAATCAATTGCAATGTGTCGCTCTTTGAGTAAAGTGAGAAGCAGCTGCGATATCACTGCTGCGAGGCGAGTCTAAACAAGTCTACTCTCGGAGGCGAGGCAGCCTAAAGACTGGTAACTATTTGGACAGTGAATACCAGGTGCTGTAGACTTTAACTGCCACTACAGTCTGCTCACAATATTCGCACTGGCTTCAACCAATAAAAAACAGTTAGCTTTTCACCCCTTCATTCAATTTCTCTCTCACCCTCGCCTTATTTTTCCAAAATTTTGCTGCCCATTCTCCTGCTGTCATAGAAAGTCAAGGGGGTCCACACAAAACCCATCAAAAAACACAGCAACAAAGTAACCGAGCAAAACAACACATGCATTCCAATAATTCATTGTCAAAGAAAGCTTCCTCGACGAAACCTAGACATTGTATGATAATTACCACTTGTAGTTTATTTCTACAACAAGGTAGGGACAGGTCTGATTAGTACTTGGATAGGAGTCTTAATACCAGGTGTACTATGCTTTTCCAATTAATGGAGGTTGTCGCTGGCTTCATTCAGCATCCCTTGGAATTTCAATCCTGCGCTTTCAACAACACTCTCTGTCGCTCTTGCTCTCCCTCTCCCTCTCTCTCTCTCTCTCTCTCTCTCTCTCTAATAGCCTCAGGCCTGCTTTGTAATTGCAATGGAGGCTCTGGCTTGTAGGTTCTCAATGTTAGGTAGAGATGGCGCGAAGATCGACAGAAAACAAGGAGGGAAGGCAGGTAAAAGGACACCTAAGAAGCACAAATGCTTCCGAGCTTTTTGATAGCATTCAACTATGAGCTGACAGATAGCAATAAGTTGCTGTCTGTCGCTCGATGTGTAAAGAGAGAGCCAGCTGTTAGATACCTACGGCCATACCAGTCTGAAAATTCTGCTTTTCGATGCGAAATAGAGTAAGGCCTGTTTAGGACTTGGACGGGAGAACGACTAGGAGTATCAGGTGCTGCAGACACTTGCTGCCACTGTAGGCTGCTCGCAAAATTCACACTGCCGTCAAACAGTCAACACGCTGTTCACTTCTCCCTCCTGAATTGAATTTCTCTCTCACCCTCTCACGTTATTGTGCCAAATCTTTGCTGCTCATCCTCCTGCTGCCACAGAATGTCAAGGGGGTCCACACACAACTAAACAACACTACAGCAGCAAAATAACAGAGCAAAATAACAGCTAAACCAGTAAGTCCTTGTCATCCAAACCACATTGCGCTATAACAACCACATCGTAGCTCATTACTGCAGCAAAATAGGGACTGGCCTGATATGTACTTCGGTAGGATTCTTAATACCAGGTGCTAGGCTTTTCCTACTAATCGAGCTTGTTGCTGCCTTCATTCAGCACTCCATTTGCTTTTGTTTCCTCCGCTTTTTCTTCAACTCTCGCTCTCGCTGTCACTATTTCTCACTCTCTCTCTCTCGAATAGCCACAGGCCTGATTTGTACTTAGCCATGGAGCCTCGGGCTTAATCATTAACTGTGTGTTAGCGAGAGATGGCAAGAAGAAAGATTAAAACAAGGTGGGGAGGCAGGAAAAAGGAAATGTAAGAAGTTCAAATGCTTCCGGGCTGTTAAATAGCATTCATGTCGGAGCTGACAGAGAGCTGTCTGTCGCTCTTTGAATAAAGAGAGAACTCGATGTAATATCGCTCCGGTCATACCAGTCTGAAAATGTCTGATCTCGGATGCGAAGCAGACTAATGCCAGATTTGTACTTGGAAGGGAGACCGACTGCAAATATCAGGTGCTGTAGACTTTGTTTTATCTCCACAGGCTGCTCGCAACTTTTATACAGCCGTCAAACAATAAACAAGCTGTTCGCTTCTCCCTGCTGCATTAAATTTCTCTCCCAACCTCTCACTTTAGTTTTAGAAATATTTGCTGCTCCTTCTTCTGCTGGCATCGAATGTCAAGAGGGTCGACACACAAAAAAAACAAAAAGAATAATAAAATAAACGAGCAAAACAGCACACCCAAATCTGCAAATCCTTGGCATGCAAAGCATCCTAGATCAAACCGGCCGCTGCTGTCCCTTGCCGAAGGGACTCTATTCTGGCCGCTGCTGTCCCTGGCCTAAGGCCCACCGCCTAATCTGATCGATCATCACAATTAACATTGCCCCAAAGCAGAGGAGACATCAGAAGTATTTCCACAAAAATTTATGCCGGAGCACTTCACGACCAAGCGAACAGACTCATATACAGCAGGCGCCTCAGAGCCAATCTGCCGTGCCTTGATGACCCTGAGATGCTGAATCCCCATAGCGTTTGGTCTGCCCTCCAGGCCCCTAACGAAAATGCCTCTGAAGAGACACTTCGTCACTCAACCGGAAAAAACTAGGACTGGTTTGATGAAAATGATCATGAGATTGAAGAACTAATAAATCTCAAGCGCAAAACATTTCTGAGGATCAAGCAACAGCCCAACTAGGGAGCTGCAAACCAACGTTACATACGGCTGAAGGTCCAACAAAAAACCCCGGACCTAATGAATAGGAGGTGGATGGAGAAAGCACACGAGATACAACAACTGGTCGACAGCCACGATATGCGAGGATTTTTCGCTGCAGTCAAGGTCTCCTATGGTCCAAACTCCCACGGTCCCAACACACTACTGGTCAAGAACGAGGAATCACTCATCAAGGACACCGAGGCTGTCAGGGCCACTTGAAAGGAACACTTTGAAGATCTCCTCAATCGGGATCTGCCTTTGACTCGAGTGTTCTCGATTCCATCCCGCAGCATGTGACCCTCCATCAACTCAGTGAAATTCCAACGTTGCACGAGGTATGTAAACCATAAAACAGCTTAAGCAGAACAAGGCCACGGGTGCGGATGGATTCTGTGCTGAGGAGCTAAATCATGGTGGAGAGGCGCTGTTGGCGCGCATACATGACCTCATCTCTCTCATCTGGAGGGAGGAGAGCATGCTGGGAGATCTGAGAGATGGACTGACTGTGACCATTTAAAAAAAGAGAGACAAGTCCGAATGTGGCAACTACAGGGGAATCCTCCTGCTTTCATCCACTGGGAAAGTTGTAGCTCGAGTTCTCCTCAATCATCTTCTACCTGTGGCAAGGAGCTCCTCCCGGAATCACAATGCGGATTTCGTCCCCTACGGGGCACAATCGACATGATCTTTGCAGCGTGCCAGTTGCTGGAAAAATGCAGATAGCAGCGTCAAATCTGAAACATGGCCTTTTTCCATCTTACAAACTTTTCGACCTTTTACACTGTCAACCGTGAGAGTCTATGGAGCGTCCTCATCCGTTTCGGACGCCCCCAAAAGTTTGTCAACATCCTTCACTTGCTTCACGATAACATGCACGCCGTGATCCTGACCAATGGATCCATTACAGCCGCAATCCACGTCCGCACTGGGGTCAAAGAGGGCTGTGTAATCGCTCCAAACCTCTTTTCAATCTTCCTTGCCGCCATGCTCCATCTCTCAATCAACAAGCTCGCCTTTGGAGTGGAATTAAACTACAGAACCAGTGGGAAGCTGGCTAACCTCCGCCACCACCAGGCCATTTCCAAGATCACCCCAACCTCTGTCATTCAACTGCAGTACGTGGACGATGCCTGCGACTGTGCACATTCAGAAGCTAAACTCCAGGATATAGTCAATGTATTCACTGAGGCATATTGAAGCATGAGCCTTACGATTAACATCCGTAAGACAAAGGTCCTTCACCAGCCTATCATCGCCACACAGCACTGCCCTCTGATGATCAATTCCACTGCGCGACACTGGACAACGTGAATCATTTCCCATATCTCGGGAGCCTCTTATCAACAAATTGATCTGGAGATTCAGTATCGTCTTCAGTTCACCATCGTAGCCTTCGGCTGCCTGCGGAAAAGAGTGTTTGAAGACCAGGCCCTCAAAACTACCATTTAACCCGTGGTCTACAGGGCTGCAGTAATACCCGCCCTCATGCATGGGACAGAGGCATGGACGATGTACCGAAGGCACCTCAAACCGCTGGAGATACTTCACCAAAGATTGGTCCGCAAGAACCTGCAAATCTCCTGGGAGAACAGACGCACCAACGTCAGTATCCTCGACGAGGCTATCTACCCCACTATTGAAGCACTGACCATACTCGATCAGCTTCGCTGGGCAGGACACAGAGTACGCTTGCCAGATACAAGACTCCTGAAGCAAATGCTTTATGCGGAGCTCCTTCACGGTAAACGGGCCAAAGGAGGACAGCGGAAACGTTACAAGGACACTCTCCAAGCCTCGCTGGTTAAGTGCGACATGAGCACTGACACTTGGCAGACCCTGGCCGCAGACCGCCCGAGGTGGAGAAAGTCCATCGGGATTGAGCTCTTCGAATCTCAACGCAAAAGAGCACGAAGAGGCCGAGCGCAGGCAGCGGAAGGAGCGCGCAGCAAACCAGCCCCACCGACACCTTCCCTCGAAGAATGTCTGTCCCACCTGTAACAGGGTGAGTGGATCCCGTATCGGACGGATCAGCCATCAAATAACTCACTTTTGGAGCGGAAGCGAGTCCTCCTCGATTCCGAGGGACTGCCTTTGATTGATTGATTGAGATCAATCTGAGACATTGCGCTGTAACTGCCACATAGGAGCTCATTCTGCAACAAAGTATGACAGGTCTGATTAGTACTTAGATAGGAGTCTTATTACGAGCTGTACTAGGATTTTTCTATTCGTGGAAGTTGTCACTACCTTCATTCAGCACTCCATTTGCTATTCGTTCCTCCGCTTTCTACAATTGCCTCGCTCTCTCTCTAACAGGCACAGGTCTGATTTGTACATAGCAATGGAGGCTCGGGTTTATAGTTTGTGTGAGTTTTAGCGAGAGATGGCTCGAAGAGGGATAGAAAAGAAGATGGTAAGGCAGGTAAAAGAAAATGTAAGAAGTAGAAATGCTTCCGAGCTGTTTGATCACATTCAGCTGTTTGATAGCATTCATGTATTAGCTGACAGAAAGCTATAAGCAGCCGTCTGTGGCTCTCTCAGTACAAAGTGAGCCAGCGGGCAGATATGTACGGCCATACTACTCTGCAAAATCCTGATCTCATCAGATCACGAATAAGATGCAGAGTCAAGCCTGGTTAGACTTAGAAGGGAGACCGCCTGGAAATACCAGGTGCAGTAGGCATTTGCTTCCGCCATAGGCCGCTCATGGTTCTGCACACACACTGCCGCTAATCCATCAACAACCTTTTTGCTGCTCTCTCTTTCCCAGTTTCCGTTCACCATTTCTTTCTTGCACATTCTCCTACTGCTACACAAATGCAAGGGATGCGACGCTGGTGGCGAAAGAATGCAGAAGAACAAAATAAGAAAGCAAAAAACGCATGCTGACGGAGGGGCACCAGGACGCAGCAGCAGAGAGGAGAGACAAGGTGCATCGGAACCTCGGAGGGACAAGCAGGAACAGAACAATGAATAATGTAGAAAGAGCTGAAATTCAATGCAGGTAAAAAGCAAAGCTAACTAACATACTGCTTGAATGCATGTGTGTTACAGACGGGATTGAGGGGTTGCAGGTGCCACTTGCACATGGAGCTCTGAAATATGGCTGTATCAGAGATCGGGCTTAAAAATTGGAAATTAAACAATCGTGGCGATTTGGGGTTGTGGAAGTTTTTTGGGGTGAGGTCAGATTTGAGGATTGGTAGGTTTGCGGGAGAGCGGTTTAAGGGGTGAGAGATTTCGAGGTTGCCGAGCATGAGGTTTCTGAGTGAATGAATGAGTGATTTGGGGGTGAGTTATAGAATGGTGAAAGTCAGGTACTTTTGTAGCTTGAGGCAAGGCAATGAAGGGGGTAGGGATTTGCAGCTTTTTTGTATGAGAGGAGAGCAGCAAGAGGTGTGGGTGGCGTAAGTTAAATGGTGAAATGAAAATTGAGTGCTGATTACTTGTATGTATGCATGGAATGAGAAAATGAAATGAAGAACAGCCGTATGTCCTTTTCAGTAAAGAGATAGCCAGTGTGCTGATACCAACGTCCACACTCGTCTGAAAACGCTTGATCTCAGATGTAGTCGGCTATTGCTGCCACCACAGGCCGCTCGTCGTTCTCCATGCACACTGACCTTAAGCAATGAACAACCGTTCTGCTACTCTCTCTCTCTCACATTTCATTCGTGCAAGTTCTTCTGCTGCTACACAAATGCAAGCGGTTCGATGCACAACAACAAAATAAAATACCAAAAAACCACATTCTGGCGGAGGGGCAAAAGAAAAGAATGCAAGGTGCATCGTAACCTGGGAGGGATAAATAGCAACAGAACAACGAATAATAATGCAGGAAGAGCAGCAATTCAATGCAGGAAAAAAGCAAAGGCTACTGAAATGCATGTGTGTTAATGTGATGAATGTTACAAATCAGATTGGCGCGTTGCAGGCGTCACATGCCACATGGTGTTCCGAAATGTGGCTATAACTGAGACCTGGATTAAAAATGGGTAGGATTTGAAATTAAACAATCTTGGTTTATTGGGTTGTTGCAAGCTTTTTTAGCGGAAGGAAAGTTTGGGGAACGGGAGATTTGGGGGGAGAGCGATTTGAGCTGCTGAGAGATTTCGAGTTTGGCGAGCGTGAGATTTGGAGGTGAGTGAGTGAGTGATTTGGGGGTGAGCGAGGGCTTGTTTAAAGTCAGGCAGTTTTGAAGCTTGAGGCAAGGCAGCGAAGGAGGTAGGGCTTCTATTTTGTTTGTGTGGGAGGCAGAGCAGCAAGAGATGTTGGTAGCGGAAGGAAAATGGTGAAATGAAAATTGAGTCCTGATTACTTTATGAATGCATAGAATGAGAAAAAGAAATGAAGAACAGCTGCCTATCATTTTAAGTAATGAGAAAGCAAACGTCTTGAAGATTGTGGCCAGAATAGTCTGAAAACACCCGATCTCCTTTGTTCTTAGAACTGAGCAAAGTCAGGCCTGGTTAGTATTTAGATGGGAGAGCGCGTGGGAATACCAGGTGCAGGAGGCTTTCGTTTGCGCCACAGGCCGCTCATGGTTCTGCACGCAAACTGCCGTTAATCCATCAAAAATCTTTTTGCTGCTTTCTCTCTCACTTTCCTTTCACCATTTCTTTCCTGCACATTCTCCTTCTGCTAGGGGATCGACGCAGGGTGTGAAAGAACGCAGAACATGAAAATGTAGCAGCAAAAATCCACACGCCGGCGGAGGGGCACCAGGATGCAGCAGCAGAGAGCCAAGACACGGTGCATCGAAACCTGGGAGCGACAAACAGCAAAGAACAAAGAATAGTGCAATTCATTGCAGGAAAAAAGCAAAGGCAACCAGCTGGCTGGTGGAATGCATGTGTGTTAACGTGAGGAGTGTTACAAGTCAGATTGACGAGTTGCAGCGTCACTTGCCACATGGGGTCCTTAAATGTGGCTACAAGAGAGTCCTGGATTAAAAATGGGTTGGATTGGAATTGAAACAATGCTGGTGATTTGGTTGCGTTGGAAGCTTTTTTGGGGTGAGTTCAGATTTGGTGATGGGGAGATTTTGGGGAAGAGCGATTCTACGTTGGCGAGCATGAGATTTCGGGGTGAGTAAATGAATGATTTGGGGGTGAGAGAGGGAATGTTGAAAGTCAGGTAGTTTTGAAGCTTGAGGCAAGAAAATGAATGGGATAGGGCTTGTAGATTTATGCGTGGGAGGCAGAGCAGTAACAGGTGTGTGTGGCGGAAGGAAAATGGTGAAATGAAAGTTGAGTGCTGATTACTTGTTTGAATGCATAGAATGATATAAAGAAATGAAGAACAGCCGTATGTCCGTTTAAGTAAAGAGAAAGCCCATGTGCTGATGCCGATGGTCACACTAGTCTGAAAACGCCCGATCTCAGCTGATGTCGGAACCTACGCTGACTCAGGCCTGATCAGCATTTGGATTGGAGACCGCCTGGGAATGCCAGGTGCAGTCGGCTTTTGCTGCCACCACAGGCTGCTCGCAACATTCACACTGCCGTCAACCAATCGACAAGCTTTTCGCTTCTCCCTCCTGCACTTAATTTCTATCTCACCCACTCCCTTTATTTCAAGGCAAAAAACAAAAAGCACACAATTCCAGCAAAATTCTCAAGGGACAAATTGTGTTAAAAAGACAAGCCTGAGGGCTCTGTGCCTCAATGCGAGGATTATTCGGAATTAGTTGGACGAATTAACTGCGCAGACAGCAGTTATCGGATATAATCTAATTGGCATCATGGACACATGGCTCCAGGATGACCAAGGTTGGGAACTCAACATCCAGGGGTAATCAACCTTTAGGAAGGATAGGCAGAGAGCACAGGAGGCGGGATGGCGTTGCTGATTAAAGAGGAAATTAATTCAATAGCAAGGAGGGATATTAACCTGAATGATTTGGAATCAGTATTGATGGAGCTGCGGAATACCAAAGGACAGAAAACGCTTGTTTATAGACCACCAAACAGTAATAGTGAGGACGGGAACAGCATCAAATATGAAATAAGAGATGTGTGTAATAAATGTACAACAGTTATCATGGGCGACTATAATCTACATATGATTGGGCTAACACACACTGGTTGCAATGCGGTGGAGGAAGATTTCCTGGAGTGTATTAGGGATTGTTTTCAATCCCAATATGTCGAGGAACCAACTGGAGAGCAAACCATCCGAGACTCGGTGATTTGTGAAGAGAAAGGAGTCATTAGCAATCTTGTTGTGCGAGGCCCCTTGGGGAAGACTGACCACAATATGGTAGAATTCTTTATGAAGATGGAGAGTGTCACTGTTAATTCGAAACTATGGTCCTGAACTAAAGGAAAGGTAACTTCGACTGTATGAGGGGTGAATTGGCTAGAATAGACCGGCAAATTATACTTAAAGGGTTGAAGGTGGATAAGTAATGGAAACATTTAAAGGTCGCATGGATGAACTTCAGCAATTTTACATCCCTGTCTGGAGTAAAAACAAAACGAGGAAGGTGGCTCAACAAGGGAAATTAAGGATAGTGCTAAACCCAAGAAAGAAGCATATAAATTTGCCAGAAAAAGCAACAAACCTGCGTACTGGGTGAAGTTTAGAATTCAACAGAGGAGGACGAAGGGTATGATTAAGAGGAGGAAAATAGATTACGAGAGGAAGCTTGAAGGGATCATAAAAACTGACTGCTAAAACTTCTTTACATATATGAAGAGAAAAAATTAGTAAAGACAAAAGTAGGTCACTTGCAGTCAGATTCAGCTGAATTTATAATATTGGAACTAAGAAATGGCAGACCAATTGAACAAATACTTCGGTTCTGTCTTCACGAGGGAAGACACAAGTAAGCTTGCGAATGTACGAGGGGGCAGTGAGTCTCGTGAAAATGAGGAACTGAAGGATACCCTTATTCGGCAGGAAATTGTGTTACGTAAATTGATGGAATTGAAGGCCGATAAATCCCCGGGGCCTGATAATCTTCATCGCAGAGTACTTAAGGAAGTGACCCCAGAAATAATGGATGCATTGGTGATTATTTGCCAACAGTCTATCGACGCTGGATCAGTTCCTATGTACTGGATGGTAGCTAATGTAACACCGCTTTTTTAAAAAGGAAGGAGAGAGAAAACGGGTAATTATAGACCGGTTAACCTGACATCAGTAGGGGGGAAAATGTTGGAATCAATCATTAAGGATGAAACAGCAGCGCATTTGGAAAGCAGTGACAGGATCGTTCCAGGTCAGCATGTATTTATGAAAGGGAAATCAGGCTTGACGAATCTGCTGGAAGTTTTTGAAGACGTAACTAGCAGACTGGACAAGGGAAAACCAGTGGATGTGGTGTATTTGGACTTTTGACAAGGTCCCGCACAAGACATTGGTGTGCAAAATTAAATCGCATGGCATTGGGGTAATGTACTGACGTGGATAGAGAACTGGAAGTCGAGAGTCGGGACAAAAGGATCCTTTTGAGAATGGCAGGCAGTGACTAGTGGGGTGCCGCAGGGCTCAGCGCTGGGACCCCAGCTCTTTACAATATTATTACCGATTTAGATGAAGGAATTGAGTGTAATATCTCCAGGTTTGCAGATGACAGTAAACTGGGTGGCAGTGTGAGCTCTGAGGAGGACACTGAGAGGCAGCATGGTGAATTCGACAGTTTAGGTGAGTGGTCAAATGCTATGCATGTAGTATAATGTGGAAAAATGTGAAGTTATCCATTTTAGGGACAAAAACAGGAAGGCAGAATATTATCTGTATGGCAGCAGATTAGTATAAGAGGATGTGCAACGAGAACTGGTGTCATGGTTCATTCGTCATTGAAAGCTGGTATGCAGGTACAGCAAGCAGTGAAAAAGGCAAATGGTATGTTGGCTTTCATAGCTGGAGGATTTGAGTACAGGAGCAGAGAGGTCTCACTGCAATTGTACAGGGCCTTAGTGAGGCCTCACCTTGCATATTGTGCTCAGTTTAGCTCCTAATCTGAGGAAGGACGTTCTTGCTATTGAGGGAGTTCAGCGAAGGTTCAACAGACAGATTCCAGGGGTGTCATATGAGGAGAGATTAGATCAACTGGGACTTTATTCACTGGACGTTAGAAGGATGAGAGGGGATCTCGTATAAATGTATAAGATTCTGACGGGACTGGACAGGTTCGATGCGGGAAGAATGTTCCCGTTGTTGAGGAAGTCCAGTACCAGGGCACATGGGCTTATGATAAGGCGTCGGCCATTTAAGACTGAAATAAGAGAAACGTCTTCACTCAGAGAGTTGTTAACCTGTGGAATTCCCTGCCGCAGAGAGTTGTTGATGTCAGTTCATTGGTTCTACTCAAGAGGGAGTTAGATATGACCCTTACGGCTAAGTGGATCAAGGGATATGGAGATAAAGCAGGAAAGAGGTACAGAGGTACATTATTATTTAATGGTGGCTCAGTCTCGAAGGACCGAATGGCCTACTCCTGCACCTATTTTCTCTATTTCTATGTTTCTATATTTTCCAAATCGTTGCTGCTGATTCTCCTGCTGCCATAGAAAGTCAAGGGGGTTCATGCATATCCAAGCAAAAAACACAGCAACAAAATAACCGAGCAACACAACACAACCAAACCTGTAACTCCTCATCATCCAATGTATTCCAGATCAAATTCAGACGTTGCGCTATAACTAACACATCGTAGCACAATTCCGCAACAAAGTAGGGACAGGTCTGATTAATACTTGGATACAAGTCTCAATTCCACTTGTACGAGGCTTTTCGCATTAGTCGAGGTTGTCGCTGCCTTCATTAAGCACTCGATATGCTATTCGTTTCCTTGGAACAGAGGAGGCTGATGGGCGACAGCATTAAGCAGTATAAAATTAGGAGGCGCCTAGATATTGTTGATCAAAAGGGCCAATTTCCCATAGTAGAGGGGTCAACACCGAGGGGGCATAAATTAAAAGTAATTAATATGAGGGTTAAAGGGGATTTAAAGGGAACATTCTTCAACCAGATATGTGTGGGTGTCGGAACTTACCGGCTGAAAGTGTGGTGGAGGGAGAAACCGTCACCACATTTCAAAAGTACTTAGATGTTAATTTGAAATGCCGTAAAGTGCAGGGTTACACACCGAAAACTGGACATTTTTTGGCCGGTTCAAATACGATGGGTCGAAAAGGACACCGTCCAAGCTGTAAACTTGTATGATTATATCATTATCAGTTAGCGTTAGTTTCATGATGCAAAACGAAACGATCGGCTAATTAATAGTGTTTCCAGTGATAAAACGTTTATGCAATCTGGGGCTCAAACACAGGAACTGAGATAGAGAGTTTTATGAGGGTAACTGTTCGCTGTACGGGGAGCTTTGTCTCGAACCGCGGCATCTTGTTTCCCAGTGAAGGGCGGTGAACCACTGATGATGCTGCATTTGCCGCTTTCAGCCAGCAGCTGCTGATTGGAGAGTGCGGGCTCGCAATGTTGGGGCTTGTCACGCCCTCACTCACGCTGGAGCTGGGGAAGAGCGATTCGTTGATGTGTTTGATCTTCGATGCGGCGCGGCAGGATCCTTTAATAATCTCTAACAGCTGAAGTGAATGCATGGAATGTGCAGCTATGAGATGGGGTTTCTCCACGGTCAGTGCTGGAAACGGGAGGGAGTGAGAAATACTGAGCAGAATTTAAGTGTGTGCAGTACGGTACAAAGAAATAAGCAACTCCAACAGCGTCGTGAGACACTGCACTCTATTAATATTGAACCACTAATATGAATTATTCAATTTCTTCCAATCATTAATTGAACACGTTTGCAAAATGTTCCCCCCAGTTTTCCAACCGGGGACTTTTCGCGTGTTAGGCGAACGTGATTACCACAACACTGCGGAAAGCTGTGACAGAAGTTGTGTTGGGAACATAACCAGAGCTTTAACCTCAACACCTGGACTACACTTCAGGAGTTTGCGTTATGAGAATAGAATGCCGGTGCTACATTTAGCAAGGTGGTGAGTGTGGCAGGACTTGATCCCATGTTTATAAATAGGAACATGAGTTGCTATTCTTCAGCAATGGTTCGAATCTGGAATACGCTGCTTTAAATGGTGGTGGAGGCAGACTCATTCTTATCTTTCAAATGGGAGTTGGATAAGTATTCGAATGAAAAAAAATGCACATCTCCGGTTAAATGACGGTGGTGTGGGACTAGTTGAGTGTTGGCATGGCCTCTCCGGGCCGAATGGCGTTCTTCCGTGCTGTAATTATTCCTGATTTCTGTGATTGTACAAGTTCTGGAACATTTAATAGTGTGCATGGAAGCAGAATATTGCAAAGAGACATTGTATGAGTCGGCGCAATTAAAGGCATCTGATTCAGAAGATTCGTGCGCGCGAAAAATTCGTGTTTAATGACTTCGAAAGCATTATTTTGGTTTTGTGAAGTTTCCTTCAGAGAAATGCTTGTGAAAGGATTTTTTTTGCTGAAAGGGACTCCACATTTAATCTTCTTTCTGGATGTTGGGGTCACATTTCTTTTCGATGTTATTCTTCCAGAATGTATATTTTCTTTTCTGTTTCACAATAACCAGTCCCTTGCTCTACAGTCTATCTCACTGTATTCCCAGTCTCATGTATTGTTACCAGCAATGAACATTTCGAAGCAGACCACTAAAGCACTGTGTCTAAAATGGTTTGAGAGGTAAATTGCAGAGCACAGACACATTATTCTCTTGAGGCATCTACTTCAGTTAACATTTCTTAACGATGCAAATGAAGATCATCAGTTAATTAATGATGTTTTCCAGTGAAAGCAGTATAAAATTTAACGATTATACATTTTCTACATTTAGAAAGGCACAGGTTAATATGGACATTCAGCACGAATTTTCAAGGAAGGATCGCGTTTGACTAACTTGATTGCATTTTTGGAGGAAATCACCAGGTCAATCGATGAACGACTGCGTATGATGCAGTGTATATGGATTTTATTAATGCTTTCGCTGAGGTCCCACATGGCAGACTGGTCATGAAAGTAAAAGCCCATGGGATTCAGGGAGAAGTGGAAAATTCGATCCAAATTTGGCTCAGAGGCAGGAGGCAAAGGGTAATGTTTGATGGGTGTTTTTGTGACAGGAATGAATTTTCAAGTGCGGTCCCGCAGGTTGCAGTGCTAGCACCATTGATTTTTATGGTATTTATCAATGACCTAAACTTGAGTACAGGGGTTATGATTAAGAAGTTCTCAGGTAAAATAGGCAGTGTGGTTGAAACTGGAGAAGAAAGCTGGAGAGTGCAGGCAGATATCAATCAAATGGTAAGTTGGGCAGAATAGTGGCAAATGATATCTAATCCAGAGACGTGAAAGATCGTGCATTTGTATAGGGTAACAAGGAAAGGGAATGCACATCAACTGGTAGGACATTGAGAAATATAGAGGAATAAAGGGAATTGGGTTTGCATGTCCACATATCCCTGAAGGTAGTTGGCCAATTGCATAAGTTGGTTCATAAGACACACGGAATGGTTGCATTTATTGGCAGAGGCATGGAATAGAAGAGCATGAGGGTTATGGTAGAACCGTATAAAATTCTGGTTGGGCCGCAGCTGGGGTACTGCGTGCAGTTCTGGTCACCGCATTGAAGGAAGCACATGATTGTGCTGGAGACGGTACAGAGGAGATTTACGTAGATGCTGCAGGGAGTGCAGCAATTTTGCTATGAGGACAGATTGGATAGGCCAGGGTTTGTTTTCCTTAGAACAGTGGAGGTTGATGGGCGATAGCATTAAGGTGTATGAAATTAGGAGGGGGCTAAATATTGATGCTTAAAAGGGCCAATTTACCATAGTAGAGCGGTCAACAACCAGAGGGCATAATTTAAAAGAAATTATAATCAGGGTTAAAGGGGATTTGAATGGAACATTCTTCATCCAGATGTTTATGGGGGACTGAAACTCTCTGCCTGAAAGTGTGGTGGAACGAGAAACCCTCACCACATTTAAAAGTACTTGGATGTGCATTTGAAAAGCCGTAAGTTGCAGGGTTGCACACCGAAAATTGGACATTTTTGGCGGGTGCGGATATGATGGACCGAAAAGGACTCCTTCCATGCTGTAAACTTCAATGATTTCATAATATCGGTCAGCATTACTTTCATGATGCAAAACAAGGCGATCGGCTACTTAATGGTGTTTCCAGTGAAATAATGTTTGTGTAAGCTGAGGCTCGAACTCAGGTACCTGGGATTAAGAGTTTTATGAGGCTGCTGTTCAGTGTACGGGAAGCTTTGGCTCAAACTGTACCATTCTGTAGCCCAGTAAACGGCGGTAATCCGCTGTTGATGCTGCATTCGTCGCATTACGCCGGCAGCGGCATATTGGCGAGTACGGGATGATGCAGCTTGTCCCGCCCTCAATCTCCCTGGAGCTGGGAAATTGCGATTAATCGACGGATTCGTTTGTGGCTTTGATTTTCGATGCGGCGCGGCAGGATCCTTTAATAATCTCTCACAGCTAAACTGAATGCACGGAATGTGCAGATTTGAGATGGGGTTTCTCCACCGTCTGGTCTGCAAACTGGAGGGAGGGAGAAACACTGTGTCGAGCTTGAGTGTGTGCATAACTGCAACAGCGTCAGGAGACTCAGCATTCTGTGAATATTGAACCACGAATATGAATTATTCAAATTGTTCTAATCATTAATGTAATATGTTTGCAAAATGCGCACATCAGGTTTCAAAGCTGGGACCTTTTGCTTGTTAAGCGAACTTGACAACCACTACAGTAAGGAAACGCTGCGGTAGCATCAATGTTGGGAACATAACAGAGCTTTAAGCTCAACAGTTGGCCGACACTTCAGCAGCTTGCGTTATGAGTATAGAATGACGGTGCTGCAGTTAGCAAGGTTTTGAGTGTGGCAGGAATTGATCCCGTGTTTCTCTGTCATTATACATAGGAACAGGAGTAGTCATTCCTCAGCAAGTGCTTAGAATCTGGAATACACTGCTTTAAAGGGCGGTGGAGGCAGACTCAATGTTAACTTTCAAAATGGAGTTGGATAAGTGTCCGAAGGATAATATTGCACAGCTGTGGGTAAATGACGGGGGATTGGGACTTGTTGAGAGTTGGCATGGGCTCGATGGGCCGAATGTGGTACTTCCATACTGTAACCATTACCTTATTCTGTGATTCTATAAGTTAGTGGGATATTTAATATGTGCATGGAAGCAGAATATTGCAAAGGGACATGGATTGTGTCGGCAGAGCTAGAGGCATCTGATTCAGAAGATTCGGGTGTGTGAAAATTCTGGTTTATGATTTCAAAAAGCATCATTTTTGTTTTGTGAAGTTTCGGTCAGAGACATATTTGGGAAAGGAATATTTTGCTGAAAGGGACTCAGCATTTAATCTTCATTCATGATGTTGGCGTCACGTTAATTTTCGATGTTGTTCTTCCAGATTGTATATTTTCTTTGCTGCTTCACAATAACCAGTCCCATGCACTACACTTGCTCACTATATCCCCAGCTTCATGTATTGTTAACAGCAATGAACATTTGGAAGTAGACCACTAAAGCACAATGTCAAAAATGGTTTCAGGGGTATATTGCAGAGCACAGACAAAATATTCGATGAAGAACTCTCCTTCAGCTAACATTTCTTTAGTTGTGCAAATAAAGATTATCAGTTAATTAATGGTAATTTCCCGTGAAAGTCGGATAATATTTAACGATTAAACATTTTCTACATTTCGAAAGGCACTGGTTAATCGGGACAATCAGCACGATTTGTTGAGGAATGGTCGCGTTTGAATAAATTGCTGCATTTTTGGAGGAGGTCACCAGGTCGGTCGATGAAGCAGTGCGTTTGATGTCGTCTGCATGGATTTTATTAATTATTTCGCTCAGGTCGCACATAGCAGAATGGTTATGAAAGTACAAGCCCATGGGATCAAATCCGAAGTGGCAAATTGGATCCACATTTGTCTCAGAAGCAGGAAGCAAAGTGTAATATTTGATGGGTGTATTTGTGAATGGAAGGATGTTTCCAATGGGGTCCCGCTGTCTTCAGTGCTAGGTCCATTGCTTTTTATGATATTTATTAATGATGTAAATTTGAATATAGGGATTATGATTAAGAAGTTCTCAGGTGAGAGCAAAATAGGCAGTGCGGTTGATAATGAAGAAGAAAGTTGGAGACTGCAGGAAGATATCAATCAACAGTAAGGTGAGCAGAACAGTGGAAAATGGAATTTAATCCAGAGACGTGTGAGATCGTTGCATTTGTGGAGGGCTAACAAGGAAATGGAATACACATCAACTGGTAGGACATTGAGAAGTGTAGAGGAACAGAGGGAAGTGGGATTGCATGTGCACAGATCCCTGAAGGTAGTTGGCCAATTGGATAAGATGGTTAAGAAGGCATAAGGATTAGTTGCCTTTATTGGCAGAGGCATGGAATAGAAGAGCAAGTGGGTTATGCTTGAAGTGTGTAAAATTCTGGTTTGGCCACAGCTGGAGTATAGCGTGCAGTTCTGGTCACCTCATTGCAAAAATGACGTGATTGCGCTGGAGAGGGTACAGAGGAAATTGACGTAAATTATGCCGGGAGTGGAGCAACTTTACTATGAGGAGATTGGACAGGCTGGATTTGTTTTCCTTGGAACAGAGGATGCTGATGGGCGACAGCATTAAGTATACAAATAAGAGGTGCCTAGATATTGTAGATTAAAAGGGCCTATTTCCCAGAGTAGAGGGGTCAACAACCAGGAGGAATAAATTTAAATTTTTCAGTATATGGGTTAAAGGGGATTTGAAGGGAACATTCTTCATCCTGATGTTTGTGAGGGTGTGAACTCACTGGCTGAAAGTCTGATGGAGGGAGAAACCATCACTACATTTATAAAGTACGAGGATGTGAATTTGAAATGCCGTCAGGTGCAGGGTTACACACCGAAAACTGAACAGTTGTTGGCCGGTGCGGATTCGATGGGCCGAAAAGGACTCCTTGCAAGCTGTAAACTTCTATGATTACATAATATCGGTCAGCATTACTTTCATGATGCAAAACAAGGCGATCGGCTAATTAATGGTGTTTCCAATGAAAAAACGTTCGTGCTAGCTGGGGCTCGAACTCAGGTACCAGGGATGAAGAGTTTTTATGAGACTGCTGTTCGGTGTACGGGGAGCTTTAGCTCAAACCGTAGCATTTTGTAGCCAAATGAAGGGCGGTCACTGTAGTTGATGCTGCATTCTCCGCTTTCCGCCGGCAGCGGCGAATCGGAGAGTGCGGGATTGGAATGTTGGGGCTTGTTCCGCCCTCACTCACTCTGGAGCTTGGAAAGAGCGATTAGTCGATGGGTTTGTTTGTGGATTTGATTTTCGATGCGGCGCAGCAGGATCCATAAATAATCTCTCGCAGCTGAACTCAATGCACGGAATGTGCAGCTTTGAGATGGGGTTTCTGCACCGTCAGTGCTGCAAATGGGAGGGAGTGAGAAACACTGTGTGGAGTTTGATTGTGTACATAACCGTGCAGAGAAATCAGCAAATGCAACAGCGTCATGAGAAACTGCGTTCTGTTAATATTGAACAACGAAGGTGAATTATTCAATTTGTTCTAATCATTAATGGAACACGTTTGCAAAACGTTTCCGCCCGGTTTCGAAGCGAGGACTATTTACATGTTAGACGAACGTGATAACCAATACACTACGGAGACGCTGTGGTGCAGGCAGTTTTGGGAACATAACCAGAGCTTTTAGCTCAACAGCTGGCCTGCACTTCATTTGCTTGCGTTGTGATTGAAGAATGACAGTGCTATCGTTAGCAAGGTTTTGAGTGTGGCAGGAATTGATCCCGTGTTTCTCTGCCTTTATACATAGGAACAGGAGTGGCCATTCCTCAGCAAGTGGTTAGAATATGGAATACATTGCTTAAAAGTGAGGCAGACTCAATCTTATGTTTCAAAACGTAGTTGGATAAGTATCCGAAGGAATGAAATTGCACAGCTGTGGGTAAATGACAGGGCGGGTGAGTTCAGTTAAGAGTTGTCATGGGCTCGACGGGCCGAATGTGGTTCTTCACTACTGTAACCATTCACTTATTCTGTGAATCTATAAGTTAGTGGCATGTTTAATGGTGTGCATGGAAGCAGAATATTGCAAAGCGACATGAATTGAGTCGGCAGAGCTTGAGGCATCTAATTCAGAAGATTCGGTCGCCGAAAATTCGGGTTTAATGACTTTCAAAAGCATCATTTTTGTTTTGTGACGTTTCGGTCAGAGAAATGTTTGTGAAAGGAATTTTTTGCTGAAAGGGACTCAATATTTAATCTTCCTTCTGCATGTTGGCGTCACATTTCTTCTCTATGTTATTCTTCCTGAATGTATATTTTCTATGCTGTTTCACAATAACCAGTCCATTGCTCTACAGACCATCTCATTGTATCCTCAGTCTCATGTATTGTTACAAGCAATGAACATTTTGAAGCAGACCACTAAAGCACAGTGTCTAAAATGTTTTAAGAGGTAAATTGCAGAGCACAGACAAATTATTTTATTGAGGACTCTCCTTCAGTTCACATTTCTTTAGTTGTGCAAATGAAGATCATCAGTTAATTAATTATGCTTTGCCGTGAAAGCAGGATAACATTTAACGATGACACATTCTCTACATTTCGAAAGGCACTGGTTAATGAGGACAGTCCGCACGATTTGTTCAGGAAAGGTCGCGTTTGACTACCTTGAATGCACTTTTGGAGGAATTCACCAGGAGGATCGATCAGTAGTGCGTACGGTGTTGTGTATATGGATTTTATTAATTCTTTCACTAAGGTCCCACATGGCAGACTGTTGATGAAAGTAAAACACAATGGGATCCAGGACGAAATGTCAAATTGGATCCAAAATTGGTTCAGACGCAGAAAGCAAAGATTAATGTTTGATGGGAGTTTTTGTGACTGGAAGGATGTTTCCAGTGGGGTTCCGCAGTTTTCAGTGCTAGGTCCATGGCTTTTTCTGATATTTATCAATGATCTAAACTTGAATATCGGGGTTATGATTAAGAAGTTTGCAGATGATAGTACAATAGGCAGTGCGGTTGATAATGAAGAAGAAAGTTGGAGACTGCAGGAAGACATCAATCAACGGTAAAGTGGACAGAACAGTGGCAAATGGAATTTAATCCAGAGATGTGTGAGATTGTGCATTTTTGGAGGACGAACATGGAAAGCAAATACACTTCATCTGGTAGGACATTGAGAAATATAGAGGAACAAAGAGTACTGGGATTGCGTTACACAGATCCCTGAATTTTGCTGGCCAGTTGGAGAAGTTTTATGAAGAAGGCAGAACGAATGGTTGCATTTATTGGCAGAGGCATGGAATTGAAGAGCAAGTGGGTTATGTCTGAAATGTGCAAAATTCGGGTTAGCCTACAGCTGGAGTACTGCGTGCAGTTGTGGTCACCGTATTGAAGGAAGGACGTGATTGCGCTGCAGAGGGTGCAGAGGAGATTGACGTAAATGTTGCCGGGAGTGGAGCAACTTTACTATGAGGAGATTAGATCGGCTAGGTTTGTTTTCCTTGGAACAGAGGAGGCTGATGGGCGACAGCATTAAGGTGTGTAAAATTAAGAGGTGCCTTAATATTGTAGATAAAAAGTGCCTATTTCCCAGATTGGAGGTGTCAACAACCAGGAGGCATTAATTAAAAGTGATTAGTATAAGGGTTATAGGGGATTTGAGGGAACATTCTTCATGCAGATGTTTGTGAGTGTGTGGAACTCGCTCCCTGAAAGTCTGGTGGAGGTCGAAACCCTCACTACATTTAAAAATACTTGGATGTGCATTTGAAATGCCGTAAGGTGCAGGGTTACATACCGAAAATTGGACAATTGTTGGCCGGTGCAGATTCGATGGGCCGTAAAGGACTCCTTCCATGCTGTAAACTTCTATGGTTGCACAATACCGGTCAGCATTACTTTCATGATGCAAAACAAGGCGATCGGCTAATTAATGGTGTTTCCAGTGAGATAACGTGCGTGTAAGCTGGGGCTTGTACTCATGGACCTGGGATGAAGAATTTTTATGAGGATACTGTTCACTGTACGGGGAGCTTTAGCTCGAACCGTAGCATTTTGTTGCCAAGTGAAGGGCGGTAACCGTAGTTGATGCTGCATTCGCCACTTTCCGCCGGCAGCGGTGAATCTGAGAGTGCGGGATTAGAATGTTGGGGCGTGTCCCGCCCTCACTCACTCTGGAGCTGGGAAAGAGCGATTAGTCGATGGGTTTGTTTGTTGCTTTGATTTTCGATGCGGCGCAGCAGGATCCTTTAATAATCTCTCACAGCTGAACTCAATGCACGGAATGTTCAGCTTTGAGATGGGGTTTCTGCACCGTCAGGGCTGCAAACGGGAGGGAGTGAGATACACTGTGTAGAGTTTGAGTGTGTACATAACTGTGCAGAAAAATCAGCAAATGCAACAGCGTCATGAGACACTGCGTTCTGTTAATATTGAACCATAAAGATGAATTATTCAATTTGTTCTAATCATTAATGGAACTCGTTTGCAAAATGTTTCCGCTCGGTTTCGAACCGGGGACTTTCGCGTGTTAGGCGAACGTGATAACCACTACACTACGGAAACGCCGTGCTGCAGGCAGTTTTGGGAACATAACCAGAGCTTTAAGCTCAGCAGCTGGCCTGCACTTCATTTGCTTGCGTTGTGAGGAGAGAATGACAGTGCTATCGTCAGCAAGATTTTGAGTGTGGCAGGAATTGATCCCGTGTTTCTCTGCCTTTATACACAGGAACAGGAGTGGCCATTCCTCAGCAAGTGGTTAGAATCTGGAATACACTGCTTAAAAGCGAGGCAGACTCAATCTTATGTTTCAAAACGTAGTTGGATAAGTATCCGAAGGAATAAAATTGCTCAGCTGCGGGTAAATGACAGGGCGGGTGTGAGTAGTTGAGAGTTGTCATGGGCTCGACGGGCCGAATGTGGTTCTTCACTTCTGTATCCATTCGCTTATTCTGTGAATCTATAAGTTAATGGCATGTTTAATAGTGTGCATGGAAGCAGAATATTGGAAGCGACATGAATTGAATCGGCAGAACTAGAGGCATCTGATTCAGAAGATTCGGTCGCCGAAAATTCGGGTTAAATTACTTTAAACTGCATCATTTTTGCTTTGTGACGTTTCGGTCAGAGAAATGTTTGTGTAAGGAATTTTTTGCTGAAAGGGACTCAGTATTTAATCTTCCTTCTGTATGTTGGCGTCACGTTTCTTCTCGATGTAATTCTTCCAGAATGTATATATTCTATGCTGTTTCTCAATAACCAGTCGCTTGCTCTACAGTCCATGTATCCTCAGTCTCATGTATTGTTACCAGCAATGAACATTTTGAAGCAGACCACTAAAGCACAGTGTCTAAAATGGTTTAAGAGGTAAATTGCAGCGCACAGACAAATTATATTATTGAGCACTCTCGTTCAGTTCACATTTCTTTCGTTGTGCAAATGAAGATCATCAATTAATTAATGATGTTTTGCCTTGAAAGCAGGATAACATTTATCGATGACACATTCTCTACATTTCGAAAGGCACTGGTTAATGAGGACAGTCCGCACGATTTGTTCAGGAAAGGTCGCGTTTGACTAACTTGCATGCACTTTTGGAGGAGGTCACCAGGAGGGTCGATCAGTATTGCGAACGATGTAGTCTATATGGATTTTATTAATGCTTTCGCTAAGGTCCCACATGGCAGACTGTTGATGAAATTAAAACCTAATGAGATCCAGGGCGAAATGGCAAATTGAATCCAAAATTGGTTCAGACGCAGGAAGCAAAGGTTAATGTTTGATGGGAGTTTTTGTGACTGGAAGGATGTTTCCAGTGGGGTTTCGCAGTTTTCAGTGCTAGGTCCATTGCTTTTTCTGATATTTATCAATGATCTAAACTTGAATATCGCGGTTATGATTAAGAAGATTGCAGGTGATAGTAAAATAGGCAGTGCGGTTGATAATGAAGAAGAAAGTTGGAGACTGCAGGAAGACAACAATCAACGGTAAGGTTGGCAGAACAGTGGCAAATGGAATTTAATCCAGAGACGTGTGAGATTGTGCATTTTTGGAGGACGAACAAGGAAATCAAAGACATATCATCTGGTAGGACATTGAGAAATATCGAGGAACAAAGGGAACTGGGATTGCATGTCCACAGATCCCTGAAGGTTGCTGGCTAGTTGGATAAGTTTTATGAAGAAGGCAGACCGAATGGTTGCATTTATTGGCAGAGGCATGGAATTGAAGAGCAAGTGGGTTATGTCTGAAATGTGCAAAATTCTGGGTAGTCTACAGCTGGTGTACTGCGTGCAGTTGTGGTCACCGTATTGAAGGAAGGACGTGATTGCGCTGAAGAGGGTATGGAGGAGATTTCTGTAGAATGTTGCAGGCAGTAGAACAACTTTGTTATGAGGACAGATTGGAAAGGCTGGGTTTAGTTTCCTTGGAACAGAGGAGGCTCATGGGTGACAGCATTGAGGAGTACAAAATTAGGAGTGGCCTTAATATTGTTAATTAAAAGGGCCTACTTGCCGTAGGTGAGTGGTCAACAACAAGGGGGCATAAATTAAAAGTAATTAGCAGAAGGGTTAAAGGGGATTCGAAGGGAACATTCTTCATGCAGATGTTTGTCGGGTTATGGAACTCACTTCCTGAAAGTGTGGTGGCGGGAGAAACATTCACCACATTTACAAGGTACTTTGATGTGCGCTTGATATGCGATAAGGTGCCGGTGCAGATACGATGGGCCGAAAAGGAGTCCTTCCAAGCTGTAAACTTCTATGATTATGTAATATCGGTGTGCATTACTTTCATGTTGCAAAACGAGGCGATCGACGAATAAATTGTGTTTCCAATGAAAACATTTTCACGTAAGCAGTGCTCGAACTCAAGAACCTGAGATTAAGAGGCTTGTGAGGCTGCTGTTCGGTGTACGATGAAATTTGGATCGAGCCGTGGCATGTTATAGCCCAGTGATGGGCGGTAAACCAGTGTTGATGCTGCATTCGTCGCATTCTGCCGGCAGTGGTTGATTGGAGAGTGTGGGACTGGAATGTTGGGGCTTATCCCGCCATCACTCACTCTGGAGCTGGGGAAGAGCGATTAATCGATGGGTTTGTTTGTGGCTTTGATCTTCCATGCGGCGCGGCAGGATCCTTTAATAATCTCTCACAGCTGAACTGAAGGCATGTAACGTGCAGTTTTGAGATGGGGTTTCTCCATCGTCAGGGCTGGAAACGGGAGGGAGTGAGAAACACTGTTTAGAGGTTCAGTGTGTCCAGAATTGTACAGATAAATCAATAAATGCAACAGCGTCATGAGACACTGCACGCTGTTCACCACGAATATGAATTATTCAATTTGTACTAATCATTAATTCAACACGTTTGCAAAGTACTTCCGCCCGGTTTCATAACCGGGATATTTCACATGTTCGGCGAACGTGATAACCGCGACACTACGGAAGCGCTGTAGCAAAAGTGGTCTTGGGAACATAACCAGAGCTTTAACCTCAACAGCTGGACTACACTCCAGGAGCTTGCTTTCCAAGAATAGAATGAAGGTTCTTTATTTAACAAGGTTGTGAGTGTGGCAGCAATTAAACCCGTGTTTCTCACACTTTATAGATAGGAACTGAAGGTGGCCATTTCACAGCAAGCAGTTAGAATCTGAAATACAGTGCTTTAAAGGGCGGTGGAGGCTGATTTAATCTTATCTTTCAAAAGGCAGTTGATAAGGATCTGAAGGAAAAAAATGCACAGCTGCGGATATATGATGGGGGAGTGGGACCAGTTGAGAGTTGGCAGGGGCTCGATGGACCGAATGGCCTCCTTCCATGCTGTAACCATTCCCTTATTCTGTGATTATATAAGTTAGTGGCACATTTAATAATGTGCATGGAAGCACAATATTGCAAAGGGACATGGATTGAGTTAGCAGAACGAGAGGCATCTGATTGAGAAGATTCTGCTGCGTGCAAATTCGGGTTTAACGACGTTGAAAGGAACATTTTACTTTCGTGAAATTTCGGTCAGAGAAATGTTTGTGAAAGGAATTTTTGGCAGAAAGTGAATCAGCATTTCATTTTCTTTCTGGCTTTCGGGGTAACATTTATTTTCCAAGTTATTTTGTTCCGAACACAGAGGAGACTGCACAAAGGGAGTTTCAAGTAAAGTGATCTCGGTCTTTATTAAGACACCCCAGAGAGAGGAACAGACCTTAGGGGCCTGATTATATACAGTGCTCCCAAGGGATGCTGGGATCCCTTGGCTCTTCAGGGGATGCACACCCTGGTGGCGGAACATGGAAGTGCATGCTTTATCGATGCAAAGCATTGCTTCTTCCAAAGTCAAAGGGAAAACTATTTAGAAGGTAAGGCGTTGGGGAGCCTTCTTTCTCTGGTTCACCATCTCGGTACAATTGTCTATTCTGGTGTATTGGCTGTGCCCTCGCTGGGTTGGCATGTTGTTGGCCCTGCAGTGCTGCTGGGTGAGCCTGGCCTAGCTGGGATGTTGGGCATGATGGGTTCGATTTCCTAGTCAGGGTTGGTGTCGTTGATCCTTTGGGTGTGTGTTGTGGGCTCGAAAAAGATAGTGTCTGCTGTGGGTTGTTCAGGGCAGTCTGTGAACCGCAGCCGCACTTGGTCCAGGTGATTTCTGCAGTTTGTCCATTGTCTCGTTTGACGACAAACTCCCAACTCCCTTCATTAACTATCACCGTGCCGGCAGTGCACTTGAGACCATGTCCATAGTTTAGCACATATACAGGGTGATTCAGATCAATTTCCCGTGACACAATGGCGCGACCATCACTTACAATTTGTTGCTGCCGCCTGCTCTGTTCCTGGTCATGCAGGTTGGGGTGAACCAACGAGAGTCTCGTTTTCAGTGTCCTTTTCATGAGTAGCTCAGCCGGGTGCACCCCTGTGAGTGAGTGTTTCTCGTGCCGTAGCTGAGCAGTACTCGGGACAGGCAAGTTTGCAGTGAGGCTTCTGTGACTCGTTTCAGGTTCTTTTTGATTATTTGTACTGGCCGCTTTGTCTGCCCATTGGATGCTGGTTTAAACGGGTCCGACTTGACATGTTTGATCCCATTTCGGATCATGAATTCTTGAAATTCGGCACTGGTGAAACATGGCCCGTTGTAACTGACCAGTATGTCAGGCAGGCCGTGTATGGCAAACATGAACTTCAGGCTTTCAATGGTAGCGGTTGCGGTGCTTCCCGACATAATTTCGCATTCAGGCATCACAGACGGAGCCCAGTGTAGACAATGTGTGAGTGAGTGAGTTAGTATTCACCCTGATCACAGTCCTCATTCATGGAGCCCAGTTTGGACCGTGTGTGAGCGAGTGTATTAATATTTACCCTGATCGCAGGCCTCACACAGGGAGCCCGGTGTAGACAGTGTGTGAGTGAGTGTGTTAATATTCACCCTGATCACAGGCCACATTCGTGGAGCCCAATGTGGACCGTGTGTGAATGAGTGTATTAATATTCACCCTGATCACATGCCTCGCACAATCAGCCCTGTGTCGAGAGTGTGTAAGTGAGTGAGTTAATATTCACTCTGATCATAGGCCTTCTGTTGCCAAGCTCTGAAACTCACTGCATTAACCTCTCCATCTCAGCACTTCTCCATTATTCTTCAAGACGCTCCTTAAAAACTACCTCTTTAATGAAGTTTTCCGTCACCCTGCCCTAATTTTTCCTAATATGTCTCGGTGTCAAATGTTTTGTCTCATAACACTTCTTTGAAGTGCCTTGGGATGATTCACTCTGATAAAGGCGTTAAATAAATACAAGTTTTGTTGTTTTGAAATCTGACCTTCTTGAAATGAACCCTGGAGCTTTATTTGATATTTATTATGGCCTCATTATCCTGTGTCGCTGCTTTTAGTGATATGTGTATCTGCACCTCACTGCTCCTCTACCCCGTTCAGTAATGGCAACTTGCGCTAAATAATCGCCTGACACACAATTGTTCATGTAAGAATTTGTCCCAACTGGCCATCTCATGATTCAACTGTGAAAGTGTAAATATGTTCTGTGTAAATGCATGC
This sequence comes from Pristiophorus japonicus, assembly GCF_044704955.1. Lineage (NCBI taxonomy): Eukaryota > Metazoa > Chordata > Chondrichthyes > Pristiophoridae > Pristiophorus > Pristiophorus japonicus. The sequence goes on from NW_027252779.1 coordinate 4,926,269, forward strand.
CTGGCTAAGTGTCGGTTTATGTGAGTGTGAAATTATGTATGAGTGTGTGAGTGTGTTTCTGCGTAAATGTTTTTTGAGTGTGTTATTGTATGTGAGTGTTTGAGTGTGTGCCTGGGTAAGTGTGTGTGTGTGTGTGTGTGTGTGTGTGTGTGTGCAAGTATGTGAGTGTGTAATTATGTGTCTGTTTAAGCGTGTGTGAGTGTGTTATTGTGTGTGAATGTGTGAGTGTATGACTGAATTAGTGTGTGTGTGGGTAAGGATGTATGAGTATGAGTTTGTTATTGTGTGTGAGTTTCTGTGAATGTGTTTTTGTAATTGTGTCTGGGAAAGTGTGTGAGTGTGTATGTGTGTAAGTGTGTGTCTGGATATGTGTTTGAGTGTGTATGTCTCTGAGATTGTGGCTGTGTATGTGTGAATGAGTGGCTGTGTTCGTGACGGTGTGTCAGTGCGTGCCTGTGTGTAACTGTGTGGGAGTGTCTGTGTGTGTGCAGGTGGAGTTCAAGGCATCACCCATATAGGCGCAGGTAGCCCAGACTAGAGTGCAGAACATTGGATTTTGGATCAGTCAGGGCTAGAAATACATGACAGAGGAAAGACGGATTGCAATTAGGGACATGCCTAAGCCCCAGAATTTCAGTGGAGTAAGGAAGGTATTAGGACGTTCTAAATATCGTCGGAATTTTATACCTCGATACACAACAATAGCAGAACCCATACAGAAACTAATTAACTGGTGCGGGGGAACCCAACAGAAGATTTTTTTGCGGACCGGAGCCGGAAGAGGCATAAGGTGAACTAAAAGAGATCTGATATCATCCCCCGCCCGAGAATTGCCAGATCCCAATAAACCTTTCCAACTCCATTGTGATAAGGATGATTGACATTATTCCGACGTGGTAATGCAGGAACATGGTAGCCAACAGAGACCTATAGCTTCCTACTCGACGAAGAAAGTCCCAGTGGTTAGTGGAATGCCCTGATATGTGTCCGCCCTGAACTGTGCGACTTGGGCGGTCAAAGAAAGCCAACCAGTAGTGATGATGGGACAGATCATTTTGCACCCACAACTTACCCTGGTAAAACTACTAAATACTGGAAAGCTGCGGTCGATCTCGCAGAGCCGAAAAGCATAGTGGAAGGCCGTATTTATGCCCAAAGACAAGTCAGTAAAAATAAAAAAGCATAATGGAGTTAAACTCGCTGCCGGGAGCTGACAGAAGGACAGGAACATCGCTCTAAGGAACAAGTAGAGGAGGAAACGCAGAGCGGCGTAAAGGAGGAGCCATTGGTCTTTCCAGATCAGACTTTCTATGTGGGTGGATACAGAAAATACATTGTTGGAGAACCCCATACTGGGTGGGCAGTGGTAATACAGGAGCGCGAGGATATAATGGTTGGAACGCTCCCAGGTGAAAAGTCATTTCTGGTGGCAGAACTGGTATAAAGTCTCTCGAGTCAGCTAAATGGAAGCAAGTAAATACATATACAGCTAATCGATATGCTTTCGGGGTGGTTCACCACTATGTGGCAGCCTGGTCACGACAATAGTATGTGGCATCTTCTGGCGAGGTGGGAAAGCATGGAAAGCTAATCGAAACTCTAGTGAAAGCACCAAAGGAACCCTTTCCAAAGCAACCCAGGAGACAGGCAAAGGATGGACTGGGCTGTTTTACTACGGCTCAGAGCCACGCCAGGGCGAACCACGGGACTAACACCATATGAGCTGATGACTGGATGGGATATGAGACTACCAGAGAACTTATCCGAGGGACAGGTGAAGCAGGACGAATTCAGGAAAGTTTGAGGCTAAACCAAGAGATACAGGCTATGCATAAAGAAGTTAGAAGCAGGCAGCAGGTAAGAGATCTAGAAATTCAGAATGAGGGAATGAGACCCGAAGCGCTACCTAAAATAGGTGAACCCGTCATGGTAAATGTGACAGGGATTCGAAAGGAAATCGAGACCCGAAGGATGGGACCATATTCGGTAATAATGACGAGCGATACCTGTGCTTGGCTACAGGTGCCCACTGGGATTATATGCAAACAATGGACTCAGGGAAAACCAGATAACACGAAGCTGTCGTCTGTTTTAACCCATTAGTGACGGTGCACCCGCTGACCATTGAAGCGTCCGATAAGGAAGCAGGCCAGAAAACAAGGGGATAGACCTGTGGATAGTGCTGGTGGCATCTTAGTTAGTGGTCGCCCTTGACCTCCAGGTGGCTGCAGTGCTAGATTTCGAAGGAAAAGTGCATAGATTTTATTATTTGTGGAATGCGCACCGAGAAACAACCCAGGGAAACTATACATGCCCCGGTGGAATTAAATGTCATGTTTTTGATTCAACATTTAACTGCAAACGGTGGACCAATTCGGCACCACTCTCTACAAATTTTGTACTGATCAGCTATAAGAATGAGAATGTTATCTTCTACTTCACATCGGTGGCCGACGGTCCAGGGATGATGTTTATGTGAGGTTGTGACAATACTCCCCAAAATATGAGCAAAATACGGAAAAACACCTGGAATACTAAGAAAACGGAGGATAGCAATGGGAGAGAGTGGAGACAGGGAACGTTCAGAGACGGAGATTGGGTGTTGTATAGGAATTATTCAGTTTGGCAGCAGGGGTACATGGCTGGTCATGATAAGTGTAAAATATCTCCATCTGAACCAGGAACGGATGCCACACTTACAAATGCTGCACGATACGGATCTGTGCACACTGATAGCCCCTTCAACAATATATTCAACAATAAATATATAGTATGATCAATAGATGGTACCCAGGATTTGTAAGAACCTGAACCTTGCCCGAAAGATAACCAAAGCTCGCAATCAGCGAAACGTAATAGATAGAGTACTAAGAGGGTTAGGAAGGGGACCAGGAACATTAAACTCAATGGATATTGAAACGCTGCTGAATCAAATTCAAAAAGTGGGACAATTGACTAAAGATGCCGTAAGGCTGTCAGATCTGAGGCAAGAACCCTTACATTCCAATATCGTGCGCGGATGGCTGTCAGACAAAATGATTTGGGAGTGGTTCAACAAAACTAACTGGGAACAGCAACATGTATCGCCCAATTTAATGGGGGAATCCAGTAAGACTCACTGGCTTATAATGGGTCTGATTAAAAAAGGACAACGGGCTGAAGTAGAAAGGACAGCATTCTCTGGGAATGCCCCACGATGGGCTAAACTGTTTCAGTTTTTCCACCAAAATCTAACACTCAGGCCAGATATGAAGCATAGGCGATGTGATGAAGAGGGATCTAATATGAATATTGTGTTAGCTAATGTTACCAACAGTCAGATATGGTGTGAGTATGTGAACCAAACACAGGTATTCAGTAAAAACTTAAGGAAACCACAGTTTTACGGGAAATGAATAAACCCGAAGAATAAAACACACAAAGGGATGTACTGTGTAACGTGACCATTTGGGCAAGTATACCCGCTACATACGCTAGTGGTGGATCCATGCAGGATGGAAGGCACGGCAAGGGCGTGTCAAAGACACTTGAAGCAATTAAATATTTATAATAATAAATGAAATCGGACAAAACTACATATGTCTAAACAATATCCACAGATCGCTTGGAACCCCCGGTAAATGAATCCCATGAGAAAATATATGCCATCATCGACGTCAGAACGGCCAAGTCCTAACAAATCGGACAATGGAAAAACATTGCACAAAACAAGGAGCACCAAAGGACTATCTGTACGATCCCCAGTAGTGGACATGAGAATGGTAAGGGAATTTATGAAAAAACACATTCAGGTGACCAAGTACATGGGAAAAGAAAGGGAATCGTTACTAAGACAAAAGTTTGTCGTGAGTTACACAAAACAAGAACTGATCCAATTGACGGAGGAACTAAGTAACCTCACGGTTCATCACTGGTGGGAAATGTTTAAGTGCTGGTCAGCTGGGGCCCACTCTGTCCACAAATTGATGTGGCACACAATTGTGCTAATAATGGTAGTGGTAGGGATATGTATCGTCATCCAACTACATCTGATGTGTAAGATCCGAAGGATATACAACCGCATGGTTCAAGCCGAACAGCAACCAGCCTTGTTAACTTTGTAACGTAGGTGTGGTAGGGAGGCGAATGACTTTGGAGCGCATTAGACGAACAACTAACACCTCCGAGCTTATGCTCTGTAGGTATGAAAGCAAATATAAGTAGCTGGCCACTAACCCCACGAAATTGTCAGGAACAGCATGGAAAGATTCCGTTAAGGGACGGAATTACGAGCGATCCAAAGTAAATGGATTTGATCACCTTTTTTAGCAGATCGCTCAGAATATATATGTGGTGGCTGATTATTTAGAAATAATCAAGGACGAACAGGAGAGACTTTATATATTAATTAATGGCGCCATTTTAAAATTGAGCGAACAAATTTTAAAATAGAATGGACAGACTGTGGGAAACATTGCATAGAGAAACAAATATTCTAGTTCACAGACCAAGGCCTTGGGAGGTAAGCACAGAGAGAGATAACATAGAAACTGAAGACATAAGAAGAGAAGGGTGGAATAGAAATGGACACTATAGCAACTGTCCGGACTTACCATTTATGGCATAGGGAAGGCATTCAGGAGGAAGTGCTGGTCCAATATATTAACCAAGCATCATGTATCAATCATCACGTATTAATTATAACTTGTGTAATTACGTAATGACTGAATCTGAAATTCTATAAAAAAAGATGCCTCCAGGCACTTCTTCGAGCGTTCTTTCACAGAATAGCGCTTCTGACATCTTGTATCAATTAAAAAATAAAAGCAGCAATTATTTTAATGATAACGGACTCTAAGTGGTGGTTTGAAGTTAATCCCAACATAATACGAGTGAGGTCATTATGTGCTGAATGGGCAATGAAAGTATAAGCGAGGTCAAATATGTACCTGGTTGGGCAGTGACAGTATGAGTGAAGTCTGTGACAGATCTGGATGGGCAGTAAGAATATGAGTGAGGTCATTAATGTATCTGGATGAGCAGTGAAAGTATGAGTGAGGTCAGTTTCGTAACTGATTGCGTAGAATATAGTCTGTGTTAGATCATAGATGTATCTGGATGGTTAGAGACAGTTTGTTTGAAGTCAGTATTGTATCTAGAAGGGTAGTGACAGTATGAGTGAGATCAGTGATGTACCTGGATGTGTAGTGACAGTAGGAGTGAGGTCAGTGATGGATCTGAATGGGTAGAGACAGTATGAGTGAGGTCAGTGTTGCATCTAGAAGTGTAGTGAAAGTATGTGTGAGGTCGTGATGTATCTGGATGTGTAGTGATAGTATGAGGGAGGTTAGTGATGTGCCTGCACGTGTACTGACAGTCTGAGTAAGTCCACTGTTGTATCTGGATGAATAGTGACCATATGCGTGAGGCCAGTGATGTATCTGGATGTGTGATGACAGCATGAGTGAGGTCAGTGATGCATCTGGAGTGCAGTGACAGTATGAGTGAGGTCAGTGTTGTATCTGGACGTGCAGTGAGAGTATGAGTGAGGTCAGCGATGTATCTGGATTGGCAGTGAAAGTATGAGTGACTTCAGTGATGTAACTGACAGGGTCGTGAAAGTATGAGTGGGTCAACTGTCGTGCATTTCACCATCTTGCAATGACGATAGTTTTGTAACTGTAACTCATGCACACTGCACCTGTAACCTTGAAATGCACACCCTGACCACGGGAGTGAGCTTGTGGGAGACACTCCTCACCTGTGTTTCCATGTATAAAAGGGGATATCCCAAACACCGTCAGCACTCCTTGGTCCTGGGAATAAAGTGAAGGTCACAGAGTTACTGTGTCTGATATACACATGCCTCGTGTGACTTTGTAAGAAAGTGCAGATACACTACATTTGCCGACGAGAAACGGGAATCTCCAAACCACCAGGATGGCCACCGGTGGCACAGAAGAACGCTACTGTGTGGGTGAGGAGTGGGACGACTTTGTGGAAAGACACCAGTAGAGCTTTGTCACAAAGGATTGGCTGGAATAGACAGCGGCTTACAAGCAGAGGACGCATCTACTGACCAGCTGTGGTCCACAGACCTATGCTCTGATGAAAGATCTGCTCCCATGCCAAAAGCCGGCAGATAAGTCCTTCGAAGAGCTCAGCCAGCTGATCAATGAGTATCTCAAGCCGGCCAGTTGTGTACACATGGCCTGGCACGGGTTCTACTCTCACCAGCGTCGGGAGAGTGAAAATGTCTTGTACTTTGTGGCAGAACTGCACTTTTTTCCAGTCTCTCTACGTTCTCCGATGCCTGCAGGGGGAGACGTTAAGGAACTTTTTCATCGAGGGCATTAATCATGCCGGCATTTTCAGGAATCTCATAAAATCTAAGGTCTTGACTTTAGAAGGGGCGGCGATGATAGCTCAGATCTTTATGGCAGCGCAGAGGAGACTAAGCTAATTTACGCTACCAGCCCTGGTTCTAACGTTGCGATGAACCAGGGAGTTAATGTAGTAAATGTGATACAGAAACCCGCCGGCAGGCAAGGGCAATTCGACACCGCCCAGGCTGGCAGGCAAGGGCAATTCGACATGGCCCAGACAGCAACAAGCTCCAGTGTGGGCCCGCAACAGGGACAATGGAAAAGGTATCAGTAATTCACGCCATTAAGAGGAACAATGCATCCCGTGATGGGACCATTAACACCGTCCATCAGAGTGCTAAGAAACAGCCAAACGGGCAATCAGAGTGGAATGCCTGGGAATAGTCCTTTTGTTAATAGCAATCTCAGCTCATGCTGGAGGTGTGGGTGTAGACACACTGCCGAAAGCTGCAGATCCAGCTTTGTACCTGTAGGATTTGTAATGTCATTGGACACTTGACCAGGATTTGCAAAAAGGCAGTAGCGAGGCTAGTCTGCGAGACAGAGGAACCAGTTGAGAGTCTGCAATGCCGGATGAGGCCTGGGAAACACGCATGAATGCTGAAGTTCAGAGAGTTCATGTGGCTGACGTGCACAGCTCATACACTAAAACGCCACCCATGATGATGAAAATCTTACTGAATGGCATCCCGGTGCACATGGAGCTGGATACGGGAGCTAGCCAGTCACTCATCAGCGCCCAACAATTTGAGAGAATATAGCCACATAGAGCTAGCAGGCCCAACCTTGAACGCATTGAGACGCTGCTATATACGTTATCCAAAGAGATAATCCCTGTGCTGGCAGTGCAAACTTGGTGGTAACGCATAATGGATTACAGAACCGGCTGCCACTCTGGATTTTTCCCGTGCTTTTGGGGAGGAGTTGCCTAGCTGAGATGAATTGGAAATGGGGGGATGTGCATGCCATTTCATCCTTGGAGCGAAGTTCATGCTCGCAGGTATTGCTAAAATCCGAGTCATTCTTTCAACCAGGTGTCAGAACATTCAAGGGCATTCAAGTAGTGATATGCATCACTCCGAACGCCAGACCATGCACCAGAATGCCGGAACGGTTCCGTACGTGATGTGTGGGAAAATTGAAAGTGAACTGGACATGCTGCTCAGAGAGGGCATAATTTCGGCCGTTGAATTCAGTGACTGGGCAAGTCCCATCGTTCCCGTCCTCAACGCAGATGGCTCGGTTAGGATTTGTGGCGACTATAAAGCCACCAACTACCGAGTGTCGCTGCAGGACCAATACCCGCTTCTGAGAGCGGAGGACCTCTTTGCCACGCTGCCAGGTGGCAAGCTGTTCACGAAGCTGGACCTCACTTCGGTCTACATGACTCAGGAACTGGCGGAAGGTCCAAGCTTCTGACCACCATCACGACGCACAAAGGATTATTTGTCTACAACATGTGCACATTTGGCATTCGTTCGGCAGCGGCTATCTTTCAGCGAAACATGGAAAGCTTGCTCAAGTCCATCCCTGGAACGGTCGTATTCCAAGACGACTTCCATATAACAGGTCGAGACACCGAAGAACACCTCCACATCCTGGAGGAGATTCTACGCTGATTGCATCGGGTAGGCTTGCGAATGAAAAAGGCCAAGTGGGTGTTTTTGGTCCTAGACGTCGAGTTCCTGGTCAAGAGTGTGGTTGCAGATGAGATCCGGCCTACTGAATCAAAAACTGAGGCTATTCGCCGGGCGCCCAGTCCCAACAACACAAAGGAGTTTCGATCATTCCTACGTCTTTTGAACTATTTTGGGAAATTACTGCCAAATTTAAGCACATTGTTGTAGCCGTTACACATCCTCCTCCGTAAAGGGTGTGAATGGTTTTGAGGGGATTGTCAACAACGGCCTTTCAAATAGGGCGAGGAACCTGCTGTGTTCCAACAAACAGTTGAATTTGTATGACCCCTGTAAAAAACTGGTTTTAACATGTGATGCTTCATCTTACGGGGTTGGGTGTGTGTTGCAGCAGGATAACGATGACGGCCGTCTCCAAACGTTGGCTTATGCCTCCAGGTCGCTCTTCTAAGCAGAGCGTGGATAGGGCATGGTCAAGAACGAGTCACTCGCGTGTGTGTATGGTGTGAAAAAGATGCACCAGTACATTTTCGTAGACAGTTCGAGCTAGAGACGGAGCACAAGCCGTTAACATCCCTGCTGTCTGACTGCAAGGCTTTCAACACAAACGCGTCAGCTTGTATACAGCGATGGGCCTTCATGCTGGCTGCATATGACTACACCATACGGCACTGGCCAGGCACTGAAAGTTACGCTGATGCACTCAGCAGGCTCCCACTGGCATCGGAGCAGAGCGCCGAGACAGTCAGGGCCGTTGCGGCTTTTGACACTGCGGGCTCCCCCATCACAGCCCGACAGAGCAAACTCAGGTCAAATAGGGACCCCCTCCTATCCATGATAAATAAATGTGTCCTGACTGGCAATTGGGCGCCCGCACACAGGGCGTGCCCCGAGGAAGTCAGGCCGTTTCAGAGATGGAAGGAAGAACTCTCCATCCAAGCTGACTGCCTATAATGTGGCAGCCGGGTAGTCATGCCCCAGAAAGGAAGGGAAGGTACATCAGGGAACACTACAGCGAGAAGCCTGGCATCATGTTAATGAAGGCCATTGCCCGGTCACATGTATGGTGGCTGGATATTGACTCAGACCTAGAACACTGGGTGCGCTAGTGCACGACGTGTGCCCTTCTGAGCAATGCCCCCAGGGAGGCCGCACTCAGCCCGTGGCCCTGGCCCACAGACCATGGTCACGCATTCACTTAGACTATGCGGGCCCATTCATGGGGAAAATTTTCCTGATCGTTGTCGATGCATTCTCGAAGTTGATGGAGTGCATCATATTTTATTCTTGCACGCCATCCAACACTGTGGAGAGTCTGCGTTCAGTTTTCACGACCCACTGATTGCCGCACATCCTGGTCAGCGACAGTGGCCTGTGTTTTACCAGCCATGAATTCCAGGAGTTATGACGAGCACTGGTATCAAACACGTCAGGACAGCGCCGTTGAAGCTGGCTTCCAAATGCCAGGCGGCACAGTCGGTCCAATTCATAAAGCAGGGCATTCTCCGCATTTAATGACCCTCCATTCAGCACCACCTATCGCGCCTCCTGATGGCCGAAAGGTCCCGGCCGCACTCGCTCAAGGGAGTACCGCCAGCGGAACTCCTCATGAAATGCACGCTCAAGACGTGGTTGTCCTTCATTCACCCACACCTGGCAGACATTTTTGAGGAGAAGCGCCAATCCCAAACCGAGCTCCATGATCGAGGCTCAAGGAGGAGGTGTTTAGAAATAGATAACCCGGTTTTTGTTCTTAACCATGCTTTGCGACCCAAATAGCTTGAGGGCAGTGTAATAGGCAAAGAAGGAAACAGGATCATGGTGGTCAGACTAAACAATGGGCACATATGCCGCCAACACTTGGACCAAGTGAAGAAAAGTTTCAGCATAGACACGGAGTAACCTGAAGATGAGTGTGAGCTGTCACCCACACCACTGCCAGTGGACGAGCAGCGAGGACAATCCACAACATGCACAGTCCCTGCGACCAGCCCGACCAGGCCGGAATTACCTCAGGTGACAGAGACGCAAGCCGAGGCTCAGCCACCAGAGCCACAACTGCGGTGCTCCACGAGAGAGCATCGGCCACCTGAAAGGCTAACATTTTGACACAAAATGACGCAAGGGGCGAGATGATGTCATGTATGTAATCATCATGCAAAGGCAATCTTCATGTAACTGTAACCTTCATGCAACTCCTGTATACTGTAATTATATCCTAGAAATGCACAACCTGACCACAGGGGGTGAACTTGTGGGAGACACTCCTCACCTGGGTTACCAGGTATAAAAGAGACGATCCCACCCAGGGTCAGCGCTCCTTGGTCCTGGGAATAAAGGTTTAGGTCACGTAGTGACTGTGTCTGCATTAAATTCCTCGTATGAGTTTGTAGTACAGTGCAGGGACACCACAAAGACAACAATCCTTAGGCTCACTGAGTCGCGAAATCAGTTCCAATTACATTTTGCGAGGTTTTCATTCCCTTTTTGAAAGTGTTTCTCCGGGTTATACAAATCATTTTACGAGAGACAGGATAAGTTTTGCGGTCCCGTTTTTACCTCAGAGTCTGTGAGAGGCAGAGGGAACGGAAGCAGACAAAGAGAAAAGAACTTTTGCAAAACTGATCCCAACTCCTCAGCAGGTCTGTGGGTAGATTAGCTCACTGCCTTCTTTGGAAGTTTCACTACGTTATTCACCTTCTTACTTGATCTCCGTTTGGAATTCATTTATTTTATTATTCTTGTTGCGTTCTTAACGGCAGCATTCAAGCCGGACAGAGAAACTTGGAGCAGTTTATTCTCACAATGCTACAACGAGACTAGAAAAAGTTTAAAGATTTTTAATGAACCTTTCACAAAAGACGAACGTTTCCCCCTACATTTCGAAGATGATTTCTGAAGAAACATGCAAAAATCAGTTTTTGCCTCCTCTAAACAAGTCCCAACGTAGTCTTGAAATCCAAACGTATCAAAAGAGGCTACGAATTGCTGAACACGTTTAAAATTGAAGGTCTTCAATATGTGATGTTGAGTGATTGACTAAAGTGAGCAGCTTTAGACAAACATACACCCCATGCTGTTGAGGAGGGGAGAGCAGGGGAGGATGTGTAGGAGTTACACGTTACTTTTTATTGGTGTTAAAAAGTATCATTAAGCCATTTAGGAAGGGAAGCAAAAATGAGAGAAAAACATAATCCTTTTTATTTTACATTACACAGAAACAGAAATTGCAGGAAATACTCAGCAGGTCAGGCTATAATGTTAAAGAGAGATCAGAGATACTGTTTCAGGTCTATCAACTTTCATCAGAACTGGACATTGATAGAGATGTAACAGATTTAAAGCAGGTGCAGAGGCAGAGAAAGTTGGGAGGAGAGGAAAGAGCAAAAGGAAAGGTCTGTGTTGTGGTGGAAGGCAGGAGAGGTTAAATCCTGTCTCTGCATCAGGTTAAGATCTGGTACATCTCTGACTTTTTCCAGTTCTGACAGAAATATGAGGTTTTCCACTTTGGGGGCAAAAGCACGAAGGCAGAATATTGTCTGAATGGCGGCAGCTTAGGAAACGTGGAGGTGAAGCGAGACTTGGGTGTCATGGTTCATCAGTCATTGGAAGTTGTCACACAGGTACAGCATGCGGTGAAGAAGGCAAATGGTATGTTGGGCTTCATAGCAAGTGGATTTGTGTTTCGGAGCAGGGATTTATTATTGCAGTTGTACAGGGCCTTGGTGAGGCCCCACCTGGACTATTTTGTTCAGTTTTTGTCTCCAACCTGAGGAAGGACGTTCTGGCTATTGAGGGAGTGCAGCGAAGGTTCACCAGACTAATTCCAGTGATGGCTGGACTGACATATGAGGAGTGACTGAATAAATTGGGCCTTTATACACTGGAGTTTCGAAGGATGAGTGGGGATCTCATCGAAACATATAAGCTTCTGACGGGACTGGACAGGTTAGATGCGGGAAGACTGTTCCCGCTGTTAGGGAAGTGCAGAACAAGGGGACACATTCTTATGATAAGGGGCAGGCCATTTAGGACTGAGATGAGGAGAAACGTTTTCACTCAGAGAGTTATTAATGTGTAGAATTCCCTGCCGCAGAGAGTTGTGGAGGCCAGTTCATTGGATATATTCTAGAGGGAGTTAGATATGACCCTTACGGCTAAAGGGATCAAGGTGCATTGTGAGAAAGCAGGAAACGGGTACTGACGGAATGATCAGCCATGACCGTATTGAATCGTGGTGCAGGCACGAAGGACCGAATGTTTAACTCCTGCACCTATTTTCAGTGTTTCTCTGTTTCTTTGTATCTATGTAACCTCACACCCTAAATGGCTAACTTAGTTTTTCTCTTCACAGAAGCTGCCTGATCTTCTGAGTAGTTCTAGCATTTTCTGTTTTAGTTTCAGATTCCAGCATCCGCTGTTTTGTTGCTATTGTGAACTATTTTACTTCGTCTGTCGTTCAAAATTCCAAACAAGTCTCAGGAAAAATGTAAATATCGGTTTCCTCCTATAAGTGTTGTCGAATGTTAATAGAAACAAGGGTTATGTAATGATGTATAAAATAGCAGGAAGTGATTTTAGAAGAAACCACTATTTGTGTTTTGAGAACGATACAGAAAATACTTTGATTAACCAGACAATGTATAATTTAGATTTGGTATATATGTTTGAAATAGGAGAAAAAAAATTGAGAGTACAATGAAGTTTGTTTCCCATTATATAATTGGAAAGTACCTAAAATACTTCAACACTTTTGGTAATAAGAGTAGGTTTTAATATAGTGCCAAATGTTTGAGAGAAAATCATTAGATGCAAAATTTGTATTTTACCGTCTTTATTTCACCATATTAGTAAACATATCGAAGTCAGACTGACTGGTTATCCTATCCAGGAAGAAAGATGAATAATTTATTTCTGTTAAATCATAGCTTTGCCTGCATTTGTTTTTTATTTGGTGACGCAAATTTTGTATTTGTTTTTCTGCACTTGTGAATACGTGCCTCATTTCTGACATGTTACATGGGGTGGTGCTGGTAAAAGAAAACCACCTGTATTCATGGAAGTGATTGCAGTTGAAAATTGCGGTCTATTTTGTACAATTCCTTTTCATACCCTGTGAAAGAATTACGGTAATTTTATGTACTGGTTGCCTGTTTGAATTATGATTAATATTCTAATTACATATGTGTACACAAAGGATATCAACATAGTAGGAAAGTCACTGTTCCTGCTGCTTGTGTTGCCATTGCTAGCTATGGTCACATGAGAGTTGCTGCTAATAGGTTGACCAATTTAAAATTAATACAAACTGCACGAATATATATGACTCTTTCAGCTCACGTTTGGATTGTTTGTCGATGCATAACTGTGTAACTAAGTTTTGGTTATGTCCTGTTAATGCATTATTATGCAGTTCCTTTATCTCCCACTCATTTGTGATCAGTTGTCATTTTTTAATAGATTTTGTCCATGACGAACTAAAACCTTTCAATTATTTCTATCGTAAAGAACGTGCATAATGTACATGTAAATGCAAACGATTTTCAATATGGATCAGTGCGAGTTGGAGCATTTTGGTAGGAGAGATAAGCCAAACTACCCTTGGAAACTAAGAGTACAAATGGGGTAGAAGTGCAAAGGGATCTCTGGGTACAGATACACAATTTACGAAATGTCGCAATGGAGGATAATAAGGACATACAAGAGCAAATGAAGCACTGGAAATCATATATAGAGGATTATAATTAAACAGCAGAGAAGTTATGTAAATCCTGTATCGAACCATGTCCAATGACTTGAGACGGCGGGCTACCAATATGGAATAACTCTATATATGATTTCACGTGCTTGCTGCTGGTGATCTTGTTGTAAAGGGTGTTGCAAGTAATGTTGGTGTAAACTTAGCACAGAGATGAAAATGTCGCGATAATTGGAGTTTCTGGCCCGCTCAGTCCAAACAATTCGAGGCAACATTAGTGGGGAGGAGTGGAGGATATTCGGATGGTTGGGGAGCGTCTGAGGATATTGGGGGGGGGGTGCGGAGGGTCTAAGGATATTGCGTGGGGTGGGGAGGCCTGAGGATATTGGTCGGGGTTGGAAGCGTCTGATGATATTGGGTGGGATGGAGAGGGTCTGAGGATATTAGGTGTGGTGGGGAGGGTCTGAGGATATTGCGTGTGGTGGGGAGGGTCTGAGGATATTGTGTGGGGTGGGGATGTTCTGAGGAACTTGCGTGGAGTGGGGAGGGTCTATGGATATTGGGTGGGCTGGGCAGGGTCTGAGGCTATTGGGCGGAGTGGGGAGAATCTGAGGATATTGGGCGGGGTAGGTAGAGTCTGAGGATATTGAGTGGTGTGGGGAGGAGATGTGGATATTGGGTGGGGTGGGGAGGAGCTGAGGATAGTGGGTGGAGTGGGGACGGTCTCAGGATATTGGGTGGCGTGGGGAGGAGCTGAGGCTATTGGTTGGGGAGGGAGAAGCTGAGGATATTGGGTGTTGTGTGGAGGAGCTGAGGGTATTGGGTGCGTGGGGAGTGTCTGCAGATATTGGTTAGTGTGGAACTGAGGTCTTTGGTTGGGTGGGGAGTGACTGAAGATATTCGGTGTAGTGGGGAGGGGCTGAGGATACTGGGTGGGGTGGGGAGGGTCTGAGGATATTGGGTGGGGTGGGGAGGGTCTGAGGATATTGGGTGGTGTGGGGAGGGTCTGAGGATATTGGGTGGGGTGGGGAGGGTCTGAGGATATTGGGTGGCGTGGGGAAGGTCTGAGGATAATGAGTGGGGTGTGGAGGAACTGAGGTTATTTGGTGGGGTGGGGAGGGTATGAGGATATTGGGTGGTGTGGGGAGGAGCTCAGGTTATTGTGTGGGGTGGGGAGGGTCTGAGGATATTGGGTGGTGTGAGGAGGGTCTGAGGATAGTGGGTGGTGTGGGGAGAGTCTGAGGATATTGCGTGGGGTGGAGCTGAGGGTATTGGGTGTCGCGGGGAGGGTCTGACGATATTGGGTGTGACGGGGAGGGTCTCATGATATTGCGTGGGGTGGGGAGGGTCTGGGCATATTGGGTGGGGTGGGCAGGTTCTGAGGATATTCGGTGGGGTTGAGTAGATCTGAGGATATTCGGTGGGCTGGGGAGGAGCTGTGGTATTGGGTGGAGTGGGGTGGTTCTTGAAATATTGGGTGGGGTAGGATGGAGCTGAGAATATTGGGTGGGGTGAAGTGGAGCTGAGAATATTCCGTGCATTTTTAGATATGGCTTGACACAAAGCGAGGCTGATGTTAAGAGGGCAGTGGTTCTTTTATTTGTAACTAATAATATCTTCAGCAACTTTCATGAAAAGCAGCGGTACCCAGTGACATAACGTAAGGAGTCGGAGCACGATGAGGCCAATTGGCTCCTCGAGCCTGCTCCGCTACTTAATCTTTGGAATTACTGATCCAGTTCCCACTCCGCACACAGCTGTGGATGGCTGCCGTTATTAATTATTGTTGTTTTTGTTGAATAAACAAATGCTCCTCATCCTATATTGAAGTGATATTTCCCTAAACCAGATTCAGAATCGACATTAGAATACATGCGGACTGTGCAGTTGTGGCAAGTGATCTTTAATGTCGGGGAATGCGAGGTGATAGACTTTGTTGGGAATCCATCTATATATATATGTATATATACCCGGTTTTTGATGATGTGTATATAGATCTTCGAAGGGCGTTTGACAAACTACCACTTAACTGTTGTGGATACAATTCTAAAACAAGGGATTAAATGATGAGGGCAGCATGGACATGACAATGGCTCAGAGACAGATAACAGAGAGCATTGATGACTGTTTGTTGTTCAGACTGGAGGGAGAATACTGCTCACTCCAGTCGTATTAGGTGTTCTGCTCTTTTTGTTATATATTCATGAACCCTAGATCTGGATATATATGATATCATTTTATAGTTTATAGATGATGCAAGATGAAGGGGTGCAGTACACAATTAGGACAATAGTAATAGGGTTCAGGAGGGTATAGACTGACTGGTGAACATGAGAAAGTTTAGGCTGATCATCGGTAAAAAGGACAATGTTTAACCTTTTCAAACAGACTTTGATTCCTGAATATCAAGTTATCTCCTCACTCAGTTAAATGCTATAGAGAAACATGGAAACATAGAAAATAGGTGCAGGAGTAGGTTATTTCGCCCTTCGAGCCCACACCATCATTCCATACGTTCATGGCAGACCATTTCCTCAGTACCCCTTTCCTGCTTTCTCTCCATACCCCTTGATCCCCTTTGCCGTAATGGCCATATCTAACTCCCTCTTGAATATATCCAATTAACTGGCATCAAGAACTCTTTGCAGTCGGTAATTCCACAGCTTTACAACTATCTGAGTGAAGAAGTTTCCACTCATCTCAATCCTAACTGGCCTACCTCTTATCCTAAGAATATGTCCACTGGTTCTGGACTTCCCCAACTTCGGGAACATTCTTCCCGCATCTAACCAATCCAGTCCCGTCAGAATCTTATTCGTTTCGATGAGATCTCCTCTCATCCTTCTAAACTCCAGTGAATCAAGGCCCAGTACATCCAATCTCTCCTCCTTCTTATCCCTGTAATGAGTCTGGTGAAAGTACGCTGCACTCGCTCAATTGCCAGAACGTCCTTCGTCAGATTAGGAGACCAAAACTGAACACAATATTCCAGGTGAGGCCTCACTAAGTCCTTGTACAACTGCAGTAAGACCTCCCTGCTCCTACACTCAAATCCCCCAGCTAGGAAGGCCACCGTTTCATTTGCCTTCTTCACCGTCTGCTGTGCCTTCATGCATACTTCCATTGACTGATGAACCATGACACCCAGGTCTCGTTTCGGCTCCCCTTTTCCTAATCTGCCGCCATTCAGATAATATTCTGCCCTCGTGTTTTTCCCCAAAAATATATAACCTCACATTTATCCACATTATACTGCATGTGTCATGCATTTTCCCACTCACGTAACCTGTCCAATCAAACTGCAGCCGATTAGTGTCCCCCTCACAGCTCACACCGTTACCCAGTTTAGTGTCATCCGCAAACTCGGAGATATTTCAGTCAATTCTTTCATCTAAATAGTTAATGTATATTGTAAATAGTTGTGGTCCCAGCACTGAGCCCTGCGGCGCTCCACTTTTCACTGTCTGCCATTCTGAAAAGGACCCACTTATCCCGACACTCTGCTTTCTCTCTACCAACAAATCTACCCGTAATTCCATGTGCTTTGATTTTGTATATCTCTCTCTTGTACGGGACCTTGTCAAAAGCCTTTTGATAGTCCAAATACACCACATCCACTGATTCTCCCTTGTCCACTCTGCTAGTTACATCCTCAAAAAATTTCCTGAATATTCGATAAGCACGCCTTCTCTTTCATAAATCCATGCTGATTTGGTCCGATCGTGTCACTGCTTTCCAAATACGCTGCTATGTCATGCTTAATGATTGATTCTAATTTTTTCCACACTACTGATGTCAGGCTAACCGGTCGAGAATTGCCCGTTTTCTCTCTCCCTCGTTTTTAAAAAAGTGATGTTACATTAGCTACCCTTCAGTCCATAGGAACTGAGCCAGATCGATAGACTCTAGGAAAATGATTACCAATGCATCCACTATTTCTAGGTCCACATCATTAAGTACTCTGGGATGCAGACTATCAGGCCCAGGGGATTTATCTGCCTTCAATCCCATTAATTCCTCTGACACAATTTCCCACCCATGTGATCTTTATATATTTGCCATTTCTTATCCACCGTCAAACCTTTAATATTCTTTGCCAGTCTATTCTAGCAAATTCACGCCTCATACCATTGAAGGTCCCTTTCCTTAAGTTCAGGGCCCTAGTTTCAGAATTAACTGTGTCACTCTCGATCTAAATAAATATTATGGTCACTCTTCCCCAAAGGGGCCTCGCACAAAAAGATTGCTAATTACTTCCTTCTCATTACACATCACCCAGTCTAGCATGGCCAGCTCTCTAGTTGGTTCCTCGACATATTGGTCTAGAAAACCATCCCCAATACACTCTAGGAAATTTCCTTCACCTCAATGCTACCAGTTTGGTTAGTTGAATCAATATGTCGATTAAAGTCGCCCATGATAATTGTAGTAGCTTTATTGTACACATCCATTATTTCTTGTACGATGCTGTTCCCAACCTCTAATACTGTTTGGTGGTCGGTACACAACTCTGTACACAACTCCCACTAAAGTTTTCTGCCCTTTGGAATTCCGCAGCTCCACCCATACCATATCCACATCATCCATGCTAATATGCCTCCTGAATATTGCATTACTTTCCTGTTTAATCAGCAACGCCACCCCGCCTCATTTTCCTCTCTGCCTATCCTTCCTAAATGTTGAATACCGCTGGATGTTGAGTTCCCAGCCTTGTTCACCCTAGAGCCATGTCCCCGTGATTCTAATTACATCATATCTGTTATCTTCTGTCTGCCCAGTTAATTCGTCCACCGTATTCTGAATACTTGTTGCATTGAGGCACAGAGCATTCAGACTTGTCTTTCTAACAGACTTTGTCCATTTACAATGTTTCTGTAAAGTGGCCCTTTTTGTTTCTTGCCTTGGGTTTCTCTGCCCTCCAGTTTTACTATTCACTTTTTTATCTTTTGCTTCTGCCTCCATTTTTTTCCCTCTGTCACCCTGCAGAGGTTCGCATCCCTCTGCCATGTTAGTTTAACTCCTCCCCAACAGCAGTAGCAAACACTCCTCCTCGGACATTGGTTCTGCTCCTGTCCAGGTGCAGACCGTCCGATTTTGTACTGGTCCCACCACCCCCAGAACCGGTTCCAGTGTCCCAGGGTTTTGAATCCCTCCCTGCTGTACCACTCCTCAATGTATTCATCTTAGCTATCCTGCGATCCTACTCTGACAAGTACGTGGCACTGGTAGCAATCCTGAGATTATTAAACTTGAGGTGCTACATTTTAATTCAGCTCCTAGCTCCCTAATTTCGTCTAGTCAAACCTCCACCCGTTCTTTAACTATACCGTTGGTACCTTTATGCACCACAACAACTGGCTGTTCACCCTCCCTTTTCAGAATGTCCTGCACCCGCTCTGAGATATACCTGGCCCTTGCATCAGGGAGGCAACATACCATCCTGGACTCTCGGTTGCGCTCGCAGAAACGCCTATCTATTCCCCTGACAATCGCATCCCCTTTCACTACAGCTCTCCCATTATTTTTCCTGCCCTCCTGTGCAGCAGAGCCAAACACGGTGTCAGGAACTCGGTTGCTGCTGCTCCCCTCTGCTGAGTCATCCCCCGCTACAGTAGCCAAAGTGGTGTATCTGTTTTGCAGGGCGATGCCAGCAGGGGACCTATGCACTACCTTCCTTGCACTACTCTTCCAGTTGGTCACCCATTTATTATCTGGCGGTTTACCCTTTACCTGCGGTGAAACCAACTCACTAACCGTGCTATTCACGTCATTCACAGCATCGTGGATGCTCCAGAGATCATCCACCCTCAGCTGCAGTGCCGCAATGCGGTCTGTCAGTAGCTGGAAGCGGATGCACTGTTCGCACACGTAGCCTTCCGGGATACCGAAGGCGTCCCTGACTTCCCACATAGTACAGGAGGAGCATAACATGTCCCGAGCTGTCATGCCAATATTTAACACTTAGATAAACTTAATTTGGCAACAACAATGCTAAACGTTACTTAATGATAGAGAAAAGAAAAAAGTAAATCTACTTTCCAATTTTACGTTAATCAAATAAAATATCAGCGGACCCTTAAATAAGCTCTAAATTCCCAACAACTTTATTCAGGCTGGAGGGCTTGAGCGCTACAGAGCAGTCCATGACCTGATCCTACACTTCCAGGATGGCGTTTCAATCCAAATCCAAACCCTTCGCTCACAACAATAACCTTAACTCTGATTCAATGGGCAGACACATGGCAGATTAAATTTAACGTGGAGAATTATAAGGTAAGGTATGTTGGTAGGACGATTAAGGAGAGGCAATGTGAACTAAATTGTACAATTTTAAAGGGAGAACTCGGACACAGAGAACAGGTGGTGTATTTGCACAAATCTTTGAAGGCTGCCGGACAAGTTGAAAAGGATGTTAAATGACATTCTGTGCCATATGCTTCATTAATAGATCAATGGAATACAAAAGCAAGGAAATTATGTTAAGATATTGTAAAACACTGTTTAGGCTTCAGCTGGGGTATGGTGTTCATTTCAGGACACCTCACGTTCTGAAAAATGTCAAGTCATTGGAGCATGTACAGAAGAGAAATTCTCGAGTGATTCCATGGATGACGGTCTTCAGATACATGGAGCGACTGGAGAACTGGGGTTCTTCCCCTTAGAACAGAGGATGTTAAGGGAAGATTGATCAGATTCGTCAGTTATATGGATTGACTGGAGAAGTTGGTGTTGTTCTGATTTGAGCAGAGATGGTCAAGAGTTTTTCAGGGTATATCAAATGAAAAAAGTGGCTAAAGTAAATAGTTGGTCCCTTCGAGGACGAAACCGGGGAACTTGTAATGGGTAAGATGGAGTTGGCAGAAACTATGAACAATTATTTTGTTTCAGTCTTTATGGTAGAGGATACTAACAATATTCGAAATGTTGATAGTCATGGGGCTATAACACAATCAAAATCACTAGGGAGGTGGTTCTCAGTACAATAATGGGACAAAAGGCAGGTAAATCCCTTGGACCTGATGGCTTACATCCGAGCATCTTAACAGAAGTAGTGGCAGGGATTGCGGATGCATTTGTTTGAAATTACAAATATCGTTGGATTCTGGGTAAGTCCCAGCCTCATGGAAACGTGCAAATTGAATCACTATTTAATAAAAGTGGCAAACAAAAAGCACGAACTATAGACCACTTTGCCTAACATCTCTGCTTGGGAAAATGTTGGAGTCCATTATAAAAGAATTAATAGCAGGACATTTGGATAAGCAAAATTAGGTCAGGCAGAGTCAGCATGGAATTATGAAGGGGAAGTCATGTTTTCAAATTTGCTGGAGGTCTTTGAGGATGTAACGAATAGAGTATAAAGGGGAAGCAGTGGATGGTGTATTTAATCTTCCAGAAGACATTTGACAAGGTGCCACTTGAAAGGTTACTGCACAAGGTAAAAGTTCACGGGGTTGGGGGTAATATTTTATCATATGGATAGAGGATTGGCAAACTAACAGAAAACAGAGATTCAAGGATAAATGGTTAATTTTTTGGTTGGAAATCAGTAACTAGTGGGGTGCCGCAGGGATCAGTGCTGGGACCCCAACTATTTACAATTTGCAAGAACGAGTTGGAGAAGCGACTGAGTGCAACGTAGTCAAGTTCACAGAAGATACCAAGATGGAAAGAAAAGCAATAGGTGAGGAGGACACATAAAATTTGCAAAATGACATAGAAAGACTAAGTGAGTTGACAAAAAATCGGCAAATGGAGTATAATATTGAAAAGTGAGCGGTCATGCAATTTGGAAGAAAAAGATCAAAGTGCAAGTTCGGGTTTAAATCATGGTTCAACAACGAATATTAAAATGCTCTACCTAAACGCATGCAGCATTCGAAATAAAGTAAATGCGTTGATGGCACAAATCATTAAAATGGGTATGAATTGGTGGCAATTACAGAAACGTGGTTGCACGGTGGCAAAGACTAGGAATTAAACATACAGAGCTATCTGACAATTCGGAAAGATAGACAAAAAGGGAAAGGACGTGAGGTTGCTCTGTTAATAATGGATGATATCAGGATAATTGTGAGTGACTATATTGACTCGAATGAAAAAAATGTTGAATCATTGTGGGTGGAGATTAGAGATAGTAAGGCGAAAAAGTCACTGGTGGGCGTAGTTTATAGGCCCGCAAATAATTACTTCACGGTGGGGCAGACATTAATCAAGGGAATAATGGAGGGATGTGAAAAAGGAATGGCAGTAACCATGGGGGATTTTAACCTACATTGGTCAAATCAAATCGCATGTGGTAGCCTTGAAGAAAAAATTTATTGAATGCCAACGGGATTCTTTCTTAGAACAGTATGTTGCAGAACTACAAGGGAGCAAGCTATGTTAGATCTGGTCCTGTGTAATGAGATAGGAATAATAAATGATCTCCAAGTAAAAGATCCTCTCGGAATGAGTGATCATAGTATAGTTGAATTTTTAATGCAGATTTAGGATGAGGAAGTAGTGTCTCAAACGAGCGGACTATGTTTAAACAAAGGGGACTACAGTGGGATGGGAGCAGATTTGGCCAAAATCGACTGGAAACACAGACTAAACGGTGGCACAATTGAGGAACAGTGGATGACCTTTAAGGAGCTCTTTCATAGTGCTCAGCAAAAATATATTCCAGTGAAAAATAAGGGTAGTAAGAGAAGGGGAATCCAGCCGTGGATAACCAAGGAAATAAAGGTGAGTATCAAATTAAAAACCAATGCGTATAAGGTGGCCAAGGTGAGAGGGAAACTGGAAGATTGCGAAAATTTTAAACGACTGCAAAGATTGACTAAGAAAGCAATAAAGAAAGGAAAGATTGATTACGAAAGTAATCTTGTGCAAAACATAAAAACAGATACTGAAAGCTTTTACCGATATTTAAAACGGAAAAGATGACTAAAGTAAATGTTGGTCCATTAGAAGATGAGAAGGGGGATTTAATAATGGGAAATGTGGAAATGGCTGAGACCTTAAACAATTTTTTTGCTTCGGTCTTCACAGTGGAAGACACAAAACCATGCCAAATTTGCTTGTCCCGGGAATGTGGGAAGGGAGGACTTTGAAATAATCACTATCACGATGCGGGTAGTGCTGGAGAGGCTAATGGGACTCAAGGTAGACAATTCCCCTGGTCCTGATGAAATGCATGCCAGGGTATTCAAAGAGATGGCAGAAGTTATAGCAGATGCATTCGTTATAATCTTCCAAAATTCTCTAGACTCTGGGGAAGTAACAGCGGATTGGACAGCAGCTAATGAAACGCCTCTGTTTAAAAAAGTGGGGTAGACAAAAGTCAGGTGACTATAGTTCGGTTAGGTTAACATCTGTAGTGGGGAAAATGCTTGAAGCTATCATTAAGGAAGAAATAGCGGGATATCTAGATAGGAATAGTGCAATCAAGCAGACACAACATGGATTAATGAAGAGGAAATCATGTTTAAATAATTTACTGGAATTCTTTGAGGATATAACGAGCATGGTGGAAAGAGGTGTACCGATGGATGTGGCGTACTTTGATTTCCAAAAGGGAATCGATAAGGTGCCACAAAAAAGTTTACTGCAGAAGATAAAGTTATGCGGCGCCAAAGTAAATGTATTAGCATGGATCGAGAATTGGCTGGCTAACAGAAAGCAGAGAGTTGGGAGAAATGGGTCCTTTTCGGCTTGGAAATCGGTGGTTAGTGTTGTGTCACAGGGACCGGTGCTGGGACCACATCTGTTTACAATATACATTGATGACCTGGAAGAGGGGACAGAGTGTTGTGGAACAAAATTTGCAGATGTCACAAAGATCAGTGGGAAAGCGGGTCGTGTCGAGGGCACAGAGAGGCTGCAAAGAAATTTAGATAGGTTAAGCGAATGGGAAAAGTTTTGGCAGATGGAATACAATGTCGGAAAATGTGAGGTCATCCACCTTGGAAAAAAGAAACAGGAAAAGCGAATATGGTTTGAATGGGGAGAAATTACAACATGCCACAATGCAGAGGGAGCTGGGGGTCATTGTGCATGAATCCCAAATGGTTAGTTTGCTGGTGCAGCAGGTAATCAGGAATGCGATGGAATGTTGGCATTCATTGCGAGAGGGATGGAGTACAAAAGCAGATCGTTCCTGCTGCAACTGTATAGGGTATTGGTGAGGCCTCACCTGGAGTACTGCGTGCAGTTTTGTTCACTTTACTGAAGGAAGGATATACTAGCTTTCGAGGGAGTACAGCGACGATTCACTGGGCTGATTCCGGAGATGAGGGGGGGTTACCTTATGATAATAGATTGAGTAGACTGGGTATTTACTGGTTGTAGTTTAGAAGGATGAGGGGTGATCTTATAGAAACATTTCAAATAATGATACGGATAGACAAGATAGAGGCAGAGAGGTTGTTTCCACTGGTCGCGGAGACAAAAACTAGGGTCACAGCCTCAAAAAACGGGGCAGCAAATTTAAAACCGAGTTGAGAAGGAATTTCTTCTCCCAGAGGGTCGTGAATCTGTGGAATTCTCTGCCCAAGGAAGCAGTTGAGGCTAGATCATTTAATGTATTCAAAGCAAAGATAGATAGATTTTTAACCAATCAGGGAATTAACGTTACAAGGAGCGGGCGGGTAAGTGGAACTGATTCCACGGTCTATTCAGCCATGATCTTGTTGAATGGCGGAGCAGGCTCGAGGGGATAGATGGCCTACTCCTGTTCCTTATTATTATGTTCTTATGTTCTTATTATTTAATGGAGAAAGTATGCAAAGTGGCTAAAATCGCTCTATTTCTAACTTGTGTATTTTCCCTTCTTTCAGATGTGGAATAGCAAAATCCCACAGCAGATTCTTCTACCGCCAGAGAGTCCACGAAGGAGTGTGCAATCAAATCAGTACGGTTTCAAGTTGCATGTAATGCAATTTTCTCACATGACAGTAAGATCTCACAGCACGTTTGCACACACTGTAGCTTACACAAACACACAAACAAACTAAAATTCCTTAACCTCCAAAGGCAGGTTTTGAATTTTGAAATTGGAAATCCGGGACAGACAGCACATCCCTTTTAAACAGACACAGAATGATGAGGGTCTGATAGCACACCATTTTAAAGAGACAGAGAATGATCTCGGACAGACAGCACATCCCGTTAAAAGGGACACGGAAATAGAATGAATAAAAACAGATAAATATGTAAAACTCGGCAGGTCGTGCAGATTTTGTGGAGGAAGAATCCGGTTTTACGTTCTGTCGCATTATCATTCGATATTTCAGGAAAAAGTTAAAGATTACAGATGTTTTCAACAAAAATAGCGCTTGGAAAAAATACGCAGCGAGAAAGGTCAAATAGGAACATCTGTGATACAGTGGAACGCAGGAATGATTAAATAATAAATGGCACAATGGAGAAAGGCAAAGTGGGTGGTAATCGGGCAATAACGTAACAAAGGATGGTCCAGAGGAGGTGTTAGTGGGAATAGCAGAACCATTACCAGACAATGGGAGCGGTGCTTATCATCCGATACGTTGAACATAATGTTGAGGCTAGAAGACGAGAACATACCTACAATATAGGGTATCACCGCCTTTAATCAGACCAGGCAGCTTTGCCAGCCCGGATTGATTTCCTGTCCGCTTTGAATTCGGCAGCCAAGGGACGAATTCAAAAGGCAGCTTCTCTCATCCTTTCAGCTCTGGAGAAACAGTACGCACTCATATTGAGGGCAGAGGTGGAGATTGACGCTGAATGTATGCTTATCCCAATTGAGGTGAACTTATGCGTACAGGCAGGATGATATACTGATCAAGTATCGGCCGGAACCAAACAAGGCTTTAGGTTACCCAACGAGTCACAGAGCCGAGTACTTCTGAGATATTTTATCTTTACTCAGTTTGGCGGGTTTCACTTTGCTCTGGGATTTGGATGCTAAGGGAACATCGGCGTAAAATCACACGTTTTAACGTGAAATAAGTCTGTTTTCCCGCATGTCGAGCGGCTGTTAGAAGCGGAAGTTTGAGTAAAACATGGCGGGGCTCGTCCGGGATTTGGCCCGTGACCTCTCGCATTTCAAATGTGATCATTCCGAAGGGAGAGTCATAACCGTGGACCAACGAGCCGCCGACAGTGAAAAGCGCAGCTCTCAGATTCTGACGGTGGTGAGAAATTATATTATGGCCCATCGTGCATGTGGTGTCTCTCAGATACCTATCTAATTAGTGCCCCTCGCCATTGTACTGCATCTGTTCTCCTTTTGACGAATATATTATTAATTTGAGACATGACATGAGGAAAGTACAGCATCCCTGTAAGTAAAAGGGGAATTTGGCGATGAGGTGAAATGTGAATGTCAAAACGTGGTCAAGCTGTAAGCCAACGACGACGAGGATGGGATTCGAACCCATGCGTGCAGAACAAATTGATTAGAAGTCCATCGCCTTAACGTGTCGGCCACCTCGTCTTTTATTCAACCAAACGTCAGCTTTTCAATCTCCTGCTTTTTGTAACCCAACAGAAATAACGTGCAAGAAAGTCCACTTCACAGCTTGCTCTGCCCGTGCATGCAGATCGACAATGATGAACACGTGCCATTAGATTCTTAAAGTTAACAGCCTTCCTTTACTTCAGGTGAGTGACTCGAAGAGATGGTTGGTTTTTCGGCAGTCGCGCATCAAATATAAAATTTCACGCTGCGAATTAATTGACCGCGGCAAGATACGAATCTGCAATGTTTTGATAAGTTCGCGGTTATAATCGAATTCAACGCCGTATCCATTAGACCACGCGGCTGCTGCCACCATCATGCAATGTGTTGTTGTGTATATTGCGAGCAAAATCAAGGAGTTTATTGAGTAAAAGATGAGCATATTTCGAGTAAATGAACAGATGCACGGCGATCTGGGTGCGTACCCGGCACAGGAAACCCCAATGTAAATTGGAACACAACAGTTTAACAATTCGGTCATTGCAGCTGAAATCATACTCCTTCTTAAACTATACAGAATGACCCGGGTTTATGAGAAAATCCGTTTTAAAGGGAAAGATTATGAACCGGAACTGACAACCAGCACCTTTTAACAGATACAGAATGATCGGGGACTGCAAGGACATCCCTTTTATCCAGATGCAGAATCACCCTTGACTGACAGCAGTTCCCTTTAAAAGAATAAAGTGAGATTTCTATCATTACTGAAGGCAATTGTGCTGTGTAGCTCAGGACCACGCGGGGCAGAGACGGTTATTAAAGCCACAGGTGATAGACAGGCAGGAAGGAGGGAGGGACGTCAAACCAGCCCAGACTGAAAGCCAATTTACAAATATATACATATTAAACATTTTAAGAAAATTAATACATTTAATTTTTATTTAAAAAACATTGAATTTGATTTGTTTTAAATTAATAAATAATTGATTCATAATCTAGATATTTATTGATTGAACGAAGGCTGTGTGACTGGAATAATTCCATTGGAAATGAGTGGGTGCCTCTTATCAACAAAGGCCGACATTGATGTGGAGATTCAGCATCTCCTCCAGTGCTCCAGTGCAGCCTTCAGCCACCTGTGGAAAAGACTGTTTGAAGATCAGGACCTCAAATCTACCACCAAACTCATGCTCTTAAGGGCTGCAATAATACCCGCCC
Organism: Pristiophorus japonicus; assembly: GCF_044704955.1. Taxonomy (NCBI): domain Eukaryota; kingdom Metazoa; phylum Chordata; class Chondrichthyes; family Pristiophoridae; genus Pristiophorus; species Pristiophorus japonicus. Next base: position 4,953,614 of record NW_027252779.1, read on the forward strand.
TCCTGTATGGGTCTGAGGCATGGACGATGTGCAGAAGGCACCTCAGGTCGCTGGAGATATATCACCAACGATGTCTCCGCAAGATCCTTCAAATCTCCTGGGAGGACAGGCGCATCAACGTCAGTGTCCTCGACCAGGGTAACGTCCCCAATATTGAAGCACTGACCACATTTGATCAGCTTCGCTAGGCAGCCACATAGTACGCGTGCCAGATGTGAGACTCCCTAAGCAATGCTTTATGCGGAGCTTCTTCATGGTAAACGAGCCAAAGGAGGACAGTGTAAACGTTATAAAGACACCTTCAAAGCCTCGCTGGTAAACTGCAACATCACCACTGACACTGGGAGACCCTGGCCGCAGATCGCCCGAGGTGGAGAAAATCCATCCGGGAGGGCGTTGAGCTCTTTGAGGCTCGATGCAAGGAGCATGAAGAGCCCAGGCGCACGCAGCAGAAGGAGCGTGCTGCAAACCAGCCCTACCGACCCCTTCCCCTGACGAATGTCTGTCCCACCTGTGAAAGGGTCTGTGGCTCTCGTATCGGACTGCTCAGCCATCAAAGAATTCACTTTGGGAATGGAAGCCATCCTCCATAGTACCCCTGGAACTGATGGCTTATATCCTGCGGATACAACCAATGCACCCATAGGATATAAGCCATCAGGTCCAGGGGACTTGTCTGCCTTTAGTCCCATTATTTTACCTCATACTGCTTCATTAGTGATAATGATAGTATTAAGTTCCTCCCTCCATATAGCCCTAGGATTATCCACTATTTGAATGTTTTTACTGACTTCTACCGTGAGAACTGAAACAAAATATTTGTTCAAAGTCTCTGCCATTTCCCTGTTCTCGATTACTAATTCCCCATTCTCATCCTCCACGAGACCAACATTTACTTTAGCCAATCTTTTCCTTTTTACATACCTGTAGAAACTCTAACTATCTGTTTTTATTTTTCGTTCAAGTTAGCATTCACAATCTACCCTCTTGTAATCAGATTTTTAGTCGTTCTTTGCTGGATTATAAAAATGTCCCAATCCTCTGGACTCGCACGAGTGGATGATTGGGTGAGCGTGATGGAACAGGTGGCCTAAAAGTTGCTGCAAAATACTTCAGAACAATCACACCTCAAATGACCTCCAAACAGAGTGGATTATGTGCCAATGCCGACAGCTCCAGATTCATTGTGAACAGGGCTCGAATTTACTCAGAAATAATTCGATTACATTCCTAATCCAAAGATTTAACCAACCAGCCAAGGCAGCTAGCACGTCGCATTTTTTTAAACACACACTGAATGAAGCAGCACTGAGAGCGCAAACCTTTTAAACAGATGAAGACTGATCCGAGACTGACAGTGCAACAACTTGATGTCGCTATATTACACAATAGAAAGCGGGAATGGCTGAATCGCTTTTGGCGGGAACTAAATGATGTACTCCCTGCTTGTCTCAGCTAATCTGCTCGTTGGTCAAGGGGTATGATTGTCACTTATATAGGAAAATAATGGAACCCTTACTAATGGAGAAAATAGAAGAACATCTAGAAACCAAAAGTATAAAAATGAATGATCATCATGGATTTTAACAGGGAAAGTACTGCTGGACCAAACTCATAATGTTTGAAGAGGTTATAGAGAGGGTAGACATTGATCATGCAATAAGTATAAGGTAACTAGATTTTCAAAAGACCCTCGCTATGATACCCAATAATAGCCTGCTGAGCAACGTCAGGGTATAAGCAGCAGAATGCATAGCGAGCTAGCTTCAAGATGAAATCAGAGATTGGAGGTAAAAGGCAAATATTCACATTGGCAGAAGATGGGTAGTGGTGTTCCAAAAGGATCAATGCCGGAACCGCTATTGTTCACAATTTATATTAACGATTTAGAATTTGGAACTAAAAACAGAATTTCCAAATTTGGCAATGATACAAAATTGGAGGAAATTTATACTGAGGAGGGCTGCAACAAATTAAGGACAATATTAATAAACAAGCAGAATGGGCATATTAAGTTCCACACACATACATGTGAGGTATTACATTTTGCTAGGAAGAATATGGAGGTCACTTATTTCTTGGCACAAACGACTCTAGGTGGGGTAGAGGAACAATCGGATCTCTGAGTACAACTACACAAATCACAAAAATTGGGACAGAGTTTAGCAAAATAAAGGTAACTAAGCAGTGGAGGTTATATCTAGTGGTATAGAATTGCAAAATAGAAAGGTTATGCTAAACTTGTATTGAACATCGGTGAGACCACACTTATAGCACTGCATGCAGTCCTAGTCATCCTATTATTAAGATGATATAGAGGCATTTGGGCGGTTGCAGAGAAGATTTACACGGATGCTACCAGAAATGGGAGGTTATTCATAAGTGGAAATAATGAACAAGCTGGGTCTCTTTTCTGTTGAAGATTGATATATAGGGGTGACCTAATAGGTTCATATCAAATTATGAAAGATTTTGATAGAGTGTTTACAGAGAGAATGTTTTAACATGTGGGGAAGAGCATAACTGGAGGCCACCAATATAAGATAGTCATCTAGAAATCCAAAAATCAAATAGAGAATTCAGATGCAACTTCTTTCTGGAAAAAGTGATGAGAATGTGGAACTCAAAAGCGTAGGAGTGGTTCAAGCGATTAGTATAGATACATTTAAGGAGAGGCTATACAAGCATATGAGGTAGAAAGGAATAGATGGCTATGCTGATAGATTTAAGTCAAGAAGATTCCAGAATATTCGAGTGGAACATAAACGCTGGCATGGTCAGAATAGCCAGAAAGGGAGTACACGCTATGCTGTCCTTTGTAAGCCTATTTAATTCAGTTATATGCAGCATTATGCATTGGATTCAATGACAAGCTCTCTGAGTATAGGTCGGAGTGTCTGGGTCACTGTAAGAGCCTTCTGTTTCTGTGTAATAGTATCTGAGTCTCTTTAGGTGCTGTTTGGATCTGTGTTGCAGCTGCCTGTGTCAGATTTTGAGCTGACTGTGTCTGTTTAAGTGTTGTCCGAGTTTGTGTAGGAGCGTCGGGGTTTGTGTTGCAGCTCCATGTGTCAGGTTTAGAGCTGACTGGGTCTGTGCAAGAGTTGCCTCTGTTTGTGCCGGAGAGTCTGCGTCTGCGTTGGAGTGTGTCTGTCTCTGGTTGATCTCCCTGGGTCTGTGTGGTTCTGTATTGAGCTTTTTGCTTCAGTACCGGTGCTGTCTTTATCTTTAAATGAGATGTCTGCATCTCCGAAGTGAGCAGTGTGGCTCGGTGAACGAGCAGTCTGGTCCTTTCTCGCAACAGTCTGCGCCTGTGTAAGAACTGCTTATATCTGTGTCGGAGCTCTTGGATCTGTGTTGGTGATGCCTTGGCCAGGGTAGAGCTGTCAATGTTTATGTAGGAGGGACTTAATCTGTCTCGGAGGTCCCTATGTCTCTGAAAGGAGCTGTATGGGTCTGTGTATTAAAGTTTGTGCCTGTGCTGTTAATCCCTGCTTCAGTGTAGCACCTGCCTGGTTCTGCATAGTAGCTGCCTGCTTTTGCAAAGGGAATGTCAGTGTCTCTGTCGAAGCTCTCTGGAAATGTGTTGGTGTTGTCTGCGGCTGATGAGGACATGTTTGCTCCTGTGTAGGTGATGCTGGGTCTGTGATAGGAACTGTCTGAATCTGTACACAAGCATTTTGATGATGTGTATGCGATTTGCCTGTCTGCACAGGAGTGTATGGATCTGTGCAGTAATGTCTGACTCGGTGTAGGATCAGTACTCCTCTGTACGGGAGCTGCCTGGGTCTGTTTAGCCGCTGTCTGCGTCGGTGCAGGAAAAGTCTGGATCTGTGAAGGTAGATTGTGAGACTGTGTCGGAAGATTGTGAATCTGTGAAGGTAGAGTCTGGGAATGTGACAGAGCCATCTGAATATGTGTTGCAGCTGTCTGGGTCTGTGAACGAATAGTCTTGGGCTGTGAAAGTAAATAGAAATCTAGAAATCCACAGCGCTGAAGGAGGCCACTTCGCCCCATAGTATACATGCCAGCCGACAAAGAGCCACAAGGCCCTTTGATCAACAACCCTGAAGGCTATATATGAAGTTGTGAAGAATGACAATGGCGGAAAGATAAAGGACGCCCAGCCCAATAAGTCCGCCGCACACAACATCTACAACCCTTGCACCGAAACATTACACACACCACCCCAACCCGAGCCATGTGAACGCAGGGGAGAAGCAAAAAACAGAAAAACCCCAGGCTAATTATGGGAAAAAAATCTGTTAAAATTCCTCTCCATCTACGCGATCAAAATTAGTCCAAGAGATCAACTTGGTCGTATTGGAATCCCTGCAGTACTTACCATCGTATCTGCGCCAGCTAACAAGAGGCTATCCAGCCTAATCCCACTTACCAGCTCTCGGTCCATAACTCTGCAGGTTGCAGCAAGGACATTGTACTTCACTGTATAAAACATTGGTTAGGCCGCAGCCGGAGTACTGTGTGTAGTTCTGGTCACCACATTTCGAAAAAAAAAAGATGCGATTGCGCTGGAAAGGGTACTGAGGACATTTACAAAAAAAGTTGACTGGACTGGAGAATTTTGGTGATGAGGAAAGATTGGAAATACTGAGTCTGTTTTCTTTGGACCAGAGGAGGCTGAGGGGAGACTATATTGAGGTGCATAACTTTATGAGGGCCCTAGATAGAGTTGGTAGGAAGGTCCTGTTTCCCTTTGCAGAGTGGTCAACAACCAGGGGGAATCGATTTATACTAATTTCGGGGTGGACCAATTCCCCTATCTCGGGCGCCTCCTATCAACAAGAGCAGGCATTGATGACGAGATCCAACACTGCCTGCAGTACGCCAGTGCAGCCTTCGGCCGCCTGAGGAAAGGAGTGTTTGAAGATGAGTCCCTCAAAGCTTTCACCAAGCTCATGGTCTGCAAGGCTGTAGTAATATCCGCCCTCCTGTATGGCTCAGGGACGTGGACTATGTACAGTAAACACCTCAAGTCGCTGGTCAAATGCCACCAGCGATGTCTCAAGATCCTGCAAATCCCCTGGCAGGACAGACGCGCAAACATTCGCGTCCTCGTTCAGGACATCATCCCAAGCATTGCACCACTTACCACACTTGATCAGCTCCGCTGGGCAGGCCATATGCCACACACGAGACTGCCAGAGCAAGCGCTCTTCTCGGAACTCGTTCACGGCAAATGAGCCAAAGGCGGACAGAGGAAACGTTACAAAGACACCCTCAAAGTCTCCCTGATAAAGTGTGGCATCCCCACTGTGACCTGGGAGTCCTTGGCCATAGATCGCCCTAAGTGGAGGAAGTGCATGCGGGAGTGTGCTGAGCTCCTCGAGTATCGTCGCCGAGGGCATGCAGAAATCAGGTGCAGGCAGCGGAAGGAGCTGCGGCAAACCAGGCTCCCTGCCCATCCTTTCCCTCAACGACGATCAGTCTGACCTGTGACAGAGACTGTGGTTCCCGTATTGAACTGTACAGCCATCCAAGAACACATGCGATGAGTGGAAGCAAGTATTCCTCGATTCCGAGGGACTGTCTATGATGATGAATTAGGGGGAGGGTTAGACGAGCTGTGAGGATAAATGTCTTTCCCCAGGGCGTCATGGTGGTCGGGAACTCAATGCCTCAATGCGGCAGAAACCCTCACACATTTTAAAAATACTTGAATGCCACTTAAATTGCTGTAACCCTTAGGATGGACTTAGAGCTGGGAAGTGGGAACTAGGCTGGAAAGCTCTTGATCGGCCTCCTCGGGCACTATTGGCTGAAATGGCCTCCTTCCATGCAGTACATCTTTGCATTTCCTACACGACAAAGTGATAACATTTTAAAAATAATTAATTTGCTCTGAACCGCTTTGGGAAGTGGTGAGGTGAAAGTCGCTGTAGGAATGCTATCATTTTAATGTAAAAGTGCCATAAGAAAGTACATAGCATGAAGGCAGGTTGCCTCACTTGGTTAACGCTTGGTGTTAATAACGCCAAATTGGCGAGTTCGTACCCATGCGCCTAAGGAAAGGTTGATCTCATCGGAGTAGGCATAGCGAGCCTCTGCCCAGTCACCAGTTAAGACACATCTTTTCACTAAGGATAACGTGGGGTCGATGGTCATCAAGGCTCTGATTTGGCAAGCCGTCATTGGCGAACCTGTGGACTCAAAGGCTTTGATTGCCATGACTATTTCACAGTCTTGTTTGTCAGACACTTCCGTGGTCGCCAGTGGTAGCCTGCTAAGCGTGTCGGCACAGTTGTCTGTGCCTGGTCTGTGCCTTATGTTGTCGTCGTAAGACGCCAGCTTGAGTGCCACACTGTTGAATGCGCGCTGAGGCATTGGCGTTTATTGTCTTGCTGTTGGATAGCAGGGACCTGAGGGGCTTGTGGTCGGTCTCTAACGTGAACTTGGTCCCGAAATGGTATTGTTGCATCTTTTTGAGACTGTACACGCACGCGAGCGCCTCCTTCTCCACATTCCATAGCCGCGCTCCACCCCCGAAAGTGACCTGGATGCATAAGCTATGAATTGTAATTTACCCGCACGATTGACATGTTGTAAAACGCACCCAACCACGTACGCTGACGCATAACATGTGAGAACTAGTTTTTTACCTGGATCAAAGAAAGCCAAAACACTGATGGAACACAGAAGGTTGTGTGCCTTATTGAAGGCACGTTCCAAGGCGTCCTCCCAAAACCAATCGCACCCTTTTCTGAGTAGCACGTGGAGATGCTCCAGCAGCGTGCTTGAGTTCTGCATAAAGTTCCCAAAGTAATTGAGCAGCCAGAGAAAGGCGCGCAGTTCTGAGACATTCCGGGGCCTTCGGTTTTGGACTCTGATGAACGGATTTCATCAGCGGCAATTCTTCTGCCCAAAAATTCAACCTCAGGCGCGACAGACAGGCACTTGGATTTCTTAACTCTTTGGCCGACCCGATCCAACCGCTTTAGTACTTCCTCCCAATTGCGGAGATGGGAGTCGGTTTCACTGCCCATGATAAGTATGTCGTCTTGAAATACAACCATTCCCCGGGATGGACTTAATCAGACTCTCTATGTTGCGCTGGAATATAGCAGCTGCCGACCTGATGGCGAATGGGCATTGATTGTTCTTGAAAAGATCTCGATTATTGTTGAAGGTGGTGAGTAGCTGAGACTCTTCGGTCAGTTCTTGCTCATATACGCAGATATGAGATCTAGTTTTGAGAAAAGTTTTCTTCCAGCCAATATGGCAAATAGGTCTTCCACTCTGTGCAGTGGGTATTGGTCCTGTAGGGAGATTATGTTTATGGTAGATTTGTAATCCCCACAGATTCGTACAGATACATCAGGCTTCATGACGGGGACGATGGGACTTGCCCAGTTGCTAAATTCCACGGGTGAGATAATGCCTTCCCGCAGAAGCCTGTCCAGTTCATGTTCAATCTTTTCCCTCATCACATCGGGCACAGCTCTAGCCTTGTGATGGACCGTTCGAGCATCCTGTGTGATATTGATTTTGACTTTAGCCCCTTTGAAGGTGCCCACACCAGGCTGAAAGAGATGTTCAAATCGACTTAGAACTGTTGAGCAGGTGGTTCGTTCCACTGACGACATGGCGTGAACATCATCCCATTTCCAATTTAGATTTGCCAGCCAGCTTCTCCCCAGCAATGCTGGGAGATCTCCGGGGACAATCCACAGGGGAAGTCGGTTCACTGTCCCTTTGTGTGTGACTGAGAGCATGGCGCTGCCAAGGACTGGGACGATTTCTTTTGGATAGGTCCTTAGTTTGGTGTCGACCCTTGTGAGTTTTCGTCTGTTGCTTTTGTGCGGCCACAGCTGTTCAAATTATTGGACGCTCATGAGAGATTGACTCGCTCCCGTATCCATCTCCATGTTGACGGGTATCCCGTTGAGTAGGACTCTCATTATTATTGGAGGCATCTTGTTGTAAGAACAGTGGCCATTGATCTTATTGACCCGCTGTACCTCGGTATCCCGGGTACTGTCCCCACAGTCTTCTGGTTCGCTTTCCGACCTCACCGGTTTGTATACCAGCTGAGATGCTGTTTTTCTGCACATGCGGGCCAGATGTCTTGTATAGTTGCAGTTTCTGCAAACGACATGCTGAAATCGACACGCCCTTGATGAGTGACTTCCGCCACATCTCCAGCACAGACCGCTTCCATTATTTCCAAAGGATGAGCTGCATCTGGCTGATCTCTTTTGAGCTTCTCTCAGTTTGTAGTTGATTGCTCGCACTGTGTGTTGATGAGATTTGAAAGGCCATTCATGTGGCCCCTGATGGCATCTGGCGGCACTGCTTGCTGTTGAGGGCCTGCTCTCCTGCCTTTGTCTGTGTGTGTTCCGATGTTTCGTTAGTTGTCAGACACGTAGTGTCGATCAATCTCGTTTCTTCTTCTCCTGCCAAGAATGTCTGTGCAACCAGAGCTGCTGCCTCTTGGATCAAGTTGTTGGTTTCTATGAGCTTCCGGAATATGCCTGCATGGCCTATTCCTTCAATAAAAATGTTTCTCAGTACTTCTCTCCTTCATTCATCGGAGCACTCACATAAGCTAGCCAACCTCCGAGGTTCCGCCACAAAGTCGGGCATGCTCTGGCCCACAAGCGTCTTTGGTTGCAGAACTTGTGTCTGGCCATGTGAAAGCTACTCGCTGGCTTCAGGTGGTCTCTTACCAGTGTGCTCAACTCCTCAAACAACATGTTTGCTGGTTTCTCGGGTGCTAGCAGGTCCTTCATTAAGGCATATGTTTTTGCACCACAGCTGGTCAAGAGATTTCTCTTCTCTTGTCTGCCTTATCGTCGCCTAACCAGTCTTTGCTTACAATGCTTTGCTGAAGCGTTTCTATAAAGTCCTCCCAATTATCTCCAGCATTGTGTTTTTCATCTGAGCCGTTGGTCGCCATTCTGTGGATTATGTAATCCCGTAACTCGTCGCCACTGCAAAGTCCTGTCCCTGCTGTACAGACTCATACGAGGCAAATGCTGAAGTCAAGGTCACTCAGGACCTGCACCTTTATTATACAGCTCTCGAATGCACACTTGCCTGAGACCTGTCTTTGTATACCTGTGTGCAACAGCTATATCCAGTGTCTCCTGCAAGTGCACCCCTGGTGGTAAGGTAAGCTTGTGGTTACAGGTCATATCTGGTTACAGTCATGTATAGCATGGTAAGATACAGTAATTTACAGTTGTGTGAGATACATGACAATTACTTTAATCTATATGTAGTTTAAAGTCACCTTCGATTATGGTAGTACCCTTGTTACATGGAGCTCTAATTTCCTGTTAATTCTTTCCCCTACACTACCACAACTGTTTGGAGGCCGAAAGACAACTCCTACCAATTTTTTCTGGTCCTCCATTCTCTTTATCTTTAATTTATTTTCTAGTGGATACTATTTTTATGTTAAAGGATTAACTTTGTAAATACGATGCAAGACTGAAAAATTCTGGCATAAAGGCAGGACACTTAATTTGATGATTGATTCTACACGTTGTTTTTCTGAGCGGAATAGCTTTCTCATTATTGCGCTGATTGCATCCTTTACTAACAACGGCACACAACCCGCTCTTCCTTTTTGCCTGTCCTTCCTAAATACCGGATATCATTTGATATTCAGTTCCCAACCGTGGTCATCGTGCAACCATATATCTGTAATTGCAACGATATTTTATCCGCTTACATCTATTTGCGCTGCGAATTCTTCCACCTTATTACAAATGCTTCGTCCATTCAGATTCAATGCTTTTGGATTTGTCTTTTCAAAATTATTAGAAATCGCAACATTATTTTGTACTATAGCCCTATTTATATTACCGTTTTTTTCTCATCAGGATCATATTTTTTAGTGCACTCTTTTGTTTGAATACACTGTCCCTTCTTGACATAATGTGGTTACAATAAAACAATCACTTTCTGGCATTGCTTCATTTTTTTTTCTCTTCAGCAATCTAGATTGCTCTGCACTGCGACCGTCCTCCCCACGCGCCCGCCCCCACTCCGCTCACCCCTTAATAGAACATGTTACATACGATTAGGACGAGGCATTTCAGACCCACCGACCTGTTATACAGGAACAGGTGGAGACTAATCAACCCATCGAACCTGTTACATAGGACGCGGCGGATGTATTCCGTCCCTCAACCTGTTGCACAGGAACAGCCTGAGTCACTCAGCACCTCTAGCACATTACACAGCCGGAGGCCAATCATCATAGAATAATGGTTGTGGCAGTGGACAAGTAATCCAGTAAGAGAAAATCATAGCCAACTAAGAGAGTAGGGCAATTTAAATTCAATTAAATACATCTGTAAGTTTAAAAGTATTAGTAATGTTGACCATTGACGCAACACATACATCTCGCTCGATAGTCTCCTTTCGTGAAGGCAATCTGCCATCCTTACTCATCTGGTACCAAATGTGGCTCCAGATCCAGAGCAACGTGGTTGACTCTTAACTGCCCTGTGAAAAGGCCGAGCGAGAAACTCAGTTGCATAAGATGGCTAACCATCACTTTCACAAGGGAAATTAGGGAAGGAAACAAAGCTGCCCTTGCTAGCATTGTCCATATGCTTGAATAAATGAAATAAATAATAGGATCCCTAGATTGTTACACAGGAAAAAGAAAAACTGCAAGACAGGTCAGAGAATGTGGAATCAGGAGACAACTAGATAAATGCATCGCTAGCTGGCTTCAAGACAGGAGGGGTAAAATTAGCTTTTCATAATGGCACTAGGTGAGTAGTGCTGATCCACAATGATCGGGTGCTGGGACAACTGTTGTTTACAATTTACATTAAAGACTTAGACCTCGTAATCAAACACACATTTTCTCAATTTGTGGATGATGCCAAATTAGTAGGATATTCAATATGGAGAATGACTGCAACAAATTCGGTCGCGCGAAGGTGTTGCATAGATGACGAGAAGGCAATGCCAAACGAACGAACCTGTTGCTCAGAAAGAGTAGGAGGCAATTGGGCCTCTCCAGGCTGTTACAACAATAAAAGGATCTGGCCATTAATTCCTTGCCATCGATGTCAACATGCTTGAATGAATAAAATAAAAATATAGATTGTTACATGGGCATAAGAAAAGCTGAAAAGTGGGATTAGATGGAATAGCTATTTGTCGGATGGTGCAGACACGATGTGCGAAGTACCCTCCTTCCGTGCTGAAAAGTTATTTGAGTCTGTGACAAAACATCCCTTTCAAACAGAAACATGATGATTCGGGTCTGAGAGAGCATCCATTTTAGACAGCAGAAATTAATCCAGTTGTGATGAAAGTTCATCGACCTGAAACGCTCTCTCTGTTTCTCTCACCGCAGATTCTGCCTCGTCTGCTGTATGTTTCCAGATTGTTCTGTTTTAGCTCAGATGACGCATCAACACTATTTTACTTTGGTATTGATGCAAAATTTGGCGGCTCCGTGGCGCAATGGATAGCATGTTAGATTTCGAATTCGTGGCGTATTAAACATTTAAAGTGTGTGGGTTCGACTCTCACCAGAGTCAGGATTTGGGCCGTGCAGTGAATTTTACTGCAAAGCAATACTTCAGAGAAGGCGAACTGCGGTATCTGCACTTTCTGTTGCAGAAGTGGCTCCAGTCCTTCCAATTATCATCTGAGTATTTTGCACAGTAACAGATGCAAGTAATCGAGCCTGTTGCATCGGGACAGGTGGAGGCCACTGAGTCCCTAATCCCTCAAACATATTGCAAATAGTAGGAGGAAGCCTTTCAGCTACGTGCACCTGTTTTACAAGAAATGTCGAACTCCATTCGTTCGCTCGAACCTGTTGCAGAGGTGACGAGAAGGCAATGCCATACCAACGAAGCTGTTGATCAGAAATAGGAGAATGCCATTGAGCCTCTCCAGTCTATTGCACAAGGGCAGGGGATGGCCATTAACCCATCGAGCCTGAGGCATAGGACTGGCGGAAGCCGTTCAGCTCCTTGAGACTCATCTATGAGAAGACTCGAAGTTAATTTAGCCATTAGAAACTGCTGCATAGGCTGAGGATGAAGCATTTGCGACTCTCGAACCTGTTATGCAGGAACAGGAGGAGGCTAATCAAACTCTTGATCTTGTTACATAGGAAAGGGGCATGACATTCCTTCCCTCAACCGGTTGCACAGGAATAGGAGGAGTCATTCAGCCCTTTGAGCGTCTTACAAAGATGGAGGTGAATCATAGTAGCATGATGGTTATGTCACTGGACTAATAATCCAGAGAGAGAAATCATAGCCCACCACGAGAGTGGGGAAATTTAAATTCAATTAAGTAAATCTGGAATTTTAAAAGTATCAGTAATGGTGACCATTTTAACAAACTCCCCATCTGGTTCACTTGTCTCCTGTAGGGAAGGAAACATCGAAACATAGAAAAATAGAAAATAGGTGCAGGAGCAGGCTATTCAGCCCATCTAGCCTGCACCGCCATTCAATGAGTTAATGGCTGAACATGAAACTTCAGTTCACCCTTCCTACTTTCTCGCCATACCCCTTGGTCCCCCGAGTAGTAAGGACTTCATCTAACTCCCTTTTGAATATATTTAGTGAATTGGCCTCAACTACTTTCTGTGGTAGAGAATTCCACAGGTTCACCACTCTCTGGGTGAGGAAGTTTCTCCTCATCTCGGTCCTAAATGGCTTACCCCTTATCCTTAGACTCTGACCCCTGGTTCTGGACTTCCCCAACATTGGGAACATTCTTCCTGCATCTAAACTGTCTAAACCCATCAGAATTTTAAACGTTTCCATGAGGTCCCCTCTCATTCTTCTGAACTCCAGTGAATACAAGCCCTCTTGATCCAGTCGTAATTGATAGGTCAGTCCGACCATCCCGGGAATCAGTCTGGTGAATCTTTGCTGCACTCCCTCAATAGGAAGAATGTCCTTCCTCAAGTTAGGAGACCAAAACTGTACACAATACTCAGGGTTTGGCCTCACCAAGGCTCTGTACAACTTTAGCAACATCTCCCTGCCCCTGTACTCAAATCCCCTCGCTATGAAGTCCAACATGCCATTTGCTTTCTTAACCGCCTGCTGTACATGCATGCCAACCTTCAATTACTGTTAGACCAATAGACCCAGGTCTCGGTGCACCTTCCCTTTTCCTAATCTGTCACCATTCAGATAATAGTCTGTCTCTCTGTTTTTGCCACCAAAGTGGATAACCTCACATTTATCCACATTATACTTCATCCCGCATTCATTTGCCCACTCACCTAACCTATCCAAGTCACTCTACAGCCTCATAGCATCCTCCTCGCAGCTCACACTGCCACCCAACTTAGTGTCATCCGAAAATTTGGAGATACTACATTTAATTCCCTCCTCTAAATCATTAATGTACAATGTAAACAGCTGGGGCCCCAGTACATAACATTGCGGTAACACAAGAGTCACTGACTGCCATTCTGAAAAGCACCCATTTACTCCTACACTTTGCTTCCAGTCTGACAACCAGTTCTCAATCCACGTCAGCGCACTACCCCCAATCCCATGTGCTTTAACTTTGCACATTAATCTCTTGTGTGGGACCTTGTCAAAAGCCTTCTGAAATTCCAAATATACCACATCAACTGGTTCTCGTTTGTCCACTTTACTGGAAACATCCTCAAAAAATTCCAGAAGATTTGTCAAGCATGATTTCCCTTTCAAAAATCCATGCTGACTTGGACCTATCATGTCACCATTTTCCAAATGCGCTCCTATGACATCCTTAATAATTGATTCCATCATTTTACCCACTACCGATATCAGGCTGACCGGTCTATAATTCCATGTTTTCTCTCTCCCTCCTTTTTTAAAAAGCGGGGTTAGATTGGCTACGGTCCACTCGATAGGAACTGATCCAGATAGGAACTGTTGGAAAATGACTGTCAATGCATCCGCTATTACCAAGGCCACCTCCTTCAGTACTCTCGGATGCAGTTCATCAGGCCCTGGGGATTTATCGGCCTTCAATCCCATCAATTTCCCCAACACAATTTCCCGACTAATAAAGATTTCCCTCAGTTCCTCCTCCTTACGAGACCCTCTGACCCCTTTCATATCTGGAAGGTTGTTTCTGTCCTCCTTAGTCAAATCTGATGTACTTACCGGTCTCGGCCTATAGGTGACTCCAAACCCACAGCAATGACGTTGGCTCTTAACTGACATCCGAAATGGCCGAGCGAACCATTTGGTTGCTTAAAGTGACTCACCACCAACTTCATAAAGGCAGATAGAGATGGGCAACAAATGCGGCCCTTGCTGGTGAGGTCGACATGCTTGAATGAATAAAATAAAAAAATAGATTGTTACATGGGAACAAGAAGAGCCTCATGCCTGGTCAGAGAATGCGATGTCAGGAGATAGCTAGCAGAATGCACAGCTAGCTGGCTTCAAGACAGAAATCACACAGTAGTGGTAAAAGGTAGCTTTTCTTAGCCGCAGATGGCGGGTAATGGTGTTCCACAAGGATCGCTGCTGGGACCACTGTTGTTCACAATTTTATTTTAAGATTTAGGCTTAGCGATCAAAAACAAAATTTCTAAATGTGCAGATGACATTAAATTAGGAGGGATAGTCAATACTGAGGAAGGTCTGTACCTGGGCAGGACTGGAACCAATGTCCTAGGGGGAGAGTTTGCTAGTGCTTTTGGGGAGGAGTTAAAGTAATGTGGCAGGTGGGTGGGAACCAATGCAGGGAGACAGAGGGAAACAAAATGGAGTCAGAAACAAAAGATAGAAAGGAGAATAGGTAAAGTTAAGGGCCGAGAAACACAAGACAAAAAACAAAAGGGCCACATTACAGCAAAATTCTGAAGGGGCAAAGTGTGCTAAAAAGACAAGCGTGAAGGCTCTGTTCCTCAATGTGAGGAGTATTCGGAATAAGGTGGACGAATTAACTGCGCAGATAGTAGTTAATGGGTATGATGTATTTGCCATCATGGAGATATGATTATAGGGTGACCAAGGCTGGGAACTCAACATCCAAGCTATTCAGCATTTAGGAAGGATAGACAGAAAGGAAAAGGAGGTGGTATGGCGTTGCTGGTGAAAGAGGAAATTAATGCAATAGTAAGGAGGGATATTAGACTGGATGATGTGGAATCAGTATGGGTGGAGCTGTGGAATTTCAAAGGGCAGTAAACGCTAGTGAGCGTTGTGTACAGACCACCAAACAAAAGTAGATAAGTTAGGGACAGTATCAAACAAGAAATAAGGAATGTGTGCAATAAAGATACAGCAGTTATCATGGGCGACTTTAATCTACATATTGATTGGGCTAACCAAACTGGTAACAATGCGGTGGAGCAGGATTTAGAGAAGTTTTAGGGATGGTTTTCTAGACCAATATGTCGAGGAACCAACTTGAGAGCTGGCTTTCCCAGACTGGGTGATGTGTAATGAGTAGGAGCTAACTAGCAATCTTGTTGTACGAGGCCCCCTGGGGAAGAATGACCATAATATGGTAGAATTCTTTATTAAGATGGAGAGTGACACAGTTAATTCAGAACCTAGCGTACTGAACTTAAGGAAAGGTAATTTCGATGGTATGAGATGCGAATTGGCTAAAATAGACTGGCAAAGGATACTTAAAGGGTTGACGGTGGATAAGTAATGGCAAACATTTAAATACCACATGAATGAACTTCAGCAAATGTACATCCCTGTCAGGAGTAAAAAATAAAATGGGGAAGTTTGCTCAACCATGGCTAACAATGGAAATTAAATATAGTGTTAAAACCAAGGAAGAGGCGTATAATTAGCTAGAAAAAGCAACAAACCTGAGGACTGGGACAAATTTAGAATTTAACAGAGGAAGACTCAGGGTTTAATTAAGAGGGGGAATATAGAGTAAGAAAGGAAGCGAAGATAAAAAATGACTGCAAAACCTTCTAAAAATATGTGAAGCGAAAAAGATTAGTGAAGACAAAGGTAGGTCCCTTCAATTCGGATTCAGGTTAATTTATAATGGGGAACAAAGAAATGGCAGACCAATTGATCAAATACTTCGGTTCTGTCTTCATGAAGGAAGACACAAATAACCTTCCGAATGAACTTGGGGACTGTAGGTATACTGAGAACAAGGAACTGAAGGATATCTTTTTCAGGTGAGAAATTGTGCTCGGGAAATTGTTAGGATTGAAGGCTGATAAATCCTCGGGGCCTGATAGTTTGCATCCCAGAGTACTTAAGGAAGTGGACATAGAAATAGTGGATGCATTGGTGATCATTTTCCAACAGTCTATTGAATTTGGTTCAGTTCCTATGGACTGGAGGGTAGCAAATGTAACACCACTTTTTAAAAAAAGGACACAGAGAGAAAAAGTGTAATTTTACAACAGTTAGCCTGACATCTGTGGTACGGAAAACTTTGGAATCAATCATTAAGGGTAAAATAGCAGCGCATTTGGAAAGCAGTGACAGGATTGGACCAAGCAACATAGATTTATGAAAGGTAAATCATGCTTCACGAATCTTCTGGAATTTTTTGAGGATGTAACTAGCAGCGTGGGCAAGGGAGAACCAGTAGATGTGGTGTATTTGGACTTTCAAAAGGTTATTGACAAGGCCCCACACAAGAGGTGGTGTGCAAAATCAAAGCGCATGATATTGGGGGTAATGTACTGAAGTGGATAGAGAACTGGTTGGCAGACAGGAATCAGAGTGTCGCGATAAACGGGTCCTTTTCAGAATGGCAGGCAGTGACTAATGGTGTGCCGCAGGGCTCAGTGCTGGGACCTCAGCTCTTTACAATATACATTAACAATTTAGATGAAAAAATTAAGTGTAATATCGCCAAGTTTGCGGATGACACTAAACTAGGTGGTGGTGTGAGCGGCGAGGAGGCCGCTAACATGCTGTAGGGTGAATTGGACACCTTCGGTGAGTGGGAGAATGCACGGCAGATGCAGTATAATGTGGATGAATGGGAGGTTATCCATTTTGGGGGCAAAAACACGAAGGGAAAATATTATCTGGATGGACGGTAGATTAGGAAAAGGAGAGGTGCAACGAGACTTGTGTGTCATGGTTCTTCAGTCACTGAAAGTGTGCATGCAGGTGCAGCAGGCGGTGAAGAAGACAAATGCTATGTTGGCCTTCATAGCTAGGAGATTTGAATATAGGAGCAGGGAGGTCTTACTGCAGTTGTACAGGGCCTTAGTGAGGCCTCATCTGGAATATTGTGTTCAATTTTGGTCTCCTAATCTGAGGAAGTACGTTCTTGCTTTTGAAGGAGTGCAGCGAAGGTTCATCAGATTGATTCTAAGGATGGCTGGGCTGTCATAAAAGTAGAGATTGGATCAACTGGGCCTTTATTCACTGAAGTTTAGAGTCTATGAGAGTGGCTCTCATAGAAACGTATAAGATTCTGACGGGGCTGGACAGGTTAGATGTGGGAAGAATGTTCCCGATGTTGGTGAAGTCCAGATCCAGGCCACATAGACTTAGGATAAGGGGGAGGTCATTTAGGACTGAGATGAGGAGAAACTTCTTCACTCAGAGAGTTGTTAACCTATGGAATTCCCTGCCGCAGAGAGTTGCTGATGCCAGTTCATTGTATATTTTCAAGAGGGAGCTGGATATGGCCCATTACACTAAGGGAATCAACGGATATGGAGAGAAAGCTGGAATGGTGCACTGAGAGAATGATCAGCCCTGATCTTATTCAATGGCGGTGTAGGCTCTAAGTGCCGAATGGCCTACTCCTGCACCTATTTTCTATGTTTCTATGTTTCTATTTAACACTGCAACAACTTACAAGAGGACATTAATAAATTGGCAGAATGGGCATATAATTGGCAAATGAATGTCACACCATATAAATGTGAGGTGTTACATTTAGGTAGGAAACTTAAGGGGGTCCCTTATTATTGGAAGGTGCCAGTCTGAGATATCGGAGTGCAAATACAAAAACTCTAACAGATAACGACATAGGTTGGCAAGGCCATAAAAAAGCAAACCAAACACGCTGATTTATTTTTAAATATTCAGAATTGAAAAGTAGCGACATTATGTTAAACCTATATTTACCCTTCATTAGATCACACTTAGAGTACTATGTGCAGATCTGGTCGCCATATTATAATAGGAACATAGATGCATTGCAGAGGAGGCAGAGAAGAGTTACAAGGATTATACCAGAACAGCCAGCAGAAACAAATCAGAAAAGTATGAACAGGCAGTGTCTCTTTTCTCTTGAAAAAAGAAGGCTGAGGCGTGACCTGACATAGACAACAAAAATTATGAAAGATTTTGATGGAGTGGATACAGTGAGAATATTCCACTTGTGGGGAAGAAAATAACTATCAATATAAGGTAATCACAATGAAATCAAAATAGGGTATTCAGAAGAAACTTATTTACCCAAAGAGTGGTGAGATCGTGGAACTCTGTACCACTGGGAGTAGTTGAAGAGAATAGTATGGAAGTAATTAATGAGGGGCGAGACAGGCATATGAGAGAAAAGGGCTTTTGAGGAACGTTGAGTGGAGGCTCCAGTTGAGCATAAAAGACTGGCTGGGGCGAATGGCCTGATTCAGTGCTGTATAATTCGATGTAAACCAATGTTTGACACGAGTGTACTTGACTCCATTCTACAGAATGCTACGCGCTACTACCTCAATGAGACCCCAACACTGCACGAGGTAGAAAACGCCATAAGAAAGCAAAAAAGTAACAAGGCTACCTGGGCGGATAGAATCCTTTCTGAGGGATTGAAGTATGGCGGAGAGGCACTACTGGCGCGAATACATGACCTCCTCACTCTCATCTGGAGGGAGGAGAGCTCGCCGGGAGATCTTAGAGATGCAGTGATCGTGAAGATCTTAAATAAGGCGACAATTCCGACTGCAGCAACTGCAGGGGAATCTCCCTGCTATCAGCCACTGTGAAAGTCGTCGTTACCCTCCTAGCGGGAGGAGGTGGGGGCGGCGGGTGGGTGTAGGTGAGAGATGGCGCTAATCTGCAGGATATTTTCTTGCCCATGCTTGACCTGAAGGATTAATTATTCAGGGGGACTAGAGTCAATTTTGAGGGCTCCCAAAATTACTCACTCCTGACTTTATACTCCTGTGCCGCCACACTTGGTAGAATTGTAGTGCCTGTGGGGCAGCAATCATCGAGGGAATGAATGTGGCACGTTGGCTGAAAGATATTATTCTGTGAGTAGAACTATGTCAGGTTGTTGCCTCAGCCTTGAATATATTCAACTAGCAGCATCGATTTCTGTAGAGAAGTCCAATTATTGAAAATCCTCTGACTGAAGAAATTCCTCCTCATCTCAGTGTCAAACGGCCGCATCCTTATCCTGAAACTATGCACCTTAGATAGATACTCTCCAGCGACGTGAAACAACCTTTCAGCATTTAACCTATCATCAACCCTCAAAACCTCACCTGTTTCAATGAAGTCACCTCTCATGCTTCATGAAAGGGAAGTCATGTTTAACTAATGTATTTGAATTTTTTGAGGATATAACGAGCATGGTGGTTAGAGGTGTACCAATGGATGTGGTGTACTTCGGTTTCCAAAAACATTCGATAAGGTTACTGCAGCAGATAAAGTTATGTGGAGTCAGAGGAAATGTATTAGCATGGATAAAGAATTGGCTAGCTAACAGAAAGCAGAGTGTCGTGACAAATGGGTCCTTTTCGCGTTGGAAATCGGTGGCTAGTGGTGTGCCACAGGGATCGGTGCTGGAACCACAACTGTTTACAAATTTACATAGATGACCTGGAAGAGGGAACAGAGAGTAGTGTACAAAATTTGCAGATGACACAAAGATTAGTGGGAAAGTGGGTTGTGTAGAGGATACAGAAAGGCTGCAAGGAGATTTAGATAGGTTAAGCGAATGGGCTAAGCCTAGGCAGATGGAATACAATGTTGGAAATGTGAGGTCATCCACCTTGCAAAAAAAACAGTAAAATTGAATATTTTTTGAATGGGGAGAAATTACAAAATGCTGCGGTGCAGAGGGACCTGGCGATCCTTGTGCATGAATCCCAAAAAGTTAGTTTGCAAGGCGAATGGAATGTTGGCCTTCATTGCGAGAGGAATGGAGTACAAAAGCAGGGAGGTCCTGCTGCAACTATAAAGGGTACTGGTGAGGCTGCACCTGGTGTACTGCGTGCAGTTTTGGTCACCTTTCTGAAGGAAGGATATACTAGCTTTTGAGGGCTACAGAGGCGATTCACGAGGCTGATTCTGAAGATTAGGGGGTTACCTTATGATGATAGATTGAGTAGACTGGGTCTTTACTCGTTGGAGTTCAGAAGGATGAGGGGTGTTCTTATAGAAACATTTAAAATAATGAAAGGGATGGACAAGATGGAGTCAGAGAGGTTGTTTTCACTGGTCGGGGAAACAAGAACTAGTGGGCACAGCCTCAAAATACGGGGAACCAATTTCAAACCGAGTTGAGAAGGAATTTCTTCTCCCAGAGGGTTGTGAATCTGTGGAATTCTTTGCCCGAGGAAGCAGCTGAAACTAGCTCATTGAATGTATTCCAATCAGAGATAGATAGATTTTTAACCAATAAGAGAATTAAGTTTCACAGGGAGCGGGCGGGGAAGTGGAGCTGTGTCCACGTCCAGATCATCCATGATCTTGTTGAATGGCGGAGCAGGCTCGAGGGGCTAGATGGCCTCCTCCTGTTCCTAATTCTTATGTTCTTATGTCCGTATGTTCTTATGCTTCTGAACTCCAGAGTGTATCGGCCCAATCTACTCACTCTTGCTCAGAGGAGTACGATCTCATCCCAGGAATCAAACTAGTCAACGTCTTTGTACCACCTCTGAGGCAAGTATATCCTTCTTCAGATAAAGAGGCAAAAACTGTGCACGGTTCTCTAGGCCTGGCCTCAGCAAGGTCCTGTAGAATTGAAGCAAACCTACTTTACTCCTGTACTCAAATCTCTTGCAATAAAGTCCCACAAGCCATTTTCTTTCCTGATTGCTTACGCGACCTAAGTGCCAGCTTTCTCGGTTTCTGTTATGTGGACATATATATATATATATATCTAAACACCAACATTTAATTGTTTCTAATCATTTAAAATAAACTGTTCTTCTTTATTTCCTATCAAAGTTAATATCGTCACATTTCCCCACATCATATTCCATCTGTCAACTTATTGTCTACTCGCTTAATGAATGTATATCCCTTTGCAGTCTGTTTGTGTTCTGCTCACGGTTTAATTTTCCATCACGACCTTTATCGTCAGCAAACGTGGATACATTGCACAAGGTCCAAACATCTAACCGTTAATAATCATTGTTAATAGCTGAGATGTAAGCAGTGGCCCTTGCGGCACACCACTAGTTTGTCCCAACTCTCTGTTTTCTGTCTGTTCACTATTCCACTATTCATGTCAATACATTACCCCCAAACTCATGAGCACCAATCTTGCATAACAACATTTTGTGTGGCACATCATCGAATGCACTTTGAATTCTAAATATATTATATCCACTGATTCCACTTTATATACCTTGCCAATTCCTTCCTCCAAAAAATCTAACCAATTTGTTAAACACGATATCGATTTCATAAAACAATGCAACTTCTGTCTATTGCTATCTTTATTTCTGAATAACTTTTTACCACTTCCTTTATAATGGTTTGAAGCATTTCTCAACAACTGCCCTTAGGCTAACTGGCCTGCAGTTCCTTTTTCCACTGTCCATCCTTACTTAGATAGTGGGGTATATGTGCTGCCTTCCAATCAGTTGGGACCATTCTGCAATCTAGGGAATTATGGTTTATCACACCCAACTCCACAGCAAATTCTTGTCGAACCATAGGTTGTAGGCCATCATACCGAGGTGATTTGTCGGCTTTAGTCGCGTTAGTTGCTCAAGTGCTTTTCCGTGACTGATCGAAAGTAGCTTACATTCATGAATCTTAATAGCCCCTCCGTTCACCACTATTTGTCTAAGCGTTTTGTGCCCTATACAGGGAAGACAGATAAAAAAATATATTTGATTCAAGTTTGCAATTTCCTTATTCCCCATCATTATATTTCCTGCCTTGGCTTACCTTTGCTACTGTCTACCTTTTGACATAATTGCAATAGTTCTTACAATTGTTTTTCAAAATATTTATTGCTCGTTGACTCTTATATTCCAACCTCACCCCGCCACAGAGCAGTGCCCCCCGCTCATCCAAATCCAAAGCGCGGCCTTGGAAAACACTTCGGGAGCCTGCTATCAGCAAGGGCAGACATTGATGACGATGTGCAGCTCCGCCTCCAGTGTGGCAGCACAGCCTTCGGACGCCCTCGGAAGAGAGTGTTTGAAGATAAGGACCTCAATCTTATACCAAGCTTATGGTCTATAGGGCAATAGTGATATCCGCCCTCCCATATGGCTCAGAGAAGTGGACCGTATTCAGCAGACCAACTCAAAGCGCTGGAGAAGTACCACCAAAACTGCCTTGCCAAAATCCTGCAAATCCACTGCGAGGATAGACGCGCCAATATCAGTGTTTTCACACAGGCCAACATGCACAGCATCGAAGCACTGACCACGCTCCACCAGTTCCATTGGATAGGACACATTTTCCGCATGTCCGACACGAGACTCCCTAAGCAAGCGCTCTGCTCGAAACTCCTACATGGCAAGCCAGCCCCAGCTAGACAGAGGAAACATCTCAAGAAGATGCTCAGAGCCTCGTTGATAAAGTGCAAGCTCTACACCGTCACTAGGGAATCCCTGGCCCAAGGCCATCTTAAATGGAGGAACAGCAACCGGGAGGGCGCTGAGCACTTCCAGTCTCATCGCCGCACGCATGCAGAAGTCAAATGCAGACAGTGGAAGGAGCGTGAGGCAAACCAGGCTCTCCACCCACCCTATCCTTCAATCACTGTATGCCCCACCTGTGACAGAGACGGTCATTTTTGCATTGGACTGTACAGTCATCTGGGAACTCACTTTTCGAGTGGAAGCAAGTCTTCCTCGATTCAGAAGGACTGCCAATGATGATGATTGACTCCATTTTTGTCAACTTTTTGGTCGTACTTTGATGGTTTCTAAAGCTCTCCGATGCCCCATGCTTACTGTTACTTTTGCATCATCAGAAGCCTCTCATTATGTGTGATAGTATAGTTAACTTATTTAGTTAGCTACAGAAGGATTTTTTATTTCTAAATCAAATTCGTCGAAATTTTGGAATATTTCTTGAAATGTTTGCCACTGGTTATCTACCATTATACTTGTTCATCTAGTTTCTAAATCCGTCGAAGCCAGGCCCGCAGACATCTGTAATTGGTTTAAATGAATTTTAAACTTCTAGTTTCGTAATTATGTGTTTCACTCTGATTCCCAATGTGGCATTCTATCATATGCTGGCCGCGCTTCCCCAGAGGATTTGTTAATACTTTCTTTCTGACTAACCCTGTATCATTAAACAACACAAGGTAATATTCTCTGGTTGGCTCCAAGAGATATTATTCTTGCAATCTGTCTTGATCGCATTCTGAACTAGTTGCCCTTCAGAATACATTTTTCAATGTCCATTTGCAGTCTTTACGAAGATTAATGTTCTCCACAATTATGGTATTATATTTGTGACAAATGATTATTATTTACTTATCAATGCTCAGTACAACGGTGTAGCGACTTTTCGGGTTCCAAATCACGGATTTCCGACGCTGTTTTTCTTATCACGACTCACGCTGGTTCTACTTGTGATCTCCCGAGCTCATATCCTTTCTCAGGACTGTCCGTAAGTCATCTTGAATTATCGAGGATATTCCCTCTCCTTTTCCAATCCGACTCTCTTTTCAAAACTCAACTACACTGGAATATTAATAAACGTTGGTAACCTTGCAAGCAAGTCGTTGTAATGGTTATTACATCAAATCCGTGTATCCCTATTTGTGCCAATCATTCATCTATCAAGTTACGAAGGTGCCTTGCATTTTCAGTTCCCATCATTGCAGAAGGATTATTGCCGACATCAGTCCTGCAAGGGCGTGTCACTACCTATAGTAAGGTATCGGTGGTACTGTGAGAGCACAATCAACGCTGCTAGGCGAAGCAATATCACAATTATTAAAATAAGAGTGATGTACACACGAGTACTGGGAAAGTGAGGTCACTTCGTAAGTTAATGATCACTGATGCGGAGTGAAATCACATCCATTTAAGTTATGGTCAGCTACTTTTAAGTTTTAGCAAGATGATCATCACGAGGATAAAGTAAGGATAAAGTCTGCACAGGTCCAGAAAGGAATAACATGTTGGCTGATGCCGATATGATTGTTAGTGCTGCAGTGAATTGAAGACGGCCAGGATGACCTCCTGGACTAGTTTCTATGTCGTAGTGGTCGAAGAGGAATTTTCCCAGATTTTCTCTCCCAATTGGCCTGGGTTTTTATCTGGTTTTGGCCTCTCCCAGAAGATCACATGGCTCCGGTTTGGGTGGAATTTAGAATATTACAGCTCAATGGGTAATGCAGTTGTGTGTGGCGTACTGGTTGGGCTGGGTGCTCTTTACCTTCCCGCCATTGTTCATTTTTCATAGGTTTATATGTAACCTTCAAGGCGGCTGACCGAGTGATGTGTGGCTCTTTGTCGACCGGAGTGGGCACGATGTTCCAAAATGTCCTCCTTCTGAGCTGCAAATTTCTATGTTTCTTTGTTTCATTAAAATGAACTGCAACGGTACGGCAAAGAAAAACACTGGAATACTGGTACCAAAATACTAGTAGCAGCCACAATTTATGTAGCGCCTTAATGTAGAGATAATTGCAACGAGCTTGACAGAGCTCTGCGGTAACCTTTGAATACAGCAGAGATTAACTGCAAACTCAATTTCAGAGATTGATTTTTTAGCAGCATATTGAAGGAGAAGAGGGAGGATAACAGTTGCATGACCTGACGGATTGAGCAATGCAGCCACGGAGCACACGTTGGAAGGAGTGAATGTTGAGGGGGTGGATGGGGTGACAATCAAGCAGGCTGCTTTGTTCTGAAGGGTGCCGAGCATCTTGAATGTTGTTGGAGCAGCACTCATCCAGGCAAGTGGAGATTATTCTATTACACTCCTGACGTGTGCTTTGTAGAAGTTGTAAAGACTTTGGAGAGTTCGCGAGGTGGGAAGCTCATCACAGAATAAACAGCCTCTGACTCGCTTTTTTGGCACAGTATTTATGTGACTTGTCCAGTTAAGTTTCTGGTAACCACAAGATGTTGACGGTCGCGAATTCAGTGAACATAATAACATTGAAAATCAGGGGAAGGTGGTTCGATATGTGAAGAAAAAAAGATTAATGAAGAAAAATGTAGGTCTTTTGCAATCAGAATCGGGTGAATTTATAATGGGAAACATAGAAATGACAGACCAATTGAACGAATACTTTATTTCTGCCTTCACAAATAACCTTCTGGAAATATTGGGGAACGAGCGTCAAGCGAGAAGGAAAAACTGAAGTAAATCTTTATTAGTTAGGAAATTTTGTTCGAGAAATTGATGGGACTGAAGGCCGATAAATATCCAGGGCCTGATAGTCTGCATCCCAGAGTACTTATGGAAGTGGCCCTAGAAATATAGGATGCATTGATGGTAATTTTCCAAAATTGTATGAGGATGTAACTAGTAGAGTGGACAAGCGAGAACCAGTTGATGTGGTGCATTTGGACATTCAAAAGGCTTTTGACAAGGTCCCACACAACAAATTGTTGTATAAAATCAAAGCACATGGTATTGGGGGTAATGCACTGACGTGGATAGAAAAGTTGTTGGCAGACAGGAAGCGGAGAGTCGGGATAAACGGGTCCTTTTCAGAATGGCAGGCAGTGACAAGTGGAGTGCCGCAGGGCTTAGTCCTGGGACCCCAGCTCTTTACTGTAAACATGAATTATTCAGATGAAGGAATTGATGTAGTATCTCAAAGCTTGCAGACGACACTAAACTGGGTGGCGGTGTGAGCTGTGAGGAGGACGCTGGGAGGATCCACGTTGACTTGAACTGGTTGTGTGAGTGGGCAAGTGCATGGCAGATGCAATATAACGTGGATAAATGTGAGGTTATCCACTTTGGGGGCAGAAACACGAGGGCAGAATATTATCTGAATGGCGGCAGATTAGGAAAAGTGGAGGTGCAGAAAGACCTGGGTGTCATGGTTCATCTGTCATTGAACGTTGGCATGCAGGTACAGCAGGAGGTGAAGAAGGCAGATGGTATGTTGGCCTTCATATTGAGGGGATTTGAGTATAGGAGCAGGGAGATCTTACTGCAGTTGTACAGGGCCTTGGTGAGGCCTCACCTGGAGTATTGTGTTCAATTTTGGTCTCCCAATCTGAGGAAGGGCGTTCTTGCTATTGAGGGAGTGCAGCGAAGGTTCACCAGACTGATTCCTGGGATGGCTAGGCTGACATATGAGAGAGACAGGATCAACTGGGCCTTTATACACTAGAGTTTAGACGGATCAGAGTGGTTGTCATCGAAACATATACGATTCTAAACGGGACTGGACAGTTTCTATGCGGGAAGATTGTTCCCGATGTTGGGGAATTCTAGAACCACATGTCACAGTCTTAGGAGAAGGGGTAAGCAATTTAAGACTGAGATGAGGATAAACTTCTTCACTCAGAGAGTTGTTAATCTGTGGAATTCCCTGCCGCAGAAAGTTGTTGATGCCAGTTCATTGGATATATTCAAGAGGGAGCAAGAAATGGCGCTTATGGCTAAATGGATCAAGGGGTATGGAGCCAAACCGAAGGAATAATCAGCCATAATCTTATCGAATGGTGGTGCCGGCTCGAAGCGCCGAACGGCCTACTCCTGCACCAATTTTATATATTTCTATGTTTAACATTCTATAGACTCTGAATCAGTTCCTATGGATTGAAGAATAGCTAATGTAAACCCACTTTTCAAAAAAGGAGAGAGAGAGAAAACAGGGAATGATGGACTGGTTAGCCTGATATCGGTAGTGGGGAAAATGTGGAATCAATTATTAAAGATGTAATAGCAGTGCATTTGGAAAGCATTGACAGGATCGGTCCAGGTCTGCATGAATTAATGAAAGGGAAATCATGCCTGACAAATTTTCCAGAGGTTTCTGAGGAGGTAACTAGTAGAGTGAACATGAGAGAACCACTGGTTGGGTGCATTTGGATTTCAAAAGGCTTTTGACAAGGTCCAAAACAAGAGATTAGTGAGCAAAATTAAAGCAGATGGTATTGGGGGGCAATTTATTGAGGTGGATGGAGAACTGGTTGGCAGACAGGAAGCAAAGAGTATGAATAAACGGGTCATTTTCAGAATGGCACACAGTGACTAGTGGGGTACCGCAAGGTACGGCTGTGTTCCCAACTATTTACAATATACATTATTGATTGAAACAAAGGAATTGAATGTAATATCTCCAACTTACAGATGACACTAAGCTGGGTGGCGGTGTGAGTTGTGAGGAGGATGCTAACAAGCTGCAGTTGACTTGGACAGGATAGGTAAGTGGGCAAAAGCATGGCAGATAAAATATAACGTGGATAAATGTGAGGTTACCCACGTTTTTGGCAAAAACTGGAAGGCATAATATTATCTGAATGGCGACAGACTGGGAAAAGGAGACGTGCAACGAGACCTGGGTGTCAAGGTACATCTGTCATTGAAAGTTGGCAAGCAGGTACAGCAGGCGGTGAAGGAGGCAAATGGCATGTGGCCTTCATAGCGAGAGGATTTGAGTATCGGAGCAGGGAGGTATTAATGCAGTTGGACATGGCCTTGTTGTGGTCACACACTGAATATTGTGTACAGTATTGGTCTCCTGATCTGAGGAAGGACATTCTTACTGTTGAGGGAAAAGAGCGAAGGTTCATCAGACTGATTCCAGGGATGAGAGGACTTACATAGCAAGAAAGGCTGGATCGACTAGGCTTATATTCACAGAAATTTAGAATAATGAGAGCTGATCTCATAGAAACATGTAACATTCTGACGGAATTGGACAGTTTAGATGCAGGAATAATCTTCCCGATGTTGGGGATGTACAGAACCATGGGTCTGCCATTTAATGGTAAGGGGTAAGCCATTTAAGACCGAGATGACGAGAAATTTCTTCATTGAGTGAATTGTGAACCTGTGGAATTCTCTACCAAAGAAAGTTGTTCAGGCCAGTTCGTTAGGTATATTCAAACAAGTGTTAGACGTGGCCGTTACGGCAAAAGGGATCAAGGGGTGGGGAGTTAAAGCAGGAATGGGGTACTGAAGTTGCATGATCAGCCATGATCATATTGAATGTTGCTGCAGGCGATTTATGAAGCAGATGAAGATGGTTGGGCCGAGGACACTGCCCTGAGGATCTCCTTCAGCAATACTCTGCGGCTCGGACGATTGACCTCCAGCAAACCACAACCTTCTTCCTTTGTGCTTGGTATGACACCACCCATGGTAGAATTTTACGAGAAATTCTTGATGCCACACTTGGTCAAATGCTGCATTGGTGTCACCGGCAGTCACTCTCAGCTCACCTCTGGAATCCGGCCCTTTGTCCATGTTTGGACCAAGGTTGTAATGATGTCTAGGACCAAGTGGTGCTTGCGGAACCCAAATTGATCATCCGTGAGAAGGTAATGGGTGAGTAACAGGCGCTTTATAGGGCTGCCAGCGACACCTTCCATCACTTTTCTGATGATTGAGAGTCGACTGATGGGACGGTAATTGGCCGATTGGATTTGTCCTGCTTTTTGTGTACATGACATAACTGGGCGGTTTTTTACATTGTCGGTAGATGCCAGTGCTGTAGCTCTACTGGAAAAGCTTGTCTCGAGCTGCAGCTAGTACTAAATCACAAGTCTGCAGCAAAAAAGCTGGGATATTATCGTGGTCCATAGTATTTCAAGCATCCCGTACACCCAGCCGCTTCTTGATATCATGGAGAGTGAATAAAATTGGCTGCAGTTTGACTTCTGGGATGGTGGTTCCCCAGGAAGAGGGCGAGATGAATCATCCACTCGACAACTCTTGCTGAAAATATTTTCAACACTACAACCTTGTCTTTTGCGTTCGTGTGCTGGGCTCCACCTTCATTGAGGATAGGAATTTTGCTCCTCCCGTCAGTTTTAAATGGTCCAACACCTTTGAACACTAACTATGGCAGGACTGCAGAGCTTTGATCTGATCCGAAAGTTGTGGGGTCGCTGAGATCTGTCTATACCATGCTGCCACGATTGTCTCGCTAGCATGTTGTTCTGTGTTGCAGCTGCCCTTGATAGCCCAAATACTGCTCCTGGTGTGCTCGTCAGCACTCTTGAAGTCGCCTGACGTGATATTAATGGTAGAGTGAGATATATCAGATTGTGGTGGAATACAATTCCTCTGCTGCTCATGATTCGCAACGCCTCATGAATGGTCAGTTGTGAGTTGCTACATTTTGTCTGAATCTATCACATTGAGTGGGTTAGTATTGTTACTTAACAGTGGAGCGTGACCTCAGTGTGAATACGGGACATCCTCTCCAAAATGATTGTGTTGTGGTTACTGTTACCAATGCTCTCATGGAGAGATGCATCGGCGATGGGTAGATTGGTGCAAATGAATCATGTCGTTTTATACCTCGTGTTGGTTCTTTCACCACATTCTGCATGTCCAGTCTGGCAGCTATGTCCTTCAGGACTCTGCCAGCTCGGAGAGTACTGGTGCCACCGCACCACTCTTGATTATGGACGTTGAAGTTCCCCGTTCAGAGTATATTATGTGCCCTTTCTACTCTCTATGATACTTGCATGTGGTATTCAACATGTAGTAATTCTAATTCACCAGCTGAGGTCGGGCGGTCGCTGGTAATGTTCAGGAGGGTTCCTGGTCCATGCTTGACCTGTACCCATGAGACTTCATGCGTAAATGTTGAGGACTCGCATGGCCACTCCCATAAAGTATACAATATGCTGCGACGTCGGGTGGGTCTGTCCAGCTGGTGGGAAAGGACATAATAGGGATGGTGATGGAGGAGTCTGGGACATTGGCGGAAAGGTTTAATTCTGTGACAATGATTATGTCGAGGTGTTGACTGACGGGTCTGTAGCATAGTGCTCCAAATTCTGGCACAATTCGCCATGTGATTATAAGAAGGACTTTGCAGGGCCGACTGGGCTGGGTGGTCGGTCCAATTTTATTATTAGTAGTATTTATTGTAGAGATTTCTTAAAACTGAGTGTCTTGCTCGGCCATTTAAGAGGGCAGTTAGGAGTCAACAACACTGTTGTGGTTCTGAAAGCATATATAGATCAGACCAGGTAATGAGAGCAGATTAGCAGCCCTAAATGGCTTTAGAAAACCAGATGGGTTTTGACAACAATCCTCTCGCTTCATTGTCAGCATTATTGATGCCAGCTTTGTATTCCAGATGTATATGCTGAACTGAATTTAAATTCCACAGCTGTGTGATGGACATCTGAAGAAACACATCCAACACTCTGGATTACTGGTCCTGTAACATAGTCATTATATTACCGTTCCAGTCTGCAGAGAGCATGAGCATACTGAACAAGGCAACGCGGTACAGGAAGCAATTCAAGTGGGAGGAATGAAACGAAAAGTTGCAGTGATAAGTACAGTAAAGTCAGAGTGGTAGATACTCCCGCTGCAGCCATGATGGGGATTTCCGAAGGCTGTGTTGCCTTGCCGGTGAGCGGGATCAGGATATATCCTCGCGGCTGCAGAATAATTTGGAGAGGGTTGGGTAGAACCAGTTTTAAAGCTCTATTTATGAAGTAATAACATAGTTTGAACTAGGAAGGAGGATCAGCGGAGAGAATTTGTGGATCTGGGATCCAAATTAAACACACATTGTGAAAGGTAATAATCTCTGTATTGTTAACTGAGCCACGTGCAAATTGACAATTGGAAGCAGATCGGTGAGTTTAAGGTGTTTCTCAGACACTGATGAAGGAGGGAGGCCTTAGATTGATGGACCAATGGCAGCAATAATAGGGAAAGTGAGAGTTGCTCCATTGGGACAGTCTCCACTTAAAAAGGGCTGGGGCCAGTGTCCGGACGAATGCAATATTTAGGGCCGCAGATAAGTCTTTAAACTTAAAAGGCTGGAGGGGTCAGATGTGGGGAAGTTTAGTAATCTGAAGGGAAAAGTCAAGGCAATGGAGCAGTGTAGCGAATTCGGTAAAAATAAGTGTGACACAAGGCGACAGAGAGTTTAATGGTAATAGTGCATTCGTGAATACGGCGAACAATAATGTTAAATGTTAAATATGAAGGTTCTTTATTGAATGCACGAAGCGATCGCAACGTGATAGATCAATTAGTAGCACAAATAGAGATAAATGGGTTTGACCCAGTAGCCACTACAGCGAGATGTTTGCAAGCTGAACAAATTTAGGAAATATTCCAGGGTATTGACGTTTTGGCAATTAAGGCAGAATGGAATACGAGAGGGAGTATCCATGGTAATACAAGACTACTTAAGTATATTCTTGAGAAAGGATATTAGCTAGGAAGATCAGGAAGTATGTTCAGTATGTGTGCAGCTAAGAAAAAAATAAAGGTTCAAAAAAAACTGGTGCGAGTAGATTATAGGTCCCTTAAACATCACTATACTGATGGACAGAGTATTAATCATCAAATATTATTAGCTTGGTAGAAAGGTAATGCAATAATTGTGGAGAACCATAATTTTCAAATAGACTGTGCCAATCAAATTGCGAAATGTAGTGTGGAGGACTAATTTAGGAATGCTTTGAAGGCAGTTTCCAAGAACAGTATGTAAAGGAAGCAACCAGGGATCAGACGATTTTAGAAAGTGTATTGTGAAAAGAAACAACGTTAATTAGTAATAACGTAGTAACGTTTCATCTGGGGAAAAGTGATCATAATATGATTGAATTTCACGTTGGATTTCAGAGTGAAATACCTAAGTACGAAACTACAGTGATAAAATTAAACAAAGCCTATTACGTACATATGAGGGGCGAGCTGGCTTAGGTTGATTAAGAAGTATGGAGGTAGATAACCAGCAGCAAACATTTAAAGAAATATTCCAAAATTTCAACAAATATGCATTTTATTGAGATATAAAAACTCCATCTAATGGCTAACTCAATAAAATAACAATAGAACCACAATAAAAGAGAGACATAATATTGCAAAAATAGATGTAACCATGAGGATTAGGAGAGCTTTAAACAGGATACTAGGATGGCCCAAACGTTGATAAAAACATCTAAAATTGAATTAGAGAGTGAACTAGCAAGATATATGAAATAGATTGTAAGAACTATTTATGTCAAAGGTAGATAGTAACAAAAAAAACATGTGTGGCGGAGACAGGTGAAGTTACAATGGAGAATAAGTGAGAGGCAGGGACGTTAACAAATATGCGTTCTGTCTGTATTCAAAATATACGACACAAAATGCACAGAAAAATAGTGGGGAACCAAGGGGCTAAACGGAACGTTGAACTTAAAGTAATTTGGATTATTAGAGAAAATGTACTTGCGAAACTTTAATCCTAACCATAAATCCGTCAATTTCCCTGGACATGATGGCCTACATCCTAGGGTTCTTAAACAGGTGGCTATGGAATTAGTTTCTGCATTCGGTGAGTTCTACAAAAAATCTCTCGATTTTAAAATAGTCACAACGAATTGTAAGACAGAAAATGCACCCCACTATTCAAGCAAGGATTGAGAGAGAAAAGTCGGAACTCCAAGCCAGCTAACCTCATGGACGTTGTTGGAAAAATGCTTGAATCCATTATAAAGGTAGTGGTAAACAGCTACTAAGTAACCGAGAATATTATTAGGCAGATTCAGCACAGTTTTACGAAAGGTATATCATGTTAAACAAATTGATTAGAGTTTATTGAGGATGTAACTAGTAGGGTAGATAAAGTGGAATCATTTTATATACGATATTTAGAATTCTAAAATGCATTCAATGAGGTGAAGCACAAAATGATGTAATCCAAGATTGATGCTCATGAGTTTGGGAGTAATGTATTAGCATGGATAGTGGATTAGGTAACGGAAAGAAAACAGAGAGTAGTGACAAACGGTACATTTTCAGATTGGTAGGCTCAATTTGTGGAATGCTGCAAAGGGCTCTGATAACACCTCAGCTCTTAACAATGTTATTAATGAATTATGATAGAACCGAGTGCAATGTGTCAAAAGGTGTTGATGATAAAAAGATGGAAAATTAAACAGCGAGGAGAACACACAGAGACTGCTAAGGGATATAGATGAAAAAAGTGAGCGGACAATACGTTGGCAGATGGAGTATGACGTGGTAAAATAAAGCTTTATTCACTTTGGTTGGAAGAATAGAAAAACAGAATATGCTTCAAATGGTTAGTAACTATTAAAGGTTGGTGTTTAGTGAGATTCAGGTGTCCTCACTCAGGAGACAGAGCGAGCTGGCGCGCAGGTAGAGCAAGTAAAGTAAATGGCATGTTGGCATTTATTTCCTGAGTTGGAGTAGAAGAATAAGGACATTTTGATACAATCGTACAGGACATTCCAGTGGCCATTCCTGGAATACTGTGAATTGAATTGGACGTTTTGATCTGCAGACAGATATTTGTCCTATACGCTCTGGAGTTTAGAAGAATGAGAGGTGAGGTAATTGAAATACATACGATTCGGAAATTAAATGTTTGGGAAGATGTTGTAAGGTTTGTTTCACGTGGCTGGAGAGCATCTAACTAATGACAGATTCTCAGGATAAGCGGTCGGCTATTTCAGACTGAGAAGAGGAATAATTTTTTCACTCACATGGTTGTGAATATTTAGAATTCTCCACCCTAGACAGCTGTGGATTCTGAGTGGTTTGAATATATTCAAGGCAGAAAAAGACAGATGTTTTGACTCTAGGTGAATGAAGGGATATGGAGATCAGATGGGAAATTGCAGCTAACGTCGCAGAACAGCCATAGCGGGAATGGTACCATAGTGGCAATGTCACTGGATTCGTAATCCAAAGGCCCGGAGTAATGCTCCAGAGACAGGATTATAAGTTCCACCGCGGCAGCTGTGGAATTTAAATTCAGTTAATTAAATAAATCTGGAATTTAAAAAAGGTTACATCAGTAATGTTGACAATGAAACTACAGGATTGTCATAAAAAAACTTCTTATTCACTAAATTTCTTCAGGTAAGGAAATCTGCCTTGCTTTTCTGGTCTTGAGGACTCCAGACACACAGCAATGTGGTTACCTCCTGGCTGCCCTCTGAAATGGCCCAGCAAGTCAATCAGTTCTACACAACCACTAAAAAATACAATAATAAGCATAAACCTGGACGGACCTCACGGTACCGACTTCAATACTCACAGATCAGTCGATCCTGCAAAGTACTTCACACCAAGATCTGGGTAATTGTGCTAAATTTGGGAGAGCTGTCCCGCAGACTAATCACGTAGCAGCCTGACATATTTATACGCACAGAATCCTACCTTTCAGTCAATGTCCCAGTCACCTCTTTCATCATCCCTGGGTGTGTCCTGTCCCACCGTCAGGAC
Organism: Pristiophorus japonicus; assembly: GCF_044704955.1. Taxonomy (NCBI): domain Eukaryota; kingdom Metazoa; phylum Chordata; class Chondrichthyes; family Pristiophoridae; genus Pristiophorus; species Pristiophorus japonicus. The sequence continues at coordinate 4,988,104 of NW_027252779.1, forward strand.
AGATCCAACTGAGGTGGCGGCAGAGTGGTAGGCAGTCGGACCCCATGAAGTCTCATGGATTCAGCTCAAGCATGGGCAAGGAAACCTCCTGCTGATTTCTACCTACCACGCTCCCTCAGCTGAACAAGCAGTACTCTTCCCTGTTGAGCACCACTTGTAAAACACTGAGAGTAGCAAGAGCACAGAATGTAGATACATAGAAACATACAAATTTACAGCGCACAAGGAGGCCATTTCGGACCCTCGTGTCCGGGTCGGCCGACAAAGATCAGCATGGCCCTTGGTCAACAGCCATAATGTTTTCAAATAAACCTGTTAACAATGATGGAAAGGCAAAGTGCTCCCAGCCCAACTTTTCCAACTCACGCAACTGCGATAGCCATTATACTGAATCATTCTACAGTACTTAACAACCGGAGTCATGTGATCTTCTGGGAGAGGCACAAATCAGATAAAAATGCAGGCTAAATTAGGGAGAAAAAATCTCAGAAACTTCCTCTCCGACCCATCCAGGCAATCGAACCTAGTGCAGGAGATCACCCTGGCCATATTCTATCCCAGCAGTACTAACCATTAAATCTGCACCGTCGAAAAAAAGGTCATCCTTTCTAATCCCAATTAGTAATTCTAGGTCCGTAACCCTGCAGGTTACTGCACTTTAATGCCCATCCAAGCATCCCTTAAAAGTTGTGAATGTTTCTGCATCCAGCACTCTGCCAGGCAGCGAGTTCCAAATCCCTAAAAACCTCTGCGTCAAGAAGCCCCCCCCCTCGAACCCCACTAAACCTTCCACCAACCAACTTAAAACAATGCCACTCGTAATCGAAATGGAAATAGACCATTACAATCCACTATGCCCAGGCCCCCCAATATTTTGTACACCTCAATGAGGTATCCTGTCTGCCTTCTCTATTCCAATGAGAAAAAATCCAGCCTATCCAATTTCTCCTCATAACTAAGATTTCCCATTCCAGGCAGCATCCTCATAAATCTACTCTGCTCCCTCTCTGGTGCATTTCCTTCCTATAATACGGCGACCAGAACTGCATGCAGTTCTATGGCTGTGGCCTAGCCAAAGTGTTACATAATTTAAGCATATGCTCCCTGCTCTTATATTCTATGCCCTGGCCAATAAATACAAGCATTCCGAATGCCTACTTAATCACCTGGCCTGCTACTTCCAGGGATCTGTGGACAAGGACTTCAAGGTCGCTTTGATCATCTGCGCTATTAAGAGAGCTACTGCACAATATATATATCCATGCTTTATTCGCCCTCCAAACGTGAATCAGCACACATTTCTCTGAATTAAATTCCATTTGCCACTGCTCTGCGTATATGACCAGTAGATTGATATCCTCCTGCAGCCCATGACTTTATTCTCCATTATCAAACACACAGCCAAATTTAGTGTCATCTGCAAACTTCTCAAGCATACTCCCTATATTCAAATCTGAATCGTTAATATCAACCATAAAAAGAAAGGGACCCAGTACTGAGCCCTGCGGAGCACCAGTTGAGACCTCCTTCCAGTCACAAATACATCCATCAATCAGTACACGTTGTTTCCTAAGGCAAGTTTGGATCCAACTTGCCATTTTGCGCTGTAGCCCATTGGGCTTTCACCTACATGAGCAGTCTACCATGTGGGACCTTATCAGAAGGCTTGCTAAAGTCCATATATAATACATTGTAGGCAATAACCTCATCGACTCTATTGGTTTCCTCCTCAAAAATTTCCCTTCAAAAATCCAAGCTGACTGTCCCTAATTAATCCTTGCCTTTCCAAAAGCAGATGCATCCTGTCTTTCAGGATTTTTCCAGTAATTACTCGGCCTATCACTGTTTCCCTCATTAAACAAGGGTACTACATTAACAGTCCTACAATCCTCCGGCACCATGCCCAGTTCCAAAAGGACAGGAAAATGATGGTCAACGCCTCTACTATTTCATCTTTTACTCTGCTCAACAACCTGGGAAGCATTTCGTCCGGGCCTGGGGAGTTATCTACTTTCAAGAATGCTAAAACCCCTTAATACTTCCTCACTCACTATTTTTATTCCATCCAGAATATTACATAAATCCTCGATAGCCGTGTCTGCATTAACAATATCCTTTGTGAAAACAGATGCAAAGTATTCATTAAGAACCCTACCAGCATCATTCGCTTCCACACAAAAATTACGCTCTTTTTCTCTAATAGGCCCTACCCTTTCGTTAGTTACCCACTTACTCTTGATATATTGAGAGACCATCTTAGGGTTTTCTTTAATTTTGCTGGCCAAGAATGTCTCGTGCTATCTCTCTTAGCATTCCTAATATTAACTTTAATTTTTCCTCTTAACTTTCTATATTTCTCTAAAGATTATTGTGTTTAGCCGCTGGTATGTGACATAAGCATCCCTTTTATTCTTAATCCTCCCCTATACATCCCTAGCCATCCAGGATGCTCGAGAGTTATTTTTCCTTTTTTTTTTCGGGCACATGTTTAGCCTGAGCCTTCCGGATCCCTCCTTGAATGCGTCCCACTATTCCAACACTGATTTACAAACACGTAGCTGTTTCCAGTCCACTATGGCCAAATCACTCCTTAACTTAGCAAAATTAGCTTTTCCCCAATTCGGAACTTTTATTCCAGGTCTATTCTTGTCCTTATTCATAAGCAACTTGAATCTGATTGAATTATGGTCACTGGAACCCAAATGCTCTCTCTCACTAACACCCCTTCAACCTGCCCAGCTTCTATTACCAAAACTATAACCAAGACCACCACCTCTCGTGTTGGGCTTGCTACATACTGACTAAAAAATTATCTTGAATGCATTTCAAGAAATCCGCAAATCTATAGCCTTCATATTAAATTTGTCCTGATCAATATTTGTGTAGTTAAAATGCCCTACTATTACTAACCTATGGTTTTTGGACTTCACAATTTGCTAACGTGTTTCCTTCTCAATCTTCCTCCTACTTGTTGGGGGTCTATAATACATCGCCCCTTTTGTATTCATCAGTTCGACACATATGGCCTCATTTGATGATCACTATATCATATCATCCCTCCTCGCCGCTGTAATAATTACCTTAATCAGTACCGCAACATGCCTCCATTTTTGGCGCCCTTTCTATCCTGTTGCCAAGAATATTGATCTGCCAAATCTGCCCCTCTTTCAGTCAAGTTATGTAATGGCTATAATGTCATACTCCCAAGTGTCTATCTGTGCTTTTGGCTCCTCTGCCTTATTCGCTATACTCATTGCATGAAAGTATATATCATTTAGCACAGGAAAACCTCATTGCTTACTACATTCTAAGCCCTGTTTCCTCTGTCTTATAGAGTCGCTTTCTAGCTTCTTGCTATCTAATTTCTGCTTTACATCCTTCCCTTTTGAATTGGTTCTCAGGTTGCCATCCCCCTGCCAAGCTTGTTTAAACTCTCCCCTAGAGCACGAGAAAATCTCCCCGCGAGGATATTGGGCACGGCTATGTTGGGGTGAAATCCCTGCACTTTATACAGATCCCAGCTCCCGAGAAGCGGCCTAATGCCTGAAGAATTTAAAGACCTCCCTCCTACACCAACTTTGCAGCTACGTGATCTTCCTCGCTATCCTTCTATTATTATACTGATTAGCACGTGGCACCGATAGTTACCCGGAGATTACTGCATTTGAGATCCTACTCTTTGAGTCTCTTCCTAGCTACCAGAATTCATCCTGTAGTATCTTAAACGTAATATTCTGGGTAGGTTACTGCAATGCCCATCATCAAGGGAGTCTCAGTAGCACCACTACATAGCTGCCCTACTGGGCCTGCAGCAGGTGCTGACTGAACCATCGCGAGGAATAAACCGACTTGATATCGTCCTCCCTAATCTACCTGCCATAGCTGCATCTGTAGATTACAGCATTGGTAGCAGCGAATGCCACATATTAATTGAGTGGATGAAGTCCCGTTTTCTCACTGAGGTCATCACCCAACGTTTTGTGTGGCACAGGTCTGACAGCTCAAAACTGCACATCCATCAGGCGCTGTGTGCCAACAGCAGCAGCAGCATTGTATTTCAGCACAATCTGTAACCTCATCGTACAGCATATCGCTCACTCCACCATTGCCATCATGGAAGTTGTCGAACCCTGTTTCAATCAAGTGAATAGAAAACCATGGCAGGAGCAGCACCAGGCTTACCGAAAAATGAGGTGCCAATCTTTTGAAGCTGCAATGTACGATCACATGATTGCTGAAAACGGAAGCAGCATGCTATAGACAAGGCTCTGCGATCTCGTAATGAACAGATCAGACTAAAGCTCTGTCGTCCTGCCACATCCAGTCGTGAATGGTGGTGGTCCATAAAACAACTAACAGGTGAAGCAGGCTCCTTAAATATCCCATCCTCAATGATGGCGGAACCAAGCACGTGAGTGCTAGAGACAAGAATGGTGCGTTTACAACCATCTGCAACAAGTAGTGCCGAGTGGATGATATATATCGATCTACTCCTGAGGTCCCCACTATCACCGAAGCCAGTGTTAAGCAAATGCGATTCGCTCGACATGATATCAAGAAATGTCTGAGCACAATGGATACAGCCAATGTTTTGTGTCCCGAAAACATCCAGGCAGTTGTGCGAAAGACTTGTGCACCAGAACAAGCTTCGCAACGAGCCAATCTGTTCGAGTACAGCTTCAAAACCAGCATCTACCCTGCAATTCTTAAAATTGCCCAGTTATGTCCTGTCGGCATGAACTGGACAAATCCATTCATGCCAATTACCACCCCATCAGTCGTCCCTCAAACACCAGCAAAGTGATGCAATGTATTATCAACAATGCAATCCTACGGCAAGTGGTCACAAATAATTTGCTCATCGATGGCCACTTTGTGTTCCGCGAGGATCACGCGACTCCAGACCTCATTACACCTTGGTCGAAGTAGGTGCATTGAGGTTTGAGTGACTGCCATTGATATTAAGGCAGCATTTGACCATGTGTGGCAACAAGGCACCCTGGTCAAAATAAAGTCAATGGTAATCCGGAAAATATTTTCAATGGCTGCAATCATACCTATTACACAGTAAGATGGTTCTGGTGGTTCGAGATCAAACATCCAAGCCCCAGAACATCTCTGCAGGTGTTCTTCAGTCTCCTAGGCCCAACTATCTTCAGCTGCTTCATCAATGACTTCCCTCCATCATAATGTCAGCACTGCAAATATTTGCTGATGACTCTTTGCCATCGCCGCTCCTCAGTTAATGGAGCAGCTCATGCCCGCATGCAGCAAGACCTGGACGACATTCAGGCTTGGGCTGATACGTGACAAGCAACATTCTCGCCACACAAGTGCCAGGAAATGACTATCTGCAACACGTGAGTGTCTAACCACTAATATTTGATATTCAATGGCATTACTATTGCCGACTCCCCGCCATTAACATCCTGAAAGTCACCATTGACCAGACCAATATCTAGACCAGCCACATAAAAAACTATGCCAACAGAAGCAGGTCAAAGACTGTGTATTCGGCGGCGAGCGTCTCAACTCCTTTCTATCCAAAGCCTTTCCACCAACTTTAATGCACAAGTCTGGTGCATGTTGGAGTAATCTCCACTTGTTTGGATGAGTGCCATTCCAACATCTCTCATGAAGCTCGACATCATTCAGGACAATGCAGAACGGTTGATTAGCAACCGATCAAGTACTTTAAAAAATCACTGACTCCATCATCGACGTGTCGTGGCTGCACTATGCATCATCTACAAATAGCACTGCAGCAACCAAAAGGCTTCTTTGGCAGCATCTCCCAAATCCGCGAATTCTACCACCTAGAAGGACAAGGGAAGCAGGTGCTAGGGAACACCACCACTCCACGTTCCCTTACAAGTCACGCACCATGCTGACTTGGAAATATATCGCCGTTCGTTCATCGTGGCTGGGTCAAAATCCGGGTAATCCCTCCTGAACAGCACTGCGGGACACCTTCACCACACGAGCTGCAGTGGTTCAAGAAAGCGGCAAACCGCCGTCTTCTCCAGGGCAATTAACAATAGACAATATATGCTGGCCTTGCCAGCGACGTCCAGATCCCATGAACAAATTTTTTTAACTTATCTTATTAAATGTCGGAGTCGGCTCGGAGGGCCGTTGCTCGAATGACGACTGCTGCTAGGAATACATATATTCTTTGGCTCTATAGATTGATGTTAAATGCAGCATACAATATTTGATCCACTGACTGTTTTAAAGGAGTTAGGCCACAAGAGGTGTCTCAAAGGCCGGATCAAGATGTGTAATACAAGCCTAATTTTCTTCCCTATTCCAGTGGGAACTCGTTAAGCACCAGTATTGCGAGACTGTACTTTCTGCGTATAACGAATGCTTGTGATACTTTCAAATAACAACTTCAAATATTTTATTTTAAGCTGACGTATTAGATTAAAAATACCACTCGCCTGAGCTCATTTGTTCCATGACTGCAATTAATGCTAATTAAGATTTGACCAGATTGACTCGCTGGAGGATTGATGAGTGTATAAATACAGTTTCCCCTCAATTGCCTCCGCCGTGCGGCAGCATGAATTATTCAGCTACTACAGAATTCATTCGTTCTCACAGAAAATGGTGCAACTAACTATTCCACTGATTAAAGGGATATACTCCCCGATTATTGTTGCAGTCGGTGCCCCGGGTGAGCCATTATAATCATTCTGTTGTTAATCGGTGTTCATTGTCTCAGTTCTTAAAGTAATGTGTTTTACTGATGTCGGCATAACACATTTGGTAGTGACGAGAACTATCTCGTGTACCACGTGTCGCAATTTTCCTTGGTTCCGTTAATCCAATAATCTCGCTGGTTAAAATGTTGTTTTCAAAGTTCCAACACAAGGATTTTAGTGGAATTCCGGGTGACTTGTCACTCTGTGTTGACTGAGCACTGCAGTACATCATTAAAATGTGTGGGCCAGTTTCCCTGGTAATGGGTCCAAAACTCATGTTCTTCTTACACTACTCCATGTTGAAAATCACACTGAATGGAATAAAATGCTCTCAACAGGTGCCTAAACATATATTTCAGTCAGATATTGGAACTTTATTCATAACTTATCTCTCTTTCTTACAGCGAACTTCGTGACATTTGTGGTTCTCTCTCGAGGAAGATGCAGCCTTTCCGAATCTATCTCTGTATACATGGTAGCCCTGGCAACAGCAGATTTACAGGGCATGGGTATCAGTTTAATAATTTATCATATTTTCAGTTATCACTTTCCACTTTAATTCCTGTCGCACAGTCCCGTGTGCACGTTCATTCTACACATTGTCACTATCAACCTCGATTTGTGTGTTTGGTTCACCATCTCCTTCACATTTGTCAGATTTATAGTTATCTGCTGCCAGAAGGTTAAAGCAAAGTATTGCACCAAGTGAACTGCAATCGCAGTTATTACAACTTTCTCGGTTCTAAATGTATTAAAGAACATTCCCATTGTGTTTGCATGGGATATTCAACAAATAACTAACAACGCGCATTGTGGCTGCCGGCCAAGTGTGGCTTTCTTTTCATCACCTCCAGGTGCAGTGTACTTCTGCTTTCACACTGTCTGGATAGTTTGGCTTCCTGTTACTTTAATCGCCTTGTGTAACTCCTTGACAATCCGACGCATTTTAGTGGCCAATAGAGCCCGCAGCGGACTCTGGGGTCACAGCAGTGAGAATCAGAGCCGTCCAGAGTTAGAAATCCGAGTCAAATCCATAATTTTACTTTCACTATATCGTGCAATTGTTTACTGTCGTTAGCTTTGTAACTACTGGACTGACAAACCTCAATTATTACCGAGGGGACCACAAAAGCCGAGCGTATATCGCCACCGAAAGTGGAGCTCTGCTGAAGATTTTGAGTCACTGTCTAAACCCTTGTATTTCAGCAACAACCCAGAGGAAATTCAGAGAAGAGCTGAAGAAAATGCTGAAATCTCCCTGGATAATGATTGCAAGATTGGTTAATAATAAAATAAATAAAACTGGAACTCGCCATTGAATTCGAAAATAAACTTTGAGCTCAGAATCCAACTTAGAATGTTTTTTTTCTCCTTTACAGCTATATCAAGATGGTTCTTCTAAGAACTCTCCAGTTGGCGACAGTCTTTTTACCAGTTATCGCATTTATCCCAACATTGACCATGGGTTTCGAGAGTCGATTGGTTGACGCATACCAAACAAGGAACTTCTGACTTAAGTATGAAAATTGTCAGTGAAAAACAAACTTTAAAAATATTTGATCAAACGATTTAATATCTGACAGAACGAGGATTGTTTTTTGATGCTACCGTGTGAGTGACAGGAATAACAGCCAGATTTATAATACGATTCCATGGTTTAGAAATGCTGATGACCTTACTTTTTCTCGGAGGTTTGCTGAAAATGTAGATCGGGGACTGATTGCAGCTGCATCGAAGGCTTCATTCCTTCTCCTGGGCATAAGGAGTGGAGCGGCTGTCTACTAGAGTGTTGCTCTGCCCCACCATTTTTTGGAATGTTAACTGGTGTTACGCCGTTTTATCTGATTTTATCTAAAGTCTCTGTTGCTGAGAATTAGTCGAAGTTGGCCAGCAACATTAAAATTAAGTTGTAAATCTATCTTGGGTAATGTGACTGCTCTTAATCTGGATCAACAGTTAAATTTTGTAAGAATTGAAATTAGCTAAAAGATAGGGGAAGTTAATTCTACTCTGCAAAATATAATAGTCAATTATTGACATGCATAATGCCCTGTCGGTGTTGGTGCACAGGATTACATAGGATATACGGCTCAGAGTAAAATTTGACCCAACCAGTACTTCCCAGCGTTTATGATCCATTCGAGCCTCCTCCTGTGTTTCCACATCTAAACCGATCAACATAACGATGTATTCCCATCTCCCCATATGCTTATCAAACCGCACCTCAAATGTATATACACTATTCGTTTCAACCACTCTCTGCGGTAGTGACTTCCAGATTCTCACCATTGTTTGAGTAAAGAAGTTTCTTCCGAATTCCCTATTTTATTTCCTGGTGACCATGTCATATGATGCTCTTCCCCACAAGTAGAAGCGGTCTTTCTCGGTATCTACTGGATATAAACTTTCATAATTTTAATAACCTATCTTTGGCCACTCCTCAGCTTGCTTTCAAAAGAAATGAGAACCAGTCTGTTCCTCGTTTCTTGCGAGTTATACACTCACATTTCTGGTATCATATTTGTAAATCTTTTTTGCACCCTCTCCAGCGCTTCTATATCTTTTTTTTCTTAAGGGGGCCAAAAATTTCCTCCAATACACCAAGTATGCTCTCAACAAGTTTCGATAAAAAATTTAGCAGAACGTCACTACTTTACAAATCTATCGCTCTAGAAATTAACACTAGTGGTTGGTTGAATTTTATGGCCTTTTTTCACTGTGTCGATACTTTTAGTGGCTGATTTATTTGTACTCAGTGAGTTATTCTCACATCTGCCACATCCAGACTCTCACTCTCCAAATAATAAGTTACCTCTCCATTCTTCCAACCAAATGTAATACCACACATTTCGCTGCATTGAAATACATTTGCCAATTATATGCCAATGCTGCAAGTTTATTAATGTCCTCTTGTACATTGTTTCTGTTCTCCTCAGTATTGACTACTACCACCGCCCCCCAACAAATTTGCTGTCATCCACAATCTATAATTTGTGTTTTTGATTCCAAATCGATAATATAGATTGTGAACAACAGTGCTCACAACAATGATCCTTGTGGAACACCACTATCCACCTTCAGCCACTTTGAACAGCTAACCTTTTACCCCTGCTCTCTGTTTTATTCCTTTCAGCAAGCTAACTGTACTTTTTCCTATTTGGCCACTTACTCGGATTTCACTGACCTGATTCATTAGCCTATCACTTGGTAAATTATCGAAGGCCCTTGAAAATCTGACTCAATTACATCTGTTGCATTACCCTGTTCACTCAGTTGCCTCTTAAAAGAATTCAATTAGGTTATTCAAGCAGTACTTTCCCTTTTGAAATCCGTGTTACCTAGTCATTCACATAGTTTGGCTTCTAAATTTTCTAATTTCTCCTTTCATAGAAATGCCATTACTTTTACTATCACCTATGTAGTATATAGCTCCATGAACCTGTACTATCCCCCTTCTTAAATATAGGTATTATGTAAAATACCCACCAGACTTTTTAACGAATTATTAGAAGCATAAAACATGTCAATAACTGCTGCCTTTTAACAACTGGTGTAGAACGGCCATCTCCAGTGCAAGGCAGTATATTCAGAGCAACATCCGGCATACCTGGGGCCCTGGGATTGCGAGCACTGCTCAGTGCAAAGGCTTCATTTGAAAACTTCAGTTAATTAACTTACATTTAGCTTAGAAGCTGTTCTGCCTCAGATAAAACTGCTTTAAAATTTTAGATGCAGTCTTTGGGTTTCAGATTGGAAGATGTCGATGAGAGGCTGCACTGGGATCAGTCAATTCCACTGTTAGCACTGCAGGACATGTAAGTGGAGGAGTGTGGCGGACTGCATCAACTATTCTATTGTTCAATATTCTCGCTTACATATAGAATACAGTCAGCCCAGTGAGAAGTCGATTTTTACACGCCTTCTTTGAATGATTGTCATAACTTATAGTGATTACTCTGTTGGCTTAACTTTCCATTTATATGTATTGGCTTGCATGTGTTTAAGTTGAGACAGCCACTTTGTTTCTTTATCGTGATGTCTTTCATCAAGCACGTGTCTGTGGTCCTCCTGATGGTGTTCTGTTGCACCAATTGCGGGAATGTTCGATCCCTGAACACAGGGAGTGCGAATGGACATTGGAAGGTCAGGTTAGAGCTCTTAACTTGACTATCTATAATGGTTTACGGTTGACAAGTAAAATAATATCTGAGCTCGAGGTTTACAAACGTTTTCCTAATTGTTACACGAGTCGGCCTTGCATGGTAGCTGTACTCTTCCGTCGTGTTGGTCAGTAGTTACTCCTGAAAATTCAGAATTACAACATGTCAATGGGAGTGAAATTCGCATCGGCTGGGCAAGAAAACCAGATGGAGCCCACTTTCCAACCATTATGCATGAAGCATGTAACCGGCGATCGATATGATACTGGTAGTTTCCTGTCCCCTGCTGACGCCCCAATTCTGTTCTCTCTGGTCATTTATCGTCTTGCTGTTTGCCGGATCTTGCTGTGTGCAAATTGACCCGCATGTCTGCATGGACTACATTATTTAAGTAAATTATTAATTGTGAGTGGCGTTAGAACGGCCTGTGGTCTTGAAAGGGGCTATATAAATGCAAGGTCTAGAAGCCTGTCTTGGGCAACCATTCAAAAATCACATCGCTTTCTGTTATATGCATCACACAATGTTCATCTGGTTTATTGAGCCTGCCCCACACCATGTTTATCACAACATGTGCGTTCAAACCACCAGAAACGTTGTGATCTTCGGCGGAGGCAAAAAAACTGTTGAAAAAACCAGCCCAATTCGGGGGAACAAACTTGTAATATTCTTTCCCACCCATCTAGTCCAGGAGATCACGTTGCTCATTAATTTCCTTGCAGTATGTACCTTCTGTAAGCGGTGATCGCCACTGTAACCAGAAACAAATCCAGCTGTCTTTGAAGGAATTCAGCGAGAGTGCAACCACCACGTGGAATGATACCTTGTTCCAGAGGTCGATTAATCCCTGGGAAAAGAACCACCTCCTGAAATCTAAGCTAGATCTAGTCCCAGACAAGTTAACTTTGTAACCCATCGTTCTGCCTAAATATTGATTTGAATTAACTCTCAGCTGCAACACTGTCTATTAACTTCATTATCTTATCAAAGTAAACCAGATTATTTGGTCTACGCTGTTCTGCTGTATAGACTCCCACCTGTTTTAATCAATCTTGATATCAAAGAAGCTTTAGATTTGGAATTAGTGTAGCGGTCCTCTTCTGCACCCTTTCCAGAGCCTCAATATCACCAAGCATGTGAGGAGACTAAACCTGATTACAGTATTTCAAGTGTGGCCTGACTAAGCACAAAGGCAAAACAATACGCCTCTTCTTATACTCAATTGTCCATAGGATGCACCACTACACCATATTTCCTCTAGCTATCGCTGACTGGCATTGCTCATGTACCTTAAAGGACGTGAGGAATGACGTGCCCAAATCTCTTTCTATCCCCATCATCTTTGATGCATTTCCCAGGACGATGTACGAATGTTGAGCATCTGCCGTGCCCACATGCATAACACGACGCTTTTCTAAGTTATCCATCATTTTCCAGTCTTGCACGCAATCTCACGATAAGTTAAGTTTTTTTTGAGGTAGATGTGCTTCGTTCTTCTATAATTCTGCCACGCCCACAGACATTGGGATCAACTGCACATTTCAAATTGTACCCCCAACCCCAAAATCCAGATCATTAATAAAACTATCCAGCTCCACAATAGCGTGTAAAAGACGAGCGATGCAACGCCACAGGTTTGCCCTCCCGTCCATTGCATAACATCACCCCCATGTTCTTTATTTCCGGCCAAACCTCCAGGATTGGCTGCGAGAGGCATTTCGGCGACCAAAATTTAAGGTTTTTTAATCACTAGTTGTAAAGTTAGGTATCGATCTGTTATTGCTTAGAGGAGACTGAATTCTCTGAAAATAGGGTCATTTGAAATTTCTACCTCGGCAAAATACTGGCTGGAGCGAAATTTCTTATTCCATTGATTATAATTAAAAATTCTGTTCTGACAATCGGCAGAATTAACTAAAGCAGAGGATTGTTCTGCAAAATCACTGAATTATTGATTGTTTCCTATTTTCGAAATACTATTTGATGATAAACTGACATTGTAGAGGAAGCCACTGATTGTTTCCAGTGTCTCGACTGTCAGACTCAGTTGACCAACGACAGGGCTTGGATTCAGTGTCTGTTTTTGGATCTTGTAGATTAAATCTACCCTCATAGATTCTTAGACTCAGTAATAGATTTAAATTTTGCTATTAGACTATTGCACTTTGGAATAGAATGAACAACTTGACAAGTTTGAGTGTAACTTGCGCGAAATTCTCCATCTTGTATCAATGAGTCGGATTAGGATGATCGCATTGGGTATGTTTCTGTAGCAGTGCAGATTATTCTGTGATTGTACACTGTTAGCGGAGGATTGCAGACATCCATTTTCCGCCATTGTTAATTGTTCATCAGTTTATATGTAACAATCAGGGCTACTAACAAAGGACCATGCAGCTCGTTGTCGGTCGGAGCGGAAGCGATGGGCTCAACTGGCCTCCTCCTGCACTGTAAATTTCAAGGTTTCAATCTTTGTATGTTACGGCCGCCCTTAACTTCGTTATCTTCAACTTGTTCTGCTCAATGGTCATGTAAAGGGTCTTTATCTTAGCCGGAATAAAGTATATGTCGTATCATATTAAAGGACCAAAGCAATGCACAGCACTAATGTCTACATGTCTAACGGTTGCGAAACAACAGTAGGCATCTATAGTAGCGATGTATTTGTTATCCTTGATCTACAAACAAATTGCTGAACAATTAAATATCAATGAATTAAAGATGCAGAAGCTCCTTCATATAATTGGCGTTACTTCTCAACATCGGCTGAACTCTGCACTCATTGGCTGTTTGTGTCTGACATGTGACGAACCATTTCAAAATTCAAGCACTCACTGCGTTATGAACGGCGAGCTACCAAATAATGTGGCAGTCTGCATGATGGGCTGCAGGAAGTAATGCCATGGTCTGAGTGTCGAAGAACACGAAGTCCTTTAGCCAACAAGTTTCTGTGTCTGAATGCTTCGGCTTTCTCAATCATGAGCTCTCATTTTCGGCACAACCGGAATTCTGCCAGACCAACAAGTTAGGGGAATAATTCCCAACACCAAGCGCATCAGCCCCACAATGCAGTAACCTCAACAAATTGTTCAATTTAGAACACAAGATCACTGACTAAGATTTGTATTTTTTATATAGTGGCCCTCAAATTCAGGACTCACCTGTCTGCAATGATTTTCTACAGACACGGGAAGACATCGGAAAAGCCGGTTTTCAGCATACAATGCACATACGCTGAAAACTGGCTTTCCTGATCTACCGAGCTGGAGCTTGACAGACCCTCCACATCTCTGAAGCAAGGACATTTGCATGTGCAGGATTGCCTTATTTTACCATGTCTTGCTCAACAAATTTCCTCAAAATTATTGCGCCTGTTAAAAGCAGGTGCATAGTCTAATGTTACACGTTTAAGAGTTTACAAACTCGCAAATAGGTTGTAAAATTACATTTAAAAACACATTTTCTTGTTACAAACTCTCTCCACTATGGTACGTTTATATTAAAGCATAATTTTAAAACTATTTTGAAAAATCGTAAAAAGATATTGTTTTTACATTTTTAAACAGCTTTACTTTAACTTATTAAAATATGTAATCCATTTTCTACCTTTTATTATTGGTTATATGTTTTGGGGACTGCTTCTCATTCATAATAATGGGAACTCCAACTTACGGCATTCCTATTATTATGACTGAGAATAACTATATCTGATTGGCTGCCCAGAGCCAGGTGACACCAGCTGCACGGCTATGCATGTCCCAATGTGCACGTACTGCGACGCACAGTTAGAGGAGGCCTCAGTATGGGGATCTCGCGTGGGTGCTGCAGCTTCAGTTCGGTGCGCTTCTCTTTTCTAGAATCCTGTAGAACGCACGCGTGAAGGAGAAACCGGTATTTCTGACCCACTGACATTTACGACCACCTGACGCCTCAAAGCGATTTGCAAACATTGAAAAACTGCTGGAGTGTTGTAACTTTTGTAATGTGAGAAAGAATTGAAACAAATGTCAGTGCAAATCGGATATTAGGTCTGTTCTGAGCAATAACTCTGTGCAGGAATACCTGAAGAGCCAAATTCTCTGATAGATTTTACTTTATAGCGTTTAGTTGTTATTTTGTTTTCACTTGAAAGTGGCATTAAGCTGCCATCGTGATTTATAACTGTGTAATTTAGATGTATCAATTTACATTGATAACCATCGTGTCATGTTTGGAGTGAGTTACAGGGCAGCGTGTACGATTAGCAAATGTTGCACTGAGGAAGGGAAGATACTGATTGTGCGAAGCGGACCTGGGATCTTGAAATACCTTTGTGAGATATGGGCTCACAGTGAAGAGCTGAGATGCAGAGAATTATACAAAATCATGTGAACAATCCGGGAGGCCTCCTGCCCCAATAACCACTAACAGCGACGTGAGAAAGAGTTTGTTTTCCCTATAAGACTCAATTTAGTGATTGTAGAAAGTAGAGCAGTGTTTTTGTTTAAGGTGAATGCATCACATCATGTGCATCAATCGATATTTTTAATCATCAAGCTGCATTACGAATTTGAATAAATTGCTAAATGTTGAACTTATACTACAACAGCGACGGACCATTCCCAGAACATCAGCAATATTCTGTGAGAAATACCTCTGGTAGGTTCACCGCAAATCTTGCTAGTCTATCTTTGGAGACGGGTTCTTATATTCAGCCAAACTTTCCAATCTAGATGATTAGAAAAGTGTTTGACTCCCAGAATTCACCAGTTCAGGTTGACTATCTCTCCTGGCTGGACTGAAAGTCTCAGAATCCAGCAGTGTCACAGTGTCTTTCATTCCGACTGAATAACAACTTTTTAGTGCAGCATAAGCGCTTCCACTGCTGCTCTTTCATCGAGTAAAGTATTGGTCAGCAACGTACGACTGACAAGCAGGAAAGTGTGACAGACTATATCATCAAGCAGAAATAACACTTATTTTAAAGACACATTCCAATATCTGAGTACTTTTTAAAACAACAAACAATAATTGGCTGGGTTATGTTACCGGCCTCCGATGCTCTCTGCTAAATGTTCTGCATTGCATCCATCTAGACGATACTTAACGGCCAAGTGCAGCGAAGGTTCACAGACTAATTCCCGGGATGACAGGACTGACATATGAAGAAAGACTGGATGGACCAAGCTATAGCCAATGGAATTTAGAACACTGAGAGGGGATCACAAATAAACATTTAACATTCTGACGGGATTAGACAGCTTTAGATGCAGAAAGAATGTTCCCGGTGTTGGGGAGGTCCAGAACTGGTCCTCAACCTAAGGATAAGCGTTAAGCCATTTAGGACCGAGATGTGGAGAAACTTCTTCACTCAGAGAGTTGTGAGCATGTGGAAGTTTCTACCACAGAAAGTTGTTGAGGCCATTCGTTAGATATATTCAAAAGGGAGGTAGATGTTGTCCTTACTGCTAAAGGGATCAAGGAGTATGGAGAGAAAGCAGGAATGGGGTGCAGATGTGCATGATCAACCATGATCATGTTAAATGGTGGTGCAGGTTCGAAGGACCGAATGGACTACTCCTGTATTTATTTTCTCTGCTTATGTGTTTCTATGTAAGTGCCAAATGCAAAACACTTCCTTTCCATTATTAAACGTTTAAGGTTGAGAGAAATCAAATTGTTCACTAGAGCTTCCAAACATTAACATATATTTCGTATTCATTTAAAGCTTCCCGCCCTTTACCAGATAACAATACGGACACAGCAAAAGCACGAAGTGTCCAGTTTAACCTGTATATACCTCCTCGCTTATATCTGGTGTCTTGTACCAAAATTGGGAGTGCTGTGTAACAGACTGAGCAAGCAAAAGCCTCACATACTCATACTCACAATTTAATACCTGTCTGCCGATGTCCCAGATCAAATCTCTCTCTTTGGTATATCCTTTCTTACCACAAGGAAAAAGCCAAAGTGCTATACAGTCGGGAGGTAGTGGCCCTGTGGATCATTAGCATTGCTGCCGTTGAGCTTGAAATTTCATGGTATCAGTTAAATCGTGGGCAATGAAGCTGCCTTCTGATTACCAACTTCCGTCCTGCTTCAGCTGACGAATCGATGTTGACCACAGTGAATTTAATGTAAATTACCAAGAGTGGGTCGGCAGCATCCATGCCGGTGATCTGGGTGGGTCCAGAAGGAGATAGTGGCTACACTGGGCTGACGTCAGCTGGTGCGGAAACCAACACGAGAGAAAAACATCCTTGATCTGATCCGCACCAATCTACCTGTCAAAGATACAACTGTCCATGAGAGTAGTGTTAGAATTGACCACTAAACAGACGTGGAGATTAAGCCCCATCCTTACACTGAGGGCATAATCCATCATGCTGTGTGGCACTACTACTGTGCGAAATGGGATAGATTCAGATCAGATCGAGCAACACAAAACTGGACCACTATGGGGTGCAGTTTGCAGCAGCAGAATTATATTGCTCCACAATCTGTAACATTATGGACCGGCAGATCCCTCACTGCACCATTAGCATTAAGCCTGGCAACCAAACCGGTGTCAATGAGGAGTGCAGAATAGCATGCACCAGGAGCAGCAGCAGGCCTACCTGATAATGAGGTGCAAAACTATTGAACCTGCAACAAAAGTCTACACAGTGGAAGGAGCATGCAAAAGACTGATCTAACCAGTCCCTTAACCAAGGAATCAGATAAAGGCTCTGCAGTCCTGCCTCACAGAGCCATGAATGTTGGTGGGCACGTGAACAACTATATTGCCCTTTTTTGCAACGGGGGTGAAGTATAAAAGCAGGGAAATCTTGCTACAGTTGTACAATGTATTGGTGAGGCCACAACTGCAGTTTTAATTTTTGGGTATACTTGCTTTTGAGGCAGTTCACAGAAGGTTCACTAGGTTAATTCCCGGGATGGGGTAGTCGACTTATGAGCAAAGGTTGAGGAGGTTGTCTCTATTTATTGGAGTTCAGAAGAATGAGAGGTGATCTTATCGTAACGTTTCAGATTATGAGGGGGCTTGACAATGTGGATGCAGAGAGGATATTTCCACTGATGGGGGAGACTTGAACTAGGGGGCATGATCTCAGAATAAGGCGCCCCCATTGAAAACAGAGATGTGTAGGAATTTCTTCTCTCAGAAGATTGTAAATCAATGTAATTTGCTGCTTCGGAGAGCTGTGAAAGCTGGTACATTGAATACATTTAAGACAGAGATAGACAGATTATTGAGCGATAAGGAGATAAGCGGTTATGGGGAGTGGACGGGGATGTGGAGCTGAGTTCAGGATCAGATCAGCCATTATCTGATTGCATGGCGGAGCAGGCTCGAGGGGCAGGATTGCGTAATCCTGTTCCTATTTCTTATGTACTCATGTTCTTATGTTAATGTGAGATTGACCAGCATGGTTCCCGGAATATGGTCCTTCAGTTCCGTGGAGAGACGGAAGATGCTGCGGTTGTTCGCCTTAGTGCTGAGCTGGTTACAGGAGATTGATTAGAATTGCTCCTGGGATGGGGGATTTCAGTTATGTGGAGAGATTGTAAAAGGTGGTTATGTTGTGCTTTGAGCAGAGAAGGTTCAGATGTGATTCAATATAGGTCTTTAAAGTCCAAATCGTTTCAACAAAGTAATAAAGGAGCAGTTGCTTCCAATGACAGGTGGGCCGGTAAACAGATGACACAGATTTAATGTAATTGCCAAAGGAACCAGAAGCGACTGAAGGAAGATTTTGTTTAAACACGGAGTTGTAGTCATCTGGAATGAACTGTCTCAAAGGGAGGTTGCAGCAGATTCAATAGTAACTTGCAAATGGGAATTGCCCAAAAAAACTTGAAGTAAAAAAGATACAGGGGATAGAGCAGAGGAGTGGGATTAATTGGAAAGCTCTACCAAAGAGACAGAGCCGGTATGATTTGACGAATGGACTCTCTCTGCGCTGTACAATTCTATGATTCTACCATCAGCTACACCTTAGAAAATAAGAAACTGAATAGGCCAGAAGAGCCAAGTGAACTTGCACATCAGGTGAACAGATCATTAAAAATTGTATCAGAGGTCAGCAAAGCAATTCAAATGAAACAGTGAATTAGGATTTATTTCTAAGCAACTTTAAATCAAAAGCAGCGAAGCTGGCAAAGGTGCGATGTGGTGTTCCACAAGCATCGGTGCTGGGACAACTCCTATTCAACATTTACATAACCAATTCAGACTCGGGAATCGGGAGTGAAATGTCAAACTTTGTGGATGCTTCCACAATGGGCGTGTATCGTTAACACTGTGGAGGTCAGCGGCAAAATAATAGAAAACAATAATAAACTTGCAGACTCGGCATGCAATTGACAAAGAACATCTGTTGTATATCTGTAAATCATGCATTCCCATGTTCCGCCACCTTGGAGCGCATCACTTGAACCCCAAGGGATCCCAGCATCCCTTGGTAGCACTGTATATAAGCCGGCCCCTAAGGCCTGTTTCTAACGCTGGAGTGATGTAATAAAGACTGAGGTCACTGTTAGTTTTACGTCCCTGTGTGGTGTTTCATCTGTGTTCGGAACACAATAGCTGATGACGAGTATATGAATCCAACGCAAAGATCCAGCAAATTGTGGGCATCCTGGAGAAGTTCTCGGAGGTAGACGAATGGGAAGCCTATGACGAACAGCTGCACCAGTAATTTGCAGCCCACGAGCTGGACACAGAAGGAAGCGCTGCAAAAAGGGTGGCGGTCATCCTCACGGTCTGCAGGGTACCGACCAACAGCCTCTTGAAGAATCTTCAGGCTCCGATGAAATCCACAGTTTACTCATATGAGCAGCTGTGTACACTGGTGTGGGAGCATCGTAACCCGAGTAAAGCGTGCTGATGGCGAGGTATCGGTTCCACACGTGCCAGCCATCTTAAGGTCAGGAAGTGGCGAGTTAAGTCGCCGAGCTAAGGCGTCTTGCAGGACAATGTGAGTTTGAAGGTTAACTGGAGCAGATGCTCAAAGACTTTTCTGTACTGCGCATTTGGCACGAGACCATTCTACAAAATCTTTTGACTGTCGAGACACCGACTCTCAGTAAGGCCATTGTGATATACACAGGCGCTTATGTCTGCCAGTGATAACACCAAACAATTTTCTCAGCACACAAGTGCTAGCAATGTCCATAAATTAAACGGAAATGTGTTTGCGTGCTGAAATGTACAAGGCAGAAACCACGAGTCTCCAACTGCCAGCAGGCCGCAGGTGAACCGGATGACTCATGAGTGGCAACAAAGGATGAATGGAAGGCAATTCACACATTTTTGGCGTTGTGGAGGCGTCCATTCAGCCTATTCATGCCGGTTCAAAGTGTCTGATTGCAAGAGGTGTGGAACAATGGGGCACCTCCAACGAGCTTGCAGTCAAGCTGCAAGCTCTGCAAAACCTACTAACCTCCACGTGGCAGAGAAAGATGGTTCCATGGTGGATCAAAGCAATTTCGAGCCTCAGAGAGAGGACGCAGATGCTGAAGTAGACTGCGTGCACACATTTTCGGCGAAATGTCCAACTATAATGCTAAATGTAAAATTGAATGGCTTGCCCGTAGCCATGGAAGTGGACACTGGCGCTAGCCAATGTATCATGAGTAAAAATATGTTTGAGAGACTGTCGTGCAACAAGGCACTCAGAGCAGCTCTGAGCCCCATCCACACAAAACTGAGAACGTCCACCAAAGAGCTCACCACTGTCTTGGGCAGTGCCATGATCAAGGTCACCTACGAGGACACGGATCAGGAAGTGCCACTCAGAATTGTCCCTGATGATGTCCCCACACTTCTTGGAAGGAACTGGCTGGGCAAAATCCGCTGGAATTGGGATGACATCCGAGCGCTATCATCTGTCGATGAGGACTAATATTCTCAGGTTCTTAACAAATTTCCTTCCCTTTTTGAGCCAGCAATTCGGAAATTTTTCTGCAGTGAAGGTGCGGCTCCATTTGGTCCCAGAGGCACGACCCATTCACCTCAAGGTGCGAGCGGTACCTCACATGATGAGGGAGAGAGTGGAAATCGAGCTGGACAGGCTGCATCGCTGGAATTCAGCGAGTGGGTCAGCCCGACTGTTCCAGTACTCTAAAGTGATGGCACGGTCAGGATTTGGGGTGTTTGTAAAGTAACTATTTATCTTTTCTTGCTACAGGACCAATACCCGCTACCTAAGGCAGACAACCTATTTGCGACGCTGGCAGGAGGGAAGGCATTCACCAAGCTCGACATGACTTCGGCCTACATGAGGCAGGAGCTGGAGGAGTCTTCGAAGTGCCTCACCTGCATCAACACGCATATGCGACTGTTCATCTACAGCAGATGCCCGTGTGGAATTCGGTCGGCAGCAGCGATCTTCCAGAGAAACACGGAGAGCCGACTCAACACGCACAGTGGTTATTCAGGACGACATCTTGGTCACGGGTCGGGACACCGCTGAGCACGAACACAACCTGGAGGAGGTTCTCCAGCGACTGTATCCCGTCAGGCTGCGTCTGAAGAGGTCGAAATGAAATTTCATGGCAACAGAAGTGGAGTTTTTGGGGAGAAAGTTCGCGCCGGAGGGCATTCCACCCACAGACGCCAAGACAGAGACTGTCAGGAACGCGCCCAGGCCACAGAACGTCAGGGAGCTGCTTTCGTTCCAGGTTCTCCTAAACTATTTTGATGCCTTACTACCGGGGTTAATTACGCTTACAGAGCCCTACCTGTGTTATTGCGCAAAGATAGAACTGGGTATGTGGAAAAAGCCCAGGAATTTCTTTTGAGAAAGCCAGAAACATTTTATTCTCCAACAAGCTGCTTGTATTGTTTAGTCCGTGTAAAAGACTTGTGATAGCATGTGACGTGTCGTCGTACGGGGACGGTTGTGTATTACAACACGCTAACGTAGCAGGAAAGTTGCAACCAGTCGCCTATGCTTACAGGAGCTTGTCTAAGGCCGAGAGGGCCTACAGCATGATTGAGAAAGAGGCATTTGCGTGTGTGTTCGGGGTAAAGAAAGTGCATCATTATCTGTTTGTCCTTAAATTTGAGCTGGAAACGAATCACAAGCCCCTGACATCCCTGTTCGCTGAAAACAAGGGGTAAATACGATTGCCTCAGCCTGCTTACAAAGATGGGCACTCGCGCTATCAGCCTATAACGATACAATGCGCCAGAGGCCAGACAAGTAGAACTGTGCGGATGCTCTCAGACGGCTACGATTGCCTACCACGGGGGTGGCAAAGGCGCAGCCTGCAATCTTGTTGATGGTTGCGCAGCCCGCAACTTAATTGTCATGGAAGCGTTTGATGATGATAAATCACCTGTCACGGCACGCCAGATTAGGACCTGAACCAGCCACGGTTCTCTCCTGTCCCGAGTAAAAAACTGTTTCCTGCATGGGAGCTGGGCCAGCATCCCCGTTGAAATGCAAGGCACAAACAAGCCGTTCCAGCGGCGAATGGACCAACTGTCCATTCAGGCAGACTGCCTGTTGTGTGGTAACCGCGTAGTCTACCAAAAAAGGGCAGGGAGACGTTCATCCCAGATCTCCACAGCACACACCCGGTTATAGTAATGACGAAAGCAATAGACAGATCCCACGTGTAGTGGCGCGGTATCGATGCTGACTCAGAGTCCTGTGTCGGGCAATGCAGCATATGTGCGCAGTTGAGCAACGCGCCCAGAGAGGAACGACTAAGTTTGTGGTCCTGGCCCTCCAGACCATTTTCGACGATCCATGTCGACTATGCGGGCCCGTTTCTCGGTAAAATGTTCTTGGTGGTGGTGGATGTTTTTCAAAAGGGATTGAACGTAAATACCGTCGTGAAGCACCGCCACCGCCAGCATTGAAAGCCTGAGGGCCATGTTTGCCAGCCACAGCCTGCCTGACATATTGGTCAGCGACAAGGTGCCATGTTTCACCAGTGCCGAATATAAAGAATTCATGAACCGTAATGAGATCAAACATGTCACCTCGGCCCCGTTTAAACCAGCCTCCAATGGGCAGGCAGAGCGTTCAGTACAAACCATCAAACAAAGCCTTAAACGAGTCACAAAAGGCTCACTCCAAACCCGCCTGTCCCGAGTACTGCTCAGCTACCGCGGGAGACCCTACACGCTCACAGCGTTGCCCTCGGCTGATCTACTCATGAAAAGGACACTTAAAACGAGTCTCTCGCAGAATCACCCCAACCTGCATGACCAGGTAGAGAGCAGGCGGCAGCAACAAAATGTAAACGATGGCCGCGCCACTGTTTCTCGGAAAATTGATCTGAATGACCCTGTGTAAGTGCTAAACTATGGACATGGTCCCTCATGCATCGTGGGCACGGTGACAGCTAAAGCAGGAAATAGGGTGTTTGTCGACAAACGAGGAAATGGACAAATTTGCAGAAAGCAATTAGGCCAAACGAGGCTGCAGTACACAGGCTGCCCTGAACAACCCAGAGCAGACACCACCTTTTTCGAGCCCACAACACACACCCAAAGGATCAACGACACCACGCCGGAAAAAGAAATCGAAGTCATTATGCCGAACAGCCCAGCAAGGCCAGGCTCTCCTAGCAGCGCTGCAGTGCCAACAGCACACCAGCCCAGCGAGAGCACAGCCAACACACCAGAACTTACATTTGTACCGAGGCGGCCCACCAGGGAAATAAAGGATCCCGACCGCCTCAACTTGTAAATATTTCTCACTTTGACTTTGGGAGACGGGTGTGATGTTGTGTATCTATAAAGCTTGCACACCCATGTTCCACCTCCAGGGAGCTCATCGCTGGAAGTCCCAAGGGATCCGAACATCACTTGCGAGCACTGTATATAAGGCGGCCCCTCAGGCTGTTCCTCACTCTGGACTGTCTCATTCATGACAGAGGTGACTGTTATTTTGACCTCCGTGTATGCAGCCTCAACTTTGTTCGGAGCACAATACCAACTTTGATTGGTACGTCTACCCCTCTATCGGTTTGTTGTCCCCTTTAAACTGGTTTCCTCCAATCTAGGGTCTGCAATTACAAAACTACGAAGCCGATCATACATTGATAATTACAATTGTGATCTCTTAACTACCCTCAATTCTTTTTCACCATTACTGACCTTTCTCACAAGTTCAGATAGCCCAGGTGACCGACATGTTTTGCGACAGTTTGCATCAGATTTAGAGTGGTATTTAAAATATATACTCACTCGTGATGGTCTGCAAACGTCTGTCTGTCCTTCGTCCAGGAGCTTCCTGCCAGACTACGCTATTTGATGTGGACTAATGCAAAGACACTCAACACAGTCCTGTTGTGGAGACTAGATTTGTTGTATTGCTTCATCAAAGGAAACAAGGTCTACACCAGTTACTTAACTAGATGCCTTTCCAACCGTTCTCTTCGAACACCTTATGAACTGATTCTTTTACATGGAATTCTTCGCAAAGTCATCATTTACATTATCATTGGTCAGTCATTCTACTGCGTGACAATTGTTTCTCTTTTTACAGATTGCTTAATTTCAACTTTGCTAATTGCTTCACATCCTCCTTGAGTATGAACATATGTATGCTGCATCCTACCTCCTGCCACTAATAGGAATCTATTTCTTAGTTCCGAAAAGCTACAGGAAGAAACTTCGAAGGCTATGACATTATCTCTGAATAACAGGAATTGCACCATTGTCCTACAGTTGCAGGTCCTAATTCTGCCACATTAGAAAATTGTGTTTGTGCCTTCCTAATCAGAAATGTGTTGAACTCTTTAATTCCCGCAACAATAGCCAACATACAGTGTAAAACTGAAATATGTACTTTTTAAAGCTGGTTTTATAACCAAAATTTACATGTAATTATTAATTTGGGTATGAGAATTAACGCACAGAGTAAAAGTGATAAATGTAGTTGTTATAAATCGGGTATGGTAAGGAGCACACAAGGTGAAATCTTTATATTGCATTGTTAAATAGGATATGGTAACCAATACAAGGGTAAACCTGTTACATTTAATTGTTAAATGTGTGTATGAATGTATGTGTACAGAAGGTAAAACTTATATTTAATTTTTGAAATTTGGTATGATAACCAATACACAACTGTAACATTTATTTGATAAATTGGGAATGAAAAGCAATACACATGTTAAAACTGATACACATCAATGTTAAATTGTCGATGAAAACGAACATGCTTGTTATACTGTTACATTGAATTGTTAGTTGGGTATGATAATTAATACAGTCTGTAAGAATAAAAGTGTTTATTAATGATAAAACTGATTCTGTTTTATATGAATATATATATATCGATAACAATTAGATGACACGAAGAGACCAAAGGGATACCTTTCCCAATTGGCTAGACTTCCCATTTTTTTTGCATTGATATCCATTCTAACGCTGAAATGAGGTATAACGCCCAGGTATCGCACATTAAGGCACATAACGGAATCTAACGCCCATGTATCTTTCGCTTATCACCGAGCGTTATTATCGGTATGTAATTAACGCCAAGAAATAATATCACCCGCCCACTTTTTTTGATGCAAGTTTCAGAATGGGCAAAACCAACACCCTTTATATCGCCGAGCATTACATTTGCCATCTAATTAACGCTAAGAATGAATAAGACCGCCCACCTACATTTTTTGTCGCAAAGGTCAGAATGGCGGAAATCAACGCTCATTATTTTGCCGAGCATTATTTTCGGCATCTCGGCCACTACAGCCGAAAATATCACTTGCTGGAAAAGCCGCTGAGAAAACGTTGCTTCACTTGAACAAAACCCAGCGGTATGGACGCTATTTTATAAATTCGAAGGCATTTCATATACTTGGCTACTCCAACTTATAGGGAGTTTTAATATACTCTGGAAGTCTATTAAGGAGTTTAACCATCTAAACAAACATCTTATGATAATGTGGACGATTTGAAGTTACATTAAATGTCTTAATAGGTAACTTTATTGCTTGTGAACAACTGGTGTAAAACTGAGAGTTTTGGAATGCGACCTGTAATTTCGCATACTGTCTTGATGAGCACGCAGATGCTGCAGGCTGGAGATGGCAGAAGGTATATTGAACAGCATCACGTGCCTAATCAATGAAGTGCCAGAATGTTGAGGAGGATAAGACCTTATACCACAGTGACTTACACGGATAAGCGGTCTTAGCTGAAATTCTCTGACAACACGTGCCTTCGGTGACTGCACTTCCACAAAGAGGTTATCAGCAAGATATGCAAACTCATCAGGAGAGATGTGCAGCGGCCAGCATCATCAGATCCGCACAGTCCGTCAAGATCAAGGTCACTGCCGCACTTGCCTCTTATGCATCGGGTTGCTTTCAGGCCTCAGCATTTGCGCTACATCTCAGCATGCAACACTTTGCTGCTTTCGACAGGTCCCTGAAGCCCTTTACACATGCATGATGGACTTTAACAGCTTCCCTATTACCAGGGAGGCACAGATGAGAGGGCTCCAGGATTCTCCAGAATTGAAAACTTCCCAAAGGTGCAGTGAGTAACAGAATGTACGCACAGAGTCAAGCGGCCACCTTTTCAGGATGCACAGCTTTTATGGCGCCGAAAGGGATTCCACTCCTTGAATATGCAATTCGATGTAGACAACAACCAAATTATAATGGCACTAAATGCAACATTTCCGGGCAGCATCCATGATGCTGACATCCTGCGTGAAAGTACTGTATCTAACGTGTTTACCAGTCAGCCACAAGGTCAATGCTGGAAGCTTGGTGATCAAATAATATGGCCTTGCCTCCTGGCTGATGACAGCCCACGCCCCCCCCCCGCCCGCTGCGTAAAACCCCGACAGAAGCCGAGAAGGGATAGAATAAGAGCCCACACAATATCATTAGAAATGCCATTGGTGTGCGGAAGCAATGCTTTAGATGTCTGGACCACTCAGGAGGCTCGCTACAAATACAACCCTAAACAGGTATCTTGATTTGTAATGGTACGCTGCATGCAGCACAACCTGGATCTCAGGTGGGGACAAGCATTTCCAGAACGGACTGCTGGTCCACATCAGGAGAGAGAGCAAGAGGATTACGAGGCGGGGGATACTGAGCTCAGGGTATACAACTAGGCTGACAATGAAACCATGCCCCCTCCACCTATGGACCGCAGTTAAGGGCCCCCGGTGGCTACATAGCTTGAAACACGTCTGTCATTTTTACAAAGCTGAACATTGCTGTCTCTGCAGCTCATACATACTGCGCATTACCTTGGTGACATTTCAAGTTTGAGTTGATTCAAGTTAAGTTTAATTATCCCCTTTTATGTTAGGGAATCGCAATTGTGTAATGGTGCAGCTACCTGCGAAAATGCACAACAATGTTATACAAACAAAAGAACATACGAAATACGAGCAGGAGTAACCAATACAGCTCCTCAAGCCTGCTCTACCATTTAATACGATCATGGGTTTTATGATCACGGACTGAGGCCCACTTCCCAGTCCGCTCCACATACCCCTTTATTCCCTTATCATTTTAGTAACTCTAGTTCTGTATTAAATTTATTCAATGTCCCAGCTTCGACCGCTCACTGATGCAGAAAATTCCACAAATTTACAAGCCTTTGGGAGAAGAAACTTCTCCTCGTTTCTATTTTAGATGGGCGGCCCCTAATTCTAAAAGTATGCCCTCTAGTTCGAGTCTCGCCAGTCAGTGGTAACATTGTGCCTGCATCCACCTTGTTGCGCCCCCTCATAACGTTATACGTTTCGATAAGAGCACATCAAATTCTTCTGAATTCCAATGAGTAGAGACCGAACCAACTGAAACTTTACTCGTTATTCAACACCCTCATCTCCGAAGTCATCCTAGTGAACCTTCTTTGAACTGTCTCCAAAGCAAGTACATCATTTCGCCAATATAGGAAACCAAAACTGCGCGCAGTATTCCTGGTGTGGTCTGAAGATACACTGTATATCGGTAGTAAGACTTCCCTGCTTTTATATTTCATACCCTTTGCAATAAAGTCCAAGATTCCATTGGCCTTGCTGAACACTTCCTGTACCTGCAGACTAATCTTTTGAGTTTCAAGTACCTCCAGTGCAACACTTCGCAATATTTCCCCATTTAATGAATAACTTGCTCTTTGATTTTCTTTCCTGCCGAATTGCATGACTTCACACTTTCTAACATTATATTCCATCTACCAAATTGGTTTTAATTCGGTGCCATCCTTTGTTTCTTTAGTTAGCCACACTGGAAAATATCTTTCTTGAGAGTTGTGAAATATCTCCTTCAATGTATACCTTTGTTCATCAACCATGCTGCACTTTAATCGATTTTTCCAGTCCACTTAAGCCAACACTGCACTCATATCTTCATAGTCTCCTTTCTTTAAGTTTAGTATGCTGATTCGAGATCCAAATTTCTCACCCTGCATCTGAATTAGAAGTTCAATCATGCTATGATCACTCCTCTCAATGGGATCCTTTACTAGCAGATAGTTTATTAATCCTGTCTCATTACACATGACCAGATGTAAGATAGCCTGTCCCCTGGTTGGTTCCATTGCATATAGCTCAAGGAACCAGTACCTTATGCGGTCGATGAACTCTTCCTTGAGGCTACACTGACCAATTTGATTTGTTCAATCAATATGGAGGTTAAAATCACCTATGATTATTGCTGTTCGCTTTTCACAAGTCCCCACTATTACCTGGTTTATGCTCCGACCAACAGAAATACTACTTTTAGGGAAGCTACAGTCTATGTCCCCTGAATGTCCCTTATCTCCATCAAAAACTGATTCAATATCCTGAGCATTTGCGCCAATATAATTTCTCACTATTGCAGTGATTCCATCCGTTATCAATACAGCTGGCCCACTTCCTGTTCCTTTTTGTCTCTCCTTCCGAATTTTCAAATACCCCATAATATTTCATTCCCAGTCCTGTTCGCCTTGCAACCACGTCTCTGAAATAGCTATCAGATCATAATCATTTCTCTCAACTTGTGCCGTCAACACAATATTTTTTGCATATGCAACGTCATTTAACCAAAGTGCCTTTCAATTTGTTCTTTTACACTTTTCCCCTCCCTCCTTCAAAATCATGTCTTTATTTTTGATTTCTCATTCTAGATCATCTGCTCTCCCTACTCAATCATTTTCAGGTTCCCCTCCTCCTGTCAAACTAGTTTAAACCCTCCCCAACGGCACCAGCTAAGCGCCAATCCCCTCACCCCGCACCGCCGCTCCCTGCCCCCCGCCAACCCTCACATGAGAAAATTGGTTCTGGCTCTGTTGCGGTACAACTCGTCAGAACCAGTCCCAAAGCTTGAGGAAACGAAACCACTCTCGCCTGCACCACCTGTTCAGCCACAAGGTCAACTGCTCTATCCTCCTGTTTCTGTATTCACTAACTCGTGGCACTGGGAGTAATCCGGAGATTATTACCTTGGAGATGCTGCTTTTTAAGCTATGCTCTAGCTCCCTAAAGTCAGCCTGCAGGAGCTCATCCCTCTTCACACCTTTGTCATTGGTACCGATGTGAACCACGATATCTGTCTGATCCCCCTCTCCCCTGAAAATATTTAATGGGAACATTTTTAAGAAACCATAATTATAACTGTAAAAAAACACACAGCCGATTCCCCAACCCACCCAACAACAAATTAATAGCATTTATAACATTCAATCAATGATAACAATTATCAACACTTCGTAAGCAGACAACACAAATAAAAAACATTGATGTCGCCCCTCCCCTTCAGCAAACCTCCCAACAAAATAGCAGCAACAACATTAAATACTCTGACAAAGACCACACCTGCGAACATGCACATCACATTCCTATGCCCCCCACCTCATCGCTTCACCTACCCACCATTAACTCTTCCACTTCCCCTGCTGACTCCAAGCCTCCTGGCCGAGGAGCTCCTCAGCCGCTATTCCATTGCGGGGACGGACGGCAGGGCCGCAATTGGAATGGATATGGGAGAGGACCATCCCAAGGTGGGAACGTGCACCGAGCCAGTCGCAAGCTCTTCCTGGTGGGTCTCATGTGACGTTGGCAATCGTCTTGCGGCACCTTGTGGTCCAGTGTCGTGCCATGAGACCACTGGGAGGCCTCTGCCACCAGTGTTCGTGGCTTTCACCTTCAGGGACTCCACCGTCCATGGCACGTAATAGCACATGCTGGCAGACATGCCGGCCATTTATTGGCCTTGCGACAAGTTGACTGGACTCAGTACCTCCACAGTGGATGAGGGAATGGCCAAAGGATCACTTGATATCGTGGAGCTTGGCGATGCAGGCTGCTCGAAATCTGCATTCTTACCCTGAGAGACGGCATCCAGCAGCTGCCCGAGCAAGAATCGGGGCTCCTCAGCACCAGATGAATGATTGTCCGCTGACTCCGGCCCCGCAACCGCAGCTTTTGGCTCGGTAGTGATGCATGGGGCCGCGCTGCTAGCTGAGCTACAAAACATCAATGAGGTTAATAGAGGAGAAGGGGTGCTCGGGTCACAAGGTTATTCCAGCGGTAAATGCATATGCAGGACCAAAGCACCACCCCGTTATCAAAATCTTCACAGACATCACAGTTCATGACAGTGACGAAATTTTGTAAAATATTCTGTAGGTATGTATTAAGCGAAAGATTAGTGAAAGTAAATGTGGTTCCCATACAGGCTGAAACAGGAATAATTACATTGTGGAATAAGGAAATGATATCGAAATTAAACAAGATGTGTATGCCTGCCTTCACGGAAGACGAAAAAAAATCTCCCAGTAAAAGTGGAGAACCAAGGGTCTAGCAAGAATGAGCAACTAAAATAAATAATAATTAGTAAAATAAATAGTACTGGAGATATTAATGGGACTGAAAGCTGAGGCATTCCCTGGACCAGATGGCCTACATGCAATGGTTTTGATAGAGGTGGCTATGGAGATACTGGTTGCATTGGTTTCCATCTTGCAAACTTCAATATGTTGTAAAATGGTTCCTGCAGATTACAAGGTAGTAAAAGTAATCTTGCTGTTTACGAAATGAGGGAGAGAGAAAACGGAGAATTACAGGTCAGTTAGCTTGACATCAGTCATACTGAAAATGATTGATTCTATTATTAAGAAATGGTAAAAGGGCACTTAGAAAACAATAATAGGATTGGGCAGAATCAACACGGATTTATGAAAAGAAAATCAGATATGTCAAATCTGTTAGAGTATTTTGAGGTTGTAACGATCAGAATTGATAAGAATGGAACCAGTGGATTTGGATTTTCAGCAATATTTCGATAAGGTGCCACAAGATGTTATGAAACAAAATAATTGTTCATGGGATAGTTGGTAATATATGTGACATCCATTTATGCCGGTGTCTACAGCTTCAATTGCTCCAGCGCGTTGTTTTGGAGCTGCAGCAGCGGGTGGAGTCAGTCAGGTACATCCGCAAGGCAGAGAACTGCCAGGAAAGCACGAGTTGGTTACTCCGTAGGGGACGTGGGTGACCACCAGACATAACAAGTTTGCCAGGTATGTAGCGCAGGAGGTCCCCCGTGAATCCATCTCGTTTTCAATCCAATATTCAATTGTGAGTATCGGTAAGGACGATGGTGCTTCTGGAATGCAACCAGAGCCAAATCCAAGGCACCAAGGCTGGCCCAGCAGGACAGCGGGGAGGGCCGAAGAACAAAAGAGCCCTAGTGATAGGGGATTCTATAGTTAGAGGAACAGACAGGCGATTCTGCCGACGTAGACATGACTCACGAATGTTTGTGTTCCTCCCTCGTGCCAGGGTCAATGATGTCACAGAGCGGATGCAGGTCACCCCGCGGGAGGGATGTGGGGCGGGGGAGCGGTAAGCACCTAGCGGTCATGGTTAATAGAGGATGAGTGATGAGGTCCTACAGGGAGAATTTCTGGTGCAAGGAAAATAATTAAAGTGCAGAATATCAAAGATTGTAATATCTGGGTTAATACCGGAGCCACGTGCCATAGAGTATAAGAATGAAGGAGAGAGACCATGAGCACGTGGATGGAAAATTAGTGTAGGAGGGAGGGCTTTAAATTCTTGACGTATTGGGACCGCTTGTGGGGGAGATGGCACATGATCAAATCACAAATGTTGCAACTCAACACTGCCGGGACCAATATCCTCATGGGGAGTTTTGCTCGTGCTGTTGGGGAGAGTTTTAACTAGCTTGGCAGGGGAACGGGAAAGTGAGAACGAATATAAAAGGGAGGTAAGTAAAGCAGAAGTTGGATAGCAAGAATGTAGAATGCGAATCTGTAAGGCAGAGGAAGCAGGGCTTAGTATGTAGCAAGCAAGGAAGTCTTCCTGTGTTGAATGGTACATATTTTAATGCAAGGAGTTATACGAATAATGCGGTTGAGCTAAGAGCACAGGTAGACACTTGGGAGTATGACATTATAGGCATTCCATAAACTTGGCTGAAAGAAGGGCAGGTTTGGCAGATCAATATCTCTGGCGATAGGATTATTAGACAAGATCGAGAGGGGGTTAAAAGGAGGCGGTGTTGCTTTACATATTAAATAAGCTCTTTCAGCGGTGAAGAGGGATGATATGTTAGACGAAACATCAACCGAGGCTATATGGGTCCAATTTATAGAAAATTGAGTTTATTATCGACCACCAGAGAGTGGGAGGGAGATAGACGGAGCAATTATGTAGATATATTTGCTGTGGAGTCTAAAACTCATTGGGTAATAATGGTAGTGCATTTTAACTATCCGAATATTGTGACACATTTAGTGTTATGGGTATCGAGGATGCTGTTTTATTGAAATTCATTCAGGAGAACTATTTTAGTCAGTATGCAGCAAGCCCAACATGAGAGCGGGTGTTCCTGGATTTAGTTTTGGGGAAAGAAGCTGGGCAGTTTGAAGGGATATTAGTGCGAGATTATGTGGGTGACTGTGACCATAATTCAATGAGATCCCAGACTGATTCCCGGGATGGCGGGACTGACCTATCAAGAAAGATTGGATCAATTGGGATTGTATTCACTGGAGTTCAGAAGAATGAGAGGGGACCTCATAGAAACGTTTAAAATTCTGACGGGTTTAGACAGGTTAGATGCAGAAAGAATGTTCCCAATGTTGGGGAAGTCCAGAACCAGGGGTCACAGTCTGAGGATAAGGGGTAAGCCATTTAGGACCGAGATGAGGAGAAACTTCTTCACCCAGAGAGTGGTGAACCTGTGGAATTCTCTACCACAGAAAGTAGTTGAGGCCAATTCACTAAATATATTCAAAAGGGAGTTAGATGAAGTCCTTACTACTCGGGGGATCAAGGGTTATGGCGAGAAAGCAGGAAGGGGGTACTGAAGTTTCATGTTCAGCCATGAACTCATTGAATGGCGGTGCAGGCTAGAAGGGCTGAATGGCCTGCTCCTGCACGTATTTTCTATGTCTATGTTTCTATGTTGTGGATAAGGAGAAGAATAGGCCTGTAATAAAATTTCTGAATTGGGGAAAAGTTAATTTTGCTAAGTTAAGGAGTGATTTGGCCATAGTTGACTGTAAACAGCTAATTGTGGGTAAATCGGAGTCGGAACAATGTGAGGCATTAACGAAAGAGTTCTGGAAGTTAGAAGCCAAACATGTGCCCTTAAATTAAAAAGGCTGGGAAAATAATTATAGAGCCCCCTGGATGTTTAGAGACTTAAGGCGAGGATTACGCTAAATAAAAGGACGCTTATGTGACATATCAACAGCTTAATACTTTAAAATTTTTAGAGAAATATAGAAAGTTAAGAGGCAAAATTTAAAATGATATTAGGAAAGCTAAGAGTGAGCACGAAAAATTCTTGGCCATTAAACGTAAGGAACACCCAACATGTTCTATAATTATATTATGAAGAAGAGGGTAAATAAGGAAAACATAGGGCCCATTAGAGATCATGAGGGTAGTTTTGTGCGCAGGCGGAAGATGTTGGCAGCAGTCGTAACGAATACCTTGCGTCTGTTTTCACAAAGGGAAGAGTTAATGCAGATAGTGCTATCGAGGAGGAGAGTGATATTCTGGATGAAATACATATGGTGAGAGAGGAAGTGTTAAGGGGTTTAGCAGCTTCGAAAGTAGAAAGATCCCAGGCCTGGATGAAATGCATCACAGGTTGTTGAGCCAAGTAAAATGTCCATGATTTTCTAGTCATCTTTGGATATGGGCATGGTGCCAGAGGATTGGAGGACTGCTAACGTAGTACACTTGTTTAAGAAGGAAAAAAGGGATATGCAGAGCAATTACAGGCCTGTCAGCCTAAACTCAGTTGTGGAAAGAGTATTGGAAAAAATCGTGATAAACAGGATAAATCTGCATTTAGATAGGCAAGGATTAATAAGGGACAGTCAGCAAGGATTGTTAAGTGAAGATCGTGCTTGGCTAACCTAATTGAATTGTTTGAGGATGTAATCAAGAGGATCGATGAGTGTAGTGCATACGATGTAGGGTATATGGACATTAGCTAAGTTTTAGATAAGGACCCGCATGGTAAACAGGCCATGGGTTAAAGCCCATGGGGTCCAGGGTAAAGTGACAAGTTGAATCCAAAATTGGCTTGGAGGTAGGAAGCAAAGCGTAATCGTTGATGAATGTTTTAGGGAGTGGAAGGATGTTTCCAGTGGGGTCCCACAGGGCATAGTACTGGGCCCCTTGCTTTCTGGGGTATATAGCAATGATTTATATTTGATTAAACGGAGTATGATTAAGAAGCTTGCAGACGATTCTAAAATTGGCTGTGTAGTTGATAATGAAGAGGAAAGTCATGGGCTGCAGTAGGATATGAATCTACTGGTCAGCTGGGCAGAGCAGTGACAAATGGAATTTATTTCAGAGAACGGTGAGGTGATGCAATTTGGCATTTTTATCCCACCCTTTTTCATGAAGGGCACATAATTGACCAGAGCCTTTCGGATCTCTCCTTCAATGCCTCCTACTGTTCAGACATTGAGTTACCCAGAAATAGCCTTTCCAGTACTCTGTGGCCAAATCACCCTTTAACTTAGCAAAAATATATTTTCCCCAATTTGGGACATTGATTCAGGACTATCCTTGACCTTATCCATAACAAACTTAAATCTATCTGAATTATGGTCACTGGCACCCAAGCGCTCTCCCACGAATACCTCTTCAACCTGCCCAGATTCATTTACCAAAAGAAAATCCAAAACCGCTACCTTTCGTGCTGTGCTTGTTACATACTGATTAAAATATTCTCTTGAATGCATTTTAAGAATTTCACAACCTCAATATCTTTTACACAATATTTGTCCAAATCAATATTTGGAAAGTAAAATACCCTACAATTATTACCCTATGGTTTTTGCACTTCATAGCAATTTGCCTCTTTTACTTGCTCCTCCATCCCACTCCCACTGTGTGGGGGCCTTTAATAAAAGCCCAATAGTCTGATCGTCCTTTTGAATTTTTCAATTCGACTCATATGGGCTCATTTGATGGTCCCTCTAACATATCATCGCTCCTCACAGCTGCAATAGTTTATATAATCAGTACCGCATTGCCACCTCCTCCTCTTTTTTGTATCTTTTCATTTCAGTTTTATTTAATTGAATATGCTGCCATGGTGGGATTTGAACTCATGGCTCTGGAACATTATTCTGTGGCTCTGGGTTGCTAAGCCAGTAACATAACCACTCTGGTGCATTGGGGAAATATGCTACATTACTGTAGTCCAAAGAGTGTTGGATTGACATGGGTTAAGTGAAGCTGTTTGTTCAGTGACTGTAATTAATGTTAATCTGCACGAGTTAAGTGAAGCTGTTTGTTCAGTGACTGCAATTAATGTTATTCTCCACGGACTCTTGTGTATCTATCCGTGGTTTCCCTCTTCAATTAATAAGTAATTCCTTTCAAAGCGTTATCGCATAGTATCATTTGGAGTTTCAACAACGGCATTAATAGGGATCAGAACACTGCTCCACAGAGTGGCAGTCAGAATCTGCATTCAGCTAAATTGGAATATCACAACAATGGATTGGAATCTGACAACATTAAATTGGAATGTTACAGCAATGGACAGGAATTTCATCTGGGAGTTTGACATGCTTTATGGATATTATTATAGAATGCCATTAAAAATACGGATAGGATTGGCACTTCGCGCAATTAAATACATTTACTATCCACTGCTTTCTGTTGTTGGTTTTCTGGGTAAGTCTCTCTCTCCAGCTATTAACTTGGCAAACCATGGCTAACTGTATATCTGTTTTTGTGATTTACTCTCTGATCTAGTTTGAATTTGGTGTCCGTGGTAAGTTTCTAAATCCAGCAATGAGATGTGTAAGTCACGTTTCACTCTATTGCTGTGCTTCCCAGTTATGTCTTTGATCCTTATCACAAACTAATGTTTCTGTCTATCACTCTATTCCCGCTCAGTGGCCAATATCTGAGGCTGAATTTAACAGCTCGCAACCGCTGCCTTTTCTTTGGGCCGGAGCTGAGTTCCGACCTCACATTCTCTGAATTACCAATCCTGCCAACGACCTCCTGCATAATTTCGCATGCTCTCTGCACTATATCAGGCCTTGTGCTGCATAAACACTCATCCATTTCTTTGTTACATCTAGACTCATCTATTCGAGAAGTCTTACAAAACTCTGCTGTACATATCATAACTCGCACCAAGTACATTTCTACAATCACTGCCATGATCACTGATCAACATTTGCTCCTGATCCTGCAATCTCTCGGTTTTAATATTTCCACATTTAAGATTTAACTTCAGTCTTAGGAGTTTTTGAGGGGATTTGAGGAGAAATGTTTATTCATGCAGAGTGTGATAGTGGTCTGGAACTCATTGCCTGAAAGAGTGGTAGATGCAGATAATCTCAACACATTTAAAAATAATTGGATGTGCAATTTAAGTGATGTAACCTAAAAGGCAATGCACCAAGAGCTGGAAAGTCGGATTAGATAGGGTACCTCTTTGTCAGCCATCCCGGACACGGTGGGCCGAATGGCATCCATCATCACAGTAAATTTCAATGATTCTAACATCAAATACCACCATGGCCTAACCCCTCCAGTTAGTCGCATTGCACACAGCTGTGGAATTACCTGGTAATCTCGATCCAGCGATTAATTCTGTAGATATTGCTTAAAGTTGTTTCTCTCCTCGCGCTTCGCTATCCTATCCACACTGCCGTTGGCCATTAATTCTGTATGTGAAACGTTTTATCAAGCTTCTAATTTTCTATATTCAACTCAGGCAAATAAATTGGTCGAGAAATTTTATTAAACGAATTTCAATCTTCTCTCCCTCTCTCCTGAAAGTTTTTAACAGGTGAAATGAATGTTGTATTGGTTTACTAGACATTTCACTCGATGGCTAAAGATCATCGACCTGAAACGTAACTGTGTTACTCTCTCCATGGGTGCTGCCTAACCTGCTGGGTATTTCCATCATTTTCTTTATCGATTTCACATTTCCCACATCTAGAATATTTTGCTGCTGTTTTCACCGAATGCTCCGTCTGGTTACTGACACACACACAGTCACCTATTTGAAGCTATTGTTCCTGACATGCATTGTCACCTAATGTCCACTATGGTTATTGACACACAGTGTCACCTATATTCGGAATGGTTAATGACACACAGTAAGCTAATGCTCAGTATGGTTACTAACACCCACTGTCACCGAATGCGCTGTATGGTTAATGACACACAGTTACCTAATGTCCAGTTTGGTTATTAACACATTGTCACCTAATGCTCATTATTGTTGCTGAAACACAGTCACCTAATGCACGGTATGGTTACTGGCCCATATACAGTCACCTAATGCTCGGTATGGTTACTGGCACACACACACAGTCACCTAATGGACGGTATGGTTACTGACACTTCGCACCTAATGCTCGGTGTGTTTACGGACACACACAATGGCACCTAATGCTCGGTGTGGTTACTGAAATAAAGTCACTGGAACAAATCCTGGCAGATCATCATTTATGTCTGAAAAGTCCAGTAATCTTTCATTCAAGTCAGTATCTACTTTGCAAACCTGTTCTGTATTCGTGGCACTGCTTCTGATGGTCAGAATAGGATTACAATGAATATTTACATTCTCACAAAATGTTCTTTCAGACAGATCTTCTGGCCTTATTCCAAATCTTTGTCATGAATTTACACGCGGATGCCATGTTTGTCTGGCACAGTTCTCTATCGCCTCCTGCTGTATTTCAGGGTAAATAATCCCAGCTAATTTAACCGAAGTATTGAGAATACGAAAGTCTATTCATATTTTCTCGTCTAATTTTCTGTGCACAATTGAAATCCAACAAGTGAGAAAGTGCATTGACAAATCTCTTCCAATTTTGTTGATATACTTTAATAAATCGTTCGCTGACTCTTTGCCTGAGGGATGACTCGCCTGGTCTCGATATTAATACATGCATTTTGTCGGGCATAATTTGGTCAAAGATAACTAATTGTTTTATTTCAGTGCTTATTTTTTGCAATTTTATTTGGAATATCTTCCATTCAAAAAGTGACAATTGGAGTATTTAACAAAAATGCATAAAACTCAATCTTTAATACACTTCTCTCAGACCTTTTATATTTGTAATTACAGTGCATATGTATTCACTATCTTAGCATTGTCATATTATATCCGTATATTTTAAATACAATTGCCAGTAATCATTGCATGTAGAGGAAAAAGGTTTTGCATTTTCGTGTTGCATTCAATACTCTTCTAAATATAATGGATACTCTAACCAAGCAGGAATCCAGCGCGATTTCCAACTCCCTAATCCAGGGGCACAGAAGCGATTTACACTGCTCCAAATACTGACTGACGCCGGGACACGAAGTTTTCCTGAGAGGTCCTCGTCCTTTTTGTCCTGTTACATGGTGCGGTTCTTTTGTCTGCAGGGATAAAGGTAGTTCCTTCATTTGACCTCCCATTGATCAAACATCTGTTATTTTCCAGTTCTATTTATTTCCATTTAATTTATTGATTGCACGATGAATTATTGGTAATTCTTAAATTAAACCCTTTATTAAGCCACCCGGGTAAAATAATTAGATTAATTAATCGAATATTATAGAAACATAGAAATATAGAAAACCAAAGCCATTTCGTCCCATCGTGTACACGCCAGCCGAAAAAGAGCCACACTGCTCTCGATCCGCAGACCTGAATGTTACATATAAACATTTGAACAATTAACCATGGCGGAAAGGTAAAGAGCAGCCAGGCAAACCAGTCTGCCGGATAGATCTGCGACACACATTCCATCGAACTATTGTTCCCTCCAACCGAGCACTAACCATGTGATCTCTTGGGAGGCGCAAAAAATAAAAATAAAAACCCAGGCGAATTGAGGAAAAACTATCTGGGAAAATTCGTCTCCGACCCATCCAGGCAATCGAATCTCGTCCAGGAGATCACCATTGCCATATTCGATTCACTGCAGTACCTACCATCGTCTCTTCGTCAGCCAACAACAGGTTATACATTCTATTCCTACTTAAGAGCACTAGGTCCGTAATCCTGCATGTTACGCCACTTTAAGTTCCAACCACGCACATTTTAAATGTTGTGATGGTTTTTGCTTCCACCACATTTTCCAGTCAGTTCGGTCCAGTAACGCAGGACCCTCTGCGTGATGAAACCCCATTTCAAATCCCCTCTGAACGCTCCAACAACCATCTGAAACTGCTCGTAATTCACCCCTCCACAAATGGAAATTGGCCGTTGCTATCCACATTATCCAGACCCCTCAAAATGTTGCAGACCGCAGTGAGGTCCCCTCGCAACCTCCTCTTTTCCAATGAGAACAGACCCAGGCTATCCAATCTTTTCTCACAGCTACGATTCTCAATTCAAGGCAGCATCTGCGCACTCTCTATTGCAAACACATCCTTCCGATAACACGGCACCCAGAACTGCAGGCAGTATTCTAGCTGTGGCCTAACCAGAGCATTATACAATGTAAGCATAACCTCCCTGCTGTTGTATTCGATGCCTCGCAACTCCTGTTCCACCTTGCCTGCTATTTTCAGGGAGCTGTGCACAAACACTCCAAGGTCCCGCTGTTCATCAACACTGTTAAGTCCTCCCAAAATGCATTAGCTTAAACTTCTCCGAGAGAAATTCCATTTGCCACTGCACTGCCCACCACACCAGTATATTGATATTCTTTTGCAGTCCATGACTTTTCTCTTCATTCACAACCACACAGACAATTTTAGTTTCATGTGCAAACTTATTAATCATGCTCCCTATATTCAAATGTAGATCATTGATATCGACCACAAAAGCAAGGGTTCCAGCACTGAGCCCTGTGTGACCCCAGTGGAAACATCCTTCATGTCACAAAAAGATCCATCAACCATTACATTTTGCTTCCTACCTCGAATCCAAATTTTGATTCAAGTAGTCACTTTGCCCTGGATACACGGAATCTATGGCCTTTAACATTCGTGACCTGTCTAACATGTGGGACGTTATCAAAAGCGTTGCTAAAGTCCTCTACACAGCATCGTATGCACGACCCTCATCGAACCTCGAGGTTACCTCCTTAAAAATTCAATCATGTTAGTCAAGCATGACCAAACTATAACAAATCCGTGCTGACTGCCCCTAATTAATCCTTGCCTTTCCAAACGTAGATATATCCAATAATTATCCCATCACTGAGATTAGGCTGACAGGCCTGTAATTACTTAGCCGAGCTCTTTCTCCCTTCTTAAACAACGGCAGCACATTAGGAGTCCTCCAATCCTCCGGCACTATACACAAATCCAAAGAGGACTGGAAAATAATGGACAAGGCCTCTGTTATTTCCTCTTTTAATTCGCTCAATAGACTGGGATGCAATTCCTCCGAGCCTGGGGAATTATCTACTATCAAAGGTGCTAAACCCCTTAATACCTCCTCTATCATTATGTTTTCTTCATCCAGAATTTCACACTCCTCATTCATCGCAGTATCTGCACTTTCATGTTCCTTTCTAAAAATAGACGCAACGAATTGATAAAGAGCCATACCAACATTTTCGGCCTCCACACATAGATTACACTCATGGTCTGTATTATGCACTACTCTTTCTTCAGTTATCCTCTTGTTCTCAATATATTTATAGAACGTCTTTGCGGTTTCCTTAATTTTATTGCCAAAAAATGATCATTTGAATAATGATTTGCAGTTTTCACCCCAAATTCCATTAAACTGTTGCTCTTGCTCGAAGCCTGATGTATACTTTCTCTGTTTATTTCCCTTCCTCACAGTGAATGTAGTAACGATTGTGATCCTGTCTCGGGGAAATTGTGGTCTCTCTAAATGTTTCCACTTGCTACCTGATGGCCATCGCAGCGGCAGATCTACTGGTCACTATCCTCGACATGATATTGAGGCACATTCCGATTGTTTATCAGCGATATTTCTATTGCCTGATGTCCCTCCCCGTGTGTAATATCCACGGCATCCTGCTTTATGCAGCCACAAACTGTTCTGTCTGGTTCACTGTCACTTTCAGCTTTGACCGATTTGTGCCGATTAATTACCCAAAGCTGAAGACTAAATATTGCAGCGGGAAAACGGCGGCTACCATTCTGGGAACAGTGACTGTGATGAGCTGCTTAATCGACATTTTCTGGTATTTTATGCTGTCAGATGCATATCAGCTATTTAATAACCCTTAGTTTTGTAGTATACAAAACAGATTAATAAATTCAACGATCTGGGGAACAATTGAGTTCCTGCATTACATCCTCACCACGTGTGTACCATTTGTGATCATCGTGCTGCTCAATGCTCTCACCGGCAGACATATTTTAGTGACCAGCAGAGCCCGCAGGAGACGCTGGGATCCCAGCAATGGGTAGAGTCCCACAGACCCAGAAATGGAGAGCCGCAAGAAATCCATCATTTTACGGCTTCTTATCTCGGGGAATTTAATCCTGTTATGGTCGGGATATATGGTACATTCGCTGTGAGGCTCATTGCGATGCTTCGATGCTTGGCTGATATATCTACCATTTTATGTGAGGGAATTTGGATTCATGCTGCAGCTACTGAGCTGCTGCACAAACACGGTAATTTATTGCGTTGCACAGACTAAGTTCAGAGAGCCGTTGAAGAATGTGGGGAAATATCCCTTAACTTTGATTGTGAAATTCATTAAACGATGAGAAGCAGCGGAGACTTTGATGCCTCCAATTCCCTGCGTCCTGATATTGTGTTCGAGTCGCTCTCACTGCGTGGAACTGCGAGGGTCCTATGATCGGGATCAACATTAACATGCTCACTCACACACAGTCTACATTGCGTCTGCGTGAGGGTTCATGGAACTGGGCGAATATTAACAGAGTCATTCACAATCTGTCTGCCGTCGGCTTCTGGTGATGGGCCAGTGATCCGCGTGAAGGATCACATGCTCACACACTCACACACTATCGAAACTGGGCTCTCTGTGCGGGGTTCAACTCTCCCTCTGGAAAGCCCTCTCTGCCCTATACCAACATGGACGGCCGTAACGTGCTTCATGAGTAAGTGCAACTCCTGTCCGCAAGAATACAGGCATCGTCTGCATTATACACTTAAAAGCCCTTTGCAATAGGGTATAGGCATTTGTATTTCATCATGTCCATGTATTAAACATTATAACACTTTATAATGCTTTACAATCATTCGAAAATCATAGAATCAGATTTATAAAATTGGTACAGCATGGACGAGGCCCGTTCGGCCCATCAAGCCCGTGCCGAATCAAAGACTGTCCCACACCACCTCACCCTTTCTCAGTACCCTACAATGTCTTTCTTTCATCTAGAAATGTGCGGGTTAAACATGGACAGTCAACATTGAATTGTTAAGGGTAGGTCGAGTCTGACTGATATTTTGAATTTGTTGATGATGTAACATGAACACTCGATGAGGGCTGAGCATTTTCTGTAGAGTATATGGATTTTAGCAAGGGTTCAGATAAGGTGTCACATAGCAGATTGTTCACGAAAGTAAAAGCCCATGCAGGGCAAAGTGGGAAGTTGGATCCAAAATATGCTCAGTGGCAGGAAGCAAATGGTAATGGTTGATGGGTGTTTTTTGACTGAAAGCCTGTTTCCAGCATGGCTCCGCATTGCTCTGCACTCGGTCCCTTGCTTTTTGTCTTAACGATTTTGAGTTGAATGTCGGAGATATTAATAAGAAGTTTGCACATTTTTCTATAATCGGCTGTGTGGTTGATAATAAAGAAGGAAGCTGTGGATTGCAGGAAGATATCAACGAACTGGTCAGGTGGGAAGAACAGATGCCAATTGAACAGAATCCTGAGAATTGTGAGGTAATGCATTTGAGGAGGGCTAACAAGGCAAGTGAATACGTGTTAAATGGTAAGCTGCTGAAAATTGTCGAGTAACAAAGAGTGCTTGTCCAGAGGTCCCGGAAGTTCGTATGTCAGTAAGATGCGACGGTAAAAAGTCATTTGATATACTTTCCTTTGTTAGCCACGGCATAGACTATAAGAGCAGCGAGGTTATGGTTGAACTGTATAAAACACTACTTGGGCCTCAACTAGAGGATTGCGTGAAGGTCTTGTCTCCGTATTAAAGGAAAGATGAGATTGCACGAGAGAGGGTACAGAGGAACATATGCAAGAGAGATGGTTGGATTGGACAATTTTGGCCATGAGGGAAGTTTGAATCGATTGCGTTTGGTTACATTAGTACAGAGGAGGCTGAGGAGCGTCGTTATTGAGGCGTATCAAATTATGGCCCCAAAAGTTTGTCACCATCCTCTGCCTGCTCCACGAAGGCATGGAAGCCTTGATTCTGACAAATGGACCCATCACAGACGCAACCCACGGCCGGCGCGGGGGTCAAGCAGTGCTGCGTCATCGTGCCAACACTTTTCTCGATCTTGCTCGCTGCAATGATCCACCTCACACTCAACAAGCTCACCACATGAGTGGAAATTAAGTTCAGAACCAGTAGCAACCTGTTCAACGTTCGACATCTACAGGCCAGAAGCAAGACCATCCCAACCTCTGTCGACGAACTACAATATGTGAATGACACTTGTGTCTGTGCACATTCAGAGAGGGAAGGGGCAACAACCAAGGGGCATCGATAGGGACTGGGGAGGGAGATTTAGATGAGATTTGAGAGAAAATGTTTCCACTCAGAGGATGATGGTGGTCTGGGACTAACTGCCTGAAAGGCTGATAGAGGCAGAATCACTCATCACATTAAACAAGTTATTGGATGTGCTCTTGGAGTGCTGTATGGTACAGGGCTATGCACCATGAGCTTTAATGTGGTATTAATCTGGATAGCTTTTTGTCGACACTGCGGACACAATGGGCCAAAACTCCTCCTTCCGTGCTGCAGATTTCTGTTTTTCTATGATTATCCAACTCACTTTTGATTCTGCCTCCATCATCCTTCCTGACAGTGCATTACAGATCCTAACCACCCGCCGCATAAAACTTGGTTCTTTTGCCAATAACGTTAAAACTGTGCTCTCTGCTTCTAGACCATTCCGCCATTTTACTCTATCTACTCTGTCTGAATCCCTCGTAAATTTGCAGATTTCTATCAAATCTGCTCTCACTCTTCGCTGATCCAAGACGAGCAAAGCCAGAGTCTCCAGACTATCAAACTAACTGAAGTCCCTTATTCCTGGAATCATTCTCGCAAAATCTTCACTGCACCCTTTCTATGGTCTGCACATCTTTCATAAAGTGCAATGTCCAGAAATGTACACAGTACTCCAGTTGGGGCAGAACCAGTGTTTTGTACAGGTTCATAATAATTTCAAATTTTTGTATCATATACCTCTATTTCTGACGTCCACGGTCCCATAAACATTTTTATCCGCTTTTCCAACCTGCCTTTTGAACTCACATCCAGGTCAATAATATATATCAAGAAAAGCAGCAGTCCTAGTACCGACCCCGGCGGAACACCACTGTACAGCTTGCTCCAAACGGAAAAACAACCGTTCACCAGGACGCTCTGTTTCCTGTTATTTAGTCAATTTATTATCCAGGATGCAACTGTCCCTTTTAC
This sequence comes from Pristiophorus japonicus, assembly GCF_044704955.1. Taxonomy (NCBI): domain Eukaryota; kingdom Metazoa; phylum Chordata; class Chondrichthyes; family Pristiophoridae; genus Pristiophorus; species Pristiophorus japonicus. The sequence goes on from NW_027252779.1 coordinate 5,032,981, forward strand.
TCCATGGATTTCAAACTTGCTGGCAAGTCTATTATGTTGCACTTTGTCAAAATATATTTTCGAAATCAATGTAATAATCGAAACATTTCTTCTGATCACATTTCAGAAATTCTGCTGCTTCTCTGCCTTTTACACTATTAAAATTCCAGTCGAGATTAGTACAGTTGAAGTCAACCGTTTTTACTTCCCTATAGTTCTTGCTGCTCTCTGTATGGCTCTGTTAAATTGCTCCTCCTTATCTTTACCACACTTTGGTGGTCTATATAATACGCCTTAAAGTTTAATGGCAACTCTATTATTTCTCAACTCTAGTCTTTGACAACTCCAGGGTATCTTCCCTCTCCAGTACTGTAACATTCTCCTTAATGAATAGTGTCACATCATATCCTATTTTTATTTCCCTATCTTTCCGGGACATTAACCAGGGATATGTAATATCCAATCCTGTCCTTTGCTCCAGGTCTCAGTTATTGCCACAATATCATATTCTCATGTCTCTATTTGTGCCTGCAGCTCAATTACCTTGTTTGCTACACTTCGTGCTTTCACATGCATACACTGTAACCAGCTCTTAGACCATGCTTGTATTCTCTCTTAGACTAACCCAAACTAATACCGTGCTATTTTAGTGCTCTCTGCCACTCCCATTACTGTGAGAACTTTCACCAACCTTTCTAATATTACATCCTGCAGCCCACCCCACTTCCAGATTAGTTAAATCCCTCCCCAACAGCACCAGCAAACCTCCCTGCGAGGATACTGGTCCCGGCACTGAGGAAGTGCAAACTGTCCTGCTTGTACAGGTCCCCCCTCCCCAGAATATATCCCAATGCCTCATGAATATAAAGCCCTCCCCCCTGCGCCATCCTTCCTGGCACGCATCATCTGCTTATCCTCCTATTTCTGTACTCACTCGAGCCAGACTCGGGAAGTTAACCAGAGATTGCTATCTTTGAGTTCGTGCTCTTTAATCTCTCTCTGATCTCCCTAAAATCTACCTATGTCTTTGCTACTTATATGAACTAGGAGCTCTGATTTTACACCATCTTCTCTCAGAATGTCCTGCAGCTGCTCTATACCATCCTTAATCCTGACAGCTATAAGGCAAAATACCATCGTGGAATCACGTCTGTGCTCGCATAAACGCCTGTCTTCTGCCCTGATTATAGAATCCCCTGCCATTTTTGCTTCTTCCTTCCCGCTATGCAGCTGAGCCACCTGCGGTGTCGTGCACATGAATCTTGTTGCACTGCGCAGATACACTATATCCCTCACCAGCACTCAGATTAGAATACTGGTTGGAGAGCGAGATGCACTCAATGGATTCTTACAATACCTGCCTCGTCATCTTTGTCTCTCTGGCGGCCATCCATTCCCTCTCTCTCTGAACACTCTTCAGCTGCGGGGTGATCACCTCTATAAACATTTTAACCACGTAGGTCTCAGCCTCAAAAATGCACAACAGTGGCGCCAGCTGCTTCTCAATCTCCGAAGCTCAGAGCTCGAAGTCCTCCAGCTGACGACAATTCCTGCACATGTGTGTGCCCCGGACATGGGAAGCGCCAGTACTTTCCACTGGACTCTGCTGTCCTGCCCTGTCTCTATTTAATAGTGTAAAAATTAACTTAGAATAATGAATTTAAAGCTTTTAAAAAAACACTCACCAGCTATTCTCCAATCAGTTTCATCTCTTTTGTTGAAGTCATATTTCGTCTTTCACTCTGACTTCACTCTTTCAACTTCAGCTTGTGATGAAATGTTCGCAGCTCTACTGTCGTTCCACAACTCGCCGCATCCGACCTCGAGCCTGAAGCACACTTTAGCCCACATCCCATCTCGCCGAGCTCTCACCACCTTTTTCAAGCAAGAGCTATCTTTCACAAATTAATGCTTGCACTCTCTGACCAACTGAAAATGTTTTTAATTGTAGATTCTAGCAATTTCCCGACAACAGGTAGTAGAGTATGTAATTCCCCGGTTTCCATCTCTCACCAGTTTTAAATAGCAGATTGAGTTGTGCAAGCTACCAATCTAAAGGGATGGTCGCCAAATTACGAGAACTTTGGAAAATAAGAGAGAGAGAGAGAGAGAGTGAGACAGAGAACAAGAGAGGGAGAGAGAGAGAGAGAGAGATGGCGGAAGGGAGAGAGAGAGAAGGTGTAAAGGAGATGGAGAGAAAGAGAGCGACTTAGACAGAGAGACAGAGAGAGGCATAGATGGAGAGGATGTGTCGAATGTACTTTAATTTATATCTGACCAATGCGGTACCTGGCCTGGATGTATTTGATAGAGCAGTTTACATCAAAACATAAGAACATCACGATTAGGCACAGGAGTAGGCCATACGGTTCATCGAACCTGGTCCACCATTCAACTCCACTTTAGCACACGATAGCCTTATCCGACGATTCCCCTCGACTGCAAAAATATTTCTATCTCAGCTTTGAATATATTCAGAGACTCAACTTCCACAGCCCTCTGAGGCAGAGAATTCCAAAGATTCAAAACCCTCTGGCTGCAGAAATGCCTCCTCAACCCTGCCTGAAATGGTCGACCAATAATCCTGAGTCTTTGACTCCTCGTTACAGACACTCCGGCCAGGTAAAACAACCTTTCAGCATCTACCCAGTAAATCCCCTTCAGAATATTGAATATTTGAATGAGGCAATTTCTCACAGTTCAATTTTTTGCTGTCTCTCATCATAAGGAAGCCCTCTCATCCCAGGAATCAATCTAGTAAACCAGTGTTGTCCCGCCTCCAAGGGACGTAAGTCCTTCCTTGGATAAGTTGAGCCAAACAGATTGCCATGTTTGGTAAAATCTGGATTGTGTAGGATTCTAGAAATGCTACTTTACTCTTGGACTTCAAACCACCTGCACTAAAGGACAGCATGCCATTTGCCTTCCTTATTGCTTGCTGTACCTGCATTCTAGCTTTCTGTGTTTCTCGCACGAGGACAACCACATCTCTCTGAACAACAACATTTAACAATAATCTGAGGTCTTTTATTCCTACCAAAGCGAATTGCCCCACATTGCACTCCAGCTGCCACATTATTGCCCGTTAATTAGGCTATTCCTATCCGTTGGCAGTATTTAGAGTATCTCACCCGTGCTGTTCATTCCCTGGGACTGGTTGATTGGACTGCATGGAGCAAGATAGGAACAGGGGTGGTTAAGAAGGAACCAGTGTATGTGGTGCATTGGGATTACCCGAAGGCATTCGATAAATTGCCACATAAAAGGTTACTGCACAAGATAAAAGTTCACAGCGTTGCGAGTAATATATTACCATGGATAGAGGATTGGCTAACAAACAGAAAACAGAGAGTCAGGATAAATACGTCATTTTCGATTGGCAAACAGTGACTGTTGGGATGCCACAGGATTGGTGCTGGGTACTCAACTATTTACAATCTATTTTTATTAATTGGATGACGGGACCGAGTGAAACATAGCCAAGTTTTCTGATGAAACACAGATGTGTGGGAAAGGAAATTGTGAGGTGGAAACAACAAATATGCAAAGGGATATAGACAGGCTACGTGAGTGGCTAAAAATGTGACAGATGGAGTATAATGTAGGAAAATGTGAGGTTATTGTCGTTTGTAGAAAAAATAGAAAAGCAAATTATAATTTAAATGGAGAAACATGCAAAGTGCTGCAGTGCAGAGGGACCTGGTGTCCTTGTGCATGAAACACAAACAAATAATATGCAGGTACAGCAGGTAATCAGGAAGGCAAATTGAACCATGGCTTTTATTGCACGGTTGGTACAGTATAAAATATGCGAAGTGCTGCTACAACTGTACAGTGTACTAGTAAGGCATTATCCTAAATACTGCGCACAATTTTGGTATCCCTATTTAAGGAAGGATATACTTGCATTGCTGCTGCTCAACGAAGGTTCACTAGGTTGATTCCGGAGATGAGGGGTTTGCATTTTGAACATAGATTGAGTAAGTAGTGCCTATACATATTGGAGTTCAGAAGAATGAGAAGTGATCGTATCGAAACATATAAAATAAAGGCAGGGCTTGACAAGGTGGATGCAGAGAGGATATTTCCATTCATAAGGGAAAATAAAACTAGGGGACATAGACTCAGAATAATGCAACCCTGAGATAAAGGAGGAATTTCTTCTCTCAGAGGGTTGTATATCTATGGAATTATCTGCCCCAGAGAGCTATGGAGGCTGCGTCATTGAATATATTAAAAGTGGAGATAGAGAAATGATTGAGCGAAAAGGGAATAAAGAATTATGCGGAGCTGGCAGGGAGGTGGAGCTGAGTCCATGATCATATCAGCCATGAACCTATTTGATCGTATTTAATGACGCAGCAAGATCGAGGAGCTAAATGGCAGACTCCTAATTCTATATCTTATGTTTTTGTTTTCTTATGAGATTTAGTCTGGATCTCACTACTTGCAGTAGATGACCTGGGAATGTTTGATTCGAAAATTTTGAAGGAGCTTTACTCTATATCTAAACCCGAGCTGTACTTGCATTGCTAGTGTTTGATGGGAGAGTGCAAAGCGATCTTTACTCTCTATCTTACCTAAGCTGAAGCTGCCCATGGAGGGTTTGATGGGACAGTGTCGAGGGATCTTTGCTCTGAATGTAACCGGTGGTTTAACTGAACTTGGATAGCTTGATGCAACATCGAGGAGGTAGGTGTTCTCTCGATCTTACCAGTGCTGAATCTATCCAGGGAGTCTTTGGCGGGACAGTTTAGCTTCAGCTTTAATCTGTCTTTAACCCGAGCTGTACCTGCACTGGAAGTGTTGATTGCGAAGTGTAGAGTTAACTTAATTCTGCATCTAAGCCATACTATTCGTGTCTAGTAATGCGTGATGGCACAATTTAGAATGAGCTTCATGCTGAACATAATTAGCCCTGCGAGAGTTTGATGGGACAGTGGAGAGGGAGCTTTATCTATATAATAGCCGTACTGTACCTGCTCTGGGACTGTTGAATGGGACAGTCTCGAGGAAACTTTGTTATGAATGTAACCAATGCTTTACCTGCCATGTGATTGCTTGATGCAACATCGGAGAGGGAGTTTTACTCTGTATCCAACCCGTCCTGTAACTGCACTGGAAGAGTTTGATGAGACAGTCTAGAGGGAGCTTTCCTCTGTATCTTACCCGTACTGCACATTCCCTGCCACTGTTTGTTGGGACAGTGTAGGGGGAGCTTTACTCTGAATGTAAACCGTGCTCTGCCTGCCCTTGTATTGTTTGATGCGAGTGAGCAAAGGAACTTTATTTTGTAGATGACCCCCTGGTCTACCGGCTTTGAGAATTGTTGATGGGGACACAGTAGAGGGAGCTTTATAGTATCAAAGAATCATTGATATTAGCAGCACATCAGGACGCCATTTCGGCCCATCCTGTCTGCGCTGGGCGACCAATCTCTATCCTGTAAAATCTCACTTTCTAGCTTTTGGTCCGTAGCCATTTAGGTTATGGTTCTTTTCGGGTGCATCCAAGTATCTTCTAAATGTGGTGATCTTTCTTGCCTCTCAGGCAGTGAGTTCCTGACCTCCACCACTCACTGCGTGCAGACATTTCCCCTCATATCTCATCATATCTCCCACCAATTACTTTAAATCTATGCCCCCTGGTTGTCGACCACTCTGTCAAAGGAAACCGATCGTTCCTCTCCACTCTATCCAGGCTGCTCATAATTTTACACAGCTGAATCTGGTCTCCGCTTAGCCTCCGCTGGTACAAACAAAATAGATCCAGCATCTCCAATCTTTCCTCATAGCTAAAATTTTCGAGCCCAGGCAACATTCAAGTAAATCTCCTCTATTCCTGCGACTGCCAAACACGATTTTATACAGTTCAAGCATAACGTCCTTGCTCTTGTATTCAATACTTCGACTTATAAACCGACGTGTTCCATATGCCTTAACCGAAGATTCCACTCCACCTTTTTCGACTTTGCACTCGATCATGTTCGTCCCAATATCCGCAATTCTGCTCTGACCGTTTCTCTCTCTCTCACGCAAAGAATTACGGGTTTACGCTTGCACTCACCTTCCACCCAACCAGCCACATGAATCAACGGATCATCCTCCCCATGCCGGCCTCCTCTCGCGTGATTTAACAACGAAACTCTTCTTCTCCTCTCTTCCCATTCCAGCATTTCTGAAGAGAACGCTCCTTCCGCTACATAATGGTCCATTCAACAGTCACTCTAAGCAGCCCCTCCCTTTCCCACGGCATCTTCCCAGGCAATCGCAGAAAATGCAACACCTGCGTTTTTATCTGCTTACAACCCACTGTCCAGCGCCCCAAACACATCTCCCAGGTAAAACATTATTTTACTTGTATTTATTTCAATTTGTTATACTATATTCGCTGTTCAGCATATGGTCTCCTCTGTATTGGTGTTTGCAGGCACAGATTGGGTGTTCACTTTGTGGAGCACCATGAGTCAGGCAGCAAGCTTGACACTGAGCATCCAGTCACAAGGTATTTTAATTATCCGCCCCACACCCCCTCTGACATCGATGTTCTTGCTGAAAAGAAGCTCAACGTAAGCTTTAGGAACAACACCTCATCTTTCGATTCCGCAGTTTACATTCTTCTGTGCTCAAGATTGAATACATCAACTGAAGGTCACAAAGACTGCTCCCATTTTTTGGACACTAGCTGTTGTTAATGATTCTGCTGTTCCCATTTAGTGATCCAGTAGACCCATCTTTTGTTTCTTTCCTTATCCCAAAGTTCTTCCCTTCTGCTTTCCACAATCAACCCCTTGATTCATTTCATCTGTCCTCCCTTCCACTATGTCAGAGCTCTTCCTCTTTGATCCTTCCACAGCCCACATTCGTTTTCCTGCCTCTGTACCTGTTTAAAACCTGCTACAACTCCAACTATCTCCAGTTGTGAAGATTCGTCATCAATCTGACAGGTTAAATTTAGTTCGCTCTCCAGAAATGCTTTCTGTCCTGCTGAATTTTTCCAGCAATTTATGTTTGAATTTCGAATTTTCAGCACCGCAAATACTTACCATTGGAAATATTGACATCAGCTCGGTGGGTGTGAGGCACGGTACACAAGCGGCGAGGTCTCCGCCTGATAAACTGAAAAGCACAGAATAGTCCCCTCCCCATGCATTCATAAAAAGTTGCTTTAACCTCCTGTTGCTACTAAAGATTTCAAATTGAATCTAAATCTGCCACCCCATGTGTATGAAGATCCATTGAATCTCTTGGAAAGGTCGGAGATCGATGCTGCTTCCTGCGTGTTTCTTGAATTTGGTGTTCGGTGAAGATCATGTAAATTGTGCCCCTCAGTGGGCAGAATGAGTACTACGAATGTGCGACCTCGACAGTCACCGGGAGAATGGCATTAAGGATAATTCTTCCGATGACTTTCTCCGGGGCAGGGAAACTCCTTTGTAATTATCGCAAACGGGCTTATCGCCTTTCTTGAAGCTAGTCACGTTTACAACGTCTCCGAAATCTGCTGGCCTGCTCTCCTCATTCCAAATAAGAAAACTGAGTTAATGGATTCGCTCCAAAAGTAATTCGCTGCCATGCTTTAGTGCTTCTGCGGGGATTCTATGTGCTGCTGAGGCCTTCTTTTTCTTCAATTATCGGATGGCCTTTTCAACTTTGTGCCAGGCTGCGGTTTTTCTGAGTTGGTAACGGGTAGCATGCTGTCGCATCGAATCGAGGACACTCATGTCGAAGAAAGAGTCTCTGATAAGCAGGTCTTGAAGTACGCCTTCCAGCGAGCACTGACTGCTTCTCTGTCCTTGTAAGTACTCTTCCTTTCTGGCCTCAGTGGCGTACAAACGTCACTGCTTGGTCTTGTTTGCGCCAATGAAGCTTTGCACGTCATGTTTGTCAGCTGTTGTTGGATCTCCTGCGCTATTTCCACCCACCATCTGTTACCTAGGTGGCGAGATTTATCTTGGATCGCGGCCTTCAGACGTCGAAAGAACTGCTTTCTTGCTCTCGAGATGTGCATCTCTTTCCACTTCAACAATAACTTCCATTTGTGGCTTATTAGCTCCCGGATCTCCTGGTCATTGTCGTCGAACCAGTCTTGATGTCTCCTCATGGATTTATCAAGCATCTCGACAGCGATGCTTGCAATACAACCTTGATGCCGACCAGGCACTGTGGACACTCTGCCTCTCCGGCTGACTGGAATTCCTGACGTTGCTTGCGAGGCGCTATCTGAACAGGACTTTCTTAATAGGGTCTTTGAGTACTCCGGCGTTGGTTTTCCTGTGTCAGCATTTATGTTCCCGCTGCTGTTTTGAGTCTACATTCATTTAATAACAGGGTGGATCAGGCGATGGTCCATTTAGCAATCATCAGCTATTGTCATGGCGTGGGTGATGCGGACGTGGTTGCGATCCCAAGGCAAGACAAGACGTAGTCATCTTGTTGGAACAGTAAAACAGCCACATTGTGAATGAATTGAAACATATACCGCCCAGCTTCGGAATTAAGCAATGCCGATTGGTCGAAAGCTGATTTTTATACATATCCTGTTGCTGCATTGAGCAATGAGGGCAGTTAGCTTTCTTGTCACCAGAAAACCACCAACTGTTTTTACAATGAACATAGTCCCAGCCTGGCCGATATATGCAGCAGCGGGATTGTAAGTCATATGGAGCAGCGTCACAGACCGAGATATGACGGTCTGAAAGCCCCAAATGGTAGTTTTCTTTTCGTAGCGCTTCATGTAACTTTTAAAATTTAATATGCATACTGAACTTCATCAGAAATCCGGGGGATTGCAATTGGCTGGAAATCGAAACCATGTCTTCTCTGCTCCCGCATTTTAACAGCTGCAGCTCATTGCACTCTCCTCTAGACATATTTTGAGGGACCATCATCGACCTGAAACGCCAACTCTGTTTCTCTCTCCAGGATGCTGCCTGATCTTCTGTGTCTTTCCTGCATTTTCTTTTTATCATCATCATAGGCAGTCTCTCGTAGCGAGGATGACTTGCTCCCACGCCAAACAGCAATGAGTACACAGGTGTATCTATGAAGGACCTAATATTCGAGATCCCGACCTACGTCGTGCTTGGACTTTTTAACGTGTGGTGGCCGTTGCATACCAGCAATCACACGGACTTGACAGAGCTAGGACTTGATCCAGTGGCAACGAATACGCAAGACAAAATGGAGACCAGCTCGGCTGCACAGACCGAGCGCGCACACATATTGTTGTGTGGGCTGGCCCATGCTGCCCCTGGGCTCTCGTCTCTTCTGGGCCCGAGATTCACGTGTCTCTTGGGAACCGGTCACTTCCACCGATGGACTCTTGCCGCTCCTTCACTGTCCAGCTGTGCCTGCCCGCAGTGCAATCAGTGACCTGGCTTCATAGCCGTCGCCCTCCTGCAGCAGCACGCGCTGCTGTCTGCAGTGGAATGCCACCGCACGCTTCTCCATCCAAAGGCCTCGGCCTGCTAATAGTCTTGCAGGCCTGGACTGCAACGATTTCCAGGCCAGGTCTCCACCTGCTACTTGATTCTTCTTATAGATGCGGCTGCACTTGTCGCCTTTGGAGCTTGTGCTGCAATGGTAGACATTCTGATTCCAGATTAGACGGCAACGGATTCCAAGCACATCTAAGTCGCACGTTGTCATTGGGCCAGCTTCACGTTTAAGGAATAGCTGTTCACTGTTGGTGCAATAAATATTCTCAGAAACAAGTGATCTGTATCGATTTTCACACACAGTTTTTATTTAATTCATACTTTATAATCCAACAATTTTTAAGGGATGTGTTAAGTTTCTTTATTGCACAATAACCATGTCTCCCGCGTGACAGGTGGGAATTCTATGCCTGAACTACCAAAGCTTACGTTGTTTTGTTATTTTAATCTTCAATTCAGCGCAATTAATTTTTTCATTTTATTAATACAAAGTGAAGCATAATAAACCACAGCGAAGTAATTCAGATGCTCAAAAAGAATTTATTCAGCAACTGATCGAAACTAGCTACTTGTCCAGCACCAGGGACTGTCTCTCAGCTCTGATCACGCTCTGCAAACAGCGGCTCCTCTCTGCTCCCGCTCTGTAAACAGCCGCTTCTCTCTGCTCCCGCTCTGTAAACAGCCCCTCTTCTCTGCTCCTGCTCTGTAAAGAGTCGATTCTCTCTGCTGCAGCTCTGTAAACAGCCGATCCTCTCTGCTCCTGCTCTGTAAACGGCCGCTCCTCTCCGGTCCCGCTCTGTAAACAGATGCTCCTCTCTGCTCCCGCTATGTAAACAGCCGCTTAAAAGAGTCTGGAGTGTCCCCCAGATCGAGGGGTACTTGATCTAATTGTTATTTTGTTCCCCCCTCCCCAAAAGAGTTGTAAACAGCCGCATCGTAAACAAAGTAGGAGCAGAGAGCTCCTGCTCCGAAAACGGCCCTGACCCTCTGCTCCTGCTATGTAAAGAGCCGCTTCTCTCTGCTGCCACTCTGTAATCAGCCGCTCCTCTCTGCTCCTGCTCTGCAAATATCCTCTGCTCTCTGCTCCCGCTCTGCAAACAGCCGCTCCTCTCTGCTTCCGTTCCCGAAACAGCCGTTCCTCTCTGCTCCTACTCTGCAAACAGTCGGTCCGCTCTGCTCCCGCTCTGTAAAATGCTGCTCCTCTCTGCTCCCGCTCTGTAAACTGCCATTCATCTCTGCTCCTGCTCTGTAATCAGCCGCTGCTCTCTGCTCCTGGTCTGTAAACAGCCGCTCCTCTCACCTCGCGCTTTGTAAACTGCCGCTCCTCTCTGCTCCCGCTCTGTAAACATGAGCTTCCTTGTGCTCACGCTCTGTAAACAGCCGCACCTCTCTGCTCCCGCTCTGTAAACAGCCGCTCCTCTCTACTCCCGCTCTGTAAATAGACGCTCCTCTCTGTTCCCGCTCTGTAATCAGCCGCTTCCCTCCGCTCCCGCTCTGTGAAAAGTCGCTCCACTTGCTCTGTCTCTGTATTTTGGGCCCCCACCCCAAATGAGTTGTAATCAGTCGCTCCTCTCTTCTCCCGCTCGGTCAACAGCCGCTCCTCTCAGCTCACGCTCTTTAAACAGCCGCTCCTCTCTGCTTCCGCTCTGTAAACAGCCGGTCCTCTCTGTTCCCGTTCCCGAAACAGCCGCTCCTCTCTGCTCCTGCTCTGCAAACAGTCGTTCCGCTCTGCTCTTGCTCTGTAAACAGCCGCTCCTCTCTGCTCCCGCTCAGTAAACTGCCTCTCCTCTCTGCTCCAGCTCTGTAATCAGCCGCTCCTCTCTGCTCCTGGTCTGTAAACAGCCGCTCCTCTCCGCTCCCGCTCTGTAAACAGCCGCTTCTCTCTGCTCCGACTCTACAAACAGTCGGTCCGCTCTGCTCTTGCTCTGTAAACAGCCGCTCCTCTCTGCTCCCGCTCAGTAAACTGCCTCTCCTCTCTGCTCCAGCTCTGTAATCAGCCGCTCCTCTCTGCTCCTGGTCTGTAAACAGCCGCTCCTCTCCGCTCCCGCTCTGTAAACAGCCGCTTCTCTCTGCTCCGACTCTACAAACAGTCGGTCCGCTCCTCTACCGCTCTGTAAACAGATGCTCCTCTCTGCTCCCGCTCTGTAAACCGCCGCTCCTCTCTGCTCCCGCTCTGTAAATAGCTGCTCCTCTCTGCTCCCACCTCTGTAAACAGCCGGCCGCTCTGCTCCCGCTTTGTAAACAGCCGCTTAAAAGAGTCTGGAGTGTCCCCCAGATCGAGGGGTTCTTGATCTAATTGTTATTTTGTTCCCCCCTCCCCAAAAGAGTTGTAAACAGCCGCATCGTAAGCCGAGTAGGAGCAGAGAGCTCCTGCTCCGAAAACGTCCCTGACCCTCTGCTCCTGCTATGTAAAGAGCCGCTTCTCACTGCTGCCACTCTGTAATCAGCCGCTCCTCTCTGCTCCTGCTCTGCAAACATCCGCTGCTCTCTGCTCCCGCTCTGCAAACAGCCGCTCCTCTCTGCTTCCGCTCCCGAAACAGCCGTTCCTCTCTGGTCCTACTCTGCAAACAGTCGGTTCGCTCTGCTCCCGCTCTGAAAATGCTGCTCCTCTCTGCTCCCGCTCTGTAAACTGCCGTTCATCTCTGCTCCTGCTCTGTAATCAGCCGCTGCTCTCTGCTCCTGGTCTGTAAATAGCCGCTCCCTCTCACCTCGCGCTTTGTAAACTGCCGCTCCTCTGCTCCCGCTCTGTAAACATGAGCTTCCTTGTGCTCACGCTCTGTAAACAGCCGCACCTCTCTGCTCCCGCTCTGTAAACAGCGACTCCTCTCTACTCCCGCTCTGTAAATAGACGCTCCTCTCTGTTCCCGCTCTGTAATCAGCCGCTTCTCTCCGCTCCCGCTCTGTGAAAAGTCGCTCCACTTGCTCTGTCTCTGTATTTTGGGCCCCCACCCCAAAAGAGTTGTAATCAGTCGCTCCTCTCTTCTCCCGCTCGGTCAACAGCCGCTCCTCTCAGCTCACGCTCTGTAAACAGCCGCTCCTCTCTGCTTCCGCTCTGTAAACAGCCGGTCCTCTCTGTTCCCGTTCCCGAAACAGCCGCTCCTCTCTGCTCCTGCTCTGCAAACAGTCGGTCCGCTCTGCTCTTGCTCTGTAAACAGCAGCTCCTCTCTGCTCCCGCTCAGTAAACTGCCTCTCCTCTCTGCTCCAGCTCTGTAATCAGCCGCTCCTCTCTGCTCCTAGTCTGTAAACAGCCGCTCCTCTCCGCTCCCGCTCTGTAAACAGCCGCTTCTCTCTGCTCCAACTCTACAAACAGTCGGTCCGCTCCTCTCCCGCTCTGTAAAAAGCTGCTCCTCTCTGCTCCCGCTCTGTAAACTGCCGCTCCTCTCTGCTTCCGCTCTGTAAACAGCCGCACCACTCTGCTCCATCTCTGTAAACAGCCAATGCTCTCTACTCCCGCTCTGTAAACAGCCGCTCCTCTCTGCTCCCTCTCTGTAAACAGCCGTTCCTGACTGCTCCCGCTCTGTATCCAGTCGCTCCTCTCTGCTCCGGCTCTGTAATCAGCCGCTCCTCTCTGCTCCTTTTCTGTAAACAGCCGCTCCTCTCCGCTCCCGCTCTGTAAACAGCCGCTCCTCTCCGCTCCCGCTCTGTAAACCGCCGCCCCTCTCTGCTCCAGCTCTGCAAATAGCTGCCCTCTTTGCTCCCAAATCTGTAAACAGCCGGACGCTCTGCTCCCGCGATGTAAACAGCCGCTTAAAAGTGTCTGGAATGTCCCCCAGATCGAGGGACACTTGATCTAATTGTTATTTTGTTCCCCACTCCCCAAAAGAGTTGGAAACAGCCGCATCCCTCTGCTCCCCCTCTGTAATCAGCCGCTCCTCTCTGCTCGCGCTCGGTAAACTGCCGCTCCACTCTGCTCCTGCTCCGAAATCAGCCGTTACCATCTGCTCCTGCTCTGTAAGGAGTCGCTTCTCTCTGCTGCCACTCTGTAATCAGCCTCTACTCTCTGCTCCCGCTCTGTAAACAGCCGCTCCTCTCTGCTCCTGCTCTGCAAACATCCGCTGCTCTCTGCTCCCGCTCTGCAAACAGCCGCTCCTCAATGCTTCCGCTCCCGAAACAACCGTTCCTCTCTGCTTACGCTCCCGAAACAGCCGTTCCTCTCTGCTTCCGCTCCCGAAACAGCGTTCCTCTCTGCTCCTACTCTGCAAACAGTCGGTCCGCTCTGCTCCCGTTCTCTAAAAAGCTGCTCCTCTCTGCTCCCGCTCTGTAAACTGCCGTTCATCTCTGCTCCCGCTCTGTAATCAGCCGCTGCTCTCTGCTCCTGGTCTGTAAACAGACGTTCCTCTTACCTCCCGCTTTGTACACAACCGCTCCTCTCTGCTCCCGCTCCGTAAACATGAGCTTCATTGTGCTCACGCTCTGTAAACAGCCGCACATCTCTGCTCCCGCTCTGTAAGCAGCCGCTCCTCTCTACTCCCGCTCTGTAAATAGCCGCTCCTCCCTGTTCCCGCTCTGTAATCAGCCGCTTCACTCCGCTCCCGCTCTGTGAAAAGCCGCTCCTCTCCGCTCCCGCTCTGTAAATAGCCGCCCCACTTGCACTTTCTCTGTATTTTGTTCCCCCACCCCAAAATAGTTGTAACCAGTCGCTCCTATCCGTTCCCGCTCGGTCAACAGCCGATCCTCTCTGCACCCGCTCTGTAAAAAGCCGCTCCAATCTGCTTCCGCTCTGTAAACAGCCGGTCCTCTCTGTTCCCGTTCCCGAAACAGCCGCTCCTCTCTGCTCCAGCTCTGTAATCAGCCGCTCCTCTCTGCTCCTGGTCTGTAAACAGCCGCTCCTCTCCGCTCCCGCTCTGTAAACAGCCGCTCCTCTCCGCTCCCGCTCTGTAAACCGCCGCCCCTCTCTGCTCCCGCTCTGCAAATAGCGTCCCTCTTTGCTCCCAAATCTGTAAACAGCCGGACGCTCTGCTCCCGCTATGTAAACAGCCGCTTAAAAGTGTCTGGAATGTCCCCCAGATCGAGGGACACTTGATCTAATTGTTATTTTGTTCCCCACTCCCCAAAAGAGTTGTAAAAAGCCGCAACCCTCTGCTCCCCCTCTGTAATCAGCCGCTCCTCTCTGCTCCCGCTCGGTAAACTGCCGCTCCACTCTGCTCCTGCTCCGAAATCAGCCGTTACCATCTCCTCCTGCTCTGTAAAGAGTCGCTTCTCTCTGCTGCCACTCTGTAATCAGCCGCTACTCTCTGCTCCCGCTCTGTAAACAGCCGCTCCACTCTGCTCCTGCTCTGCAAACATCCGCTACTCTCTGCTCCCGCTCTGCAAACAGCCGCTCCTCTCTGCTTCCGCTCCCGAAACAGCCACTCCTCTCTGCTCCTACTCTGCAAACAGTCGGTCCGCTCTGCTCCCGCTCTGTAAAAAGCTGCTCCTCTCTGCTCCCGCTCTGTAAACTGCCGTTCATCTCTGCTCCCATTCTGTAATCAGCCGCTGCTCTCTGCTCCTGGTCTGTAAACAGACGTTCCTCTCACCTCCCGCTTTGTACACAGCCGCTCCTCTCTGCTCCCGCTCCGTAAACATGAGCTTCATTGTGCTCACGCTCTGTAAACAGCCGCACATCTCTGCTCCCGCTCTGTAAGCAGCCGCTCCTCTCTACTCCCGCTCTGTAAATAGCCGCTCCTCTCCGTTCCCGCTCTGTAATCAGCCGCTTCACTCCGCTCCCGCTCTGTGAAACGCCGCTCCTCTCTGCTCCAGCTCTGTAATCAGCCGCTCCTCTCTGCTCCTGGTCTGTAAACAGCAGCTCCTCTCCGCTTCCGCTCTGTAAACAGCCGCTCCTCTCCGCTCCCGCTCTGTAAACCGCCGCCCCTCTCTGCTCCCGCTCTGCAAATAGCTGCCCTCTTTGCTCCTATCTCTGTAAACAGCCGGACGCTCTGCTCCCGCTATGTAAACAGCCGCTTAAAAGTGTCTGGAATTTCCCCCAGATCGAGGGGCACTTGATCTAATTGTTATTTTGTTCCCCACTCCCCAAAAGAGTTGTAAACAGCCGCATCCCTCTGCTCCCCCTCTGTAATCAGCCGCTCCTCTCTGCTCCCGCTCGGTAAACAGCCGCTCCACTCTGCTCCTGCTCCGAAAAGAGCCGCGACCCTCCGCTCCTGATCTGCAAAGAGCCGCTTCTCTCTGCTGCCACTCTGTAATCAGCCGCTCCTCTCTACTCCCGCTCTGTAAACAGCCGCTCATCTCTGCTACTGCTCTGCAAACAGTCGCTCCGCTCTGCTCCCGCTCTGTTAACATCCGGTCCTCTCTGCTCCCGCTCTGCATACAGCCGCTCCTCTCTGCTTCCGCTCCTGAAACAGCCGCTTCTCTCTGCTCCTACTCTACAAACAGTCGGTCCGCTCTGCTCCCGCTCTGTAAAAAGCTGCTCCTCTCTGCTCCCGCTCTGTAAACTGCCGTTCCTCTCTGCTTCCGCTCTGTAATCAGCCGCTGCTCTCTGCTCCCGCTCTGTAAACTGCCGTTCCTCTCTGCTTCCGCTCTGTAATCAGCCGCTGCTCTCTGCTCCTGGTCAGTAAACAGCCGCTCCTCTCCGCTCGCGCTCTGCAAATAGCTGCCCTCTTTGCTCCCAAATCAGTAAACAGCCGGACGCTCTGCTCCCGCTTTGTAAACAGCCGCTTAAAAGTGTCTGGAATGTCCCCCAGATCAAGTGGCACTTGATCCAATTGTTATTTTTTTCCCCACTCCCCAAAAGAGTTGTAAACAGCCGCATCCCTCTGCTCCCCCTATGTAATCAGCCGCTCCTCTCCGCTCGCGCTCTACTCCCGCTCGGGAAACTGCCGCTACTCTCCGCTCCCACTCTGTAAACAGCCGCTCCTCTCTGCTCCTGCTCTGCAAAGAGCCGCTTCTCTCCGCTCCTGTTCTGTGAACAGCCGCTCCCGCTCTGCTCCCGCTCTGTAAATAGCCGCTCCACTTGCTCTGTATCTGTATTTTGTTCCCCCACCCCAAAGGTGTTGTAATCTCCCGCTCCTCTCTGCTCGGTTAAGAGGCGCTACTGTCCGCTCCCACTCTGCAAACAGCCGCTCCTCTCTGCTTACGCTCTGTAAGCAACCGGTCCTCTTTGCTCCCGCTCCCGAAACAGCCGCTCCTCTCTGCTCCAGCTCTGCAAACAGTCGGTCCGCTCTGCTTTTGCTCTGTAAACAGACGCTCCTCTCCGTTCACGCTCAGTAAACTGCCTCTCCTCTCTGCTCCAGCTCTGTAATCAGCCGCTCCTCTCTGCTGCTGGTCTGTAAACAGCCGCTCCTCTCACCTCCCGCTTTGTAAACAGCCGCTCCTCTCTCGTCCCGCTCTGTAAACATGAGCTTCCTTGTGCTCACGCTCATTCAACAGCCGCACCTCTCTGCTCCCCTTTGTCAACAGCCGCTCCTCTCTACTCCCGCTCTGTAAACAGCCGCTCCTCTCTGCTCCCACTCTGTAGACCAGCCGTTTCTCTCTGCTCCCGCTCTGTAAATAGCCGCTCCTCCCTATTCCCTTTCTGTAATCGGCCGCTTCTCTCCGCTCCCGCTCTGTGAACAGCCGCTCCTCTCTGCTCCCGCTCTGTAAATAACCTCTCCACTTGCTCCGTCTCTGTATTTTGTTGCCCCACCCAAAAGAGTTGTAATCAGTCGCTCCTCTCTGCTCCCGCTCGGTAAACAGCCGCTCCTCTCTGCTCCCGCTCTGTAATCAACCGCTCCTCTCTGCTCCCGTTCTGCATACAGTCGCTACTCTCTGCTCCCGCTCAGTAAACAGCCGCTTCTCATGCTCTGCCTCTTTAAACAGCCGCTCCTCTCACCTCGCACTTGTTTAAGATGTGCAATGAGACACAGAGCCGCTCAAACGCAGAAAACTATAACTTTACTCATTTGGTTGATTCTAATGTTGCACCTGTGAAGTTTTGTGATTTTGGACGATGTACAAAATACGCTGCCAATTCACACGTTTTTAATTTAAATTATTGGTCTTGTCTGCAGTGCCTTTCGGCAGTGAGAAGATAATTTTGCAAAAAATGCTAGCGACGAAAGTCCGGGATTTGCACCCTGGATGTGTCGCATTGCAACCCTGATGATCCCAAAGTGAGATTTAAATCACTCGCCAATGAGCCTCCTATAAAAAAAAACAACTCACACATTTCATATTGAAATATCATATAATGTAGGTAAATAAGAACGTCTGAACTCCCTCCTGCCTGTATTGTGTCCTTGAGTGAACAATCAAATTAGTCCGACTCCGCATAATCCGACACATGTTTTCCCATTACTATAGATGTTAATAATTTGAGACATGACATGAGCTGAGTGTAGCATACTTGGAGTAAAATGTGAATTTGGACATGAAGGTTATGGTGAATAGCAAAACAAACAGAGGCATCCAATGGTCAGCACAATAACAACGAGGATTATATTCGAATCCGCACATATAGCGCACAATGGATTTGCAGTCCTTCGCCTCAACCATTTGGCTACCTCGGATGACTGGTATACACACTAATTCCGCTTCTGCTTTGTTGAACAAAACTGAAATTCTCTGCTACAAACGGTACTCACCGATAGTCCTGCCCGTGCACCCAGTTGGAACAATGTTCAAAGTGTACAATTAGCGTCTGTCAGTAAAAGGCCTTCCGTTGCTTTAGGTGAGGGAGCGCCAGAAATGTTCGATCGTGAAACAGATTCAGAACAGAGAAAAAAAAATACGGTTGATACGATGAATTAAACGACCACGCCAGGATTTTGATAATCTTGATCTCCGGCGCCTTTTCCTTGAGCTCACGCAGTCAGTGCTGCCGTCACAATTGTTGTGAGGAGAATTGTAAGCGAAGGGCTATTTTTTTCTGGAAGGCAGGGACAGCTGAGATAAGAGGCGCGTTTGAAGGAGTAAAAATGTATCCACCGCCAACAGTATAATATTTGTTTCATATAATGCAGATTGATGTTTTGCTGTGTTCTATCTGCAGGAGCTGCAGACAAGATAACATAAACAGCAAACTGTGCCATAACTCAGATTTGATCCGAGGTTGCTGCAGCCACAACACAGAATAAAACCACTTTCCGATCATGGCGACCCACATCAGCTGCCGCAAGGCTGCGCGTACCACAGCAATGTCATACCCAGCACTGCTAAGAAAAGATGGATTATTTTCATGATGCCAAAATCAGCCACACCAGATATAATGGCAGCAATGGAATTCGACCCACATTCTGAAGCGACTGGAGCGTTAATCCAGAATGGTGCAGCTATCCGCAACTTTGAAAGGATTGGAGCCCATTCACCTGGGAAGAAATGAGCCTCTTGAGCGTTATGATAAAAAGCCAAGGGAGTGAGGCTGGGTCTTTGAATATATTTAAGGAGGCGACATGGAGGTTTTTGAGTGTTAAGGGATTAATAGCTTATGGGGAGTCGAATGAAGGATCTATTGTTGACTCGACAGGCGCTTTATTCAGTAAGCCACGCAGCCAAACCACGCTTTTACCAGCTTACCTTTACTGAGTCCACTGTCACTTCATTTTGGAGTGTGAGGCAGTTTTGGATATAATCATCTCTCTTGTCGATTCAGCCATCTGTCGCTATCACTCACTGCGTTTATCTCAGTTTCAATCTCTGATTGATCTGAAGGAATTACAGTATTTGTTTCGAACAGGAACTAAATGAGAACATAACAACATAAGAAATTGGAGCAGGTGTAAGCCACTTGGCCACTCGCGGCAGCTTCGACATTCAATAAGAACCATGGCTGATCTAATCATCGACTCAGCTGTCATTACCTGCCCGCTCCTCATAACCGTTTAAAACATTATTGCTCAAAAATCTGTCTACATATATTCAATTACTAAGACTCCACAGCTCCCTGGCGCACAGACTGGCATAGATTTACAACCCTCTGCGAGAATACATTTCTCCCAATCTCAATTTTAAATGGGCGCCCCTTAATCTGAGAGTATCAGCCAAATCTGTTATTTGCACTGGGAAACTAATCAGCCAAAACATATAATAAGATGATATTTATCGTGGTGCAGCAAATACAATATTCCGCCTCGAATGAATTAGTTTGAATTATGTGCGAATCGAAACTGTGACACCAACCCGATTACAATTACTCGTATATTAACTGGGATATAATTAATATGACAGGTATTGAGCGTAAAGAATTTGTAAAATATATTCAGGAGAGCTTATTTTATCCAGTATGCAGAACGGCCAACAATGGAGTGCATGGCTCTGGACATGGATTTAGGGAATGAAGCTGGGCTGGTGTTAGGGGTAACAATGAGAGTATGTTTTGGTGCCAGTGATCATCATTCAGTTAGATTTTGCGCAGTTATGGAAAAGGACAAGGAAAGACCAGGAATAAATGGTTTCATTTGGGCGAAAGCCAATTTTACTGAGCTGAAATATGATTCAGCTAAATTCGACGGGAAACAACGATTTGAAGGTAAATCCGTGTCAAAACAGTGGGAGCCAAATAACGAGGAGAAATTGAGGGTCCAGAGCAAGTATTTTCGCTTGATGAAAAATAGTGGCAGCACAAATCTAGAGCCCTTAGATTTAAAGTGGCATACAGGGTAATATAAAGAAAAGTTATATTTTTGACAGCACCGAGGGCTCAATTCTAAAGAAATCTAAAAGGAATATAGAAAGTACAGTGCCTACATTAAAAAAGCAAATTAGGAAAGCAAAGAGAGAGCATGAAAAATATGTTGTAGGTAATATCAATGAAACCCTGAACATGTTTTGTATGTATATTAGGAGCAAGACATTAATTAAATGATGTGTAGGGGCTATTAGAGACCATAAAGATAATCTGTGTGTGGAAGTGGAAGACTTGGTTATGCATCTACTTGAAAATACATTGCGTCTATTTTTAGAAAAGATAAAGTCGATGCAGCCGTTACAATCAGGGAGGAGGAGTTTGAATTATGTGATGAAATAAATATAGTGATATTGGAAGTAGTTAGGGACGTAGCTGCATTGAATGGGGATAAACCCCAGGCTCGGCTTATATGTATCCCAGAGTGTTAAGTGTAGGAGAAGGGGAAATCGCAGAGGCTCGGGTCATCAGTTTATAATCCTCTCTCGCCACACGTGTGGTGCCGGTGGACTGGAAGTCTTCTAACGCTGTCCCTTAGTTTAAAAAAGGATAGAGGGATAGATCGTTTATTGCAGGCCAGTCAGCCTAAACTTGGTGTTGGGAAAATTATTGCAAAACATACTGCGGGCAGGATAATTCTTCATTGAGAAAGACACGGATAAATCAAGGCGAGTCAGCATGGAGTCATTTAGAGAAGGTCATGTCTTACTAACTTGATTGATTTGTGAGGACTTCACGAAGAGGGTCAATGAAGGTAATGATTTTTAATGCAGTGCATAGGAATTTTAGCAAGGAATATTAATAAGGTCCCACATAGCAGATTTGTCATGAAATACATCCATAGATTCCGGGATAATTCCCGCAGATTGGAAGGTGGGGAGTAAATCGCACGATTTAGGAAAGGAGGGAAAGAGAAAACTAGGAACGACAGATCAGTTAGCCTGACATCAGTATTTGGGAAAATGCTAGAATTTGTTATTCAGGACATGGTAACAGAGCACTTAGAACATAACAATAGGATTGGGCAGAATGTATTCATTTACTGGAAATCATGTTCAACAAATCTGTTAGAATTTTTTGAGGTTGTAACTCGGTGAACAGTTAAATAGGGAGTAGCGGATGTGATGCAATTGGATTCACATGATCGCATTCGTTGAGGAACAACACAAAAGAAAATTGGTCAAAATTAGGGCTCATATGATTGGGGTTTTTATTAGCAGGAACTGAAGATTGGTTAATGGACATAAAACAGATTGTCGGAATAAACTGAATCATTTTTGGGTTCGCAGGTGTTAACTAGTGGTTTGCCGCAAGCAGTGGTGCTTCAGCAATTTCCATTCTATATAAATGATTTAGATGAGGGGATCGAACGAAATATATTCAAGTTCACTGATGATACAAAACTAGATGGGGATGTAAGTTGTCTGGATGATGCAAAGAGACTTCAAGGGGATATAGATATGGAATTTGAGTCGGCATGAATATGGCAAATGGATATAATGTTGAGAAATTTGATTCCATCGAATTTCGTAGGAAATAAAGAAAAGAAGAATATTTTTAAAATGTTGAGAGCGTTGGAAACGTTGGTGTTCAGAGGGAACTGGTACACAAATCATTGAAAGCTAAAATGCAGGGCCGGAAGCAATTAAGAAACCAAAACGTATGTCGGCCTTTATTACAAGAGGATTTGAGTACAAGAGGAAATATATCTTACTGCAATTAAATTGGCCACTGATGACACCGCATCTGCAACACTTTGTACAGTTTGATCTCCTTACCTAAGGAAGATATATTTGCCTTTGAGCAAGTGCAGCTAAGATTCACCGGACTGATTCCTGCGATGGGGGAGTTGCCCTATGTGGAGAGATTGAATAGACGAGTCCTATATTCTCCAGACTTTAGAAGAATGAGAGTTGATCACATTGAAACATAAAATCTCTTACAGGGCTTGACAGAGTAAATGCAAGGAGGATTTTTTATCGAGCTTGGGAGTCGGGAACCATGGTTCTCAGAATAATATGGGCATTGTACAGGAAAGTGGATTTGAGGTAAAAGATCAGGCATGGTCACGTTAAATGTCGGAGTGTCCGAAAGTCCTATTCCTGCTCTTTTTCTAATCTTCCATTGGAACTAAATGCGAATGTGATCAAATGCAAGTTACAAGTTGGATCCCCAAAAATGGCTCAGAAGCAGGACGCAAATGATAATTTGTGAAGGCAATTGTGTGAATAGAAGGCAGTTCCGAGTTGGGTTCCACACGGCTCTGGAAGTGTTCCCTTGCTTTTTACGGTATATATCAATAATTTAGACTTGGAACGATGGGGTATGATTAAGAAGTTCGCAAAAAAATACCAAAAATTGCTGTCTAGTTGATAATGAAAAAGAAAACCGTGGATTGCAGGAATATATCAATAACATCATTAGTATATAAAAACTAGGACTCGGCCCTTTGTCCCCTCGAGCCTGCTCCACCATTTAATAAGACCATAGCTGATCTGCTCATGGATTCATCTCCACTTCCTTGTCCTCTCCCCTTTATTGCGTTATCGTTCACAAATCTGTCTACCACCGTCTTAAATATATTCAAGTACCCAACTTCGACAGCTCACTGGAGCATACAATTCCCTAAATGTACAACCCTCTGTAAACGAGCAAGAAATATAAAAATAGATATTAAGAGTTTGTAAAGGCATATAAAAGGGAAAATAATGGCTCAAGTAAATATTGGTTCCCTGCAGGATGAGATTGGGGAATTAATAATGGAGAACAGGAAAATGGCAGAGAGGTTGAACCAATGTTTTGTATTGGTCTTCAAGGTAGAAGACACTAATAATATCCTAATAGTGGATAATCAAGGGGCTATTGGGAAGGAAGAACTTAATACAATCATTGTCACTAATAATTGGTGCAGGTAAAATAATGGGACTAAAGATGGACAAGACCCCTGCAACTAATTGCTTATATCCTAGCCTCTCAAAAGAAGGGGCTGCAGAGAGAGTGAATTCATTCACCGACATTCACTGTCCTGACGAATTGGCAAACCGCAAATTTAACGCCCCTATTTAAAAAAATGATGCAGACGAGAAGGATGAAACTGTAGACCAGTTAGCTTAACATCTGTCGTTGCGAAAATGCTGGAGTCCATTGTTAAGGAAGCAATAGCGGGATTTTCGGAAAATAATTAATCAATCAAGCACAGTCAGCATGGATTTATGAAAGGAAAATATTGTTTGACAAATTTGCTGGAATTCATGAAGTTGTAACGAGCAGGATAGATAAGGTGGGGTGGAAGAGCAGTCGATGTGATATATTTGGATTTCCGGAAGGCTTGCAATAAAGGGTCACATAAGAGGTTACTTAACAAGTTAAAAGTTGAGCGGGTTGGGGTAATATATTAGCATGGAGAGAGGATTGGCTACCTAACAGAAAACGGAGAGGAAGTATAAATGGTGAATTTTCCTGTTCTAAACAGTGACGAGTGGGGTGACGCATGGATCAGTGCTGGTCCTCAAATATTTACAATCTACATGATTGATATGGATGAAAGGACCGAGTGTAATGTACCCAAGTTTGCTGATGATGGAAAGATGAGTGAGAAACCAAATGTGAAGAGGACACTAAATATTGGCAGATTGAGTATCATGTGGGAAAATGTTTACTTATCAATTTTGTCAGAAAACATAGAAAAACAAATGTTAATTTAAATGGAGAAAAATTGCAAAATGCTGCCGTACAGAGGGACCTTGCGGTCCTTGTGCATCAAACACAACAATTAGTGTGCAGATACATCAAGTAATCAGGAAGGCAAATGGAATTGCTGGGAGGATAACGTATAAAAGCAGAGAGCTACTGCTACAAATGTACATTGGATTGCGAAGGCCTCACCTAGAATACAGCATACAGTTTTGGACTCCATATATTAGGAAGGATATTTTTGCATTGGTGGCTGTTCAGAGAAGGTTCACCAGTTTGTAATGAAAGGTTGAATATGTTGGGCCTATACTCATTGGAATTCAGAAGAATGAAAGGTATCCTTATCAGCCTGACATCGGTAGTGGGTAAAATGTTGGAATCAATTATTAAGGATGTCATAGAAGCGCATTTGGAAAGAGGTGACATGATAGGTCCAAGTCAGCATGGATTTGTGAAAGGGAAATCATGCGTGACAAATTTTCTGGAATTTTTTGAGGATGTTTCCAGTAGAGTGGACAAGGGAGAACCAGTTGATGTGATGTATTTGGACTTTCAGAAGGCTTTCGACAAGGTCCCACACAAGAGATTAGTGTACAAAGTTAAAGCACATGGAATTGGGAGTAGTGGATCAACTGGGCTTGTATTCACTGGAGTTCAGAAGAATGAGAGGGGGTCTCATAGAAACATTTAAAATTCTGACGGGTTTAGACAGCTTTGATGCAGGAAGAATGTTCCCAATGTTGGGGAAGTCCAGAATCAGGGGTCACAGTCTATGGATAAGGGGTAAGCCATTTAGGACCGAGGTAAGGAGAAACCTATTCACCCAGAGAGTGGTGAACCTGTGGAATTCTCTCCCACAGAAAGTTGTTCAGGCCAATTCACTAAATATTTTCAAAAATGAGTTAGATGTAGTCCTTACTACGAGGGGGATCAAGGGGGATGGCGAGAAAGCAGGAATGGGGTACTGAAGTTGCATGTTCAGCCATGAACTCAATGAAAGGTGGTGCAGGCTCGAAGGGCCGAATGGCTTACCCCTGCACCTATTTTCTATGTTTTTATGTTTTCTATGAAAAATATACGTTAATGAACGTGCTCGAATAGATGAACGCAGAGAGGATATTTGCAAACGTAGAGAAAGTGAAACTTGTCTCAGCATAAGCGGCAGCACATTTAAAATAGAGACGAGGAGAAATTTATTCTACCTAACAATATAAGAAAATAAGAATTTAAGAAATAGGGGCAGGAGAAGGCCATTAAGTACATCAAGCCTGTTCCACCGTTCAATAAAGCCATGGCTGATTTGATCATGGATTCAGCTGCACTTCCTTTCCCGCTCCCTATAAACCTTTACCCCCTTATCGCACAATATTCTGTATATCTCCGCGTTAAATGTGTTCAAACAGCCTCCACAGCTCTCTGGGGCAGAGAATTGCAAAGATTTACAACCTTGTGAGAGATGCAATTCCTCCTCATCTCAGTTTTAAATGGGCGGCGACTTATTCTGAGGCTATGTCCCCGAGTTTTTTTCACATATTAGCGGAAACGTCCTCTCTGCACCGAACTTGTCGAGATGCCTCATTCTATTATATGTTTCAACAAGTTGACGTCTCATTCTTCTGAACTCCAATGTGTATAGGTGCAACCTACTGACCAAAAATCTATGCAGTAATCGAGGTTTCGCCTCACCAATGCCATGAATACTTGTAGCAGGATCTTTCTGCTTTTATACTCAAACACCATTCAATAAATGGCAACATTCCATTTGCTTTCCTGATTACCTGCTCTATCTGCATACTAAATATTTGTGTTTTCTGCATAATGACCCGCAGGACCAAATGACCTGCAGCATTTTGAAATTTTTCTCCATTTAAAACTAATTTGCTTTGATACATCTTCAGCCAAAGTGAATAACCTCACATTTTCCCAAATTATACTGCTCCTGCCAAATGTGAGCTCACTCTCTAAGCCTCGCTATGTCTCTTTGGAATTAATTTGTGTCCACCTCACAACTTACTTTCCCACCCATCTTTTTTTTCATCAGATAACTTGGCGACATTGCACTCGGTTCCTTCAGCCAAATCAATAATATAAATTGTAAGTTGTTGAGGCCCCAGCACCTATCCCTGCGGCACCCCCACTAGTTACTGTTTGCCAAACGGACAATGAACCATCTATCCCGACGCTCTATTTTCTTTTAATTAACCAATCCTCTATCAAAGCTAATATATTACCCCGAACCCAAGACCCCGGATTTATCTTGTGCAGTAACCCTTTATGTTGCATATTATTGAATGCCTTCTGGAAAGCTAAATTCACCACATCCAATGGTTACCTCTTATTCACCTGCTCATTACATCCTCAAAGAACTCCAGCAAATTTGTCAAACATGGATTCCCTTTCATTAAACCATGATTGTTTAAATTATGCTTTTCGAAACGACCTGCCACTGCTTCCTTAATAATGGACTCCAGCATTTTCCCAACGACAGATGTTAGGAAAACTGATCTATACATTCCTGCTTATTGTCTGCCCCTTTTTGTACATAGGGGCTTTACATTTTCGGGTTTCCATTACGCTGGGAGCTTCCCAGAATCCAGGTAAATTTGTCAGATTATCATGTCAGCCATTTCTTTTAAGACCTAGAATGCAAGACGTCAGGTCCAGGGACCTGTCCGCCTTTATGCCCATTATTTAACCGAGTACTATTTCTTTTGGGATACTGATCCATACCTCCAAAAAACCCATTGATTATCCGCAATTGGGATATTTTAGTGTCTACTACCGTGAAGCCCATTACAAAATATTTGTTCAACGTTTCTGCCATTTCCCAGCTTCCCATTATTAATTACCCAGTCACGCCTTCTAGGGGACCAATATTTACTTTCGCCATAGTTTTCCTTCTTTTGTACCAGAAGAAATTCTTGTTATCTGCCAGTTTACGTTCAGTTGGACAGGAGCATGACAAAGGGAATTTATTCCGAAGACGTTTAGGATATGCGTTCGGGGAGGGCTAACAGGGCAAGTGAATGTAAGAACATTTGGAAGTGCAGAGGAACAAAGGGAGCTTCGAGCGCAGTTAAACACATGCCTGCAGGTAGCAGACCAGATCAGCCATGATCTTACAGAAACAAGGGGGCAAATGGCCTACTCCTGCTCATATTTCATATTTTCTCATGTTCTGACAATTTGGTTTAATGGCATATGGAACACATAGGCCAAATCAAGAAAACTGCGTGCAGTTCTGCTCATGTCATTACAGGGACGATGTGATTGCTGTAGAGCTTGTAGAGAACAGATTTACGAGGATGTTGCCTGACTTGGAGGATATTATCTATCAGGAATGATGACATGGGATGGATTCATTTTTTTCAGAATAGCAGATTTTGAGAATGAACTCATTCAGGTGTCAATACAATTATGAGTGTTTATATACAATGGATAGTAACGACGTATTGCCCTTAGGATATGGATCAACAACAAGCGGGAATAATTTAACATAATCAAAGTGGAATTAGAGTGGAATGTTTCACCCATAGAATGGTGGAGGTTTGGAAACACACAGCCTGAAAAGGTGGCAGAGGCAGAAGACTGCACTCTATCTAAAAATGACCTGGATCTGCAATAGAAGTGCCCTAACATACAGGGCTACGGACCCAGTTTTTGAAAGAAGGATTCGGCTGGAACCAACTAGGGGGAGGCAATCTTAGACTGGGTGTTGTGTAATGACAGAGGATTAGTTAGCAATCTCTTTGTGCGAGCCCATTGGGGAAGAGTGACCATAATATGGTGAAATTCTACATTTGGATGGAGAATGAAACAGTTTATTCAGAGACCATAGTCCAGAACGTAAAGAAGGGTAACTTTGAAGGTATGAGTGTGAATTGGATAGGATAGATTGGGGAATGATACTTAAGGGGTTGACAGTGGATGGGCAATGGCAGACATTTAGAGACTGCATGCATGAACTGCAACAATTGTACATCCCTGTCTGGTGTAAAAATGAAAAAACGGAAGGTGGCTCAACCGTGGCTTTCAAGGGAAATCAGGGATAGCATTAAAGCCAATGAGGTGGCTACAAATTGGCCAGAAATAGCAGCGATCCCGGCGACTGGGAGAAATTCAGAACTCAGCAGAGGAGGACAAAGGGTTTGACAAGGGCAGGGAAAATAGAGTACGAGAGGAAGCTTGCAGGGAACATTAAAACGGACTGCAAATGCTTCAAAAATATGTAAATAAAAAAAGTTCTTCAAGACAAACGTATGTCCCCTGCAGTCAGAATCAGTGGAATTCATACCGGGGAACAAAGAAATGGCAGACCAATTGAACAAGTACTTTGTTTCGGTAATCACGAAGGAGGACACAAACTACCTTCCGGATATAAAAGTGTTATCAGTGTCTAGTACGAAGGAGGAACTGAGGGAGATCCTTATTAGTAGGGAAATTATGTTGGGGAAATTGATGGAATTGAAGACCGATAAATCCGCAGGGCCGGATGGTCTGCATCCCAGTGTATTTAAGGAGGTTGCCTTTTAAAACCGAATGCATTGACATTCATATTCCAACATTCCATAGACTCTGGATCATTTCCTATGGAGTGGAGGGT
Organism: Pristiophorus japonicus; assembly: GCF_044704955.1. Lineage (NCBI taxonomy): Eukaryota > Metazoa > Chordata > Chondrichthyes > Pristiophoridae > Pristiophorus > Pristiophorus japonicus. The sequence goes on from NW_027252779.1 coordinate 5,061,289, forward strand.
AGCCAATGTAAACCAACATTTTAAAAAAGGTGAGAGAGAGAAAACAAGGAATCATAGACCGGTCAGCTCGACATCGGTAGAGGGTAAAATGATGCAATCAATTATTAAGAATGTCATAGCAGCGCATTTACAAAGTGGTGACATGATAGGTCCAAGTCAGCAACGATTTGTGAAAGGGAAATCATGCTTGACAAAACTTCTGGAATTTTTGGAGGATGTTTCCAGTAGAGTGGACAAGGAAGAACCAGTTGATGTGGTGTATTTGGACTTTCAGAAGGCTTTCGCCAAGGTCCCACACAAGAGATTCATATGCAAAGTTAAAGAACGTAGGATTGGGGGTAGTGTGCTGACGGGGATTGAGAAATGTTTGGCAGACAGGAAGCAAAGAGTAGGAGTAAAGGGATAATTTTCAGAATGGTAGGCAGTGACATTTGTGGTACCGCAAGTTTCTTTGCTGGGGCCCCAGCTGTTTACATTGTTCATTAATGATTTAGACGAGGAGATTAAATGTAGTATCTCCACATTTGCGGATGTCACTAAGTTGGGTGGCAGTGTGAGCTGCGAGGAGGATGCCATGAGGCTGCAGAGTGACTTGGATAGGTTAGGTGAGTGAGCAAATGCATGGCAGATGAAGTATAATGTGATAAATGTCAGGTTATCCATTTTGATGGTAAAAACAGAGAGACAGACTATTATCTAAATGATAACAGATTATGAAAAGGGGAGGAACAACGAGACCTCGGTCTCATGGTACATCAGTCATTGAGTGTTGGCATGCAGGTACAGCAGGCGGTTAAGAAAGAAAATGCCATATTGGCCTTCATAGCGACGGGATTTGAGTACAGGGGCAGGCAGGTGTTATTACAGTTGTACAGGGCCTTGGTGAGGCCACACCTGGAGTATTTTGTACAGTTTGGTCTCCTAACTTGTGGAAGGACATTCTTGCTATTGAGGGAGTGCAGCGAAGGTTCACCAGACTGATTCCCGGAATGGCCGCACTAACATATCAAGAAAGACTGGATCAACTGGGCTTGTATTCACTGGAGTTCAGAAGAATGAGAGGGGATCTCCGAGAAACGTTTAAAATTCTGACGGTTTTAGAGAGGTTAGATGCTGGAAGAATGTTCCCAATGTTGGAGAAGTCCAGAATCAGGGGTCACAGTCTGAGGATAAGGGGAAAGCCATTTAGGTACGAGATGAGGAGAAACGTCTTCACCCAGTAAGTGGTGAACCTGTGGAATTCTCTACCACAGAAAGTTGTTGAGGCCAATTCATTAAATATATTCATTAGATGTATTCGTTACTACGAGGGGGATCCAGGTGTATGGCGAGAAAGCTGGAATGGGGTACTGATGTTGCATGTTCAGCCATGAACTCATTGAATAACGGTGCAGGCTCGAAGGGCCAAATGGCCGACTCCTGCACATATTTTCTATGTTTGTACTCCTCAAGCCACATATTCATGTGATTTATCCTGCGCTTCCTACTCTGTCTAACACGTGGCACTGATAGCCATTCTGAGATTACCACTTTTGATCTACTACTTTTAATTTAACTCCTAGCTCCCTAATTGCGTCTCGTAGAACTTCATCACTCTTCTTATCTATATCGTGGGTAATTCTATGCACCCCGACAACTGGCTGTTCACCCTCCCTTTTCATAAAGTCTCACACCCGCTCTGAGACATCCTCGACCCTTGCACCAGGGAGCCAACTTACCATCCTGGAGTCTTGGTTGCGGCCGCAGAAACGACTATCTATTTTCCTTACAATTGAATCCCCGATCGGTATCGCTCTCCCACTCGTTTTATTGCCCTCTTGTGCAGCAGAGGCAGACATGGTGCCATGAACTTGGTTGCTGCTGCCTTCCCCTGAAGAGTCATCCGCCTCAACAGTACGCTAAGCGGTGTATCTGTTTGGCAGTGGGATGAACGCAAATGACCACTGCACTACCTTCCTTGCACTGCTCTTAATGTTGGTCAGCCGTTCCCTATCTGGCTGTTCACTCTTTTCCTGCTGTGCGACCAACTCGCTAAGCGTGCTATTCACGTCATGCTCAGCATCGTAAATGGTCCAGCCTGAATCCAGCCGCAACTCACGTGCTGCAATGCGGTCTGTTATGATCTGCAGATGGATGCACCTCCTGCACATATCGTCGTCAGGGACACCAGAGGCGTCCCTGAGTTCTCACATGGTACAGGAGGAACATAACACGTGTCCGAGCTCTCCTGCCACGACTTAACACGTGGATTAACTTAATTGGGCAACAACAATGTTAAAAGATTACTTACTGATGAGGAAAGAAAAAGAAAAACTGCTTACCAATCACCATTCAATCACTTACCACTTTGGCTGTGACGTCACCTTTCGATTCTTTCTACTTCTTTTTTGACTTCTCAGTGTAGCTGCACCAGCTGGCCTCAGCGATGCGTTGTGCCTTTTTATAAGTCTCTCTGATGCACATCCCGAGCCTCTCCGACCCACTACGAAGTCCCGAGCCTCAGCGATGCATTGAGCCTTTTTATAGACCTCTCCGGCGCAACTAGCGACCATTCCCGACACACCACGACCTCCCCAACCTCAGCTACGCGTTGGGTCTTTTAAGGGTCTCTCCGGCGCACCTCCCGAGCCTCTCCGAGTCAATATGAACTCCAGAGCCTCAGCGACGCGTTGGGCCTTTTTATAAGATTCTCCAACGGACCTCCGGAGCCTCTCCGACTCACCACGAATTCCAAGCCTCAGCGACACGTTGGGACTTTTATGCCTCTCCGACGCAAGTCCCGAGCCTCCCCGTCTCACTACAAACACCCGAGTATCAACGACGAACAAGGCCTTTTCATGGGCCTCTCCAACAACCTCCCCAACCTCTACGACTCACCACGAACTCCCGAATCTCAGCGATGCGTTGTGCCTTTTTATAGGCCCATTTGACGCATCTCCAGAGCCTCTCCGACTCACCACGAACTCTCGAGCCTCGGCGACGCGTTGGGCCTTTTTGTAGGCCTCTCCAACGAAACTACCGAGCCTTTCCGACACACCACGAACTCCCGAGGCTCAGCTAGCCCTGCGCCATTCGATAGGCTTCTCGACGCAACTTCGGAGCATCTGCGACTCACCACGAACTCCCGATCCTCAGCGATGTGTTGGTCCTGTTAATAGGCATCTCCGATTCACCAGAGCTCCCGGGAATCAGCGACGCGTTGGGCCTTTTTATAGGCATAACTGACGCACTCCCGAGCCTTTCTGATGCATCACGAACTCCTGAGCCGCAGCGAAGCGTTGGGCCTTTATCTCGGCCTCTGCGACACACCTGCCGAGCCTCAGGCACGCTTTGGATATTTTTGTAGGCCTCTCCGACGTACCTCCCGAGCCTCTCCGACTCACCACGTGCAACATACTTACTGGTTTAATAATGGAAACGGCTCACTCCTTCAAACATAAAGAAGTAATACTAACGCACTGACAAAGAACTGTAACCTGCCCCTGGATCATTGTGGCTCTTTGGATTTTCACTGCTCACATGGAACCGCTAATAACTAGATAAAAGATGAGGGAAAAACCAAGCATCATTTCAACGTTGAATACTCGCCTGATATTGGCGATGACCGAACTCACAACTTTGGCTTTGCATTATTATACAAGTACTTCACGCTAACCCATTATGCCACTAGTGCCACGCTGCAGTGATGTGAGGCATCAGTGTTCCAATGATACAGCTGCATTTTCCACCGATCTTGTGTGCAAGTGTGCAGAGAGTCATTCAGCTCAAAATATGCGCCATTAATTCCATCGTCTCTGTGCTACACTCAGTAAAATGTTTCAAATTATTCCCACGTTAGAGATTTTGCGCCACAGCCTTGCTTTATATTTCTGTGTGTCTGCTTATCATTTACAATGCAGGAAGGATATAATCACCTTGGAGTGAGGGCAGTTTAGGACTTTACAAATGACACCTAGAATCCAAGGCGAGATTACAATATTAGAGTTGTACACGATTAAAATTAGAAGGAAAATGTGTGATTTGACCGATAAATCCAAAATATTAAGGGGAAATGTTAATATAAGCGGAGAAAAACTTTCCCATCTGTCTGTGGAATCTCGGTCTTGGGGGCATAGTCTTCAAATTCGAGCCAAAAGTGAACTTCGTCAACACGTCTGCTCAAAAAGGATGATAAAGTTTGGAACGCTCTTCTGCAAACTGAAATTGATGATCGATGAACAGTTAATTTCAAATCTGACGTTGAAATATTTGTGTCAACGACTGATAGGATGTGGGCCACAGGGAGCAAGATAAAGATCAGCCATTTACTCATTGAGTGGGCTCAATGATCTACTCCTGTTCCTATTTACACATCCTCTCGTCTATGCATTTGTACAAATTTAGAGAGTAGGCAGATGTGAATGATTTACAGGGAAAAATTCAGATCATATCTTCAAGTCTTCCACTCACACATAATTAAGCGCAAACTCACGGATTAATTCATTCAGAATCAACCGAGATATCGAGAATCCGAGATAAACACTGCCAGGCGGACCTGCAATACTCTCAATGATGAAAATACTGTTATCAGAGATTGCAGGTACAAGTCCCGCGTCTTCCTTTTTATACTTTGGTCAATAGCTTTCGCTATATGCTCTGGATCCACTTGACACCAGACATTACTAAATCAGTGTCCTTAGTCCATGCGTAATCTATGGTATCCACTCGCATGAGCTGTACTTCCAGTGAAGCTTACTGACAGAAGATGATCCTACATTTTCACCATTGTCGAGTGGCCATTTCCTCAATGCATGAAGCCAAACAGAATTAGGGTTATACATTGAATTAACAATCAGAAATCTATGGCTCACTGGCGAAAGCTCGGCTTGAACTCAACAGCAACAACCTTGTGAGGTTGAGAGTTCTATAAAAGAGAAATCATGTTTCCATCAATGTGTTACAGTTTTTGAGGATGCAACGAGTAGCATAGGAAAGTGGAACTATTGGATGTGTGTATTTGGGTATACAAAAGACATTCAATAAGCAGCCACTTAAGAGAGTAATAATGAATATAGTGCTCAATGTATTGGAGTTATTATACAAATTGCTTTGAGGATTGGTTAAGGTGAGTAAAAATGAATTATGGTTTGCTGTAAATTGTGGGGAACGCAATGTTCGGTGCTTGGGCCTCAGCAATTCACAAAGTTTATCAATGATTTGATTCACGGTACAAAGTGTAGTGTATAGAAGTTTGCCAATTATATAAAGTTGGGTGGGAATTTAAGTTGTGAGCAGAATGCAAAGATGATTCAAGGGAATATATACAGGCTAAGTTAGTGGGCAAGAACGTGGCAAATGGAATATAGTGAGGAGAAATGTTATGTTTTCCACTTTTGCAGAAACAATAGAAAAGCAGAGATTTATTAAATGGTGAGAGATTGGAAACTACTATTCTTCAGAGGGACCTCTGTGTCCTTGTACACGAATCACGGAATATAATATGCAAGTAGAGCAAGCAATGAAGAGAGGAAAAGGTATGTTCGCAATTATTACCAGAGGACATGAATGCAAGAGTAAAGAAGTCTTACTATAATTATACAGGGCACTGGTGAGTGCACAGCTGGAGTATTGTGTACAGTTTTGGATTCCTTGTCTAAGACGTGACGTGAGTGTTCCTACAAGGAACGATTAAGTAGACTCGGGCTATATTCTCTGCAGTTTAGAATAATTAGATGTGATCTCATTTACTAATACACACTTCTTAATGGGACAGTGAGTGTTTTTGTATATGGGATGTTACTCCTGTCTCGAACGAGGGATCAAATTTCCTGAATTTAGGGTCATCCATTGAGGAGTGTGATGAGTAATAATATCTAAACTTAGAAAGTTTTGAATATTAAAATTCTCTATCGGCGAGTGATGTGGAGGCTCTGTCATTGAGCATATTCAGAAATAAATCATTAGATTTTTGAAATTAAGGGAATCAAGGGATATGGCAATAGTGCTGGCAGGTTAAATTGTGGTAGACGTTCAGCCACAACCTCGATCAATGCCGGAAACTGCCAGAGGATCCAAATGGTGTACTCGTGTTACTATTTCTCAGATTCTTATGTTCTTATGTTCCAGAATCTGGAATCCAGATGAACATTATCACACTATGAAAACGTGCTCACCGACTTTGCACCTGGAAGTCATCGTTCTCACGTTAAGGAGAAGTGTCCTTTCTTCTTCATTCACCCAACACAGAAACACGGAAACATAGAACATTGTTGCAGGAGTAGGCCATTCGGTCTTCGAGCCAGCACCACCATTCAATAGAATAATGGCTGATCATTCCCTCAGTACACCTTTCCTGCTTTCTCTCCATATCCCTTGATCCCATTAGCCGTAAGGGCCATATCTTACCCGCTCCTGAATATATCCAATGAACTGGCATCAACAACTCACTGTGGTGGAAAATTCTACAGCTTAACATCTCTCTGAGCGAAGACGTTTCTCCTCGTCTCAGTCCTAAATTTCCTCCATCTTATCCTTAGACTATGTCCCCCGGTCCTGGACTGACCCAACATCGGGAACATTCTTCCTGCATCTAACATGTCCAATCCCGTCAGATTTTGAGATTTTTCTATGAGATCCCCTCTCATCCTTCTTAACTCCAGTGAATACAAGCCCAGTCGATCCAGTTTCTCCTCAGAAGTCAGTCTTGCCGGGAATCATTCTGGTGAACCTTCGCTGCAATCGCTCAATAACATGAACGTCCTTCCTCAGCTTGGGAGCCCAGAACTGAATACAATATCGTATGTGAGGCCTCATTAAGGCCCTGTAGAAACTGCATAAGATATCCCTGCTCCTATAATCAAATCTCCTAGCTATGAAGGCCAACATACCATTTGCCTTCTTCACCGCCTGCTGTACCTGCATCCCGAATTCCAATGACTGATTTGCCATGACAATCAGGACTCGTTGCACGTCCCCTTTTCCTTATCTACCGCAATCATAGAAACATAGAAACATAGAAATTAGGTGCAGGAGTAGGCCTTTCGGCCCTTCTAGCCTGCACCGCCATTTAATGAGTTCATGGCTGAACATGCAACTTCAGTACCCCATTCCTGCTTTCTCACAATACCCCTTGGTTCTCATAGTAGTAAGGACTTCATCTAACTCTTTTTGAATATATTTAGTGAATTGGCCTCAACAAATTTCAGTGGTAGAGAATTCCACAGGTTCACCACTCACTGGGTGAATAAATTCCTCCTCATCTCGGTCCTAAATGGCTTACCCCTTATCAGTAGACTGTGTCCCCTGGTTCTGGACTTCCCCAACATTGGGAACATTCTTCCTGCATCTAACCTTTCAAACCCCGTCAGAATTTTAAACGTTTCTATGAGGTCCCATCTCATTCTTCTGAACTCCAGTGAATACAAGCACAGTTGATCCAGTCTTTCTTGATAGGTCAGTCCCGCCATCCCGGGAATCAGTCTGGTGAACCTTCGCTGCACTCCCTCAATTGCAAAATTGTCCTTCCTCAGGTTAGGAGACCAAAACTGTACACAATACCCCAGGTGTGGCCTCACCAAGGCCCTGTACAACTGTACAAAACCTCCCTGCCCCTGTACTCAAATTTATTCGGTATGAAGGCCAGCATGCCATTTGCTTTCTTAACCGCCTGCTGTACCTGCATGCCAACCTTCAATGACTGATGTACCATGACACCCAGGTCTCGTTGAACCTCCACTTTTCCTAATCTGTCAGCATTCAGGTAATAGTCTGTCTCTCTGATATTTTCGTGCTTTTGCCGCTAAAGTGGATAACCTCACATTTATCCAAATTATACTGCATCTTCCATGCTTTTGCCCACTCACCTAATCTGTCCAAGTCAACCTGCAGCCTTTTAGCGTCCTCCTCACAGCTCACTCCACCACTCAGCTTAGTTTCATCTGCAAACTTAGAGATATTACACTCAATTCCTTCATCGAAATTATTAATATATTTTGTAAATAGCTGGGGTCCCAGCACTAAGCCCTGCTGGACCCCAGTAGTCACTGTCTGTAATTCTGAAAAGGACCCGTTTATCCCAACGTCTGCTTCCTTTCTGCCAAACAGTTCTCTATCCACGTCGGTACATTATTCCCAATACCTTGTGCTCTAATTTTGCACAACGATCTCGCGTGTGGGAACGTTTCAAAGACTTTTGAAATTTGAAATACACCACATCCACCGGTCTTCCCTTGTCCACTCTGCAAGTTACATCCTCAAAAAATTCTCGAACATTTGTCAAGAACCAATTCCCTTTCATAAATTCATGCTGACTTGGACTTATCCTGTCACTGCTTTCCAAATGCGGTGCTATTTCGTCTTTAATAATTGATTCCAACATTTTCCCATCACTGACGTCAGGCTAACCGGTCTATAATTACCCCTTTGTCTCTCTCTCCTTTCTTAAAAGGTGGTGTTGTATTCGCTGCACTCCAGTCCATAGCAACTGATCTAGATTCGATAGTTGCTGGAAAATGATCACCAATGCATCCACAATTTTTAAAGCCACAGACTTAAGTACTCTGAGATGCAGACTATCAGGCACCGGGGAATTATCGACCTTCAATCCCATCAATTTCCCTAACACATTGCCCCCCTATTAAAGATTTCCTTCAGTCCCTTCTTCTCACAAGACACTCGGTCGCTAATATTTCCGGAAGGCTATTTGTATCTTCATCGTGAAGACAGAATCAAAGCATTAGTTGAACTGGTCCGCCATTTCTTTGTTCCCAGCATAAATTCACCAGAATCGGACTGTAAGGGATGTACGTTTTTCTTTACTAATCTTCTTTCTCTTCACATGTCTATAGAAGCTTTTGCAGTCAGTTTTTATTTTCCCAGCAAGCTTCCTCTCATACTCTCTTCTCCTCCTCCTAATTAAACCCTTTGTACTCCTTTGCTGAATTATAAAATCTCCCAGTCCTCAGGTTTGCTGTTTTTTCTGACCAATTTATATGGCTCTTCCTTGCATTTAATACTACACTTAATTTCCCTTGTTAGCCACGTTTAATCCATCTTCCGCGTTTTAGTTTTACTGCAGACAGGGATGTACAATTGTTGAAGGTCACCTATGTGATCTTTAAATATTTGCATTTGCCTAACCACCGTCAATCCTTTAAGCATGGCTCACTAGTCTGTTGTGGCCAATTCATGCCTCATGCCATCGAAGTTTCCTTTCCTTAAGTTTAGGTCCCTAATCTCTGAATAAACTGCGCCACCCTCCATCTTAATAACGAACTCATCCTTAATGATCACTTTTTCCCAAGAGGCCTCGCAGAGCGAGATTAAAAATTAGTCGTTTCTCTTTACACATCATGCAGTCCAGGATGGCCAGCCCTCTATAGTTGGTTCCTTGAAATATTGGTCGAGAAAATCATCCGGAATACACTCCAGAAGAGCCTCCTCTACCGCATTGCTACCAGTTTGGTTAGCCCAGTCAAAATGTAAATTAAAGTCGCCCCATGATAACTGCAGTACCTTTATTGCACGTATTCCTAATTACTTGTTTGATGCCGTCCGTAAAATCACTGCTATTGTTTGTTGGTCTGCACACAAGTCTTAATAACGTTTTCTGCCCTTTGGTATTCCGTAGCTCCAATCATACCGATTCCACATCATCCAAGTGAATGTTCCTCCTTGCTATTACATTAATTTCCTCGATAACAAACAACCCCCCTCCCCTCCCACCACCTCATTTTCCTTTCTGTCTATCCTTCCTGAATGTTTAATATGCCTGGATGTTCATTTCACAGCCTTGATGACACTCGAGCCATTTCTCCGTGATGCCAATTACTTCATATCCGTTGACTGCAAACTGCGCAGTTAGTTCGTCCACCTTATAACGAATACTACTCGCATAGAGGCACAGAGCCTTCAGGCTTGTCTTTTTAATACAGTTTCCCTCTTTCGAATCTTGCTGTAATGTGGCCTTTTTGATTTTTGCCTTGGGTTTCTCTGCCCTCCACTTTTACTTTTCTTCTTTTTATCTTTTGCTCCTGCCCCTATTCTGCTTTCCACTGTCTCCCTGCGTAGGTTCCTATCCCCCTGCCATATTAGTTGAAACGCTCCCCAACAGCACTAGCAAACACTCCCCGAAGGACATTGCTTCCGGTCGTTTCCAGGTACAAACCGTCCAGTTTGTACTGGTCTCACCTTCGCCAGAACCAGGTCAAATGCCCCAGGAAGCTAAAACCCTCCCTTCTGCACCACTCTTCAAGCCATGTATTCATCTGAGCTGTCCTGCGATTCCTACACTGACAAGCACGTGACACTGGTCGCAATCCTGAGATTACTAATTTTGATATTCTAATTTTAATTTAGCTAGGGCTCCACAAATTAGTCTTGTCCGCACTTTTTACCTATATCGTTCGTACCTTATTGCACCGGATAACCTTGCCACACATGAAGCTTTCCTGACTTCCCACATATCACAGGAGCAGCATGACACGGGTCTGGGCTCTCTTGCTATGACTTACCCTCAGATGTACGTAATTTGGCAACAGCAATGCGAAAGGTTACCTACTAATATCGAAAAAGTAAAAGCACTCTCCAATAACCAGCCAGTCGCATACCCCCTTGGCTGTGACGTCAGCCTTCTATTTCTTTCTACTTCTTCTTTGCTTTCACTCCCTGCAGCTGCAGCAACTGGCCTATCCGACGCTGCGGCCTCCACGAAATCCCCGCTGGCCGCCCGGCTGGACGTTAGGCATTTGGTAGGCCTCTGCGACTCTGACACCCCTCTTCGAACTCTGCACTGCCTTCTGACTCGATGCTTTGCGAACTGGTCTCTGGTACTTTTGTAGGCCTCTCTGACGATTTTCTGCCTCCTCGAACTCCCCCTGCCTCCCGACTCGATGCTGGGGCTCATTCACGCCTGTCCGATGCTGCCAAACCTTCGAGAACTCTCCGCTGCCTCCCAAATCGATGCTGGGCCTATTAACATAGAAACATGGAAACATAGAAAATAGGTGCAGGAGTAGGCCATTCAGCCCTTGTAGCCTGCACCGCCATTCAATGAGTTCATGGCTGAACATTCAAATTCAATACCGCATTTCTGCTTTCTCGCCATACCCCTTGATCCCCCGAGTAGTAAGGACTTCATCTAACTCACTTTTGAATATATTTAGTGAATTGGCCTCAACTACTTTCTGTCTGAAAGAATTCCACAGACTCACCACTCTCTGGGCGAAGAAGTTTCTCCTCATCTCGGTCATAAATGGCTTACCCCTTATCCTTAGACTGTGACCACTGGTTCTGGACTTCCCCAACATTAGGAACATTCTTCCTGCATCTATGCTGTCTAAATCCTTCAGCATTTTAAACGTTTCTATGAGGTCCCCTCTCATTCTTCTGAACTCCAGTGAATACAAGCCCAGTTGATCCATTCTTTCTTGATAGGTCAGTCCCACCATCCCGGGAATCAGTCTGGTGAATCTTCGCTTCACTCCCTCAATAGCAAGAATGTCCTTCCTCAAGTTAGGAGACCAAAACTGCACACAATACTCCAGGTGTTGCCTCACCAAGGCCCTGTACAACTGTAACATCACCTCCCTACCCCTGTACTCAAATCTCCTTGCTATGAAGGCCAACATGCCATTTGCTTTCTTAACCGCCTGCTGTACCTGCATGCTAACCTTCAATGACTGATGTACCATGACACACATGTTTCGTTGCACCTACCCTTTTCCTAATCTGTCACCATTCAGATAATAGTCCGTCTCTCTGTTTTTATCACCACAGTGGATACCCTCACATTTATCCACATTATACTTCATCTGCCATGCATTTGCCCTTTCACCTAACCTATCCAAGTCACTCTGCAGCCTCATAGCATCCTCCTCGCAACTCACACTGCCACCCAACTTAGTGCCATCCGCAAATTTGGAGATACTACATTTTATCCCCTCGTCTAAATCATTAATATACAAAGTAATCAGCTGGGGCCCCAGCACAGAACCTTGCGGAACCCCACTAGTCACTGCCTGCCATTCTGAAAAGTACTCATTTACTCCTATTTGCTTCCTGTCTGACAAACAGTGCTCAATCCACGTCAGCCTCTCTGACGCTGCTCCGCTTCCTCGAACTCCCCGTTGCCTCCCGACTCGAAACCTGGACTTTTGTATGCCTCTCCGACGCTGCTCCGCCTCCTCGAACTCCCCTGCGTTGTTTGTAGAGCTCCTAATTGTCCGTTTTCTGAACTCCAAATTACGCTGTTGATGAAGCAGCAATTTCCTATTTAAGTGTCTACTTGTTTTCGATATATCGCTGAAATGTCCTTTTTAAGGTGCAATCACCTAAATCTCCTGATTCAGGGAAAACTAAGTCACCTCTTTGTAGACCTATATATATATGGCTCCGATTGTCCTGTTTATGGTGCGCTCTCCTAATTAGCCTCAAACATGAACAGAAAATTCACCTTTTCTGGAGGTAACTCTCCTCTTTCTAAAAGAAATTCCCTTGTTTATGGAGCAAATTGTGCTCTTTCTGGAGCTAATTCTAATGTTTGTGGGGCTGCTAATTTCCCAGTCCGTGAAGCTCCTAATTCAACTGTTTCTGGAGCAACTTCCCCTGTTCCTGGAGTTAATCGCCTTTTATCTGTAGCTGAAAAGACTTCTGTTTTTAGAGTACCTGACTCACCCTCTTTCTGTTGCGAATCATCATATTTTTAGACATAATTACTCTCATCCTGGAGCAACAAATTCTAGTGATTCTGGAGCACGTAATTCCCCAGTTGGGGGAGTTAACTCCAGTATTTCTGGAGCTAATTCTCCGATTTATGGAATTAATTCCACCCATTCTCACTCTTTCTGGAGGTATTTTCCTTATTCCGGGGTTAGTATCAATGTTCTTGGAGCTGCTAAATCCCATCTTCCTGCAGCTCCGCTTGACGCTGTTGCTGGAGCTTGTACTACCCCAGATGATGCAGTTCCGAGTTCCACTGTTTCAGGAGCTATTTCTGTTGTTTGTGGAGATAATAATGCCCCTGTTTCTGGAGCATCAAACTGTGCTGATCATGAAATATCAAATTGCGATTTATGTGGCTGCCTTTTCACGATATATTTGTCTCTGAATTATTCTGCTTATTGTGCGCTCTCCTATTTCTCCTGCTACAGGAATAAATAGTTTACCTGTTTCTTGATCCAACACTTATCTTTTTAAATGTAATTTATTTGTTTCTGGAGCTACTTCCTCTGTACTTAACAAATTCCTGTGTTTCTTGAGCTCCTGATTCCTCTGTTTCTCCAGTGCCCAATTCTCTAGTTTCTGCATCTGATAATTCTCATCTTTCTCGACCTAAGTCCACTATTTCTGGACCTAATGCCCATGTTTCTGAACTAATTCCAGTAGTCCTGGAACTCCGAATTCCATTCTCTGCAGCTCCTAATTACGCGAGTCCTGGAGCTAATTCCCCTGTTTCTGGAGCTCATCTTTTTTCTTGGATTCCTAATATCCCAGATTGCGAATCTCCTAATGCTTCTATTGCTGGAGGTAACTCCTCTGTTTCTGTTGCGAATTGAACTGTTTCTGGAACTAATACATTTTTGTCTGGGGAAAATAACTTGTAGATAAAAATTTCCCATTTTGCTCCGAATTGTCCTGTTTATGATGCGCTCTCCTAATTAGCCTCAAACATGAACAGAAAATTCACCTTTTCTGGAGGTGACTCTCCTCTTTCTAAACATAACTCTATTGTTTCTGGAGCTCATTTAGCTGTACTGTGATTATTCCTGTGTTCCTGGAGATCGCCTCCCCTGTTTCTGCAGCTCCCCATTGCCCTGTTTCTGGAGCGAATTCAACTCTTTCGGGAACTGCTAATTTACCAGTTTCTGTAATTTCTACGTTTAAACTTTCAGGACTTAATTCCACAGTTTGTATACCTAATTCCCCTGTTTCTGGCGTTTATTCGCTTGTTTCTGCGCTAAGTGCCGTGTTCCTGGTGCTCCTACTTGCTTTCTTTCTGCGACTGCTATTTTTCCTGTTCCTGTAGGGAATTCCCCTACTTTTCTAACTATTGCAGCTTTTTCTGGAGCTAATATTACATTTTTTCCAGAGCAAATTCCTTAGTTGCTTCAGTCCTAGTTGCTCTCTTTCTGGAGAATCTGATTTGTTTGTGGAGCTTCCAGTTGTCCTTTTTCTGTAGCTCCAAATTCAGCTGTTTGTGAAGCACCTACTTAAGTGTCTAGTAGTTATATATATATATATATATATTCTACAAAATGTCCTGTTTATGCTGCACACTCCGAAATTCGCTGTACCAGTGCCAGCTAAATTTGGGGATTCTAAGTTGTTTGTGGAGTTCCTAATTGTCTTTTTTCTGGAGCTCCAAATTGCACTGTTGATGAAGCACCCCATTGTTCTATTTAAGTGCCTACTAGTTATATATATAGCATCGAAACTTGCTGTTCGTGATGCGCTATCCTAAATCCCCTGCTGCAGGGACACCTCTTTCTCGAGCTATCTCTGTTCTTTCCAAACACAATTGTCTTGTTTCTGGATCTAATTGCGCTGTTTCTGGCGCTAATTCCACTGTGCCTGGGGCTGCTAATATCCCAATCTGCGAGCTCCTAATTCCGCTGCTTCTGCTACAAATTCTCCTCTTAATGGAGATAATCAGCTTGTATCTTTAGCTGAAAAGTCCTCTTTTCTTGAGCACCTTATTCTCCCACTATCTGGAGCACATCACAATTTTTTTGGACATAATTTGCCTGTTTCTGGAGCTCATACTCCTGGTGTTTATGCTGCACTTAATTCCCAAGTGTATGGCATTAACTCCCATATTTCTGGAGCTAATTCTACGCTTTATGACATTAATTCGTGTAATTAAGGATATCGCAGTCCCCCTATTTCTAGAGCTATTTCCCTTGCTCTGGGGTTAGTTTCAATGCTCTTGGAGCTGCTAAATCCCATCTTATGGGCGCCCCGAATGCCGTTATTGCTGGAGCTCCAGCTACCCCCGGTTATGCAGGCAATATCCCTCTCTGCAACATCCAACTCCCCTGATCCTTGAGCTAATTCCCTGTTTCTGAAGCTCATTTTTTTCTGGAGTGCCTAATATCCCAGATTGTGGATCTCTGAATGCATCTGTTTCTGCAGGTAACTCCCTTGTTTCTTTTGGTAATTCAACGGTTTCTGGAGCGAGGCTTTTTCCTTTGAAACATTACTGTGGTGCTCCTAATTTCCATTTTTTGTGGAGCTCAAAATTGTGAAGTTAATGGAGCACATAATAGTCTTTTTTGCGAACCTAGTATTTTGCCAATAACCATGTTACAGAACGAATTCCGGTATTCCTGAAAATCCAAATTCACCTCTCTGCAGCTCCGAGTTACGCGGGACATGGAGCTAATTTCTTTGTTTCTGGAGCTAATTCCGCTGTTTCTGTAGCTCCGAGTTGTCCTGTTAATGAGGCGCTCTCCTACTTACCCTGTCACATGAATAGAAAATTAACGTTCTGGTGGAAACTCTCCTCTTTCTAAACTAAACTCCCCTATTTTTGAGCTATTTGCGCTGTACTGTGATTATTCCTGTGCTCCTGGAGCTTGCTTCCACTGTTTCTGCAACTCCCCATGGACCTATTTCTGGAGCGAATTCCACTGTTTCTGGAGCTGTTAATTCACCAGTTTCTGCAACTCCTACTTTTCATCTTTCGAAACATAATTACACAGTTTCCAGAATTAATATTCCACTTTCTAGCGCTAATTCCCTAGTTTCTGCGCTAAATCCCTTTTTCCTGGAGCCCCTATTACCCCTCTCTGTGGCTCATAACTTCCCTGTTCCTGGAGGGAATAATCCTGTTCCTGTAGCTAAATCAGCTGATTCAGTAGAAATCAACCTTTATTTCTGGAGAAAATGCCACAGTTTCTGAAGGTCATAGTTCCCTTCATTCTGGACATATTTCAGTTGTTTGTCGAGCTCCTAATTCCCCTGTTTCTGGAGCTCCACGCTGTAATGTGTATGAAGCAACTAATTCTCCTTGTTACGTGACTACTAATTTGCCCGTATATAGTGCTCCGAATTATCCTGTTTATCCTCCGTGTTCCTAATTCCCCTGCTACAGGAAGAGTTAATTCATCTGTTTCCGGATGTAAATCTCCTATTTCTAAACACAATTCCCTGTTTCTGGAGCTAATTGACTGTACTGTGATTATTCCCATGCTCCTGGATCTCCTGCTTCCCCAGTGTCTGCAGCTCCCCATTGCCCTGTTTCTGGAGCTAATTCAATTTTTCCTGGAGTTGTTAATCCACTAGTTTCTGTAAATCTTAGTTTTCATCTTTCTAGAACCAATTCTACTGTTTCTGGAGTTCATGGCTCTATTTCTGCAGCCAATTCCCTTGTTTGTGACCTAATTCCCGTGTCACTGGAGCTACAACTCCCCTCTTTCTGCGGCTCAAAATTCCCCTGTTGCTGGAATTAATTCCGCTGTTTCTTGAGGCAACTCCCGTATTTACGTAGATTATTCAACAGCTTTTCGAGCTAATGCCTATGTTTCTGGAGTTAATTCTGCAATATTCGAAGGTCCGAGTTCTCTTGCCCCTGAAACACTTAATTCCTTTTTTTATGAGCTTATACCTATGTTTCTGGAGCTAATTCCTAAATACCAGAAGGTCCTCGATCTCCTGTCCCTGCAGCTCCTAATTCCCCTGTTCATGGATCTAACACCTATGTTTCTGGAGCTAATGACAATATCTTAATGTTCCAGTTCTCCTGTTCCTGCAGCTTCTAATTACTCTGTTTCAGTGACTGAGAGTTTCTAGAGCTAATTCCATAATATTTAAACGTCCCAGTTCTACTGTTGCTGCAGCTTCTAATTTTTCTGTTTCTGGAGCTAATACCTATGATCTGTAACTAATTCCACATTATCTGAAGGTCCCCGTTCTCGTGTCCCGGCAGCTCCGAATTCCTCTGTTGCTGGAGCAAATGCCTATTATTTCTGGAGCTAATTTCCAAATATCTGAAGGTGCCAGTTCTCATGTTCCTGCAGCTACAAATTTCTCAGTTTCTGGAACTAATATCTGTTATTTCTGGAGCTAATTACCCTATATCTGAAGGCAGCAGTTCTCCTGTCTCTGCAGTTCTTACTTCCTCTGTTTCTGGAGCTAATGCCTATGTTTCTGGAGTTAATTCTCCAATATCTGAAGGAAACGTGGAACTTGCAGCTCCAGAAATAATGGAATAAGCTTCAGAATTATATTGAAATTAGCAGCTACAGGAAAAGTGGAATTAGCAGCTTCAGAAACAGAGGATTTTGCTCCAGAAACAGTGGAATTATCAGCTCCAGGAACAGCGGAATTAGCACCAGAAACAGTGGAATTAGCTCCAGAAACAGTGGAATTAGCTCCAGAAACAGTGGAATTATCTCCAGAAACGGAGGAATTAGCAGCTGCCGAAATACTGCAACTAGCTCCTTAAATAATGGAATTAGCTCCATAAACAGTGAAATTAGCAGCTCCAGGAACAGGGGAATTAGCCCCAGAAATCGATGAATTAGGCCCAGACACAGAAGAATTAGCTCCAGAAACAGAGGAATTCACTGCAGAAACAGAGGAATTAGCTCAAGAAAGAGTCGAATTGGAAGGAACAGAAATAGATCAATTAGCCCCAGAAACAGTGGAATTAGCTCAAGAAGCTGGAATTAGCCGCTTCAGAAACAGTGGAATTAGCGACAGAAACAAGGGAATTAGCTCCAGAAACAGTGGAAATGGAAGGACCAGAAAGAGAGGAATTATCCCCAGAAACAGGGGAATTAGCAACAGAAACAGTGGAATTAGGTCCAGAAACAGTGACATTAGCTCCAGAAACAGTGGAATTAGCCCCAGAAACAGTGGGATTAGCTCCAGAAAGTGTGGAATTAGCTCCAGAAACAGTGGAATTAGCTCTCTAAAAGGGAGGAATAGGCAATTCCAGAAACAGTGTAATTACCTCCATAAACAATGGAATTAGCTCCAGAAAAGATGGAATTAGCAGTTCCAGCAACTTTGGAATTCGCAGCTCCAGAAAGAGGGAGGAATTATCAGCTCCAGTAACAATGGAATTAGCTTCAGAAATATTACAATTATCAGCAACAGGATCAGTGGATTTACCTGCTCCAGAAAAAGAGGAATTAGCACCAGAAACAGTGGAATTATCAGTTCCATGAACAGCCGATTTAGCGCCAGAAACTGGAACGAGCAGCTCAGAAACAGTGCAATTAGCTCCAGAAACAGTGGAATTAGCAGCTCTAGAAACAGGAGAATTAGCCCCGGAAACAGTGGAATTATCTCCAGGATCATCGGAATTATCAGCTTCAGAAACAGGGAGAAATTAGCAGCTCCACGAAAAGACGAATTAGCTTTAGAAACAGAGGAATTAACTCCAGAAACAGGGAAATTAGCACCCGAAACAGAGAACTCAGCAGCTCCAGAAACAGTGGAATTAGCAGTTTCAGAAACAGGGGAATTATATTCAGAAATAGTGGAATTAACTTCAGAAGCAGGGGAATTAGCTTCAGAATTAGCGGAATTTGCAGCACCAAAAAAAGGTGTAATTAACAGCTCCAGAAAGAGTGGAATATGATGCATAAATCTTGGAATTACCGGCTCCAGAATAGTGGAATTAGCCCCAGAAACAGTGGAATTAGCTCAATAAACAGTGGAATTAGCAGCTCCACAAACAGTGGAATTATCAGCTTGAGACACAGAAGAAATTGCTCCAGGAAAGGTTGAATTAGCTCCAGAAATAGTGGAATTAGCTTCAGAACAGAGTAATTACCAGTTCCGGAAATATTAGAATTAGTTTCAGAAACAGTGGAATTAGCTGCCCCAGGATCAGTGGAATTAGCTCCAGGAACAGTGGAATTAGCTCCAGAAACAGGGGAATTAGCAGCTCCAGGAACTTGGGAATTAGAAGATCCAGAAAGAAGGAGGAATTAGCAGCTCCAGGAACAGTGAAATTAGCACCAGAAACAGTGAAATTAGCTCCAGAAACTGAAGAATTGTGTGCTGCAGAAGCAGGGGAATTAGGAGCTCAGGAATAGAGGACTTCGCTCAGTACAGCGGAACTATCTACAGAAACATGGTAATTGGGTTAGACAGAGAAGAGTGAGCTCAATAATTAAGAAAAATAGCTGTTCCTGTAGCAGGAGAATTAGGGCAGCGCGCCACAAGCAGAACACTTCAGAGCTATATATATCCGGAGAATATGAGCAACATGAATTAGAATTAGACGCTGCATAAACAGTGCCTTTGTTGCTCCAGAATCATAGGAATAAGAATCTCCACAACAAGTGAAATAACTACAGAAACAGGGAACTAGGCAGGACATAACATGTGGTTTTAGAAGGTACAACAATAGGGGCATTAGGAACGCCCTAAACATGGGAATTAGCAGCTCCCAGAACAGAGAAATTATCCCCAGAATGAGAGAATTAGCTCCAGAAACAGGGGGAATATCATCACCTTAAATATATGAATTAAATCCAGAAACAGGAAAATTAGTTGCATAAATACTGGAATTTAATCCACAAACCGGTGAATTATGTGCTTCAGAAACGCCCGATTTAGGAGCAACAGAAAGAGTCGAAATATGGCTTAAAATACGGTAATTATCTCCAGACATTGGGAGAATTGGGTGCTCCAGAAACAGAGGGAATTTCGGCTACAGAAACAGGGGAATCATGAGATCCAGAAACAAGAGAAGTGTGGATCATAAACAAAGTAATTAGTAGAAAAATAAACAGAATATTTATGAGATCCAGATAGAGCGGAATTAGGGGAGCACCACATCTACATGGAACGTAGCTCCAGGAACTGTGAAATTGGGGCGCAGCCCCATAAAAAGGCATCATAGATTTTCCTTTAGCAGAGCAATTAGGAGAGTGCACCTTAAACAAGACAATCCGGTGCTATATATATATATATATATATATCGGGTAATAGTAGCCACATAAATTAGGTGTTCCACAAACAGTGCAATTTGGAGCTCCAGGAATTGTGCAATGATGGGTTTCACAAACAAGGAAAAGTTGGAAGTCTCGAAATTCGGGTATTACGAACTCCAGAAACATTGATAATAGCAGTTCCAGGAATAGAAGGATTAGCCCCAGAACAAGACAATTAGTTATAGAAACACTGGAATTAACTCCACAAATTGGGGACTTAGGAGGTCCATAAACACAGGTATTACCAGCTCCCGAAACAGGGGAATTGTCCCTAAAAATATGGGAATTAGCTCGATCAAGGGGCAAAATCAAATATTCCGGAAACCGTAGATGTTGCAGCAAAGCAACAGGGTGTTTACCTTCAGCAGCATGAGATTACGATATCCAGTAACAAGGCAATTATGGTTCCATAAAGAATTTGAAGCAAAAGATACAGGAGATTTAGGAGATCCAGATGCAGGGAATTTGGGAGAAGGCTCCATCAACATGGAACATAGGAGAGGGCACAAGAAAGTGGGAAATGTGGCGACAGCACCTGAAAAAGGAAAATTAGCTGTTCCTATAGCAGGGGTAATTGGAGAGCGCTCCATTAACAGGACAATTCGGATTTATAGGGGAACATGTAGCTAAAAGAAAAAGATAATGATGTGCTCCATGAACTGCGAAATATGGAGCTCCATTGTCAGCGACATTAGGGACTCCACAAAAAAATAAATAATTTCCAGAACAAGAGGGATTAGGACCTCCAGAAACGGGGGAATCTGCACCAGAAACAGAAGTATTACCGACTGAAACAGTTGAATTAGCTACAGAAACATGGGAGTTACCTCCAGAAACAGAGGAATTAGGATCTCCTCAAACTACGATATCAGGAGCTCCAGAAAAATATGAATTACCTCGACAACCAGGGGTATTAGATTCAGAATCAGGGGAATTGGCAGCTACAGATCGAGGAGCTCCAGTAACACGGGAATTAGATCGGAAATAAAGGCATTAGCTTCAGAAACAGGGGAATTAATTGCAGAAAAATTCCTGAAACTGGGGAAATATAAGTTCCAGAAACAAGGGAATTGTGGTTCCATAAACAAAGTAAGTTGGAGAAAAAGATGCAGAAGTTTTTGGAGATCCAGATGCAGGGAAATTAGCAGAGGGCTCCATCAACGTGGAACGTAGGAGCAGGCTCCAGAAAGTGGGACATTTGGAGCCAGCTCCAGAAACAGGTGTATTCGCTGTTCCTTTATCAGGGAGTTTGGAGAGTGCTCTTTAAATAGGAAAATTCGGAGCTATATCTATAGGGGAACTAATAACCACGTACGAACACAATTTTGTCCTCCACAAACAGCGCAATTTGGGGTTGCAGGTAGGTTTTTTTTGGGAGCTTCACAAGCAACTGAAACATCTCCTGCAATAATGGAACTAGTGCCTGCAGAATCTAGGGATTTAGCTCAAGAGGCAGAATTATTAGCCCCTGAAACAGGGGAAATAGCTACAGAAACAGAGGCGTTTCCTGCAGAAACTGAGGAATTCGGAGCTTCACAAACTGGGATATTAGGATCTGCAGAAAAAAGAAGAATTAGCTCCGGAAACATGGGATTTAGCACCAGGAACACCGGAATTTGCTCATAAACAAGGAAAATAAATCTATAAAGAGAGGCTCAACTCCAGAAACAGTGCAATCATCTCCAAAATAGGGGAATTAACTCCAAAAACAGGGGAATTACACGATCCAGAAACAATGGAAGTATGGTTCCATAAACAAATTCATTTGGAGCAAAAGAAACAGGAGATACAGGGTAATTAGGAGAGGGTGGTTTCACCGTGGAACTTTGGTGCAACTCTTGAAACTGGGAAATTTGGAGCCAGCTCCAGCAACAAGTGAATTAGCTGATCCTGTCGAATGAGGATTCGGAGAGCGCACCACAAACAATGCAATTTGGAGCTATACATATCGGAGAAGTAGTGGCCACATGAAAAGAGCAATTAGGTGCAATATAAACAGGGCAATTTCGAGCCCCAAGAAACAGAAGAACTAGGAGCTGCAGAGAGGTGAATTACATTTACCAGGAATACTGGAATTAGTTCAGCAACAAGGGTATTAGCTCCAGAAACAGATCAATTAGGTCTGGAAAGATGTGAATTCGTAGTTACAGAAACTGCCGAATTGTGCACTGCAGGAATGGGAAATTAGGAGCTCCAGAAACATGGGATTTTAATCAGTACAGCGAAAGTTGTTCCAGAAATAACTGAATTACATTTAGAAAAAGAAGCGTTGTCACATGAAATTGATGAACTCGCTTTTCCTGTTGCAGGGGAATTAGGAGAGCGCACCAGAAGCAGAATATTTCAGAGCTAAATATAGCGGGAAATAGTAGCCACATAAAAAACACAATTAGGTGCTTCGTAAACAGCGCAATTTGAAGCTCCTAAAACAGGGGAATTAATTTCTCCACAAACAACTGAAATAGCTCCAGAAACAGGGGAACTGGAACCTGCATAACCTTGGGTAGTCAGAGCTCCAGCAATAGCGGCATTGTGAGCTCTCGTAAGATTTGATTTAGCAGCTCCAAGAACTTTGAAATTAACCCCTAACAAGAGAAATAGCTCCAGGAACAGAGGGAATGGGATATTCTTAGTTACCGGAATTAATTCCAGAAACCGGGGATTTAGCTGCAGAAATATTGGAGTTAACTCTACAAACTGGGGAATTAAGTGCTCCAGAAACACAAGAATTAGGAGCTGCAGAGAGAGGGAAATTATGCCCAGAAGTTTCGCGATTATATACAGAAAGAGAGAATTAGGTGCTCCAGAAACAGAGGACACTTCAGCTGCAGATATAAGATGATTTGCTCCTTGAACAGGGGAATTTGCTCCAGTAGCAGGGGACGTCGGAGCTCCAGAGACTGGAAAATTAGTAGCCCCGGGCATATTGGAATTAGCTCCAGAAACAACGCAATTAGCTCCAGAAACAGGGGAATTGGTGTTAGAACGAATAGAGCCAGCTCTAGAAAGAGGTGACTTAGGTGACACTGCAGCAGGGGATTTTGGAGAGCGCACTATAAACAGGACATTTCTGAGATATATATATATAACTAGTAGACACTTAAATACGACAATTAGTTGCTTCATAAACAGCGCAATTTAGAGCTCCAGAAAAAGGACAATAAGGAGCTCCACAAACAATTCAGATTCTCCAGAAAGAGGGAAACGAGGACTTCCATCAACGAAGGATTTTTCTCCGAAAAGAAAGATATTGGGTCCTGACACAGCTGCATTAGCGACAGAAACATGGAAATTCCCTCAGGAAACAGGGAAATTAGGAGTCGCAGAAAGAGGGCAAGTAGGAGCTCCAAGAACACAGGAATTAGTGCAGAAATAAGCAAATTAGCGCTGGAAACACGGGAATTAGTGCCGGAAACAGAGGACCTAAATTTAGAAACTGTGGAATTAGGTCTTGAAAGATGAATACAAGGAGTCATAGAAACTGGTAAATTAGCAGCCCCAGGAACAGAGGAATTAGCTTTAGAAATAGGAAATGTGGAGCTGAAGAAAAAGGGCAAGCGAGCTGCAGGAACACAGGGATAATCACAATACAGAGAAATTACCTCCCAAGCTCTCCTAAACCACCAAGCACTCATACCCACAAATCTATCCTACGCTGCCCAAACTCTCCTGCCCCCCACTAAGCTTTCCTAACCCCACAAGCTCTCCAACCCCACCCAAGCTCTCCTACCCCGAAAGATCTCTTAACCCTCCAACTCTACTAGCCCCCCAAGCTCTCCCACCCCACCAAGCTCCCCTAGCACTCCAATCTATCCTGCACCCCCAAGCTCCCCTAACCCCACATGCTGTCCTACCCCCCAAGCTCTTCTGCCCCCCCAAGCTCTCCTACTCCCCAAAGTCTGCTACCCCCTCAAGCTTACCTGCACCACAAGCTCTCCTCCGCCCTCCAAGCACTCGTAACCACGCCCCCAAGCACTCCTAACTCCCAAGCTCTCCTAATCACAAGCTCTCCTCCAACCCCAAGCTCTCCTAACTCCCAAGCTCTCCTAACCACAAGCTCTCGTACATCTCCAAGCACTCCGACCCACAAGCCCTCCTACACCACAAAGCTGTCCTAACCGCCCAAGCTCTCCTACGCCTCCCATGCTCTCCTACCCCCACCTAGATCTCCTTCCCCCGCAATCTCTCCTAAATCCCAAAACTCTCTTACACGCCAAGCTCTTCCACCCGCCAAGCTCTCCAGCCCTCCGAAGCTCTCCTATGCCCCAAGCTCTCCTACCGCCACAAATTCTCCAACACCCGGCAAGCTCTCCTAACTCGCCAAGTTCTCCTAACCCAACTCAAGCTATCCTACGCTCCACAAGCTATCCTACACCCCAATCTCTCCATCAGCCCAATCTCTCCAACACCCAAGCTCACCTACCCCAAGCTTTCCTACCACCAAAGCTCTCCTATTCACCCCAAGCTCTTCTACCCCACAAACTCTTCTCGCCCCGAGCTCTCCTTCCACCCCAGCTCTCCTAACACCTCCCCCAGCTCTCGTACCCCCGCAGCTCAACCTCACCCCCAAGCTCTCCTACCCGCACAAGCGCTCCTACACCAAAAGCCCTCCTACCACACGCCCAAGCTCTCCTACCCCCACGCTTTCCTACCTCCCAAGCTCTCCCATCCCCCAAGCTCTCCGACCGTCTCCCACGCTCTCCTATTCCACTAACCTGTCCTACCCCGTTCCCCAAGATCTCGTACCGCCCAAGCTCTCCAATCCCGCCAAACTCCCCTAATCCCCAAGCTGTTCTACCCCGCAAAGCTTTCTTCCCCCTCAAAATCTCCTACTTTCCCAAGCTCTCCTACCCCACAAGCTCTCGTAACCCCAAGTTCTCCGACGCTGCAAGCTCTCCTATCCCCCAAGTTCTCCTAAACCCCAAGCTCTCCATCCCCACAATCTCTCGTACCAACCCAATCTCTCCTACACGCCAATCTCGTCTACCCCACCAATCTCTCCTACACACCCAATCTCACCTACCCCCAAGCTCTCCTACCACCAAAGCTCTCCTATTCACCCCAAGATCTTCTATCCCCAAAGTCACCACGTCCCCAGTTCTCCTACCACCCCAGCTCTCCTACCACCTCCATGCACTCCTGCACGCCCAAGCACTCCTTCCAAACCAAGCTCACCTACGCCCCAAAATCTTCCATCCCACCAAGGTCTGCGACCCCCCAAGCTCTCATACCTGGCACTCTTACCCCATAAGTTCTCCCACACTCCCAAGATCACCCACCCGCCAAGCGCTCCCATTTCCCCAAGCTCTTCTACCACCCAAGCTCTCCAACCTCCGCAAGCTCTCCTACACTACCAAGCTCTCCTAACCACCAAGACCTCCTACTCCCCCACGTTTTCTAACCCAACAAGCTCACGTACTCCCCCAAGCACTCCAACCCGACCCAGCTCTCCCAGCGTCAATCACTACTAAACCTCCAAAATCTCCTACCGCGCCAATATCTCCTTCCCACCAGAATCTCCCAACCCACCAAGCTCTCCAACCACCGCAGGCTCTCCTACCCCCGCAAGCTATCCTACACCCCCAAGCTCCCCTACTCCCCCAAGCTCTCCTACTCCCCCAACTCTCCTACTCCCCCAAGCTATCCTACTCCCCCAAGCTATCGTACTCCCCCAAGCTCTCCTACTGCCCCAAGCTCACCTACTCCCCAAGCTCTCCTACTCCCCCAAGCTCCCCAATCCTCTATCTCTCTTACTCCCCCAAGCTCTCCTACCACCCCAAGCTCTCCTACACACACAAGCTCTCCTAACCCCGAAGATCTCCTACCCAACCCAGTCCTACCCGCCTAATCTCTCCTACGCCCCCAAGTTCTCCAAGCAGCCCAAGCTCGCCAAATCACCCCACCCCCATGCTCTCCCCTCCCCAAAGCTATCCTACATACCCAAGCTCTACTACCCCGCAAGTCTCTCCTAATCTCCAAGCTCTCCTACCTCCCCAAATTCTACGACCCATGCATCGAATTTCTCCGACCCCCAAAGCTATTCTACCTACCCAAGCTCACCTACCCCCGAAGCTCTCCTACACCCGCAAGCTCTCCGATGTCCCCAAACTCTACTACCTCGCAAAGCTATCTTAAACACCCACGCTCTCCTGCCCCTACCAAGCTCTCCTGACCCTCAAGCTCCCCTTCACCAGAAGCTTTCCTACACCCCCATGCTCTCCTACCACCAAGCTCTCCTAACCACAAAATCTCCGACCCCTTAGCTCCTCAACCCCCCCATCTCTCTTACTCCCCCAAGCTCTCCTACCACTCCAAGCTCTCCAACCCATGCAAGCTCTCCTACTCTTCAATGTCTCCTCACACCCAAGCTCTCCCAACCCCAATCTCTGCTACACCCGTAAGCTCTCCTACCCCCAAAGCTCTCCTACCCCCCATGCTCTCCTTCCTATGCACGCTCTCCTACCGCCCGACGCTCTCCCATCCCCCAAGCTCTCCGACCGCCTCCCACGCTCTCCTATTCCACTAACCTGTCCTACCCGGTTCCCCAAGATCTCGTACCGCCCAAGCTCTCCAATCCCGCCAAACTCTCCTAATCCCCAAGCTGTTCTACCCCGCAAAGCTTTCCATCCTCCTCAAAATCTCCTACTTTCCCAAGTTCTCCTACCCAACAAGCTCTCGTACCCCCAAGTTCTCCGACGCTGCAAGCTCTGCTATCCCCCAAGCTCTCCTAAACCCCAAGCTCTCTATCCCCACAATCTCTCCTACCACCCCAATCTCTCCTACCCGCCAATCTCGGCTATCCCACCAATCTCTCCTACACACCCAAGCTCACCTACCCCCAAGCTCTCCTACCACCAAAGCTCTCCTATTCACCCCAAGCACTTCAACCCCAAACTCACCTCGCCCCCCAGTTCTCCCACCACCCCAGCTCTCCTACTACCCCCATGCACTCCTGCACGCCCAAGCACTCCTTCCAAACAAAGCTCACCTAGCCCCCAAAATCTTCCATCCCACCAAGGTCTGAGACCCCCCCAAGCTCTCATTCCCACTGGCACTCTTACCCCACAATTTCTCCCACACTCCCAAGATCACCCACTCGCCAAGCTCTCCCATTTCCCCAAGCTCTTCTACCACCAAGCTCTCCAACCCCCGCAAGCTCTCCTACACTACCATGCTCTCCTAACCACCAATACCTCCTACTCCCCCACGTTTTCTAACCAAACAAGCTCTCCTACTCCCCCAAGCACTCCCACCCGACCCAGCTCTCCCAGCCTCAATCACTACTAAACACCCCAAATCTCCTACCGCGCCAATATCTATTTCCCACCAGAATCTCCCAACCCACCAAGCTCTCCAAACACCGCAGGCTCTCCTACCCCCGCAAGCTATCCTACTCCCCCAAGCTCTCCTCCTCTGGTAAGCTCCCCTACTCCAACAAGCTCTCCTACTCCCCCAAGCTCTCCTACTCTGCCAAGCTCTCCTACTTCCCCAAGCTCTTGTACTCCCCCAAGCTCTCCTACTGCCCCAAGCTCACCTACTCCCCAAGCTCTCCTACTCCCCCATGCTCCCCAACCCCCTATCTCTCTTACTCCCCCAAGCTCTCCTACCACCCCAAGCTCTCCTACACACACAAGCTCTCCTAACCCCGAAGATCTCCTACACAACCCTGTCCTACCCGCATAATCTCTCCTACGCCCCCAAGTTCTCCAAGCAGCCCAAGCTCGCCAAACCACCCCACCCCCCATGCTCTCCCCCCCAAAGCTATCCTACATACCCAAGCTCTACTACCCCGCAAATCTCTCCTAACCTCCAAGCTCTCCTACCTCCCCAAATTCTACGACCCATGCCTCGAATTTTTCCGAACGCCAAAGATCTTCTACCTACCCAAGCTCACCTACCACTCGAAGCTCTCCTACACCCGCAAGCTCTCCGATGTAACCAAACTCCACTACCTCGCAAAGCTCTCCTAAACACCCACGCTCTCCTGCCCCTACCAAGCTCTGCTGACCCTCAAGCTCCCCTTCACCCGAAGCTTTCCTACACCCCCATACTCTCCTACCACCAAGCTCTCCTAACCACAAAATCTCCTACCCCCTAGCTCCTCAACCCCCCCATCTCTCTTACTCCCCCAAGCTCTCCTACCACTCCAAGCTCTCCAACCCATGCAAGCTCTCCTACGCTTCAATGTCTCCTAAGCCCCAAGCTCTCCTAACCCCAATCTCTGCTACACCCGTAAGCCCTCCTACCCTCAAAGCTCTCCTACCCCCCAAAAATACCTACACCCCAAGCTCTCCATCCTATGCAAGCTCTCCTACCGCCCGACGCTCTCCTACCCCACAAGCTCTTCTGCCCTCAAGCTCTCCATCGCCCCACGCTCAACTACCCCAAATCTCCAGTACACCCCCGAGCAATCCTACACCCGAAGATCTACTGCCCAGCACGCTCTCCTCCCCCCCAAACTATCCTACTCCCGCAAACTCTCCCAATGTCCCCGCAAGCTCTCCTTTTCCCCCCAAACTCTCCTATCCCCCCAATCCCTCCTACCGCCGCAAGCTCTCCTACGACCAAGCTTTCCTGCACCCCCAAGCGCTCATAACACTCCAAGATCTCCTATCCCCCAAGCTCTCCTACCCGCACAAGCTCTGCGACCCCAATAGCTCTCCTACCCCCAAACTCTCCTACCCCCGCAAGCATCCTACCCACTCAAGCTCTCCGTAACTCCAAGCTCAGCTACTCCACAAGCTCTCCTACCGCCCAAGCTCTCCTACCCTCCAAGCTAACCTACCCTGCAAGTTCTCCTACACCCCAAGCTCTCCTACGCCCCAAGCTCTCCTACCCCACGAAGTTCTACTACACCTAAGATCTCGTGCCCCCAATCTCTACTACCCCAAGCTCTCCTACCCAAAGCTATTCTACCGGAAAAAGCTCTCCTATGGCCCCAAGCTCTCCTACACCCGCAAACTCTTCTACTCACCCAAGCTCTCCTACCCCTAAATTCTCTCCAACAACCAATGTCTCTCCTCACCCCCAATCTCGCTTACCCCCACAAGCTCTCCAACACCCCCAAGCTCTGCTATCCCCAAGCTGTCCAACCCACCCCCACAAGCTCTCGTACACTCTAAGATCTTCTACTTCCAAAGCTCTCCTAATCCCCAAGCATTCCTACACCCGAAGCTCTCCTACCTCCGCAAGTTCTACTACACCCAGAGGTATTTCTGCACCCCAAGCTCTCCTGCTCCCAAGCTCTAATACCCCGCAAGCTCTCCTACCCCGTCGCAGCTCTTCTGCACCCGAAAGCTCTCCTACGCCCCCCAAGCTCTCCTACAACCCACTCCCTCCTACACCCCACAAGCTCTCCTACGCCCAAAATCTCTCCAAACCCCTCAAGATCTCCGATTCCCCAAAGCGACCTTACCCCCACATGCTCTCCTACCCCCAAGCTCTCCTATCTCTCAAGCTCTCCTAGCACCGCAAGCTCTCCTAACCACCCAAGCTCTCCTACCTCCCCAAGCTCTCCTGTGCTCCCAAGCTGTCCTACCCTGCCAAGCTCTTCTGCCGCGCAAGCTCTCCAAATCGCCAGGCTCTCCTACCTCCCAACAGCTCTCCTACCACGAAGCTCTCCTACATCCCAAGCTCTCCTAACTGCCCAAGATCTACGATTCCACCAAGGTCTCCCACCCACAAATGTTCTCCAGTCCCCCAAGCTCTCCTACACCCCCAAGATCTCCCACCTCCACGAGCTCTTCTGCCACTCAAGCTCTCTTAACCCACAAGTGCTCCTACCCCTCAAGCTCTCCTACACCCACAAGCGCTCCTACCCACACGCAAGATCGCCTACTCGCAAGCTCTTCTTCCACCGCCCCAAGCTCTCCGATCCCCTCAAGCTCACCTACTCCCGCAAGCTCACTAACCCCGCATGCTCTGCTGGCCCCCCACTATTTCCTACCCACAAGCACTGTTACTCCCCCAAGCTCTCCTAACCCACCCCCCACCATGCTCTCCTAACCACTAAGCAATCCTCCCCTGCCAAGCTCTCCTACCTCCCCAAGATGTCCTTCCCTCCAGGATCTCCCAGCCCGCGAAGCTCTCCAACCCGCTCTTACTCTCCTACCCACAAGCTCTCCTGCACCCAAGCTCTCCGTCGCTCTAAGTTCTCCTGACCCCAAAGCTCCAGTCCCCCCAAGATATCCTACACCCAAATCTCTACTACCCCCCCAAGCACTCCTACCGCCCGCAAGTTATCCTACCCCCGCAAGCTCTCGTACATGCCACCCACAATCTCTCCTACCACGCCAAGCTCTCCTACACCCAACAAGCACTCCTACCCCAAAAATCTCTCCTACCACCACAATCACTCCGACCCCCAATCTCTCCTACCAATCCAAGGTCTCCTACACCTCCAATCTCTCCTATGCCCCCAAGTTTTCCAACCAGCCAAGCTCTCCAACCCACCCACACCCAAGCTCTCCTTTCACCCAAGATCTCCTGCCGCCGCAAGCTCTCCTACCACCAAGCTCTATTACACCCGCAAGCTCTCCTAACCCCCAAGAACTACTATGCCCCCATACTCTCCTACCCGCATACATTCTCCTACACACAAGCTCTCCTAAGCCCAAAGCTCTCCTACCTCTCCAAGCTCTACCACCCCACAAGCTCACCTACCCCTCAAGCTACCCTGCACCCCAAGCTCTCCTACTTCTGCAAGCTCTCCTACCCTCCGAAGCTCTCCAAACCCATAAGCTCTCCTGCCCCCATGCTGTCTGTCGCCCCATGCTCTCCTAGCCTCAAAGCTCTAGTATCCCCCCAAATTATCCTACACCCCAAGCTCTAGTAATCCCCAAACTCTCCTACCATCCCACGCTATCCTATCCCCGCAAGCTCTCCTACAATCCGCAAACACTCCTGCACCCAAGATCTGCTACACCCACGAAGCTCTCCGAAACGCAATATATCTCCAACCCTTGCAAGCTCTCCGACCCCCCCAATGCTCTCCTACCAGCAAGCTTTCTTACACCTCCAATCTCTCCTAACTACCCAAAATCTCCTATCCCCCGAAGCTCTCCTACCCGCAAAAGCTCTCCAACCCGCCATGCACTCATACCCCGCAAGCTATCTTTCCCCGCCAAGCTCTCCTATCCAACCAATTTCTCCTACCTCCCCAAGCTCTCCTACCCCCAAAGTTCTCCGACCCCCTAAGCCCTCCTACTGCCCCAAAGCTCTGCTACCACGCCCAAGTTCTAAGAACATGCCACAAGATCTCCTGCCTCCCCCCCAAGGTATCCCAGCCCAAGTTCGCCTACCCCACACGTACTCCAACCTGCACCAGGAAAGCTCTCCTACCCCCAGTTTTCCTACCCCCGCCCAATCTCTCCGACAACCCTAATCTCTCCTACCACCCCAATTTCTCCTCGCCCACAAGCTCTCCTACACCCCCAATCACTCCAACCACCGAAACGCTCCTAACCCCCCGCAAGCTCTCCAACCACACAAGCTCTCCGACCCACCAAGCTATCCTCCACCCTCCACCAAGCTCTCCAAACCCCCAAGCTCTCCTACTCAGCAAGCTCTCCAACCCCGCCATGCTCTGCTACCCCAAGCTCAGCGACCCATCAAGCTGCCATGCACCCCAAGCTCCCCTGCAACCAAGCTCCTACCCACAAAGCTCTCCTACTCCGCGCCAAGAAATCCGACCGCACCAGCTCTCCTACCCCACAAGCTCGCCTACCCGCCAAGCTCTCATACCCATCAAACTCTCCGACCCCGCAAGCTCTCATGCCCCCAAACTTACCTACACCAAAACTCTCCGACGCCCACAAGCTGTCCTACGCCACCAAGCTCGCCTACCCCAACAAGCTCTCCTACCCAGTGCCAAGCTCTCCTAACCCAAGCATTTCAACACCCCAAGCAGTTTTAGCCGCCAAGCTCTCCTAACGCCCCAAAGCTCTCCTACCGACCCAAGCACTTCTATCCCACGACAAAATCTCTAGTATCCACCGACGCTCTCCAAGCCCCAGTCCAAGTTCCCCTAAACACAAGTTCTCCAACCTACCACCCCTCAAGCCCTATTATCGCCCACAAGCTCTCCTACCGCCCAAAGCTCTCGTACCGCCATCGACCTCTTCTCCCCGCGACATGATTTCCTGTGCTAGCCCATTGCGCCAGTTTTCCTATCCCACAAGTACTCCAACATACCCCCGCCAAACTGCCTATCACACCTCCAAGATCTCCTGCCCCCCAAAGCACTCCTACATGCAAGCTCTCCTAACCCATCTCAAGCTCTCCTACCGCCTTAAGCTCTCCTACCCCTCAAGCTTTCCTGCCCCGCAAGCTCTCCTACCCCACAAGCTCTCCTACCCTGCCAAGCTCTGCTCCCCCTCCAAACCTCTCCTACCCCTCGAGCACTCCGTCCCGCCCAAGCTCTCCTACCCCATCAAGCTCTCCTGCACCCTCAAGCTCTGCTACACCCGCAAGCTCACCTACCAACCAATCTCTACTAACTGCCAAGCTCTCCTACCTCCTCAAGCACTCCTAACCCCCAACGCTATCCTACCCCGCAAAGTACTCCTGCTCCCCAAGCTCTCCTGCACCCCAAGCTCTCCGACCACCCAAGCACTTCTAACCACCAATCTCTCCGATCCCTGCAAGCTCTCCTTCCCCCCAAGCTGTCCTACCCCCGCCAAACACTCCTACCCCTCAAACTCTCCTCCCCCCCAAAGCACTCCTACACCTAACAAGCTCTTGTAAACCCCAAGCTCTCCGACCAATATGCTCGCCTACCACCCCCAAATTGTCCTTGCCACAAATTTCTACTGCCCCAAAAGCTCCCCTATCCTGCAAAACTCTACTCCCCTCCCAAGACCTGCGAGCGCCCAAGCTCTCCTAAACCCCACAAGCTCTTATACAGTCCCAAGCTCTCCTATACCCGCAAGCAAACCTACCGCCCCAAGTTCTCCCACCTCCCAAAGCTCTCCTACCCCCCAAAGCCGTCCTACCCAAAAAGCACTCCTATCCACCAATTTCCCCTCCCCCCGAAGATCATCTACGTCCCCAAACCTACTGTACACCG
Organism: Pristiophorus japonicus; assembly: GCF_044704955.1. NCBI lineage: Eukaryota > Metazoa > Chordata > Chondrichthyes > Pristiophoridae > Pristiophorus > Pristiophorus japonicus. Next base: position 5,094,283 of record NW_027252779.1, read on the forward strand.
CCAAGCTCTCCTAATCCCCCAGCACTCCTACCGCCCTAAGTTCTCGAGCCCTCCCAAGCTCTCCTTTGCCTTCCAAGCTCTCCTATCCCGCAAGCTCACCGATCCCCGACAAGCTCTCCTTCCCCCAAGCTGTCCTACCCCTCAAGTTCTCCTACACCCCCCCAGCTTTGCTACACCCGCAAGCTCACCTACCACCCAATCTCTCCTAACCGCCAAGCTCTACTACCTCCCCAAGTTCTCCGAACCCCTAATGCGCTCCTACACCACAAAGCCCTCCTGCCGCCAAGCTCTCCTATATCCTCAGCTCTTCTACCCCCAGGCACTCCCACCAACCAATCTCGCATTACCCCACAGGCTATCCTTCCCTCCCAAGCTCTCCTACATCCGCAAACTCTCCTAACCCTTCAAGCACTCCTCCCACCCCTAGCTCTCCCCCGCCTACTACGCTGCCCAAGCTCTTTACACCCCAAGGTCTCCTTTACCCCCAAGCGCTCCTACCGCCCCTAGCTCTCCCATCTCCCAAAGCTCTCCTACCCCGCAAACCTCTCCAACCCCAAAAATCACTCCTACCCACCAATCTCTCCTCCCACCGAAGCTCTCCTACACCCCCCAAACTATTGTACAACCTCAAGCTCTTCTAAACCCCCGAGCAATGCTAAAGCCCCAATTCTCGAAAACTCCCAAGCTCTCCTACGCCCTCCAAGCTCTCCTACCCCACAAGCTCACCGATCCCCCACAAGCTCTCTTCCCCGTCAAGCTTTCCTACGCCTGCCAAGCTCTGCTACGCCCAACAAGCTCTCCAAATTTCACAAGATCTTCTGCCCTCGCAAGTTCTCCTCATCGGACAAGCTCTCCTGCCCCCCCACAGCTCTCCCACCCCCAAGCTCTCCTACGCGCAAAATCTGCCTTACCCTCCCAAGACCTCCTAGCGCCCCAGCATTCCTACCCCCTCAAGCTCTCCTAACATGCAGATGCTCTGATACACTCGAAGCTTTCCTAACGCCGAAGCTCTCATACCCCCAAGCCCAACTACAACCAAGCTCTCCGAGCCCCACAAGCTCTCCTACGCCCACAAGCTCTCCTACCCCCAAGCTCCCCGAACCCCACCAAGCTCTCCTACCCCTGCAAGGTCTGCTACGCCCTCCAAGCTCTCTCACCCTCCGAAAATATCGTACCCCTGCAATCTCTCCTAACCCCTCAAGCTATCCTACCGCCGCAAGATCTCCTACCCGACTAAGCTCTCCTACCCCCAAGCTCTGCTGCCCCGCAAGCTATCCAACCCCCCAAGCTCTTCTACCCCCTTAAGCTCACCTGCCTCCCAAACTCCCCACACCCCCAAGCTCTACAACCCCCAAACTCTCCAACAACCACAAGCTGTCCTACCCCACAAGCTCTCCTACCCACCCAAGCACTCCTAACCCCCCAAGCTCTCCTACACACCATCACCAAGTTCTGCTACGCTCCCCAAGCTCTCCTACCGCCCAAGCCCTCCACATCCAAGCTCTATTACACACCAAGCTCTCCTACCCCACGTGCTCTCCTACCCAGCAAACTCTCCTACATCCCGAGCTCTACTACCTCCCCAAGCCATCCTACACCCCAGACTCTCCTACCACCCCAATCCCTACTACCCCCAAATCTCTCCTACCCCACTAAGCTATTCTACGCCCCCAAGCTCTTCTATCGCACAAGCTCTCCTATCCCATCAAGCTCTCCTCCCCTCCAATGTCTCCTACCCTGCCAAGCTCTCCTATCCCCCCAGTTCTCCGAGCCCCCAGCTCTGCTACCCCTGCATGTTCTCCATCCAGACAAGTTCTCCTATCCCCAAACCTCTCCTATAACCAAACTCTCCTACCTCTGCCTACTCTCCTACCCGCCAAGCAATCCTACCCCGTCCCTTAGCTCTCCTACTCCCCCCCGCATCTCTGCCACCTGCACAAGCTCTACTATGCCACATGCTCTCCTTCTCCCCCGAGCTCTCCTACCGCGCAAGCTCTCCAACACCCCCCAGCTCTACTACCAATCCCAAGCTCTCCTACACCACCAAGCTCTCCAAGAGAACGTGGGTGGAGGAGAGCTTGGTGGGGTAGGAGATCTTTTGGGGGTAGGAGAGGTTGGGGGTGTAGGAAAGCTTACGGGGGAGGAGAGCTTGCTGGGTAGGAGAACTGCGGGGCTTAGCGGTTTTGTGTGGGTAGGAGATCTTGTTTGCGAAGAGAGCTTTGGGTTAGGAGTGCTTGCGGACGTAAAATAGCATGAGGCGGGGAGGAGAGATTAGAGGTAGTAGAGATTGGGGTGGTAGGAGAGATTGGGGTGTAGGAGCGCTTGGGTGGCATCGGAGAGCTTGGCGGGATAGGAGAGCTTGGGGGGTCCGGAGAGGTTGCGGGGTAGGAGAGCTTGGTCGGGTCGGAGATATTGTGGGGTTAGGAGAGCTTGGGGGGATAGGACATCTTGGGGCATAGGAGAGTTTGGGTGTGTAGGACAACTGGGTGGGGTAGGAGAGCTCGGGGGTTTAGGAAAGCTTGCGGGGGAGGAGAGTTTGCTGGGCAGGAGAGCTTGTGGGGTTGGAGAGCTTGCGGGATTAGAAGAGCTTGGTGAGATTAGGGGGTAGGAGAGATTCGGTGTAGGAGAGCTTGGGGCTAGAAGATCTTGGGGGGGTTAGGATAGGTTGTGGGGATCGCTGAGCTTGGGGCTAGGACAGCTTGAGGGTATGAGAGCTTGCCGAGGTAGGAGAGCTTGCGGTGTTGGAGAGCTGGGGTGGGGCGTCTAGGAGAGCTTGGGTGTCGGACCGCTAGCGAGGGTAGGAGAGCTGGGTGAGGGGGTAGGAGAGCCTGGGGCGTAGGAGAGCTTGGGGTGGTTGGAGAACCTGAGGGGTAGGAGAGATTGGAGTGGTAGGAGAGCTTGGGGGCGTGTAGGAGATCTTTGGGTAGGATCGCTTGGGAGGCATAGGAGAGCTTGGTGGGTAGGAGAGATTGGCGGGTAGGAGAGTTGGGTGGTTTGGAGAGCTTGGCGGGTAGGAGGGATTGGGAGTGGCAGGAGCGTTTGGGGGGTAGGAGAGCTTGGCGGATTGGAGAGCTTGGGGGGTACGAGAGAGCTTGGGATTTGAGGAGAGCTTGGGGGTTTATGTGATCTTGGGGAGGTAGGAGTGCTTGGGATGCGTAGCCAGGCTTGGGCTCGTGGTAGGAGAGCTTGCGGGGCAGGAGAGCTTGGGAATAGGAAGGCTTGTTGTGTAGGAGAGCATGGGCGAGTAGCAGAGCATGAGGATTAGGAGATCTTTGGGCGGGTAGAAGAGCCTGCAGCGTAGGAGAGCTTGGGTGTGGGGGTAGTAGAGATGATAGTTCGGGGAGCTTGGGTGGGTAGGAGAGATCGGTTGCGTTATGAGATCTGGGGGCGGGTGGGTAGGAGAGCTTGTGGGGGTAGGCGAACTTGCGTGTTAGAAGAGATTGGGTGGTACGAGAGGTTGAGGGGTCAGCTCGGGGTGGGGTTTGCAGAGCAGTGGGGGTGGTAAGAGAGATGGGGGCTGGAGCACTGGGGGGCTAGGAGAGATTGCGGGGTAGGAGATCTTGGGGGGGAATAGGAGCCTTTGTGGGTAGGAGAGCTTGGGGTTGGGGTAGGAAAACTTTGTGGTAAGTAGGAGAGCTTTTAGGGGTAGGAGAGCTTGGGGAGTTAGGGGAGCTTGCGGGTGTAGCTGAGATTGGAGGGTTAGGTGAGTTAGGCGAGGTAGGTGAGCTTGGGGAAGTAGTCGAGCTTGCGGGTGTAGGTGAGATTGGATGGGTGGGAGAGTTTGGCGGGGTAGTTGAACTTGGGGAAGTAGTCGAGCTTGCGGGAGTCGGAGAGCTTGTAGGTTTAGGAGAGCTTGTGGGGTAGGAGAGCTTGGGTGGTACGAGAGATTTGGGGAAGGAAAGCTTGCAGGCGTAGACTAGCTTGCGGGGGTAGAACAGATTGCGGGGATTGTAGAGATTGGGGTGGTAGGAGAGATTGGGGGGTCAGGAGAGCTTAGCGGGGTAGGAGAGCTTGGGAGGTCAGGAGAGCTCGGGGGTAGGAGAGCTTGGTGGGATAGGAGATCTTGTGGCGTTTGGAGACATTATGGATAGGAGAACTTGGGGGGCAGGGGAGGTTGGAGGGTATGAGAGATAGAAGGGGTAGGAGAGCTTGCGGGGTAGAAGAGCTTAGGGAGATAGGAGAGATTAGCGAGGTAGGACAGATTGGTGGGGAGGAGAGATTGTAGGGATAGGAGATATTGAGTTGGTCGGGCAATCAGAGCTTGGCGGTGGGGGCGGGTAGAAGAGCTTTGGGGGTTAGGAGATCTTGGGCGGGTAGGAGAGCTTGAGTTGGTTGGAGAGTTTGGTGCGGTAGGAGAGCTTGGTGGTAGAAGAGCTTGGTGGGTTGGAGAGCTTGGCGCGTAGGAGAGCTTGCGGGTAGGAGAACATGGGGTGTAGCAGAGCTTGTTGTGGGAGGAGAGCGTGGAGGGGTAGGAGAGCTTGGGGGGAAGGAGAGCTTGGTGAGGTAAGAGAGCTTGGCGGGATATGACTGCTTGGGGGGTAGGAGAGCTTGGCCACTAGGAGAGCTTGCAGGGTGGGACAGCTTGCGGTTGTAGGAGAGCTTTGGGGGGCGGGTCGGAGAGCTTGGGGTTTAGGAGAGCTTGGGTGTATAGGAGAGTTTGTGGGGGGAGGAGAGCTGGGGGCGTAAGTGAGCATGGCGGGACAGGGGAGCTGGGTTTGGAGGCAGGTGAGCTTGCGGGGTAGGAGAGCTTGGTTGGTAGGAGAGCTTTGTGGTAGGAGAACATTTGTGAGTAGGAGAGTTTGTGGGTGTGGAAGAGCTTGCCGGGAAGGAGAGCTGGGGGCGGGGAAGGAGAGCTTGATGGGATAGGTGAGATTGAAGGGGTCGGAGAGCTTGGCGGCTTATGAGAGCTTGAGTTCTAGGAGAGTTTGTGGGCGTAGAATATCTTGGGTGTGTAGGAGAGATTTGGGTAGTAGAAATAGGGATGGTAGGAGAGATTGGGTAGGGTAGGAGAGATTGTATGGATAGGAGAGATTGGGTGGTACAGATATCTTGTGGGGGCAGGAGATCTTGGCGTGGAGTGGGAGAGCTTTGGGTGGGGCTTGGGAGCTGGCGGGGGGGTTTTGGAGAGCTTGGGGAGTAAAATCGCTTGCGGGGTCGGAATGCTTGGCGGCACAAGAGAACTTGTGGGCTAGGAGACCATGGGGGCGTAGAATCGCTTGAGTGGGAGGAGTGATTGGGGGGGATGGTAGAGATTAGGTTGGGAGGAGATATTGTAGGGATAGGAGAGATTGAGGTGGTAGGGCGTAGGAGAGCTTGGCGAAGGGGGCTGGTAGAAGAGCTTGGGGGCTTCGGAGAGCATGGGCGGGTAGGAGAGATTGCGGGCTAGGACAGCTAGGGTGGGTAGGAGAGTTTGGGGTGGGAGGAGAGCTTTGGGCGGTCGGAGAGGTTAGTGGGTAGGAGGCTTTGCGGGGGAGGAGAGCTTGGGCGATTAGGAGAGCTTGGTGTGTAGGAGAGCTGAGGGGGAAGGAGAACTTAGGGTGTTGGAGAGCTTGTGGGGTCGGAGAATTTAGGCGGATAGGAGAGCTTAAGGTGCAGGAAACCTTATGGGGCAGGCGAGCTTGTTGGGTAGGAGAATTTGAGGGGTAGGAGAGCTTGGGTGTTGGAGATCTTGCGGGTTGGAGAACATGGGGGTTAGGAGAGCGTAGGGACATAGGAGAGCTTGGAGGGTTAGGAGAGCTTGGGGTTAGAAGAGCTTGGCCGGGTAGCAGTGTTTGGATGTTAGGAGTGCTTGGGAGGTGGGAGAGCTTGCGGGGAAGGAGAGCTTGCGGTTGTAGCAGAGCATGGGGGGAGGCAGGTGGAAAACCTGGGGGTGTAGGAGAGTTTGAAACATAGAAACATAGAAAATAGGTGCAGGAGTAGGCCATTCGGCCCTTCTAGCCTGCACCGTCATTCAATGAGTTCATGGCTGAACATTCAACTTCAGTACCCCATTCCTGCTTTCTTGCCATACCCCTTGATCCCCCTAGTAGTAAGGACCTCATTTAACTCCTTTTTGAATATATTTAGTGAATTGGCATCCACAACTTTCTGTGGTAGCGAATGCCACAGGTTCACCACTCTCTGGGTGAAGAAGTTCCACCGCATCTCGGTCCTAAATGGCTTACCCCTTATCCTTAGACTGTGACCTCTGGTTCTGGACTTCCCCAACATTGGAAACATTCTTCCTCCATCTAACCTGTCTCACCCCGTCAGAATTTTAAATGTTTCTATGAGGTCCCCTCTCATTATTCTGAACTCCAGTGAATACAAGCCCATTTGATCCAGTCTTTCTTGATAGGTCAGTCCCGCCATCCCGGGAATCAGTCTGGTGAAGCTTCTCTGCACTCCCGCAATACCAAGAATGTCCTTCCTCAGGTTAGGAGACCAAAACTGTACACAATACTCCAGGTGTCGTCTCACCAATGCCCTGTACAACGATAGCAACACCTCCCTGCCCCTGTACTCAAATCCCCTTAGTATGAAGGCCAACATGCCATTTGCTTTCTTAACCGACTGCTGCACCTGCATGCCAACCTTCAATGACTGATGTACCACCACACCCAGGTGTCTTTGCACCTCCCCTTTTCCAATCTGTCACCATTCAGATAATATTCTGTCTCTCTGTTTTTAGCACCAAAGTGGATAACCTCACATTATCCACATTATATTTCATCTGCCATGCATTTGCCACTCACCTAACCTATCCAAGTCGCACTGCAGCCTCACAGCATCCTCCTCGCAGCTCACACTGCCACCCAACTTAGTGTCATCCGCAACTCTGGAGATACTACATTTAATCCCCTCATCTAAATCATTAATATACTGTGTAAACAACTGGGGCCCCAGCAAAGAACCTTGCGGTACACCACTAGTCACTGCCTGCCATTCTGAAAAGTACACAATTACTCCTACTCTTTGCTTCCTGTCTGACAACCAGTTCTCAATCAATGTCAGCACACTACCCCCAATCCCATGTGCTCTAAATTTGCACATCAATCTCTTATGTGGGACCTTGTCGAAGGCCTTCTGAATGTCCAAATATACCACATCAACTGATTCTCTCTTGTCCACTCTACTGGAAACATCCTCATAAAATTCCAGAAGAATTGTCAAGCATGATTTCCCTTTCACAAATCCATGCTGACTTGGACCTATCATGTCACCTCTTTCCAAATGCACTGCTATGACATTCTTAATAATTGATTCCATCATTTTACCCACTACTGATGTCAGGCTGACCGATCTATAATTCCATGTTTTCTCGCTCCCTCCTTTTTTAAAAAGTGGGGTTACATTGGCTACCCTCCACTCTATAGGAACTGATCCAGAATCAATGGAATGTTGGAAAATGACTGTCAATGCATCCATTATTTCCAAGGCCACCTCCTGAAGTACTCTGGGATGCAGTCCATCAGGACCTGGGGATTTATCGGCCTTCAATCCCATCAATTTCCCCAACACAATTTCCCGGCTAATAAGGATTTCTCTCAGTTCCTCCTCCTTACTCGACCCCCCTACGACTTTTATAACCGGAAGGTAGTTTGTGTCCTCCTTCGTGAATACCGAACCAAAGTACTTGTTCAATTGGTTTGCCATTTCTTTGTTCCCCGTTATGACTTCCCCTGATTCTGACTGCAGGGGACCTACTTTTGTCTTTACTAACCTTTTTCTCTTTACATATCGATAGATAGTTTTGCAATCCGTCTTAATGTTTCTTGCAAATGTCTTCTCATACTCCATTTTCACTGCCCTAATCAAAACCTTTCTCCTCCTCTGCTGAGTTCTAAATTTCTACCAGTCCCCAGGTTCGCTGCTATTTCTGGCCAATTTGTATGCCACTTCCTTGGCTTTAATACTATCCCTGATTTCCCTTGATAGCCACGGTTGAGCCACCTTCCCTTTTACATTTTTATGCCAGACAGGAATGTACAATTGTTGTATTTCATCCATGCGGTCTCTAAATGTCTGCCATTGCCCATCCACAGTCAACCCCTTAAGTATCATTCGCCAATGCATCCCAGCCAATTCACGCCTCATACCTTCAAAGTTAGCCTTCTTTAAGTTCTGGACCATGGTCTCTGAATTAACTGTTTCATTCTCCATCCTAATGCAGAAATCGACCATATTATGGTCACTCTTCCCCAAGGGGCCTCGCACAACGAGATTGCTAATTAATCCTCTCTCATTACATAACACCCAGTTTAAGATGGCCTCCCCCCTAGTTGGTTCCTCGACATATTGGTCTAAAAAAACATCCCTTATGCACTCCAGGAAATCCTTCTTCAACGTATTGCTTTCAGTTTGGTTAGCCCAATCTATGTGCATATTACAGTCACCCATTAGAACTGCTGCACATTTATTGCATGCTCCCCTAATTTCCTGTTTGATGCACTCCCGAACATCAATACTACTGTTTGTGGGAGGAGGAGAGCTTGCGGTGTAGAAGAGCGTCGGTGGGTAGGGGAGCTGGTGTTTGGTGGTGGGAGAGCTTACGGTGTAGGAGAGCTGTGGGGCTTAGAGAGTTAGCGGGGGTTGGAGAGCCTGGGTGGTTGGAGAGCTTTGGGTAAGAGACTTTTTGTGAGCAGGAGAACTTGCGAGTGTAGGAGAGCTTGCGGTGTAGGAGAGCTGGAATGGTAGGAGAGCTTGACGGGGTAGGAGAGATTGGAGGGGTTGAAAAGATTGGCGGGTTAGGAGAGCTTGTGGGCTCGCAGAGTTTGTGGGCGTAGAATAGCTTGTGGGTGTTGGAGACGTTTGGGGGGGAGTTGAGATTGGGGTGGTAAGAGAGATTGCGGGTTAGGAGAGATTGGGTGGTTCAGAGAGCTTGTGGGGTAGGAGAGCTTGGCGTAGGGTGGGTGAGCTTGGGGTGGGGGTAGGAGAGCTTGGGTTTAGTGGGAGAGCTGGGGGTGTCGGTGAGCTTGCGGGTTAGGAGAGTTTGGCGGCGTTGGAAAGCTTGTGGGGTATGAGAGCTTGGGGGGTTAGGAGAATTTGGGGTTTAGGAGGTCTTGGGGTTGTGAGAGTTTGGCAGAGTAACAGGGCTTGGGGGGTTGGAGAGCTTGCGGGCTAGGAGAGCTTGCGGGGTAGGTGGATTTAGGAGGATTGGAGAGCTTGTGGTGTAGGAGAGCTAGGGGGAGAAGGAGAGCATGTGGCATAGGAGAGCTTGCGCAGATAGCAGAGATGCGGGGGGGAGTAGGAGAGCTGAGGGACGGGGTAGGATAGCTTGGCGGGTAGGTGAGTTAGCAGAGGTGGGAGAGTTTGGTTATAGGAGAGCTTTGGGCATAGGAGAACTTGTGTGGATTGGAGAACTTGCAGGGGTAGCAGAGCTGGGGGGTCGGAGAACTGGGGGGATAGGAGAGCTTGGCAGGGAAGGAGACATTGGAGGGAAGGAGAGCTTGGCGGGGTAGGAGAGCTTGTGCGATAGAAGAGCTTGGGGGCGTAGAATAGCTTGGTGGGGTTGGAGAGATTTTGGGGTAGTAGAGATTCGGGTGGTACTAGAGCTTTGAGGGTAGGAGAGCATGGGGCGACAGAGAGCGTGGGGCAGGAGAGCTTATGGGTTTGGAGAGCTTCGAAGGGTAGGAGAGCTTGCAGAGGTAGGAGAGCTTGGGGTGCAGCACAGCTTGAGGAGTAGGTGAGCTTGTGGGCTAGTAGAGCTTGGAGGGGTAGGAGAGCTTGGGGCTTAGGAGAGCTTGTGTGTAGGAGAAATTGGGGGGTAGGAGAGCTTGGAGGGCAGGAGAATTTGTGCGGGTAGGGGAGCATGGTGGCAAGTAGTTCTTGGTGGTGGAAGAGCTTGCGGCGGCAGGAGATCAGGGTGATAGGAGAGCTTATGGGTGGGTGGGCTGGAGAGCTTGTCTGGTTGGAGAACTTGGGTGTGTAGGCGAGAATGGAGCTGTAGGAGACCTTGGATTGGTAGGAGAGATTGGGGGTAGGAGAGATTGTAGTGGTAGGAGAGATTTTTGGGGTAGGAGAGCTTGGTGGGTGCCGGATAGCTTGGCGTGGTAGGAGAGCTTGTGGAGGGCGCGTACGAAAGCTTGCGGGGGTAGGATAACTTGGGGGCGGCAGGAGTGCTTGGGGGGTAGTAGAGATTTGGGTGTAGGATATCTTGGGGGGACTGGAGCTTTTGGGGCAGGAGAACTTAGAGCGACGGAGAGCTTGGGTGCAGGAGAGATTGGGGGTAGGAAATAGTGAGGGGCTAGGAAAGCTTGCGAGGTAGGTGAGCTTGGGGCTTGGAAAGCATGCGGGGGTGGGTGAGCTTGCGGGGATGGGAGAGTTTGGGCCGGTAGAAGGAGAGCTTTCGGGTAGGGGATCTTGGGTGGCATGAGTGCTTGGGGGTTAAGAGAGCTTGCATGGTAGAAGAGCTTGTGGAGGTGGGAGGCTTTGGGGGTGAAGGAGAGCTTGTGCGATTGGAGACCGTTTGTGGGTCGCAGACCTTGGTGGAATCGGAGATCTTGGGCAGTTAGGAGAGCTTGGGGGTTTAGGAGAGCTTAGTGGTAGGAGAGCTGTGGGGCGGTAGGAGAGCTTGGTGATTAGGAGAGCTTGCGCGACAGAAGAGCTTGGCGGTGCAGGACAGCTTGGGAGCACAGGAGAGCTTGGCTTGTGGGGGTAGGAGAGCTTGAGAGGTAGGAGAGCTTGGGGGATAGGAGAGCATGTGGGCGTAGTGTAGCTTGGGGGGATCGGAGAGCTTGGGGTGTTACGAGAGATTGGGGGTGGTAGGAGAGCTTGGGGTGGTAGGCGAGATTGGGGGGTAGGAGAGATTGTGGTGATAGGAGAGATTTTGGGCGTAGAGGAGCATGTGGGGTGTAGGAGGGCTTGGGGTTTAGGAGAGCTTGGCGGGGTAGGAGAGCTTGCGGTGTAATAGAGCTTGGGGGCAGGAGAGCTTGCGGGGTAGAAAGACTTTTGGTGTAGTAGAACTTGCGGCGGTAGAAGAGCATCTGGTGTTGGAATGTTTGGGGGATAGGCGAGCTTTGGGGGGTAGAAGAGTTTGGAGTGTACGAGAGCTTGGGGGATGGTAGGACAGCTTGGGGGTAGCAGAGCTTGGAGGTGTTGGAGAGCTTGTGGTGGTAAGCGAGATTGGGGGTTAGGAGAGACATTGGTGGTTGGAGAGAATTTTGGGGTAGGAGAGCTTGGGTGTGTAGAAGAGCTTGGGGGTGTAGAAGAGCTATTGGGGGTAGAACAGTTTGGGGGGTAGAAGAACTTCGTGGGGTAGGACAGCTTGGGGCGTAGGAGAGCTTGGGGTGTAGGAGAACTTGCAGGGTAGGTGAGCTTGAGGGTAGGAGAGCAAGGGTGGGTAGGAGAGCTTACGGGATTAGGTGAGTTTCGGGGGTAGGATTGCTATTGGGGTCGCAGGGTTTGTGCGGGTAGGAGAGCTTGGGGATAGGAGATCTTGTGGTGTTATGAGCGCTTGGGGGTGGAGGAGAGCTTGGTCGTAAGAGAGCTTGCGGCAGTAGGAGGGCTTGGTGGGATAGGAGAGTTTGGGGGGAATAGGAGAACTTGCGGGGGCGTTGGGAGAGTTTGCGGGGGTAGGATAGTTTGGGGGGAGGATAGCTTTCTGGGCAGTAGATCTTGGGGTGTAGGATGGCTTGGGTGGGTACTGGAGCTTTGGGGTAGTTGAGCGTGGGGCGATGGAGAGCTTGAGGGCAGGAGAGCTTGTGGGGTAGGAGAGCTTCGGGCGGTAGGAGAGCTTGTGTAGGAAGAAGTGCTTCGGGTGTAGGAAGTTTGGGGGGTAGGAGAGCTTTGGGGGTAGGAGAGCTTGCGGGTGTAGCAGAGATTCGGGTTAGGAGAGCTTGGGGGTTAGGAGACATTGACGAGTATGAGAGCTTGCATGGGTTGGAGAGCTTGAGGTGGTAGGAGAGCTTGGGGGAGTAAGAGAGATGGGGGGGTTGAGGAGCTCGAGGGTAGGAGATTTTGTGGTTAGGAGAGATTTGGGGTAGGAGAGCATGGGGTGTAGGAGAGCTTCGGGTGAAGGGGAGCTTGAGGGTCAGGAGAGCTTGGTAGGGGCAAGAGAGCTTCGGGGCGTAGGAGAGCGTGGGTAGGTAGAAGGGCTTTGTGGTCGGTGAAATTCGGGGGATGTGTCGGAGAATTTGGGAGGTAGGAGAGCTTGGGGGTTAGTAGAGATTTGCGGGGTAGTAGCGCTTGGGAATGTGGGAAAACTGTTAGGGTAGGAGAACTTGGTGGTCGGAGAGTTTGTGGCGGAAGGAGAGCTTAGCGGACAGGAGAGCTAGGGGGTGGGGTTGCTTGGCGAGCTTGGGCTGGTTGGAGAACTTGGGGGCGTAGGAGAGATTGGGCGAGTAGGAGGGCTTGGGGTAGTAAGAGAGATCGGGGGTTGGGGAGCTTGGGGAGTAGGAGAGCTTGGGGAGTAGGTGAGCTTGGGGGAGTAGGAGAGCTTGGGGTATTAGGAGAGCTTGGGGGAGTAGGAGAGCCTGGGGGAATCGGAGAGCTTGGTGGAGTAGGAGAGATTGGGGGAGTAGGGGAGCTTACCAGAGAAGGTGAGCTTGGGGGAGTAGGATAGCTTGCGGGGATAGGAGAGCCTGCGGAGTTTGGAGAGCTTGGTGGGGTGGGAGATTCTGGTGGGAAGGATATATTGGCGCGGTAGGTGATTTTGGGGGGTAAGTAGTGATTGGGGCTGAGAGAGCTGGGTGGGGTTACAGTTCTTGGGGGAGTAGGAGAGCTTGTGGTGTTAGAAAACATGGCGGGCTAGGAGAGAATGGTGGGTTCGGAGAGCTTGAGGGTGAGTAGGAGAGCTTATGGGTGTAGGAGGGTTTAGGGGGAAGGAGAGCTTGGGGGAGTAGGAGAGCTTACGGGGGTAGGAGAGCTTGGGGGAGTAGGAGAGCTTGGTGGTTAGGAGAGCTTGGTGGTGTAGGAGAGCTTGCGGGGGTTGGAGAGCTTGGTTGGTAGAAGAGCTTGGGGAGGTGGGAGAGCTTGGCGGGTGGGTGATCTTGGGAGTGTGGGAGAACTTGTGGGGTAAGAGTGCTTGGTGGCAATTAGAGCTTGAGGGGGTAGGAGACCTTGGTGGAATGGAAGAGTTTGGGGGGTAGGTGAGGTTGGTTCGGAAGGAGAGCTTGGGCGTGCAGGACAGCATGGAGGGTCGGAGAGCTTGGGGCGGGTAGGAGAGCTTGTGGGTGTAAGAGAGTTAGGGCAGGTAGGAGAGCTTTGGCATGTTGGAGAGCTTGAGGGGGTAGAAGAGCTTGCGGGAGTAGGAGAGCTTGGGGAAATAGGAGTGCTTTGGGGTGTAGGAGAGCTTGAGGGGTAGGAGAGCTGGGTGCGTTAGTAGAATTTGGGGGTAGGAGAGCTTGGCGGGTTGGAGAGCATGCGGGGTGGGAGAGCTTGCGGGTGTAGGAGAGCTGGAATGGTAGGAGAGCTTGACGGGGTAGGAGAGATTGGAGGGGTCGGAAAGATTGGCGGGTTAGGAGAGCTTGTGGGCTCGGAGAGTTTGTGGGCGTTGAATAGCTTGTGGGTGTAGGAGACGTTTGGGGGGTAGTAGAGATTGGGGTGGTAGGAGAGATTGCGGGTTAGGAGAGATTGGGTGGTTCAGAGAGCTTGTGGAGTTGGAGAGCTTGGGGGGTTAGGAGAATTTGGCGTTTAGGAGATCTTGTGGTTGTGAGAGCTTGGCAGAGTAACCGGGCTTGGGGGGTTGGAGAGCTTGCGGGGTAGGAGAGCTTGCGGGGTAGGTGGATTTGGGAGGATTGGAGAGCTTGTGATGTAGGAGAGCTAGGGGGAGAAGGAGAGCATGTGGCATAGGAGAGCTTGCGCAGATAGCAGAGATGCGGTGGGGGAGTAGGAGAGCTGAGGGACGGGGTAGGATAGCTTGGCGGATAGGTGAGTTAGCAGAGGTGGGAGAGTTTGGTTATAGGAGAGCTTTGGGCATAGGAGAACTTGTGTGGATTGGAGAACTTGCAGGGGTAGCAGAGCTGGGGGGTCGGAGAACTCGGGGGATAGGAGACCTTGGCATGGTAGGAGAGCTTGTGCAATAGAAGAGCTTGGGGGCGTAGAATAGCTTGGTTGGGTAGGAGAGACTTTGGGGCAGTAGAGATTGGGGTGGTAGGAGAGATTGGGTGATAGGATGGCTTGAGGTGTAGGAGAGCTTGGGTTGTAGGAGAGTTTGCTGGATGGGAGAGTACGTGGGGTAGGAGAGCTTGGTGTGTAGGAGAGCTTAGTTGTGGAGGGCTTGGGCGGAAGGAGAGCTTGGGTGGAGGAGAGCTTGGAGGGGTAGGACAGATTTGGGGGCTAATAGAGATTGGGGTGGTAGGAGAGATTCGGGGGTAGGAAGGATTGGGGGATAAGAGAGCTTAGCGGGTTGTAGAGCTTCGGGGGTAGGAGGGCACGTGGCATAAAAATGCTTGGAAGGGTAGGAGAGCTTAGGGGGTTATGAGAGTTTGGGGTAGGTGAGCCTCGGATGTAGGACAGCTTGGAGGGGAGAGGAGAGAAGGGGCGGGGGTGGAGAGCTTGGGGTTGTGGTTTGAAAGCTGGGCGGGGTGGTAGGTGAGTTTGAGGGGTACGAGAGCTTGGGGGTGTGTAAGAGAGCTTTGGGGGTTGGAGAACTTGGGGTTATGGGGGCTCCAGTGGGCTCGGAGAGTTTGTGGGGTAGGATATCATCGGGGTAATATGAGCGCTTTGTGAGTAGGACAGCTTGTTGGGTAGGAGAGCTTGCGAGGTTAGTAGAGCTTGAGGGCTGAAGTAGAGATTGGAAGAGTGGGAGAGATTTGGGGTAGTATAGATGGAGGGGTTAGGAGAGCTTGGGCGCGTTGAAGATCTTGGGGGAAGAAGAGCTTGGGGGCGTAGCAGAGCTGGGTGGTGTGTGTCTAGAAGAGCTTGGGGTGTTAAGAGTGCTTGGGGGGGTAGGAGAGCTTGCGGGGTAGGACAGCTAATGGTTTTGGGAGATCTTGGGAGTTGTAGAGCTTGCGGGTGTGGGGAGTTTGGTGGCAGGTGAGCTTAAGAGGGTAGAAGAGCTTTGGGTGTAGGAGAGCTTGCGGGGAAGCAGAGCTTAGGGGTAGGAGAGCTTGGTCGGATAGGAGAGCTTGCAGGTTTAGGATAGCTTGAGGGGTTAGCAGAGCTTGCGCGGGTCGGATATCTTGGGAGGATGGGAGAGCTTGGAGGGCGTAGCAGACCTTGCGGGGGTAGGAGCGCTTGGAGGGGTTAGGAGAGCTTGGGGGCAGAAGAGCTTGGGGTAGCAGAGCTTGGCGGTGTTGGAGAGCTTGGGGAATAGGAGAGCTTGGGGGTTTGGAGAGCTTGGTGGAGGGTGTAGGATAGCTTGGTGGGTCGGAGACCTTGTGTGGTTGGAGAGCTTGCAGTGGGGTAGGAGCGCTTGGGTATTTGGAGTGATTGGGGGTGTAGGAGAGCTTGGGGGTGGGAGAAATTGGGGGGGGGTAGGAGAGAATAGGGTGGTGGGAGAGATTGGGCGGGTGTAGGAAACTCGGGGTTGGAGAGCTTTCCGGATGTATGTTGGAGTACATGTTGGGTAGGCGAACTTGGGTTGATAGTAGGATACATTGGGGGGGAGGAAGGAGATCTTGTGGCATGTTCTTAGAGCTTGGGCGTAGTAGCAGATCTTTGGGGCGGTAGGAGGGCTTGGGGGGTCGTAGTACCTTGGGGATAAGAGAGCTTGGGGAGGTAGGAGAGATTGGGTGGGTAGGAGAGCTTGGCGGGGTAAGATAGCTTGCGGGGTAAGAGTGCTTGGCTGTTTGGAGAGCTTTTGCGGGTAGGAGAGCTTCGGTGGATGGGAGATTTTGGGGAGTTGGAGAGCTTGGGGGTGTAGGAGTGCTTGGTGGTCGGAGAGCTTTGGGGGGGTCGGAGAGCTTGCAAGGGTTGGAGATATATTGCGTTTAGGAGAGCTTCGTGGGTGTAGCAGATCTTGGGTGGTAGGAGTGTTTGCGGGTTGTAGGAGAACTTGCGAGGGTAGGATAGCTTGGGATGGTAGGAGGTGTTGGAGGTACTAGAGCTTGGGGTGCAGGATAACTTGGTGGGTTACTAGAGCTTTGAGGGTAGGAGAGCATGGGGCGACAGAGAGCGTGGGGCAGGAGAGCTTATGGGTTTGGAGAGCTTCGAAGTGTAGGAGAGCTTGCATAGGTAGGAGAGCTTGGGGTGCAGCACAGCTTGAGGAGTAGGTGAGCTTGTGGGCTAGTAGAGCTTGGAGGGGTAGGAGAGCTTGGGGCTTAGGAGAGCTTGTGTGTAGGAGAAATTGGGGGGTAGGAGAGCTTGGAGGGCAAGAGAATTTGTGCGGGTAGGAGAGCATGGTGGCAAGTAGTTCTTGGTGGTGGGAGAGCTTGCGGCGGCAGGAGATCAGGGTGATAGGAGAGCTTGTGGGTGGGTGGGTTGGAGAGCTTGTCTGGTTGGAGAACTGGTTAGTGCGTAGGCGAGAATGGAGCTGTAGGAGACCTTGGATTGGTAGGAGAGATTGGGGGTAGGAGAGATTGTGGTGGTAGGAGAGATTTTTGGGGTAGGAGAGCTTGGTGGGTGCCGGATAGCTTGGCGTGGTAGGAGAGCTTGTGGGGGGCGCGTACGAGAGCTTGCGGGTGTAGGATAACTTGGGAGCGGTAGGAGTGCTTGGGGGGTAGTAGAGATTTGGGTGTAGGATATCTTGGGGGGACTGGAGCTTTAGGGGCAGGAGAACTTAGAGCGACGGAGAGCTTGGGTGCAGGAGAGATTGGGGGTAGGAAATAGTGAGGGGCTAGGAAAGCTTGCGGGATAGGTGAGCTTGGGGCTTGGAAAGCATGCGGGGGTGGGTGAGCTTGCGGGGATGGGAGAGTTTGGGGCGGTAGAAGGAGAGCTTTCGGGTAGGGGATCTTGGGTGGCAGGAGTGCTTGGGGGTTAAGAGAGCTTGCATGGTAGAAGAGCTTGTGGATGTGGGAGGCTTTGGGGGTGTAGGAGAGCTTGTGCGATTGGAGACCGTTTGTGCGTCGCAGACCTTGGTGGAATCGGAGATCTTGGGCAGTTAGGAGAGCTTGGGGGTTTAGGAGAGCTTAGTGGTAGGAGAGCTGTGGGGCGGTAGGAGAGCTTGGTGATTAGGAGAGCTTGCGCGGCAGAAGAGCTTGGCGGTGTAGGACAGCTTGGGAGCACATGCGAGCTTGGGTGGGTCGGAGAGCTTGTGGGGGTAGGAGAGCTTGAGAGGTAGGAGAGCTTGGGCGATAGGAGAGCATGTGGGCGTAGTGTAGCTTGGGGGGATCGGAGAGCTTGGGGTGTTACGAGAGATTGGGGGTGGTAGGAGAGCTTGGTGTGGTAGGCGAGATTGGGGGGTAGGAGAGATTGTGGTGATAGGAGAGATTTTGGGCATGTGGGGTGTAGGAGGGCTTGGGGTTTAGGAGAGCTTGGCGGGGTAGGAGAGCTTGCGGGGTAATTGAGCTTGGGGGCAGGAGAGCTTGCGGGGTAGAAAGACTTCTGGGTGTAGTAGAACTTGCGGCGGTAGAAGAGCATCTGGTGTTGGAATGTTTGGGGGATAGGAGAGCTTTGGGGGGTAGAAGAGCTTGGAGTGAACGAGAGCTTGGGGGGTGGTAGGACAGCTTGGGGGTAGCAGAGCTTGGAGGTGTTGGAGAGCTTGTGGGGGTAAGCGAGATTGGGGGTTAGGAGAGACATTGGTGGTTGGAGAGAATTTTGGGGTAGGAGAGCTTGGGTGTGTAGAAGAGCTTGGGGGTGTAGAAGAGCTATTGGGGGTAGAATAGCTTGGTGGGTAGAAGAACTTCGTGGGGTAGGACAGCTTGGGGCGTAGGAGAGCTTGGGGTGTAAGAGAACTTGCAGGGTAGGTGAGCTTGAGGGTAGGAGAGCAAGGGTGGGTAGGAGAGCTAACGGGATTAGGAGAGTTTCGGGGGTAGGATTGCTATTGGGGTCGCAGGGTTTGTGCGGGTAGGAGAGCTTGGGGATAGGAGATCTTGTGGTGCTATGAGCGCTTGGGGGTGAAGGAGAGCTTGGTCGTAAGAGAGCTTGCGGCGGTAGGAGGGCTTGGTGGGATAGGAGAGTTTGGGGGGAATAGGAGAACTTGCGGGGGCGTTGGGAGAGTTTGCGGGGGTAGGATAGTTTGGGGGGAGGAGAGCTTTCTGGGCAGTAGATCTTGGGGTGTAGGATGGCTTGGGGGGTACTGGAGCTTTGGGGTAGTTGAGCGTGGGGCGATGGAGAGCTTGAGGGCAGGAGAGCTTGTGGGGTAGGAGAGCTTCAGGCGGTAGAGAGCTTGTGTAGGAAGAAGTGCTTCGGGTGTAGGAAGTTTGGGGGGTAGGAGAGCTTTGGGGGTAGGAGAGCTTGCGGGTGTAGCAGAGATTCGGGTTAGGAGAGCTTTGGGGTTAGGAGACATTGAAGAGTAGGAGAGCTTGCATGGGTTGGAGAGCTTGAGATGGGAGGAGAGCTTGGGGGAGTAAGAGAGATGGGGGGGTTGAGGAGCTAGAGGGTAGGAAATTTTGTGATTAGGAGAGATTTGGGGTAGGAGAGCATGGGGGTGTAGGAGAGCTTCGGGTGAAGGGGAGCTTGAGGGTCAGGAGAGCTTGGTAGAGGCAAGAGAGCGTGGGTGCCTAGGAGAGCTTTGCGATGTAGCAGATTTTGGGGACGTCGGAGAGCTTGCGGGTGTAGGAGAGCTTCGGGGCGTAGGAGAGCGTGGGTAGGTAGAAGGGCTTTGTGGTAGGAGAAATTCGGGGGATGTGTCGGAGAATTTGGGAGGTAGGAGAGCTTGGGGGTTAGTAGAGATTTGCGGGGTATTAGCGCTTGGGTATGTAGGAAAACCTTTAGGGTAGGAGAACTTGGTGGTCGGAGAGTTTGTGGCGGAAGGAGAGCTTAGGAGACAGGAGAGCTAGGAGGTGGGGTTGTTTGGCGAGCTTGGGCTGGTTGGAGAACTTGGGGGCGTAGAGAGATTGGGCGGGAAGGAGGGCTTGGGGTAGTAAGAGAGATCGGGGGTTGGGGAGCTTGGGGAGTAGGAGAGCTTGGGGAGTAGGTGAGCTTGGGGGAGTAGGAGAGCTTGGGGTAGTAGGAGAGCTTGGGGGAGTAGGAGAGCCTGGGGGAGTCGGAGAGCTTGGTGGAGTAGGAGAACTTGGGGGAGTAGGGGAGCTTACCAGAGAAGGTGAGCTTGGGGGAGTAGGATAGCTTGCGGGGATAGGAGAGCCTGCGGAGTTTCGAAAGCTTGGTGGGGTGGGAGATTCTGGTGGGAAGGAGATATTGGCGCGGTAGGTGATTTTGGGGGTTTAGTAGTGATTGGGGCTGGGAGAGCTGGGTCGGGTTGCAGTTCTTGGGGGAGTAGGAGAGCTTGTGGTGTTAGAAAACGTGGCGGGCTAGGAGAGCATGTTGGGTTCGGAGAGCTTGAGGGTGAGTAGGAGAGCTTATGGGTGTAGGAGTGTTTAGGGGGGAAGGAGAGCTTGGGGGAGTAGGAGAGCTTACGGGGGTAGGGGAGCTTGGGGGAGTCGGAGTGCTTGGTGGTTAGGAGAGCTTGGTGATGTAGGAGAGCTTGCGGGGGTTGGAGAGCTTGGTTGGTAGAAGAGCTTGGGGAGTTGGGAGAGCTTGGCGGGTGGGTGATCTTGGGAGTGTGGGAGAACTTGTGGGGTAAGAGTGCTTGGTGGCAATTAGAGCTTGAGGGGGTAGGAGACCTTGGGGGAATGGAAGAGTTTGGGAAGTAGGTGAGGTTGGTTCGGAAGGAGAGCTTGGGCGTGCAGGACAGCATGGAGGGTCGGAGAGCTTGGGGCGGGTAGGAGAGCTTGTGGGTGTAAGAGAGTTAGGGCAGGTAGGAGAGCTTTGGCATGTAGGAGAGCTTGAGGGGGTAGAAGAGCTTGCGGGAGTAGGAGAGCTTGGGGAAATAGGAGTGCTTTGGGGTGTAGGAGAGCTTGAGGGGTAGGAGAGCTGGGTGCGTTAGTAGAATTTGGGGGTAGGAGAGCTTGGCGGGTAGGAGAGCATGCGGGGTGGGAGAGCTTGTGGGTGTAGGAGAGCTGGGGCGGGGTAGGAGAGCATGCCTCGAATAGGAGTGCTTTGGGGCTTCGAAGAGCTTGGGGAAAGGAGTGCTTGGGGGGTAGGAGAACTGGGGGCGTAGGAGAGCTGGGGTGCTTGGAGAATTGGTGGGTAGGAGACCTTGGGGTGTTAGGGGAGCGTGAGTTGATAGGAGAGCTGGGAGGTTAGGAGAGCTTTGGGGGCTAGGAGAGCTTACGGAGGTAGAAGAGTTTGGGGGAATAGGACAGCTTGGTGTTTAGGAGAGTTTTGTGGTGTAGGAGACCTTGCGGGGCAGGAGAACTTGGTGTGTAGGAGAGCTTGTAGGTGAGCAGAACTTGCGTGGGTCGGAAAGGTTCGTGGGGTCGGAGAGCTTGTGCGTTTCTGAGAGTTTCGGGGGTAGGAGAGCTTGGCGGGGTAGGAGAGCTTCGAGGGTTAGTAGAGCTTGGGGAGGTAGGAGAGCTTGAGTGGGTAGGAGACTTTGCCGGGTGTAGGAGAGCATGGAGGTTAGGAGAGCTTGGGGTGGGTAGGAGCGCTTGGGGGTGTAAGAGAGCGAGGGCAGGTAGGAGAGCTTTGGGATTTAGGAGAGCTTGAGGGGGTAGAAGAGCTTGCGAGAGTGAGAGAGCTTGGAGAGATAGGAGTGCTTTAGGGTGTAGGAGAGCTTGAGGGGTAGAAGAGCTGGGTGCGTTAGTAGAACTTGGGGGTAGGAGAGCTTGGCGATTAGGAGAGCTTGCGGGGTGGGAGAGCTTGCGGGTGTAGGAGAGCTGGGGCTTAGAAGAGTTTCGGGGAAGGAGTATTTGGGGAATAGGAGCGCTTGCGGGGTAGGAGTGCTTGCGGGGGGTAGGAGAGCTGGAGGCGTAGGAGAGCTGCGGTGCTTGGATAATTTGGTGGATAGGAGAGCTTGGGGTGTTAGGAGAGCATGCGTTAGTGGGAGAGCTCGGGGGTTAGGAGAGCTTCGGGGGATAGCAGTGCTTAATGGGGTAGGAGAGCTTGTGGGAGTAGGAGAGCTTGGTGGTTAGGACAGCTTGGTGGTGTAGGAGAGCTTGCGGAGGTTGGAGAGCTTGTGCGGTAGATGAGCTTGGGTGGGTAGGAGAGCTTGAGGGGCAGGAGAACATGGAGCGTTGGAGAGCTTGGGGGTGAGAAGAACTTGCGTGGGTCGGAAAGCTTGGTGGGGTCGGAGATCTTGTGGGTATGAGAGATTGGTGAGTAGGAGATCTTGTGGTGATTGGAGTACTTGGAGTGGTAGGAGAGCCGGGGGATTTGGAAAGCATCGAGGGGGAGGAGAGCTTAAGGATAGCTTGGGGGCAAAAGACAGCTTGGGGTGTCGGAGTTCTTGTGGAGTTGGAGGGCTTGGCGGGGAGGAGAACTTGGTGGGTAGAAGAGCTTTGCGGGGTAGGAGAGCTTGGGTGGGTGTAAGTGAGCTGAGGTGCTAGAATAGCTCGTTGGTTCGGAGATTTTACGAGGGTAGGAGAGCTTGTGGGGATAGGACTGGTGTGAGGTTTGGTAGGAAAGGTTTGGAGGTTAGGAGAGCTTGAGGAGGTCGGAGAGCTTGCGGCGGTAGGAGTGCATGGGTAGGTAGGAGCGCTTGGTGGAGTTATAGAGCTTTGGCGGCTAGGTGAGCTTGAAGGTGTAGGTGATTTAGGTGGGTAGGAGAGCTTGTGGTGTAGGTGAGCCTGGTGGGTTGGAGAGCTTGTGGTGTAGAAGAGCTTGGGGTGCTAAGAGAGCGTGAGGTGTAGGAGACATTTGGTGGGTAGGAGAGCTTGTGGAGTAAGAACGCTTCGGGGTTGGGAGAGCTTGGGTGGGTAGCAGAGCATAGGGGTTTAGGAGAGCTGTGGTGTAGGAGAGCTTAGGGGTTGTAGGAGAGCTTTGGCGGGCGTAGGAGAGATTGGTGGGTAGGAGTGCATGTTGGGGTAGGAGAGCTGGGGGGTGGGTAGGAGAGCTGGGTTGAAGCAGAGCTGCTGGGGTAGGAGAGCTGGGGCTGTAGGAGCAGAATTTGGCGGTGGGTAGGAGAGATTTGGAAGTTGGGAGAGCTTGGACGGGGCAGGAGAGCTTGACTGGGAAGGAGAACTTGGCGGGGTATTGGAGCGTGGTGTAGGAGAGTTTGGAGGGCTAGAAAGCCAGGAGGGTAGGAGAGCTAGGGGAGGTATGAGAACTTGGGTGGGACGATAGGAGAGCTTGGGGAGTGGGGATAGGAGAACTTGGGGGGAATTGGTGAGCTTGAAGGAGTCGGAGAGCTTGGGAGGATGGGATAGCTTGGGGGTTTGCAGAGATTGGGGGGCAGGAGAGCTTTGGGAGGTAGGAGAGCTTGGGTGGTTGGAGAGCTTGGTGGAGATAGGAGAGCGTTGGGGGCCAGGATAACGTAGTTGGAGGGGCAGGAGAGCATGGGGTGTAGCAGAGTTTGGGGGAGGTAAGTGAGCATGGTGGGGTAAGAGAGCTTGGTAGTGCAGAAGAGCTTGGTGTGGTGGGAGAGCTTGAGGGTCGGCACAGCTTGGGGGGTGAGGAGAGCTTGGCGGGTGGGTAGGAGAGCATGGGGTGTAGGAGAGCTTGCGGGGTAGGAGAGTTTGGCGGTAGGTAGGAGAGCGTGGGGTGTAGGACAGCTTGCGGGGCAGTAGAGCCTCTGGGTTAGGACAGCATGGCGTGTAGCGGAGGTTGGCTGAGTAGGAGTGCTTGGGCTTTAGAAGAACTTGGGGGGGTTTATGCTAGCTTGGGGGGCTCGGGGACCATGGGGGGATCGGAGAGATTGTGCGGGTAGGAGAGCTTGGGAGGGTAGGAGGGCATGGAGTGGCAGGACAGCATGGGAGTTGGGGAATTGGCGGTTTAAGAGAGCTTGGGGGTTGTAGGACAGCTTCGGGGTAGGAGAGCTTGGGTGATAGGAGAGATTGGCGGGGAGGAGAGCATGTGGTGTAGGAAAGCTTGGGGAGTAGGAGAGCTGACGGGGTCGGAGAGCTGGGGGTAGGAGAGATTTGAGCGGTCGGAGAGCTTGGGCGTAAGAAATCTTGTGGTGCAGGAGAGCTTAGCGGGGTATGAGCGCCTCGGAGCTGGGGCAGAAGAGATTTGGGGGCGTAGGATATCATGGGGGAGCGGGGGTAGGAAAGCTTAGGGGTTGTCGGAGAGATTGCGGGGGTAGGAGAGCTTGCGGGTTAGGAGAGCTTGGGGGGGGTGTCGGTAAGCTTGCGGGGTTAGGAGAGCATGGGCGTGTTAGAGAGCTTGGGGGTTGTACAGCATGGGATGATAAGAGAGCATGGGATGTAGGCGAGCTTGTGTTGTAGGAGAGCTTGGAATGGTAGGAGAGCTTGGTTGGGGGGTTGCAGATCTTGGGGTGGTAAGGGAGCTTGAGTGGTAGGAAAAATTTGGGGGGGGTAGGGGAGCTTGGGGGGTAAGAACTCTTTGGGGGTCGGAGAGCTTGGTGATTCGGAGAGCTTGGGTGGGTAGCAGAGCTTGTGGGTAGGAGAGCTGGCGGGCGGTGTAGGAGAGCCTGACGGCGAGAAGAGCTTTGGGGGTGTCGGGGGGTAGGAGAGATTTGGGGGTTGGGAGAGCTTGGAGGGGGTAGGAGAGCTTTGCGGGGAAGGAGAGCTTGGCGGGGTAGTGGAGCTTGTGGTAGGAGAGTTTGGGGGGGCAAGCGAGCATGGGGGATAGGAGAGCTTGGGGTGTAGGAGAGTTTGGGGGTAATAGAGCTTGCGGAGGTAGAAGATCTGGATGGGTATGACAGCTTGCGGGGTAGTAGAGCTTGGTGGGTAGGAGAGCTTGGTGGGTAGGTGAGCTTGCCCGGTATGAGAGTTTGCGGAGTAGGAGTGCTTATGAGTAGGAGAGCTTGTGGGGTCGGAGAGCTTGGGGATGTAGCAGATTATGAGGGGGCAGGAGAGCTTTGGGGAGTAGAACAACCTGGAGGGTAGGAGAATTTGTGGGGTTTGGAGAGCTTAGGTGGTACGAGACCTTGGGGAGGGGAGTAAGCGAGGTTGGAGGGGTAGGAGAGCTTGGGGGGATGGGAGAGCTTGGGGGTGTATGAGAACTTGCGGGTTAGGTGAGCTTGGGGAGTAGGTGAGCTTGGGGTGTAGTAGAGCTTGGGGGGGTAGGAGAGCATGGGGATGTAGGAGATTTTGAGGGGAAGCAATGATTTGTGGGGTAGAAGAGCTCGTGGAGTAGGAGAGTTAGGCGGGATTGGAGAGCTTGGGCGGTACTAGATCTTGGGGAGCGTGGTACGACAGGTTAGAGGGCGTAGCAGAACTTGAGAGGCGGTCGGAGAGCTTGGGGGGATGAGAGAGCTTTTGAGGTAGGAGAGCGTGGGTGGTCGGAGAGCTTGGGGTGTGTGGTAGTTCAGATTTTGGGGTATGAGAGCTTGTGCGGGCCGGAGCTATTGTGGGGTTGGGTTGAGCTGCGGGGGTAGGAGAGCTGGGTTGTTAGGAGAGCTGGCGGATGTGGTAGGAGAACTGGGGTGGTTGGAGAACTGGGGGCGAGGAGAGTTTGGGGGTAGAAGAGCTTGGGGTGAACAGGAGAGCTTTGGTGGTAGGAGAGCTTGGGGGTAGGTGAGCTTGGGTGCGTCGGAGAGATTGGTCGGGTAGGAGAGATTTGCGGTTAGGAGAGATTGGGGTGGTACGAGAGATTGTGGGGATGGAGAGCTTTGGATTTTGGAGAGCTTGGGAGATAGGAGAGCTTGCGGCGTCGGAGAACGTGGGTGTAGGAGAGCTTGGGGGTAGGAGAGCTTGGGGATGTAGACGATTTTGAGGGTAAAGGAAAGCTTTGCGGAGTAGAACAGCTTGGGAATTAGGAGAGTTTGGCGGGATTGGAGAGCTTGGGCGGTACGAGATCTTGGGGAACGGGCTAGGACAGGTTAGGAGGGTAGGCGAGCTTGGGAGGCGGTCGGAGAGCTTGGGGGATGTGAGAGCTTGGGAGGTAGGAAAGCGTGGGGGTAGGAGAGCTTGGAGGTGTGGTAGGAGGGCTTTTGGGGTAGGAGAGCTTGAGCGGGTAGGAGAGCTTGGGGTGGGGTTGAGCTGCGGGGATAGGAGAGCTGAGGGAGGTGGTAGAAGAGCTGGGGGGCGAGGAGAGTTTGGGGGGTAGAAGAGCTTGGGGTGAATCGGAGAGCTTTGGTGGTCGGAGAGCTTGGGGGTAGGTGAGCTTGGGTGCAGGAGAGCTTGGTGGTGTCGGAGAGATTGGCGGGTAGGAGAGATTAGGGTGGTCCGAGAGATTGGGGTGATGGAGAGATTGGGGTGTAGGATAGCTTGGGCGGGCGTAGGAGAGCTTGGGGTGGGGTAGGCGAACTTGGCGAGTGAGGAGAGCTTTCGGGGTGTTGGAGAATTTGTAGCGGTAGGAGAGCTTGAGGCATGGGTGAGCTTGGGAGGGCAGGAGAGTTTGGCGGGTGGAAGAGCTTGGCGGGGTAGGAGGGCTTTGGGGGTTAGGAGAGATTGTAGGGGAAGGAAATCTAGGTGGTGGTAGGAGAGCATGGGGAGCGTAGCAGAGCTTGAGCGGTTAGGACAGCTTTGTGGTGTAGGAGAGCTTCTGGGTAGGAGAGCTTGGAGTTAGGAGAGCTTTGGGGCGGGGTTAGGAGAGCTTGGTGGGCGAAGGAGAGCTTGGGAGGTAATTTCTCAGTATTGTGATTATTCCTGTGTTCCTGCAGCTCGCTTGCCCTGTTTCTGCAGCTCCACATTGCCTGTTTCTGAAGCTAATTCCTCTGTTTCTGGGGTTGCTAATTTACCAGTTTCTGTGACTCCTTGTATTCATCTTTCAAGACCTAATTCCACAGTTTATCGGTTTAGGTCCACTGTTTCCGGCACTAATTCCCGTGTTTCCGGCGCTAATTTGCTTATTTCTGCGCTAATTCCCATGTTCTTGGAGCTACAACTTGCCTTCTTTCTGCGACTCCTAATTTCCCTGTTTCCTGAGGGAATTCCCATGTTTCTGTAGCTAATGCAGCTGTGTCAGGACCCAATACCTTTCTTTTCGGAGAAAGACCCGTAGTTTCTGGAAGTATCGTTTCCCTCTTTCTGGAGATTCTGAGTTGTTTGTGGAGCCCCTAATTGTCCTTTTTCTCGAACTCCAAATTGCGCTGTTTATGAAGCACCGAATTGTCCTAGTTAAGTGTCTGCTAGTTATATATATATCTCCGAAATGTCCTGCTTATGGTGCGCTCTCCTAAATCCCCTGCTGCAGTGTCAGCTAAGTCACCTCTTTCTAGAACTTACTCTATTCGTTCTAACACCAATTCCCCTGTTTCTGGAGCTAATTGCGTTGTTTCTGGAGCTAATTCCAATATTCCCGGGGCTACTAATTTCCCAGTCTCTGGAGCTCCGAATTCCTCTGCTACTGGAGCAAATTCCCCTGTTCAAGGAGCAAATCATCTTATATCTGCAGCTGAATTGTCCTCTGTTTCTGGAGCACCTAATTCTCTCTTTCTGTATATAATCGCGAAACTTCTGGGCATAATTCCCTCTCTCTGCAGCTTCTAATTCTTGTGTTTCTGGAGCACTTAATTCCACAGTTTGTAGAGTTAACTCCAATATTTCTGCAGCTAAATCCCCGGTTTCTGGAATTAATTCAGGTAACTAAGAATATCCCATTCCCACTGTTCCTGGAGCTATTTCTCTTGTTTGCGGTTAATTTCAATGTTCTTGGAGCTGCTAAATCAAATCTTACGAGAGCTCACAATGCCGCTGTTGCTGGATCTCCGACTACCCAAGGTTATGCAGGTTCCAGTTTCCCTGTTTCTGGAGCTATTTCAGTTGGTTATGGAGAAATTAATTCCCCTGTTTCTGGAGCTTCAAATTGCACTGTTTACGAAGCACCTAATTGCGTTTTTTATGTGGCTACTATTTCCCACTATATTTAGCTCTGAAATATTCTGCTTCTGGTGCGCTCTACTAATTCCCCTGCAACAGGAAAAGCGAGTTCATCAATTTCATGAGACAACGCTTCTTTTTCTAAATGTAATCCAGTTATTTCTGGAACAACTTTCGCTGTACTGATTAAAATCCCATGTTTCTGGAGCTCCTAATTTCCCATTCCTGCAGTGCCCAATTCGGCAGTTTCTGTAACTACGAAATCACATCTTTCTAGACCTAATTGATCTGTTTCTGGAGCTAATACTCTTGTTACTGAACTATTTCCGGTATTCCTGGAACGAGTAATTCCCCTCTCTGAAGCTCCTAATTCTTCTGTTTCTTGGGGCTCGAAATTGCCCTGTTTATATTGCACCTAATTGCTCTTTTCATGTGGCCACTAGTTCTCCGATACATATAGCTCCAAATTGTATTGTTTGTGGTGCGCTCTCCTAATCCTCATTCGACAGCATCAGCTAATTCACTTGTTTCTGGAGATGGCTCCAAAATTCCCAGTTTCTAGAGCCTGCACCAAAGTTTCACGGTGAAACTGCCCTCTTCTAATTACGCTATATCGGGATCTCCAAGATCTCCTGTTTCTTTTGCTCCAAATAAATTTGTTTATGGAACCATACTTCCATTGTTTCTGGATCGTGTAATTCCCGTTTTTGGAGTTAATTCCCCTATTCTGGAGATGATTGCACTGTTTCTGGAGTTGAGCCTCTGTGTATAGAGTTATTTCTCTTGTTTATGTGCTAATTCCGGTGTTCCTGGTGCTAAATCCCATGTTTCCGCAGCTAATTCTTCTTTTTTCCGCAGATCCTAATGTTCCAGTTTGTGAAGCTCCGAATTCCTCAGTTTCTGCAGGAAACGCCTCTGTTTCTGTAGCTATTTCCCCTGTTTCAGGGGCTAATAATTCTGCCTCTTGAGCTAAATCCCTAGATCCTGCAGGCAGTAGTTCCATTATCGCAGGAGCTGTTTCAGTTGCTTGTGAAGCTCCCAAAAAAACCTACCTGGAACCCCAAATTGCGCTGTTTTTGGAGCACATAAGTGTGTTCGTACGTGGTTACTAGTTCCCCTATGGATATAGCTCCGAATTTTCCTGTTTAAAGTGCACTCTCCAAACTCCCTGATACAGGAACAGCGAATACACCTGTTTCTGGAGCTGGCTCCAAATGTCCCACTTTCTGGAGCCTGCTCCAACGTTCCACGTTGATGGAGCCCTCTGCTAATTTCCCTGCATCTGGATCTCCAAAAACTTCTGCATCTTTTTCTCCAACTTACTTTGTTTATGGAACCGCAATTCCCTTTTTTCTGGAACTTATATTTCTCCATTTTCAGGAATTTTTCTGGAATTAATTCCCCTCTTTCTGAAGCTAATGCCCTTATTTCCGATCTAATTCCCGGGTTACTGGAGCTCCTCAATCTGCTGCTGCCAATTCCCTGATTCTGAATCTAATACGCCTGGTTGTGGAGGTAATTCATATTTTTCTGGAGCTCCTGATATCGCAGTTTGAGGAGATCTTAATTCCTCTGTTTCTGGAGGTAACTCCCATGTTTCTGTAGCTAATTCAACTGTTTCAGTCGTAAATACTTCTGTTTCTGGTGCAGATTCCCCCGTCTCTGGAGGTCCTAATCCCTCTTGTTCTGGAAATTATTTATTTTTTTGTGGAGTTCCTAATATCGCTGACAATGGAGCTCCATATTTCGCAGTTCATGGAACACATCATTATTGTTTTCTTGTAGCTACATGTTCCCCTATAAATCCGAATTGTCCTGTTAATGGTGCGCTCTCCAATTACCCCTGCTATAGTAACAGCTAATTTTCCTTTTTCCGGTGCTGTCTCCACATTTCCCACTTTCTTGTGCCCTCTCCTATGTTCCATGTTGATGGAGCCTTCTCCCAAATTCCCTGCATCTGGATCTCCTAAATCTCCTGTATCTTTTGCTTCAAATTCTTTATGGAACCATAATTGCCTTGTTACTGGATATCGTAATCTCATGCTGCTGAAGCTAAACACCCTGTTTTTTTGCTGCAACGTCTACGGTTTCCGGAACACTTGATGCTGCCCCTTAATCGAGCTAATTCCCATATTTTTAGGGACAATTCCCCTGTTTCGGGAGCTGCTAATACCTGTGTTTATGGACCTTCTAAGTCCTAGATTTGTGGAGTTAATTCCAGTGTTTCTATAACTAATTGTCTTGTTCTGGGGCTAATCCTTCTATTCCTGGAACTGCTATTATCAATGTTTCTGGAGTTCGTAATAACCGAATTTCGAGACTTCCAACTTTTCCTTGTTTGTGGAGCCCATCATTGCACATTCCTGGAGCTGCAAATAGCACTGTTTGTGGAACACCTAATTTATGTGGCTACTTTTACCCGATATATATATATATATATATATATATAGCACCGGATTGTCTTGTTTAAGGTGCACTCTCCTAATTGCTCTGCTAAAGGAAAATCGAAGAGGCTTTTTATGGAGCTGTGCCCCAATTTCCCAGTTCCATGTAGATGTGGTGCTCCCCTAATTCCGCTCTATCTTGACCTCATAAATATTCTGTTTATTTTGCTCCGAATTACTTTATTTACTGATCCACAACTCTCTTGTTTCTGGATCTCATGATTCCCCTGTTTATGTCGCCGAAATTCCCTCTGTTTCTGGAGCAACAGATTCTCCCAATGTCTGGAGATAATTACCGTTTTTTAGGCCATAATTCGTCTTCCTATTGCTCCTAATTCGGGCGTTTCTGAAGCACATAATTCACTGGTTTGTGGAATAAATTCCAGTATTTATGCAACTAATTTTCATGTTGCTGGAATTAATTCATATATTTAAGGCGATACTATTGCCCGTTTCTGGAGCTAATTCACTCATTCTTGGGCTAATTTCTCTGTTCTGGGAGCTGCTGATTCCCATGTTGCTGTACGTTCTAATACCACATCATATGTAGGGCCTAGTTCCCTGTTTCTGTAGTTATTTCACTTGTTGTTGAGATTCTAATTCCTATGATTCTGGATCTACAAATGCACTGTTTATGCAGCGTCTAATTCTGTATTCATGTTGCTAATATTCTCCCGATCTATATAGCTCTGAAGTTTTCTGCTTGTGGCGCGCTGCCCTAATTCTCCTGCTGAAGGAACAGCTAATTTTCCTATTTATTGAGCTAACTCTTCTCTGTCTAACCGAATTAGCATGTTTCTGTAGATAGTTCCGCTGTACTGAGCGAAGTCCTCTATTCCTGAGCTCCAATTCCCCTGTTTCTGCAGCGCATAATTCTTCAGTTTCTGGAGATAATCCCACTGTGTCTGGATCTGCTAATCACCAGTTCCTTTAATTTCTAATTAACCTCTTTCTAGACCTGCTTCAACCGTTTGTGGAGCTAATTCCATTGTTCCTGGAGCTGCTAATTTCTCCTTCTTTCTGGGGCTGCTAATTCCACTTTTTCTGGAGCTAATTCCACTGTTCTGGGAGCTAATTCTCTGTTTCTGGAGCTAATTCAACTCAATCTGTAGCTGCTAATTCGAGTTCCTGGTACTAATTCCACAGTTTCTGAAGCGAATCCAATGTTTCCGGAGCTGATAATTACTCTGTTCAGCAGCTAATTCCACTATTTCTGGAGCTGATTCCACTGTTCCTGGAGCGATTTCTTCTGCGTCTGAATCTGATAATTCCACTTTTTCTGGAAGTGCTAATTACACTGCTTCTGGAGCTAATTCAACTATTTCTGGAGCTGGTAATTCCAATATTTATGCATCATATTCCACTGTTTCTGGAGCTGCTACTTCCACCTTTTCTTGGTGCTGCAAATTCCGCTATTTCTGAAGCTAATTTCCCTGCTTCTGAAGTTAATTCCACGATTTCTGAATATAATTCCCCTGTGTCAGAAGCTGCTAATTCCACTGTTTCTGGAGCTGCTGAGTTCTCAGTTTCTGGAGTTAATTTCCCTGTTTCTGGAGCTAATTCCTCTGTTTCTAAAGCTAATTCCCCTGTTCTGGAGCTGCCAATTTCTCCCTGTTTCTGAAGCTGCTAATTTCGATGTTCCTGCAGATAACTCCACTGTTTCTGGGGCTAATTCCCCTGTTTCTAGGGCTGCTAATTCCACTGTTTCTGGAGCTAATTGCACTGTTCTGGAGCTGCTAATCCAGTTTCTCGCGCTAATTCGGCTGTTCATGGAACTGATAATTCCACTGTTTCTGGAGCTAATTCCTCTTTTTCCGGAGCAGCTAATTCCACTGTTCTTGTTGCTGCTAATTCCAATAGTTCTGAAGCTAATTCCATTGTTCCTGGAGCTGCTAATTTCACAATTCTTGTGGCTGCAAATTCCAATATTTCTGGAGCTAATTCCACTGTTTCGAAAGCTAATTCCACTTTTGTTGGAGCTAATTCGACTGTTTCTGAAGCTGCTAATTCCACTATTTCTGGAGCTAATTCCACTGTTTCTGGAGTTAATTCACCTTTTTTCTGGAGCTAATTCCACTGTCTTGGGTAATTGCTAATTCCACTGCTTCTGGAACGAATTCCACTGTTTCAGCAGCGAATTACACTTTATCTGGAGGTAATTCACCTTTTTTCTGGAGCTTATTCCACTCTTTCTGGAGGTAATTCCACTGTTTCTGGAGCTAATTCTACTGTTTCTGTAGTTAAGCCACTGTTTCTGGAGTTAATTCCGCTATTTTTGGAGCTAACTCCACTATTTCAGGAGTTAATTTCACTTTTTCTGGAGCTAATTCCACTGCTTCTGTAGTTAATTCTACTGTTTCTGGAGTTAATTCCCCTATTTCTGGAGCTAATTCCACTGTTCCTGGAGCTGCTAAATCCTCCCTCTTTCTGGAGCTGATAATTCCAAAGTTTGCTGGAACTGCTAATTCCATCCTTTCTGCAGCTGCAAATTCCGATGTTCCTGGACATGCTAATATTCCTGTTTCTGGAGCAAATTCCATTGTTGCTTGAGATAATTGCACTGTTTCTGGAGTTGCCTATTCCTCCCTTTTACAGGAGCTAATTCCACTGTTTCTGGAGCTACTTCCACTGTTTCTGTGGCTAATTCCCCTGTTTCTGCAGCTGCTAATTCTACTGCTCTGGAGCTAATTCCACTGTTTACTGGAGCTGCTAATTCCACTGCTCCTGGCGCGAATTATGCTGATCCTGGAGCTGCTAATTCGAATATCTCTGAAGCTACTACTATTGTTACTGAAGCTGCTAATTCCATAGTTCCTGTTGCTGCTAATTCCAATATTTCTGGAGATATTTCCTCTGTTTCTGGCGCTAACTCCACTGTTTCTGCGGCTAATTGCAAAGTTTCTTGAGCCAATTCCCCTCTTTCTGAACAAATTTCTCTATTTCTAGAGCTAATTCCACTGTTTCTGCTGCTCATTCCACTTTTTCTGGAGCTAATTCCACTGTCTCTGGAACTGATAATTCCACTGCTTCTGGAATTATTCCATTGTTTCTGAAGCTAATTCCACTGTTGGAGCTAAATCCACTGTTTATGAACCTGCTAGTTCCATTATTTCTGGAGCTAATTCCACTGTTTCTGGAGTTAATTACAGTGTTTCTGGAGCGAATTCCACCGTTTCTGGAGTTAATTCCACTGTTTCTGGAGCTAATTCTACTGTTTCTGGAGCTAATGCCACTGTTTCTGGAGATAATTCCATTATTTGTGGAGCTAATTCCACTGTTTCTGGAGTTAATTCCACTGTTTCTGCAGCTAATTCCACTGTTTCTGGAGTTGATTCCACTGTTTCTGGCGTTAACTCCCCTATTTCTGGAGCTAATTCCACTGTTTCTGAGCTAATTCCACTGTTTCTGGAGTTAATCCCACAGTTTCTGGAGCTAATTCCACTGTTCCTGAAGCTGCTAATTCCACTATTTCTGAATCTAGTTCCACTGTTTCTGGAGCTTCTAATTCCACTGTTCCTGGAGTTAATTCCACTGTTTCTGCAGCTAATTCCACTGTTTCTGGAGTTGATTCCACTGTTTCTGGCGTTAATTCCCCTATTTCTGGAGTTGATTCCACTGTTTCTGGCGTTAACTCCCCTATTTCTGGAGTTAATTCCACAGTTTCTGGATTAATTCCACTGTTCCTGAAGCTGCTAATTCCACTGTTCCTGGAGCTGCTAATTCCACTATTTCTGAATCTAGTTCGACTGTTTCTGGAGCTTCTAATTCCACTGTTCCTGGAGTTAATTCCACTGTTTCTGCAGCTAATTCCACTGTTTCTGGAGTTGATTCCACTGTTTCTGGCGTTAATTCCCCTATTTCTGGAGCTAATTCCACTGTTTCTGGAGCTAATTCCACTGTTTCTGGAGTTAATTCCACTGTTTCTGGAGCTAATTCCACTGTTCCTGAAGCTGCTAACTCCACTGTTCCTGGAGCTGCTAATTCCACTATTTCTGAATCTAGTTCCACTGTTTCTGGAGCTTCTAATTCCACTGTTCCTGGAGCTAATTCCACTGTTTCTGGAGCTAATTCCACTGTTTCTGGAGTTAATTCCACTGTTTCTGGAGCTAATTCCACTGTTCCTGAAGCTGCGCATTCCACTGTTCCTGGAGCTGCTAATGCCACTATTTCTGAATCGAGTTCCACTGTTTCTGGAGCTTCTAATTCCACTGTTCCTGGAGCTGCTAATTCCTCCCTCTTTCTGGAGCTGCTAATTCCAACGTTGCTGGAACTGCTAATTCCATCGTTTCTGCAGCTGCTAATTCCGATTCTCCTGGAAATGCTAATATTCCTATTTCTGGAGCTAATTCCATTCTTGCTAGAGATACTTACACTGTTTCTGGAGTTGCCTATTCCTCCCTTTTACAGGAGCTAATTCCACTGTTTCTGGAGCTACTCCCACTGTTTCTATGGCTAAGTGCCCTGTTTCTGCAGCTGCTTATTCCACTGTTCTGGAACTAATTCCACTGTTTCTGGAGCTGCTAATTCCACTGCTTCTGGCGCTAATTCTGCTGATCCTGGAGCTGCGAATTCCAATATTTCTGAAGCTACTACGATTGTTACTGGAGCTGCAAATCCCACAGTTACTGTTGCTGCTAATTCCAAAATTCATGGAGATAATTCCTCTGTTTCTGGCGCTAATTCCACTGTTTCTGCGGCTAATTCCAAAGTTTCTGGAGCTAATTCCCCCCTTTCTGAGCAAATTCCTCTATTTCCACAGCTAATTCCACTGTTTCTGTGGCTAATCCACTTTTTCCGGAGCTAATTCCACTGTCTCTGGAACTGCTAATTCCACTGCTTCTGGAGCTAATTCCACTGTTTCTGAAGCTAATTCCACTGTTGTTGGAGCTAATTCCACTGTTTCTGAAGCTGCTAATTCCACTATATCTGGAGCTAATTCCACTGTTTCTGGAGTTAATGCCAGTGTTTCTGGAGCTAATTCCACTATTTATGGAGTTAATTCCACTGTTTCTCGAGCTAATTCCACAGTTTATGGAGTTAATTCCACTGCTTCCGGAAGTAATTCCACTGTTTCTGGAGCTAATTCCACTGTCTCTGGAACTGCTAATTCCACTCCTTCTGGAACTAATTCCATTGTTTCTGAAGCTAATTCCACTGTTGTTTGAGCTAATTCCACTGTTTCTGAAGCTGCTAATTCCACTATTTCTGGAGCTAATTCCACTGTTTATGGAGTTAATTCCACAGTTTCTGGAATTAATTCCACTGTCTCTGGAGCTAATTCCACTGTTTCTGGAGTTAATTCCACAATTTCTGGAGCTAATTCCAATGTTTCCGGAGCTAATTCCACTGTTTATGGAGTTAATTCCACTGTTTCTGGAATTAATGCCACTGTTTCTGGAGGTATTTCCACTGTTCCTGGAGTTAATTCCACTGTTTCTGAAGCTAATTCCACTATTGTTCGAGCTAATTCCACTGTTTCTGAAGCTGCTAATTCCACTATTTCTGGAGCTAATTCCACTGTTGCTGAAGTTAATTCCAGTGTTTCTGGAGCTAATTACACTGTTTATGGAGTTAGTTCCACTGTTTCTGGAATTTATTCCACTGTTTCTGGAGCTAATTCCACAGTTTCTGGAGTTAATTCCACCGTTTCTGGAGCTAATTCCACTGTTTCTGGAGCTGCTAATTCCACTGCTTCTGGCGCTAATTCTGCTGTTCCTGGAGCTGTTAATTCCAATATTTCTGAAGCTACTACTATTGTTACTGGAGCTGCTAATTCCACAGTTCCTGTGGCTGCGAATTCCAATATTTTTGTAGATAATTTCTCTGTTGCTGGCGCTTATTCCACTGTTTCTGCGGCTAATTCTAAAGTATCTGGAGCTAATTCCCCTCTTTCTGAACAAATCCCTCTATTTCTACAGCTAATGCCATTGTTTCTGCGGCTAATTCCACTTTTTCTGCAGCTAATTCCACTGTCTCTGGAACTGCTAATTCCACTGCTTCTGGAACTAATTCCACTGTTTCTGAAGCTAATTCCACTATTGTTGGAGCTAATTCCACTGTTTCTGAAGCTGCTAATTCCACTATTTCTGGAGCTAATTCCACTGTTTCGCGAATTAATTCCATTGTTTCTGGAGCTAAGTCCACTGTTTTTGAAGTTAATTTCACTGTTTCTGGAGAAAATTCCACTGTTTCTGGAGCTCATTCCACAGTTTCTGGAGTTAATTCCACGATTTCTGGAGCTCATTTCACAGTTTCTGGAGTTAATTCCACTGTTGCTGGAGCTAATTCCACTGTTTCTGGAGTGAGTTCCGCTGTTTCTGGAGCCAATTCCACTGTTTCTGGAGCTAATTCCACTTTTCCTGGAGTTGCTAATTCCACTGTTTCTGAAGCTAGTTCCACTCTTTCTGAAGCTAGTTCCACTCTTTCTGGAGCTTCCAAGTCCGCTGTTCCTGGAGCTGCTAATTCCTACCTCTTTCTGGAGCTGCTAATTCCAAAGTTGCTGGAACTGCTAATTCCATCGTTTCTGCAGCTGCTAATTCCGATTTTCCTGGAACTGCTAATATTCCTGTTTCTGGAGCTAATTCCATTGTTGATGGAGCTAATTACACTGTTTCTGGAGTTGCCTATTCCTCCCTTTTACAGGAGCTAATTCCACTGTTTCTTAAGCTAATCTCACTGTTTCTGTGGCTTATTCCCCTCTTTCTGCAGCTGCTAATTCCAATGTTCTGAAGCTAATTCCACAACTTTCTGATCATATTCCTCTTTTTTTTGGAGCTAATTCCACAGTTTCTAGAGCTAATTCCACTGTTTCTGTGGCTAATTCACCTCTTTCTGGGGCTAACTCCCCTCTATCTGGAGCTAATTCCACTGTTGCTGGAGCTAATTCCACTGTTTCTGGAGCTAATTCCACAATTTCGGGAGCTAATTCCACTGTTTCTGAAGCTGCGAACGCCATCTATTCTGGATCTAATTCCACTGTTTCTGGATCTAATTCCACTGTTTCTGGATCTAATTCCATTGTTTCTGTTGCTAATTCCTCTGTTTCTGGAGCTAATTCCACTGTTTCTGAAGTTGTGAAATCTAGTTTCTGGATCTAATTCCACTGTTTCTGGGGTTAATTCCTCTGTTTCTGGGGCTAATTCCTCGATTTCTGGGGCTAATTCCCCTGTTCCTGGAGCTGCTAATTTCACTGTTTCTGGAGCTAATTCCATTATTTAAGGAGCTAGTTGATGTCTTTCTGCGGCTGCTAATTCCTCCCTGTTTCTGGAGCTAATTCCACTATTTCTGGATCTAATTCCACAGTTTCTGGAGCTAATTCCACTGTTTCCGGTGTTAATTCCAATGTTTCTGTGGCAAATTCCTCTGTTTCTGTAGCTTTAAATTCCATTGTTTCTGGCGCTAATTCCGCTGTTCCTGAAGCTGATAATTCCACTGTTTCTGGAGCTAAGTCCTCTGTTTCTGGAGCTGCTGATTCCATTCTTCCTGTAGCTGCTAATTCCACAGTTCCTTCAGATATAGGAGAATTAACTCCAGAAACATAGGTTTTAGCTCCGGAAACAGAGGAAGTAAGAGCTGCAGAGACAGGAGAACTGGAGACTTCAGATATTGGGGAATTAGCTCCAGAAATAACAGATATTTGTTCCAGAAACAGAGGAATCTGGAGCTGCAGGAACATGAGAACTGGCACCTTCAGTTATTTGGGAATTAGCTCCAGGAATAATAGGCATTTGCTCCAGAAACAGAGGAATTCGGAGCTGCCAGGACACGATAACTGGGCCTTCAGATAATTAGCTACAGAAACATAGGTATTAGCTCCAGAAACAGGTATTAGCTCCAGAAACAGATACATTAAGATCTGCAGAAACAGTAGAACTGGAACTTTCAAAAATATGTCATTAGCTCCAGAAACTCTTAGCCCCTGAAACAGAGGAATTAGAAGCTGCAGGAACAGGAGAACAGGAACATTCAGATATATGTCATTAGCTCAAGAAACATAGGTATAAGCTCCAAAACAGGAATTAGGAGCTGCAGGGACAGGAGATTAAGGACCTTCAGGTGTTTAGGAATTAGCTCCAGAAACATAGATATTAGCTCATAAACAAAGGAAGTAGGAGTTTCAGGGGCAAGAGAACTGGGTCCTTCGAATATTGCGGAATTAAGTCCAGAAACATAGGCATTAGCTCCAAAAACTGTTGAATTATCTACGTAAATACGGGAGTCGCCTCCAGAAACAGCAGAATTAACTCCAGGAACAGGGGAATTTTGAGCAGCAGAAAGAGGAGAATTTGCAGCTCCAGTGACACGGGAATTAGGTCACAAACAAGGGGATTGGCTCCAGAAATAGAGCCATTAACTCCAGAAACAGTAGAATTAGCTCTAGAAAGATGAAAAGAAAGAGTTACAGAAACTAGTGGATTAACAACTCCAGGAAATTTGGAATTAGCTCCAGAAACAGGGCAATGGGGAGCTGTAGACACTGGGGAAGCAGGAGCTCCAGGAGCATGGGAATAATCACAGTACAGTGCCATTAGCTCCAGAAACAGGGAGTTGTGTTTAGAAATAGGAGATATACATCCGGAAAGAGTTGAATAAACTTTTCCTGTAGCAGGGGAATTAGGAACACGGAGCATCAACAGGATAATTCGGAGCTATATATAGGGCAAACTAGTAGACACGTAACAAGGACAATTAGTTGCTTCATATACAGTACAGTCGGGAGCTCCAGAAACAGTGGAATTAGGAGCTCCACAAACAACTGAAATATGACCTTCAGAAACGGTGGCATTTTCTCCAGAAATAAAAGTATTTACTGCTGAATCAGCTGAATTAGCTACAGGAACAGAATTATTCCCTCCAGGAACAGGGACGTTATGAGTCGCAGAGAGGGGAACTAGGGGCTCCAGGAACACGGGAATTAGCGCAGAACATAGGGAATTAGCGCTCGAAAGAGGATTATTCGTACTGGAAACTGTGGAATTATGTTTCGAATGATGAAAAGTAGGAGTTACAGAAACTGGTTTATTAGCAGCTCCAGAAACACTGGAATTCGCTGCAGAAACAGGTCAATGGGGAGCTGCAGAAACAGGGGAAGCAAGCTCCAGGAGCACAGGAATAATCATAGTACAGCGCAATTAGCTGGAAAAGAGAGGATTTAAGTTTAGAAAGAGGAGAGTTTCTTCCAGAACATGTGAATTTTCTATTCATGTGGCAGGGTAAGTAGGAGAGGGCTTCATTAACAGGACAATTCGGAGCTACAGAAACAGGGGAATTAGCTCCAGAAACAAGGGAATTAGCTCCAGGACCTGAGTAATTAGGAGCTGCAGAGAGGTGAATTCGGAGTTTCAGGAATTCTTGAATTAGTTCAGAAGCATGTGTATTGGCAAAATACTAGATACGTAAAAAAGACGATTATGTCCTTCATTAACTTCACAATTTCGAGCTCCACAAAAAAGGAAAATTAGGAGCACCACAGTAATTTTTCAAAGGAAAAAGCCTAGCTCCAGAAACCGTTGAATTACCAAAAGAAACAAGGGAGTTACCTCCAGAAACAGATGCATTAGGAGATCCACAATCTGGGATATTAGGGACTCCAGAAAAAACTGAGCTCCAGAAACTGGGGAATTAGCTCAATGAGCAGGGAATTGGAAGCTGCAGAGAGGGAAATTAGCTGCATAACCTGCGGTAGCTGGAGCTGCAGCAATAACGGCATTTGGGGCTCCCATAAGATGGGATTTAGCAGCTCTAAGAAAATTGAAACTAACCCGAGAGCAAGGGAAATAGCTGCAGAAAGAGGGGGACTGGGATCTTAATTACACGAATTAATGCCATAAAGTGGTGAATTAGCTCCAGAAATATTGGATTAAACGCCGCAAAATGAGGAATTAAGTGCTCCCGAAACACCAGAAGTATGAGCTCAGAAACAGGCAAATTATGTGCAGAAAAATTGTTATGAGCTCCAGATAGTGGGAGAATCAGGTGCTCCAGAAAAGAGGAATTTTCAGCTGCAGATACAAGGTGATTATCTCGATTAAGACCGGAAATGGCAGCAGAAGCAGCGGAATTAGGAGCTCGCAGATTGGGATATTAGTAGCCCCAGGCACAGTGTAATTATCGCCAGAAACAGCGCAATTAGCTCCAGAAACAGGACAATTATGTTTAGAAAGAAGAGGGATACCTCTAGAAAGAGGTGTCTAATCAGCAGTGGATTTAGGATAGCGCATCATGAACAGCAAATTTCCGAGCTATATATATATAACTAGTAGAAACTTAAATAGGAAAATTGGGTGCTTCATCAACAGTGCAATTTGGAGCTCCAGAAAAAAGACAATTAGGAACTCCACAAACAACTTCGAATCCCCAAATTTAGCTGGCACTACAGCAGCGAATTTCGGAGAA
Source organism: Pristiophorus japonicus (assembly GCF_044704955.1). Classification (NCBI taxonomy): domain Eukaryota; kingdom Metazoa; phylum Chordata; class Chondrichthyes; family Pristiophoridae; genus Pristiophorus; species Pristiophorus japonicus. The sequence continues at coordinate 5,133,806 of NW_027252779.1, forward strand.
TGCACTATAAACAGGACATTTGTAGTCGTAGACGTAGACACTTAAGTAGGATAATTAGGTGCTTCATAAACAGCTTAATTTGGTGCTACAGAAAAAGGACAACTGGAAGCTCCACAAACAACTCAGATTCTCCAGAAAGTGAGCAACTAGGAATTTCAGCAACGATGGAATTTGCTCTGGAAAAAAGGTAATATTAACTCCAGAAACAGCTGAATTAGTTAGAAAAATAGAAGAATTCCCTACAGGCATAGGAAAAGTAGTAGTCGCAGAGAGAAAGCAATTAGGAGCGCCAGGAACACGGGAATTAGCGCACAAAAAAGGCAATAAGCGCCAGAAACAGGGGAATTAGGTCTACAAACTGTGGAATTAGGGCTTGAAAGTTGAAACGTAGAAATGACAGAAACTGGTAAATTAGCAGTTCCAGAAAGAGTTGAATTCGCTCCAGAAACAGGGCAATGGGGAGCTGCAGAATCACGGGAGGCAATCTCCAGCAACACAGGAATAATCACAGCACTGCGCAATTAGCTCCAGAAACAGGAGGATTATCTTTAGAGAGAGGAGAGTTACCTCCAGAAAAGGTGAATTTTCTGTTGATGTTTGAGGCTGATTAGGCGACCGCACCATAACCAGAACAATTCGGAGCCATTGATATCGGCAAACTACTGTGCATTTAAAAAGGACAATGTTTTTGCTTCACAAACCACACAATATGGAGCTCCACAATAAGGGAAATTATTATCTCCATTAATTTTCCCCAGACAAAAATATATTATTTCCAGAAACAGTTCAATTAGCAACAGAATCAGGGGAGTTACCTCCAGAAATAGAAGCATTAGGAGATTCACAATCTGGGATATTAGGAACTCCAGAACAAAGATGAGCTCCAGAAACAGGGGAATTAGCTCCAGATACAAGGAAATTAGCGCCAGGACCCGCGTAATTAGGAGCTGCAGAGAGGGGAATTCGGAGTTCCAGAAATACTGGAATTAGTTCAGAAACATGAGTATTAGCTCCAGAAATAGGGGACTTGGGTCTAGAAAGATGATAATTATCAGATACAGAAACTAGAGAATTGGGCACTGGAGAAACAGAGGAATTAGGAGCTCAAGAAACGCAGGCATTTGTTAAGTACAGAGGAAGTAGCTCCAGAAACAAAATAAATTACATTTAAAAAGATACGTTTAGGCTCAAGAAACAGGTAAATTATTTATTCCTGTAGCAGGGTAATTGAAGAGCGCACATTAAGCAGAATAATTCCGAGATATAAATATCGGGAAATGGCAGACATATAAATAAGCGCAATTTGATATTTCATAAACAGCACAGTTTGACGCTCCGGAAACAGGGGAATTATTATCTCCACAAACAACTGAAATAGCTCCAGAAACAGTGGAACTCGGACCTGCGTAACCTGGGGCAATACGAGCACAGCAACATCGTCAATCGGCGCTGCCGTAAGGTGGGATTTAGCAGCTCCAAGAACATTGAAACTAACCCCAGAATAAGGGAAATATCTCCAGAAACAGTGAGAATAGGTTTTTATTCATTAGTGGAATTAATTCCATAAATCGGGGAATTAAGTGCTCCAGAATCACCGGAATTTGGTGCTCCAGAAAGAGAGTAATTCCGTCTAGAAATATGTTGATTAGCTACAGAAAGAGGGAGATCCGGTGCTCTAAAAACAGAAGGCTTTTCAGCTACAGATAAAAGGCGATTAACTCCAGGAACAGGGGAAGTTGCTCGAGAAACAGTTGAATTATGAGCTTCACAGACTGGGAAATTTGCAGCCACACGAACATTGGAATTAGCTCTAGAAATAGCACAATTTGCTCCATAAACATGGGAATTGCTTTTAGAAAGACCAGAGTTAGCTCAACAAAGAGGTGACTTAGTTTTCCCTGCAGCAGAGGATTTATGAGATCGCACCATAAACAGGACATTTCAGCGATATTTATTGAACGAGTCGACACTTAAATAGGAAATTGCTGCTTCATCAACAGCGCAATTTGGAGTTTCAGAAAACGGAAAATTAGGAGCTCTACAAACAACTCAGGGAAGTTCGAGGAGGCGGAGCAGCGTCGGAGAGGCCTACAAAATGTCCAGAATCGAGTCGGGAGGCGGCGGGGAGTTCGAGAAGCTGCAGCAGCGTCGGACAGGCGTGCAAAAGGCCCAGCGACGAGTCGGGAGGCAGCGAGGAGTTCGAGAAGGGGGAGCATCGTCAGAGACGCCTACAAAAGACCCAGAGACGAGTCGCGAAGCAGTTGAGATATTGAGGAGGTGGGACAGCATCACAGAGGCCTATAAAATGCCTAACGTCCAGCCGGGCGGCCAGCGGGGATTTCGTGGAGGCGGCAGCGTCGGATAGGACAGTTGGTGCAGCTGCAGGTTGTGAAAGCAAAGAAGAAGCAGAAAGAAATAGAAGGCTGACGTCACAGCCAAGCGGGTATGCAGCTGGCTGGTGATTGGCGAGTAGTTTTTCTTTTTCTTTACCAGTCGGTAAGTTTTAGCATTGCTGTTGCAAAATTAGGTTAATCTAAGGGTAAGTCATGGCAAGAGAGCCCAGACCCGTGTCATGCTGCTCTTGTGATATGTGGTAAGGCAAGAACGCTTCATGTGCGTGAAGGTTATCCGGTGCAAATAGGTACCAACGATATCAGTAAAAAACGGAATGAGGGCGGACAAGACTAATTTGGGGAGCTGGTGCTAAATTTAAAAGTAGGACATCAAAATTAGTAATCTCAAGATTGCGACCAGTGCCACGTGCTAGTCACAGTAGGAATCACAGGATAGCTCAGATGAATACGTGGCTTGAGGAGTGGTGCAGAAGGGAGGGATTTAGATTCCTGGGGATTTGGAACCGGTTCTGGGGGAGGTGGGACGAGTACAAACTGGACGGTTTGCAACTGGAAATGACTGGAACCCATATCCTTGGGGGAGTGTTTGCTCGTGCTGATGCGGAGTGTTTAAACTAATATGGCAGGGGGATGGGAACCTATTCAGGCAGATAGAGGAAAGTAGAATAGGGGCAGGAGCAAAAGAAAAAAAGAAAAAAAAAAGAAAAGTAGAAGGCAGAGAAACCCAAGGCAAAAATCAAAAAGGCCATATTACAGCAAGTTTCTAAAGAGGCAAACTGTATTAAAAAGACAAGCCTAAAGGCTCTGTGCCTCAATGGAGGAGTATTTGTTATAAGGAGGACGAATTACCTGCGCAGATTGCTGTTAACGGATATGATGTAATTGGCATCATGGAGACATGGCTCCAGGGTGATCACGGCTGGGAACGGTACATCGAGGCATATACAACATTCAGCCAGGATAGACAGAAAGGAAAAAGATGCGGAGGCGGCGGCGTTGTTTGTTATAGAGGAAATTCAAGTAATAGCAAGGAGGAACATTCACTTTGATGATGTGGAATCGGTATGTTTGTAGCTACCAAATACCAAAGGATAGAAAACGCTAGTAAGACTTGTGTACAGGCCAACAAACAATAGCAGTGAGGTTGCGGACAGCATCAAACAAGTAATTAGGAATGCGTGCAATAAAGGTACAGCAGATATTATGGGCGACTTGAATTTACATATTGATTGGGCTAACCAAACTGGTAGCAATGCGGCAGAGCAGGATCTTCTGGAGTGTATTTGGGATGATTTTCGAGACCAATATTTCAAGGAACCAACTAGAGCGCTGGCCATCCTAGATTGCATGGCTAAGAGAAAGGACAAATTTGCAATCTTGCGCTGCGAGGCATTGGGGAAGAGTGACCATAATAGGGAAGAATTCATTATTAAGATCGAGAGTGACGCAGTTTATTCAGAGACGAGGGACCTGAACTTAAGAATAGGTAACTTTCCAGTTGGTATGAGGCATGAATTGGCCACAATAGGCTGGCGAATCATGCTTAAAGGGTTGACGGTGGATAGACAATGGCAAATATTTAAAGATCACATGGGTGACCTTCAACAATTGTACATTCCTGTCTGCAGCAAAAAGAAAACGGGGAAGATTGATTAATCATGGCTAACAAGGGAAATTAATTATAATATTAAATGCAAGGAAGAGCCATATAAAGTGGCCAGAAAAAGCAGCAAATCTGAGGACTGGGAGATTTTATAATTCAACAAAGGAGCACAAAGGGTTTAATTAGGAGTGGGAGAACAGAGTATGAGAGGAAGCTTGCTGGGAACATAAAAACCGACTCCGAAAGCTTCGATAGACATGTGAAGAGAAAAAGGATTAGTGAAGACAAACGTAGGTCCCTTACAATCAGATTCTGGTGAATTTATAATGGGAACAAAGAAATTTTGGACCAGTTAAAGAAATACTTTGGTTCAGTCTTCACGAAGGAAGACACAAATAACCTTCCGGAAATATTAGGGACCGAGTGTCGAGTGAGAAGAAGGAACTGAACGAAATCTTTAATCGGGGGGAAATTGTGTTGGGGAAATTGGTAGGATTGCAGGTCGATAATTCCCCGGTGCCTGAAAGTCTGCATCTCAGAGTACTTAAGGCTGTGGCTTTAAAAATAGTGGAGGCATTGGTGATCATTTTCGAGCAAACTATCGAATCTACATCAGTTGCTATGGACTGGAGGGTAGCTAATGTAACACCACCTTTTAAGAAAGGAGGGGGAGAGAAAAAGGATAATTAGAGACCGATTAGTCTGTAGTCAGTGATGGGGAAATGTTGGAATCAATTATTAAAGATGAAATAGCAGCGCATTTCGAAAGCAGTGACAGGATAATTCCAAGTCAGCATGAATTTATGAAACGGAATTGATTCTTGACAAATCTTCTAGAATTTTTTGAGGATGTAACTGGTAGAGTTGACAAGGGCGGACCAGTGGCATTGGCTTATTTGAACTTTCATAATGCTTTGACACGGTCCCACACCAGAAATTTTTGCGCAAAATTAGAGCACAAGGTAGTGGGACTAATATACTGACGCGGACAGAGAACTGTTTGGCAGACAGGAAGCAAAAGTCGGGATAAACGGTTCCTTTTCAGAGAAGCAGGGCTTAGTGCTGTGACCCCAGCTGTTTAAAATATATATTCGATGAAGGAATTGAGTGAAATATCTCCAAGTTTGCAGATGACACTATGCTGGGTGATGGAGTGAAGCATAGAAACATAGAAACATAGAAAATAGGTACAGGATTAGGCCATTCGGCCCTTCTAGCCTGCACCGCCTTTCAATGAGTTCATGGATGAACATGCAACTTCAGTACCCCATTCCTGCTTTCTCACCATACCCCTTGATTCCCCTAGTAGTAAGGACTTCATCTAACTCCGTTTTGAATATATTTAGTGAATTGGCCTCAACAACTTTCTGTGAGGAGGATGGTGAAAGGCTGCAGGTTGACGTGGACAGATTAGGGCAAACGCATGACAGATGCAGTATAATTTGGATAAATATGAGGTTATCCACTCTGCCGGCAAAAGCACCAAGGCAGAATATTATCTGCTTGCGGCAGATTAGGAAAAGGGAAGATACAACGAGTCCTGGGTGTCATGGCACATCAGTCACTGAAATTCGGCATTATGTACAGCAGGCGGTGGAGAACGCAAATGGCCTTCTTAACTTGGAGAATTGATTATAGGAGCAAGGATATCTTATGCAGTTGTACAGGATCTTAGTGAGGCCTCACATGGGACATTGTGTTCAGTTCTGGTCTCCTCAGCTGAGGAAGGACGTTCTTGTTATTGAGGGATTGCAGCGAAGGTTCATCAGAATGATTCCCGGCATGGCAGGACTGACATCTTAGGAGAAACAGGATCGATTGGGCCTGTATTTGCTGGATTTAAGAAGGATGAGAGTGGATCACAAAGAAACATATAAAACTCTGACGGGATTGGACAGGTCAGATGCAGGAAGAATGTTCCCGTTGTTGCGGCAGTCCAGAACCAGGAGACATAGTCTAAGGATAAGATTTCGGAAATTTAGGACTGAGATGAGGAGACACTTCTTCACTCAGAAAGTTGTTAACCTGTAGAATTCTCTGCCATAGTGAGTTGTTGATGCCAGTTCATTGGATATATTCAGGCGCGTGTTAGAAATGGCTCTGACGGCCAATGGGATCAAGGATATGGAGAGAAAGTAGGAAAGCGGTACTGAGGGAAAAATCAGTCATGATCTTATTAAATCGTGGTGCAGGCTCGAATATTGAATGGCCTACTCCTGCAACTATTTTCTCTGTTTATATGTTTCTCTGTTTCTATGGGGTGAATGAAGAAGAAAGGACACTTCTCTTTTGTTAGAACGATGACTTACACGAGCAAAATCGTTGAGCACGTTTTCATAGAATTAAATGTTCATCTGAATTCCAGATACTGGAATATAAAAACATAAGAATATGAGACAAATGAACACGAGTACGCCATTTGGATCCTCTGGCATGCTCCGGCATTGATCGAGATTATGGCTGAACCTCTACCACAATTTAACCTGTATGCACTATTGCCATATCCCTTGATTCCCTTAATTTCAAAAATCTACTGATTTACGTCTTGAATGTGCTCAATGACAGAGCCTCCTCATCACTCGCTGATAGAGAATTCTAAATATTCACAACTTTCTAAGTTTAGATATTTATCCGCATCACTGTCGTAAATAGATGACTCTAAATTCAGGAAATGTGATCCCTCGTTCTAGTCAGGAGTAACATCCCACATACAAAAACACTCTCTGGCGCAGTAAGTATTGTAAATGAGATCACATCTAATTATTCTAAACTGTAGAGAATATAACCCCAGTCTACTTAATCGTTCCTTGTAGGAACACTCACGCCATGACTTAGACAAGGAGTCCAAAATTGTACACAATTCTCCAGTTGTGCACTCACCAGTGCCCTGTATAACTATAGTAAAACTTCTTTACTCTTACAGTCAAATCCTCTTGTTATAAAGGCGAAATACCTTTTCCTCTCGTCATTGCTTGCTCTACATGCATTGTATCTTTCCGTGATTCGTGTACAAAGACACCCAGGTCCCTCTGAATATTAGTAGTTTGCATCTCTCACCATTTAATAAATCTCTGCTTTTCTATTGTTTCTGCAAAAGTGGAAAACATGACATTTCTCCTCACTATATTCCATTTGCCACGTTCTTGCCCATTAACTTAGCCTGTCTATATTCCCTTGAAGCATCTTTGCATCCTGCTCACACTTAAATTCCCACCTAACTTTATATCATTGGCAATCTTCAATACACTACACATTGTCCCGTGAATCAAATCATTGATATATTGTGAGAATTGCTGAGTCCCAAGCACCGAACATTGCGGAACCCCACAATTTATAGCAAAACAAAATTCATTTGTACTCACCGTTAACCAATCCTCAATGTACGTTAGTGTAATAACCCCAATCTATTGAGCACTATATTCATTAATACTCTCTTAAGTGGCAGCTTATTGAATGCCTTCTGAAAACCCTATTACACAAATCCACTAGTTCCCCTTCCCTATTCTATTAGTTGCAAACTCAAAAACTCTAACACATTGATGGAAACATGATTTCTCTTAGATAAACTCTCTACCTCACAAGGCTGTGGTTGTCGGATTCAAACGGAGCTTTCGCCAGTGAGCCATCGATTCTTGATTGTTAATTCAATGTACAACCCTCATTCTGTTTGGCTTCGTTCTTTGAGGAAATGGGAACTCGACAATGGTGAAAATGTAGGATCATCTTCTGTCAGTAAACTTCACTGGAAAAGCAGCTCAAGCCAATGGATACCATCGATTCCGGATGGACGAAGTGCACTGATTTCGTAATGTCGGCTGTAAAGTGGATCCGGTGCATATAGCGAAAGCTATTGACCAATATATAAAAAGGCAGCCGCAGAACATGTACATGCAATCTCTGATAACAGCATTTTGATCATTGAGAGTATTGCAGGTCCGCCTGGCTGTGTTTATCTCGAATTCTGTATATCTCAGTTGATTTTCAATGAATGAATCCATGAGTCTGTGCATCATTATGTGTGAGTGGAAGACTTGAAGATATGATCTGAATTTTTCTCTGTAAATCATTCACATCTGCCTACTGCCTAAATGTGTACAAATGCACAGACGAGATGATGTGTACATAGGAACAGGAGTAGACCATTGAGCACATCGAGCCTGTTCTGCCAATCAATGAGAAAATGGCTGATCTTTATCTGGCTTCCTTTGGCCCAAATCCTACCATTCGTTGACACAAATACTTCAACGTCAGATTTAAAATTAACAGTTCATCGATCATCAATATCAGTTTGCAGAAGAGAGTTCCAAACTTTATCATCCTTTTTGAGCAGACGTGTTGGCTAAGTTCAAGTTTGGCTCTAATTTGTAGACTATGTCCCCTCATCCGAGATTCCACAGACAGCAGGAAAAAATTATCTCTGCTTATACTAACATTTCCCCCTAATATCTTGAATTGATTGGTCAAATTACACCTTATCCTTCTAAATTCAATAGAATACAACTTTAATTTTGTAATCTAGCCTTGGATTCTAGGTATCATTTGGAAAGTCCTGCGCTGCACTCACTCCAAGGTGAATGTATCCTTCCTGCATTGTAAATAATAAACAGAAACACAGAAATATAAAGCAGGGCTTTGGCGCAAAATCTCTGACAGGGGAATAATTATAAAAGATTTTCTGAGTGTGGCACAGAGACGATGGAATTAATGGCGTATTTTTGAGCGGAATGACTCTATGCACACTTGTATATAAGATCGGTGGCAAATACAGCTGTAACTTGATAGTACTGATGCCTCACATTACCATAGTGTGGCTCTAGTGGCACAACGGGCAAGCGTGAAGTACTTATATGATAGTGCAAGCTGATGCAACGCAAAGGTAGTTTAATCGTCGATAAGATCAGGCAATGATTCGACGTTGAAATGATAATTGGTGTTTCCCTCACATTTTATATACTTATGTTTCCATGTGAGCATTTAGATTCCAAAGAGCCACAATGATTCAGGGGCAGGTGATAGTTCTTTGACAGCGCTTTGGTATTACTTGTTTATATTTGAAGGAGTGAGACGTTTCCATTATGAAACAGGTAAGTATGTTGTTCGTGGTGAGTCGGAGATGCTGGGGAGGTGCGTCGGAGAGCCCTATAAAAATGTCCAACGCGTCGGCGAGTCGCGGGAGCTCACGGTGAGTTGGAGAGGCCTCGTGACAGGACCAACGCATTGCTGAGGCTCGGAAGTTGAGTCGGAGAGGCCTATAGAATGGCGCAGCGCGTAGCTGAGGCTCGGGAGTTCGTGTTGTTTTGGAGAGCCTCGGTATTTGCGTTGGAGAGGCTTACAAAAAGACCCAACGCGTCGCTGAGGTCGGGAGTTCGTAGTGAGTCAGAGAGGCTCGGGAGATGCATCAGAGGGACCTACAAAAAGGCACAACGCGCCGCTAAGATTCGGGAGTTCGTGGTGAGTCGGTGAGGTTGGGGAGGTGGTCGGAGAAGCATATAAAAAGGTCCTGCACGACATTGATACTCCGGAGTTCGTAGTGAGACGAGGAGGCTCGGGATTTGCGTCGGAGAGGCCTATAAAAAGTCCCAACGCGTCGCTGAAGCTTGGACTTCGTGGTGAGTCGAAGAGGCACCAGAGGTGAGTCGGAGAGGCTTATAAAAAGGCCCAACGTGTCGCTGAGGCTCTGGAGTTCTTGGTGAGTCCGGGAGGCTCGGGATGTGCGCTGCAGAGTACCATTAAAAGACCCAACACGTAGCTGAGGCTGGGGAGGTCGTGGTGAGTCGGGGATGGTCGCGAGGTGCGTTGGAGAGGTTTAAACAAAGGCTCAACGCATCGCTCAGGCTCGGGAGTTCGGAGCGAGTCGGAGCGGATCGTGATGTGCATCACTGAAACGTATAAAAAGGCCCAACGCATCGCTGAGGCCAGCTGGTGCAGCTCCACTGAGAAGGCAAAGAAGATGTAGAAAGAAATTGAAAGGTGATGTCACAGCCATAGGGGTAAGAGATTGACTGGTGATTGGTCAGTAGTTTTTACTTTTCTTTCTTTATCAGTAAGTAACCTTTTAACATTTTTGTTGCCCCCTAAAGTTAATCCAAGAGTTAAGTCATGGCAGGAGAGCTCGGACGCGTTTTATGCTCCTCCTGTACTATATGTGAACTCAGGAACGCCTCTGGTTTCCCTGACGACTGTTTATGAGGGAAGTGCATCCGTCTGCAGTTCATAACAGACCGCATTGCAGCACGAGAGTTGCGGCTGGATTCAGTCTAGAGCATCCACGATGCAGAGAATGACGTGAATAGCACGTTTAGCGAGTTGGTCGCATCGCAGGAAAAGCCAGATAGGGAACGGGTGACCAACAGGAAGATCAGTGCAAGGAAGGTATTGCAGTGGTCATTTGCGACCATCCCCCTGCAAAACAGATACACCGCTTTGGGTAATGGTGAGGCGGATGACTCTTCAGGGGAAGGCAGCAGTAGCCAAGTTCCTGGCACCATGTCTGGCTCTGCTGCACAGGAGGGGAGGAAAAAGAGTGGGAGTGCGATAGCGATAACAGATGCAATAGGAAGGAGACCGCAACTGAGACTCCAGGATGGTATGTTGGCTTCCTGGTGCAAGGGTCGAGGATTTCTCGGAGCGGGTGAAGGACATTCTGGAAAGGGAGGGTGAAAGCCACTTGTTGGGGTGCATATAGTTACCAACGGTATAGGTAAAAATACGTGATGAATTCCTACGAGTCGCAATTGGGAAGCTAGGAGTTAAATTAAAATGTAGTACCTCAAAATACTAATCTCAGAATTGCTAAGAGTGCCACGTGAAAGACAGAGTAAGAATCGCAGGATAAATCAGAAGAATACGTGGCTGGAGGAGTACAAACATGGATAATAGGTGCAAGAATAAGTCATTCAGCCCTGCGAGCCTGCACCGCTTTTCAATGAGTTCATGGCTGAACATGCAACTTCAGTACCCCAGTCCTGCTTTCTCGCCATTCCTCTGGATCCACCGATTAGTAAGGACTACATCTAACTCCTTTGTGAATATATTTAGTGAATTGGCGTCAACAACTTTCTGTGGTAGAGAATTCCACAGGTTCACCACTCTCTGGGTGAAGGAGTTTCTCCTCGTTCGGTAATAAATGGTTTACGCCTTCTCCTTAGACTGTGAACCCTGGTTCTGGACTTCTCCAACATTGGGAACATTCTTCTACCATCGAACCTGTCTAAATCCGTCAGAATTTAAAAACGTTTCTATGAGATCCCCTCTCATTCATCTGAACTCGAGTGAATAAAAGCCCAGTTGATCCACTCTTTCTTGATATGTCAGTCCCGCCATCCCGGGAATCAGTCTGGTGAACCTTCGCTGCACTCTCTCAATAGCAAGAATGTCCTTCCTCAAGTTAGGAGACGAAATTGTACACAATACTCCAGGTGTGGCCTCATCAAGGCCCTGTACAACTGTAGTAACACCGCACTGCCCCTGTACTCAAATCCCATCGCTATGAAGGCCAATAATCCATTTTCTTTCTTAACCGCCTGCTGTACCTGCATGCCAACACTCAATGACTGATGTAACGTGACACCCAGGTCTAGTAGCACCTCCCCTTTTCATGATATGTCACCATTTAGATAATAGTCTTTCTCCCTGTTTTTATCACCAAAGTAGATAACCTGACATATATCCACATATTGCTTCATCTGCCAAGCAATTGCCCACTCACCTAACCTATCCAACTCAATCTGAAGCCTCATAGCATCCACCTCGCAGCTCACTCTGCCAGCCAACTTAGTGTCATCCGCAAAGTTGGAGATGCTTCATTTAATCCCCTTGTCTAAATCAGTATTGTACAATGTAAACAGCTGGGGCCTCAGCACAGAACCTTGCAGTGCCACAAACGTCACTGCCTGCCATTCTGAAAAGTACCCATTTACACCTACTCTTTGCTTCCTGTCTGCCAACCAGTTCTCAATCCACGTCAGCACACTGCACCCAATCCCATGTGCATTAACTTTGCATGTTAATCTCTTGTGTGGGACCTTGGCGAAAGCCTTCTGAATGTCCAAATACACAACATCAACTTCCTTGTCCAATCCACTGGAAACATCCTCAAAAGATTCCAGAAGATTTGTCAAGCATGATTTTCCTTTCACAAATCGATGCTGACTTGGACTTGTTATGTCACGTTTTCTAAATGCGCTGCGATGACATTCTTAATCATTGATTCCATCATTTTTCCCTCTATCGATGTCATGCTGTCCGGTGTATAATTCCCTGTTTTCTACCTCCCTCCTTTTTTAAAAGGTTGGGTTACATTGGATTCCCTCCACTCCAGAGGAACTGATCCAGATTCTATGGAATGTTGGAATATGACTGTCAATGCATTCGCTATTTCCAAGGCCACCTCCTTCAATACTCTGGGATGCAGACCATCAGACCCTGCGGATTTATCGGTCTTCAATCCCATCAATTTCCCTAACACAATTTCTCGACTAATAAGGATCTCCCTCAGTTCCACCATCTTACTAGACCCTCTGACCCATTTTATATTAGCAAGGTTGTTTGCATCCTCCTTCGTGAATACCGAACCAAAGTACTTGTTCAATTGGTCTGCCATTTCTTTGTTCCCCGTTAAGACATCCCCTGATTCTGACTTCACGGGACCTACGTTTGTCTTTACGAACCTTTTTCTCTTCACATATATAGAGAAGTATGTGCAGTCCGTTTTAATGTTCCCTGTTAGCTTCCTCTCGTATCTATTTACCCTGCCCTAATCAAACACTTTGTCCTCCTCTGCTGAGTTCTAAATTTCTCCCAGTCCCCGGGTTCGCTGCTATTTCTGGCCAATTTGTAGGCCACTTCCTTGGCTTTAATACTATCCTTGATTTCCCTTAATAGCCACGGTAGCGCCACGTTCCCTTTTTTATTTTTATGCCAGGCAGGGATGTACAATTGTTGCATTCATCCATGCAGTCTCTAAATGTCTGCCATTGCCCATCCACTGACAACCCCTTAAGTATCATTCGCCTATCTATCCTATCCAATTCACGCCTCATACCTTCAAGGTTATCCTTCTTTACGTTCGACCAAGGTCTCTGAATAAACTGTCTCATTCTCCATCCTCATGTAAAATTCCACCATATTATGGTCACTCTTCCCCAAGGGGCCTCACACAACGAGATTGCTAAATTATCCTCTGTCATTACACAACACCCAGTGTAAGATGGCCTCCCCCCTAGTTGGTTCCAGCCGAATCCTTCTTTCAAAAACTGGGTCCGTAGCCCTGTACGTTAGGGCAGTTCTATTGCACATCCAGGTCATTTTTAGATAGGGTACAGTTTTCTGCCTATATCACCTTTTCAGGCTGTGGGTTTCACACCTTCACCTATCTATGGGTGAAAAAATCCACTCTGAGTCCCAACTGATTATGTTAATTTATTCCCTCTTGTTGTTGACCCATATCCTAAGGGTAATAGGTCGTTACTGTCCATTTTATCTAAACCCTCAGAATTGTATACACCTCAATGAGTTCACTTATCAGCTTCTGCTACTCTGAAAAAAATGAATCCATCCCATGTAATCTTTCCTGATAGCTAATATCCTCCAATCCAGGCAACATCCTCGTAAATCTGCTCTCGACCAGCTCTACGGCAATCACCTCGTCCCTGTAATTAAATGAGCAGAACTACACGCATTTTTCTAGTTTTGGCCCATGTGTTCCATATGCCATTAAAACAAATTGTCAGAACATGAGAAAATATGAAATATGAGCATGAGTAGGCCATTTGGCCCCTTGATTCTCTAAGATCATGGCTGATGTGGTCTGCGACCTGCAGGCATGTGTTTACCTGCGCTCAAAGCTCCCTTTATTCCTCTACACTTCCAAATGTTCCAACATTTAATGTGCATTCTCTTGGCCTGTTAGCCCTCCCCAAACGCAATAGCCCAAACTTCTTTGGAATAAATTCCCTTTGCCATGCTCCTGTCCACCTGAAAGTAAACTGGCAGATAACAAGAGTTTCTTCCGGTACAAAAGAAGGAAAACTATGGCTAAAGTAAATATTGGTCCCCTAGAGGGCAAGACTGGGTAATTAATAATGGGGAGCCCGGAAATTTCAGACACGTTGAACAAATATTTTGTAACGGGCATCACGGTAGAAGACACCAAAATATCCCAATTGTGGATACTCAATGGGCTTTCGGGAGGGATGGATCACTATCACGAAAGAAATAGTACTCGGTTAAATAATGGGCATAAAGGCGGACAAGTCCCTGGACCTGACGGCATGCATTCTAGGATCTTAAAATAAATGGCTAAATTGATAGTGATCTGGTTGTAATCTGACACATTTGTAAAATAAATTGGTTGTAATCTGACACATTTTCCTGGATTCTGGGAATCTTCCAGCCTATTGGAAACCCGGAAATGTAACGCCCCTGTGTAAAAACGGAGGCAGACACAAAGCAGGAAACTATAGATCAGTTTTCCTAACATCTGTCGTTGGGAAAATGCTGGAGTCCATTATTAAGGAAGCAGTAGCAGATCATTTCGAAAAGCACAATTTAAACAATCATGGTTTTATCAAAGTGAATCCATGTTTGACAAATTTGCTGGAGTTCTTTGAGGGTGTAACGAGCAGGGTGAATAAGAGGTAACCATTGCATGTGGTGAAATTAGCTTTCCAGAAAGCATTCTATAATATGCAACATAAACGTTTGCTGCACAAGTTAAATACGTGGTCTTGGGTTCGGGGTAATATATTAGCATTGATAGAAGATTGGTTAATTAAAAGAAAATAGAGCGTCGGGATAAATTGTTCATTGTCCATTTGGCAAACAATAACTCGTGGGGTGCCGCAGGGATAGGGCTGCGACCTCCACAACTTACAATCTATATTATTGATTTGGCTGAAGGAACCGAGTGCAATGTCGCCAATTTATCTGATGAAAAAAAGATGGGTGGGAAAGCAAGTTGCGAGTTGAACACAAATAATTAGCAAAGAGTTTTGCCAGGCTAACAGACTGAGCAAACATTTGGCAGGAACAGTATAATTTTGGAAAATGTGAGGTTATATACTTTGGGAGAAATGTATAAAAGCAAATTAGTTTTAAATGGCGGAAAATGTCAAAATGCTGCAGTACAGATGGTCCTGCGGGTCCGTATGCACGAAACACAACAAATTAGTGTGCAGATAGAGCAGGTAATCAGGAATGCATTTATTGAATGGGTATTGAGTATAAAAGCCGAGAGGTCCTACTTCAAGTATAAATGGTTTGGTGAGGCGACACCTAGAGTACTGCGTACATTTTGGGTCAGTAGGTTGCGCCTGTACACATTGGAGTTGAGAAGGATGAGAGGTCAACTTGTTGAAACATATAATATAATGAGGCGGCTCGACAAGGTGGATGCAGAGAGGACGTTTCCGCTTATATGGGAAAAAGAAAACTAGGGGATATCGTCTCAGAACAAGTCGCCACTTATGTAAAACTGAGATGAGGAGGAATTGCTTCTCTCAAAAGATTGTAAATCTTTGCAAATCTCTGCCCAAGAGAGCTGTGGAGGCTGTTTGAATACATTTCAGGCGGAGATATACAGAATATTGTGCGATAAGCGGGGTAAAGGTTTATGGGAATCGGCCAAGGAAATGCAGCTGAATCCATGATCAGATCAGCCACAATTTTATTGAACGGGGAACAGGCTTTATGGACCAAATGGCCTACTCCTGCTCCTATTTCTTATCTTCCTTTTTCCGTATATTGTTAGGTAGAATACATTCCCCCTCTTCCCTCTTTTAAATGTGCTGGCGCTTATTCTGAGACTATGTCCGCTAGTTTCATTTTCCCTACGTTTGCAAATATCCTCTCTGTATTCATCTTTTCGAGCACCTTCATTATCGTATATGTTTCGAAAAGAATGCCTTTCATTCTTCTGAATTCCAATGTGTATAGGCCCAACCTATTCAATCTTTCTTCACCACGTAGTGAAGCTTTTCTGAAGAGCCATCAATGCAAGTATATCCTTCCTAATATATGGAGTCCAGAACTGTATGCAGTACTCTAGGTGTGGCCTTCGCAATTCCATGTACAGTTGTAGATCAGCCATGTTCTAATTGAATGTCGAAGCTGGCTCGAGTGGCCAAATGGCTTAATCCTGCTCCAATTTCTTATGTTGTTATGTTCTCATTTAGTTCATGTTCGAAACAAATACTGGACTTCCTTCAGATCAACCAGAGATTGAAACTGAGATAAACGCAGTGAGTGATAGAAGTAGCATCGGGACATGAGAGATGGTTAGATCCAAAACTGCCTCACACTCCAAAAGGCAATGACAGTGGATCAGTGAAGGTAAGCTGGTAAAAGCATGGTTTCGCTGCGTGGCTCAGCTGATCAAAGCGCCTGTCGAGTCAACAATAGATCGTCCATTCGACTCCCCATAAGTCTCTAATCCCTTATCGCTTAAAATTCTCTATGTCGCCTCCTTAAGTATATTAAATGACCCAGCCTCCACTCCCTTGGCTTTTTTTCACAGCGCTCAAGAGGCTCATTTCTTCCCAGGTGAAAGGGCTACAATCCTTTTAAATTTGCCGATGGCTGCAGCGCTCCAGTCGCTTTAGGGTGTGGGTCGAATTCGATTGCTGCCATTATTTCTGGCAGAGCTAATTTTGGCCTCATGTAAAGAATCCATCTTTTCTAAGAAGTGCTGCGTGTGACCTTGCTGTGGTGCGAGTAGCCTTGTGACAGCTGCTGTGCGGTGCCGTGATCGTACAGTGGTTAGTACACTGTGTTGTGGCCGCAGCAACCTCGGTTCTAATCAGAGTTACGGCACAGTTTGCTTTTTATCTTTTGTCATCCGCGGCACCTGCTGATCGAACACAGCAAAATATCAATCTGCACTATATGATACAAATATTATATTGTTTGCGGCAGATATAGTTTTACTAATTCAAACGCGCCTCTTGTCTCAGTATTTCCTGCTTTCCAGAAAAAAATAGTCCTTTGCTTACAATTCTCCTCACCACAATTGTGGCGGCAGCAGTGACTGCATGAGCTGAAGGAAAAGGCGCCGGACGTCGATGCTAAAAAAATCCTGGCGTGTTCGTTTAATTCACCGCGTCAAACGTATTTTTTTTTCACTGTTCTGAATTTGTTACACAATCGAACATTTCTGGCGCTCCCTCACCTGAAGCAACGGAAGGCCTTATACTGACAGACACTAATTGTACACTTTGAACATTGTTGTAACTGGGTGCACGGGCAGCACTAGCGGTGAGTACCGTTTGTAGCTGAGGATTTCAGTTTTGGTTAAAAAAGCAGAAAGCAGATTTAGTGTACATACCAGCAATCCGAGGTAGCCGAATGGTTGAGGCGAAGAACTGCAAATCCATTGTGCGCTACACGTGTGGATTCGAATATAATCCTCATTGTTATTGCGTTGACCATTTGATGACTCTCTTTGTTTTGTTAATCACCGTAAGCTTCATGTCCAAATTCACCTTTTACTCCAAGTATGCTACACTCAGCTCTTGTCATGTCTCAAACTATTAACATGTATATTAATGGAAAACATGTGTAGGATTATGGGGAGGCGGACTAATTTGATAGTTCACTCAACGACACAATACCGGCAGGAGGGAGTTCACAATTTCTTCTTCACCGACATTCGATGGGATTTCAATATGCATCGTGTTGCGTTGTATTTTATAGGAGGCTCATTGGTCTAGTGATTCGATTCTGACTTTGGGATTATCAGTTTTGCAATGCAACAGATCCATGGTGCTAATCCCGGACTGTCGATGCCAGCGTTGAGTCAAAAACCACCTTCTCACAGCTGAACGGCACTGCACACAACATCAATAATTTAAATTAAAAACTTGTGAATTTGCGCCATATTTTGTACATCGTACGAAATCACAGAACTTCACAGGAACAACATTAAAACGAAACAACTGAGTAAAGTTATAGTTTTCCGGGTTTGAGCGGCTCTGTGTCTCATTGCACATCTTAAACACGTGGGAGGTGACAGGAGCGGCTTTTTAAAGAGGCAGAGCATGAGGAGTGGCTGCTTACAGAGCGGGAGCAAAGAGGAGCGACTGTTTCCAGAGCGGGAGCAGAGAGTAGCGACTGTTTACAGAGCAGTAGCAGAGAGAAGCGGCTGTTTACAGAGCAGGAGCAGAGAGGAGCGGCTGTTTACTGATCGGGAGCAGAGAGGAGCGGCTATTTACAGAGCGGGAGCAGAGATGAGCGGCTATTTACTGAGCGGGAGCAGAGAGGAGCGACTGTTTACAGAGTGGGTGCAGAGAGGAGCGGCTGTTTACAGTGCGCGAGCAGAGAGGAGCGAAGATTTACAGAGCAGGATTGAGAGAAGTGACTATTTACAGAGAAGGAAAAGAGGGAAGAAGCTGTTTACAAAGCGAGAGCAGGGAGGGGCTGCTCTTTTCAGAGCGGGAGCAGAGAGGAGCGGCTGTTTACAGAGCGGGGGCAGAGAGGAGCGGTTGTTTATAGAGCGGGAGCAGAGAGGAGCGGGTATTTACAGAGCGGGAGCAGAGAGAAGTGCCTGTTTACAGAGCGGGAAAAGACGGAAGAAGCTGTTTACACAATGGGGGCAGGGAGGGGCGGTTGTTTGCAGAGCGGGAGTAGAGAGGAGCGGCTGTTGACACAGCGAGAGCACAGAGGGGCGGCTGTTTACCGAGCGGGAGCAGAGAGGAGAGGCTATTTACTGAGCGGGAGCACAGCTGACTGGCAGTATCTGTCGCTGGTCCTGTGGCACGTCTCGAGCAGTTGCTGAATAAATTCTTTTTCAGCATCTGGAGAACTTTGCCGTGTTTTATTGCTCTTCACTTTGTATTAACAAATGAAATAATTAATTGCGCTGGCATGAAGAATAAATTTCAAAACAATGTAACCTTTGGTGGGTCAGGGGTAGAATTTCCGCCTGCCACGCGGGAGACATGAATATTGTTCAAATAATAAACATAACACACCCCTTAAATATTGTTAGGTTATAAAATATAAATTAAATGAAAAGTATGTGCGAAAATCGAAATTAAAGATTTCTTGATTCTGAGGATACTTATTGCATCAACAATGATCAGCTATTTCTTCAAAGTGATTCCAGCGCAATGAAAACGTGCGATCTAGACTTGATTGTAACCCGTTGCCATTTAACTGAAATCAGAAGCGCTATCATTGCAGCACAAGGTCTAAAGCCGACAAATGCAGCCGCATCGATAACAAGGATCGAGCACAAAAAGACGCCTGGCCTGGAAATCGGCGCGGTCCCATCTTGCAAGATCATCAGCAGGCCGGTGCAATTGGAGGGAGCAGCGTGCGGCGGCCCGGCCCAGAAATCAGCGCGGTTCCGGCCCAGCAGGCCGGGGCCTTTGGAGCTAGAAGCTTGCAGTCGCATGCCATTGCAGTGAGCAGCGCGTGCTGCCGCAGGAGGGCGATGGCTACAAAGCCAGTCACTGATTGCAGTGCGGGCAGGCACAGCAGGAGAGATGTAGGAGCGGCAAGAGTCCATAGATGGAAGTGGCTGGGGCCCAATAGAGGCGTGAATCTGTGGCTCAAAAGACACGAGAGCCCAAGGGCAGCATGGGCCACCCCCCACAACGATATGTGTGCGCGCTCGGCCTGTACATCTGAGCTGTTCTCCAGTTTGACTTGCGTATACCTTGCCACTGGATCAAGACCTACCTCTGTCAAACCTGTGTGGTTGCTGGTATGCCACGGCCACCACACTTAAGAATTCCAAGCAAAGGCAAGTTCCACCTTTCACGATATATTTCAGGATCTGAAATATTAGGGCATTCATTAATACACCTGTGTACTCATTGCTTTTTGGCGTGGAAGCTCGTCATCCTCGCTTCAAGAGCCTGCCTACGATGATGATAAAAAGAAAATGTTGGAAATAAACAGAAGGTCAGGCAGTATCCGTGGAGAGCGAAACAGAGTTAAAGTTTCAGTTCGATGGTGGTTCCTCAAAACATGTCTGGAGGGGGGTGCAATGAGGAACAGCTGCTTAAATGAGGGAGCAGATAAGACAGGGTTTCGATTCCCGACCAATTGCAATGCCCCGTTTTACTAATGAATTTTCGTAAACAAATTAAATTTAAATTTACATGAAGCGCTGCACAAAGAAAATTCCCATTTGCGGATTTCAGACCGTCATATCTCGGTCTGTGACGTTGCTCCATTTGCTTTACAAACTCGGTGCTGCAGATATCGGCCCCCTGGGACGATGTTCATCCTAAAAACAGTTGTTGGTTTTCTGGTGACAAGAAAGCTAACTGCCCTAATTGCAAAATGCAGCAACAGGATATATATAAAACATCAGCAATCGACCAATCGCCATTGCTTGATTCCGAAGCTGGGCGGTGTATGTTTCAGTTCATTCACAAGATGGCTGGTTTAATGATCCAACAAGATGACTACGTCATTGTCTGGGTTAGGGATCTCAACGAGGTCCGTAACACCCACGCCATGACAGTAGCTGATGACTGCTGGATGAACCATCCTGTTATTAAATAAACGTAGAATCCAAACAGCATCGGGAACAGAAACGCTGGCGCAGGAAAACCAAAGCTGGAGCACTCAAATAACCTATTCAGAAAGCGCTATTCCGACAGCGCCCAGAAACCAACTTCAGGAATTCCAGTCAGGCAGAGTGTCCACATTTCCTGGTCTGCGCTGAAGGCCTCTATAGTTACCAGCTGTGCAGAGACGCTTGATAAATCCTTCAGGAAACATCAAGACTGGTTCTCCAAAAATGACCAGGAGATCCAGGAGCTAATAAGCCACAAATGCGAATCATTCTAGAATTGGAAACAGATGCACAATTCCAGAGCAAGAAAGCAGTTCTTTCGACATCAGAAGGCCGCGATCCAAGATAGAACTCGCGACCTAAAGAACAGATGGAGGGGGGTAGAAATAGCGCAGGAGATCCAGCAATGAGCTGACAAACACGACGTGCAGACATTCATTAGCGCAATCAAGACCAATTACGTTCAAGCAGTGAAGTTTGTACCCAACTGAGGGCCAGAAACGGACATGTAATTATCAAGGAGGGAGAAGCAGTAAATGCCCGCTGGAATGCGTACTTGGAAATCTGCTTATGAGAGACTCTGTCTTCGACATGAGTGACCTCGATTCCATTTGACAGCATGCTAACCGTCACCAACTCAGAAAAATCGCAGCCCGGCACAATGTTCAAAAGGCCTCCCGATATTTGAAGAACAACAAGGCCTCAGGTGCACATGGAAGCACGAAAGCATGGCGCGGAATTACATTTAGCGCGAATCCATGAACTGATTTATTTTATTTGGAATGAGGAGAGCAGGACTAGAGGATTTCGGAGACGTTGTAATAGTGACGAGCTCCAGCAAAGGCGACAAATCCATTTGCGGCAATTACGGATGAGCATCCCTGCTGCCTGCGCCAGGGAAATTCATCGGAAGAAGCCTCCTGCATCCCCTTCTCGCAGAGACTGTTGAGTCACAGATTCGTAGTACTGATTCTGCCCACTGAGGTGCACAATGGACATGATCTTCACCACGCGCCAAATTCAAGAAAAATGCATGGAGCAGCGTCGATCTCCGACATATCCAGGCGATTCACTGGATCTTCAGACACATGGATTGGCAGATTTAGCTGCAATTCGAGATCTTTAGGAGCAACAGGAGTTTCAAAAGCAACATTTTATGCATGCATAGAGAGTGGACGCGTCTGTTCTTTTCAGTTTATAAAACGAGACCTTGCTGCTTCGTCACTGTGCCTCAAAACCAAGGAGCTGATCTGAATATTTCCAAGTGTAAAGTACTGGCTGTGCTGAAAATCCGAATTTCAAACAGCGATTGCTAGACATAATCAGCAGGCCAGAAAACCTTTCTCGGGAGCTAAGTAAATTTAACGTGTCAGATTGATGACGAATCATCACAACTGGAAATAGTTCGAGTTGTAGCAGGTTTTAAACTGGTTCCGAGGCAGTGAAATGGAAGGGCCCTGGGGACGGAACAAATGCGAAAATCTGTGACAGGATGGAAGGCACGAGATGAAATGAATCAAGGGATTGATTGTGCAATGCAAAAGGGATAAAATTGGTCAAATAAAGAAACAAAAGATGGGTCTAGTGGATCTCTAAATGGGAACTGCAGAATCATTAACAGCAGGCAGTGTCCAAAAAATTGGAGCAGTGTTCAAGACCTTCAGTTGTTGTACTCAATCTTGAGTACAGAAATTTGCAAACTAACGAATCGAAAGATGAGGAGCCGTTCCTCTAGCTTACATTGAGTTTAATTTCACCAAAAACATCGATCTCAGTAGGGGAGTGCGCCGGAGAATTAAAATAACTTGTGACTGGCTGCTCAGTGTCAAGCTTGCCGCATGAACCAAGGTGCCCCACAAAGCGATCACCCAATCTGTGTCTGGTCTTCCCAGTGCAGAGGAGACCACATGGTGAGCAGCGAATACAGTACAACACATTGAACGAAATACAAGTAAAACAATGTTTTATCTGGAAGGTGTGTTAGGGAGCCTGGACAGTGGGTAGTCAGGAGGTAACAGTGCAGGTGTTGCATGTCCTGCGCTTGCCTGGGAAGATGTCCTGAGAAGGGAAGCCGCTGCTTAGAATGGCTGTGGAATGGACCAGGATGTCGTGGAAGAAGCAGTCTCTTCAGAATGGGAATGTTAAGAGATGGGAACAAGAGTTTGATGGTTAAATCACGCTAGAGGATGCAGACATGGCAGAGTATATTACATTGATTGTGGAGGCTGGTAGGGTGGAAGTTAAGTGCAAGGTTAAAACCTTATTTTTTGTGTGAGAGGGCGAGAATGCGTGAGGGCAGACTTGCGGGAAATAGTACAAACATGTTCGAGGGCAATGACAATTGAGTTGGAGGGGAATATTCTGTTATGACAAAAGGATGGCCTATTGGAAGCACTGGTATAGAAGATTAAAGCGACAGGGATAGCTGGTCGATGGATGGGTTATAGTGATAGCGATAGGCAGTCCAAAGATGGATTACAGAGTTAGAGATAGGAACAGGCAGTGCATGGATGGGTTAGTTATTGATAGGCAGTCGATGGATGGGTTGCAGAGAAAAGGATAGGGATCGGCATTCCAAATATGGGTTATGTAAATAGTGATAGGAGTTCCATGGTTTTCTTACAGGTATGGATTGGAATAAATAGTCCATGGATGGTTTACAGAGATAGCGATAGGCAGTCCATGGATGGGTTTCATATAGGGATTGGAATAAACAGTCTATGAATGGGTTACAGAGAAAGTGATAGGGATAGGCAGTCCATGGATGACTTAAAACCAGGGATTGGAATGCAAAGTCCACTGATGGGTTGCAGAGACAGGGATAGGTATTGGCGGTCCATCTATGGGTTACAGCGGCGATAGAGATAGGCATAGGCGGAGCATGAATGGGTTTCAGAGATACGGATAGGGCTGGTGGCCCATGGATGGGTTCGAGCAATATGGATAGGGTTAGGCGGTCCATCGTTGGGTTTCAGAGATAGCGATGGGAATACCCAGTCCTTGGATTAGTTACAGAGGTACTGATAAAGTCAGGTGACCCATGGATGGGTTACAGAGATAGGGACAGGCAGTCATTGCATCCGTCACAGCAATAGGTATAGGAATAGGCGGTCCATGGATGGGCTACAGAAATAGTGATCGGAGCAGGTAGCTCATGGATGATCTACAGGGATAGGGGTCATCAGTCCATGGATGGCTGTAAGCGATATGGATAGGATTAGGAGGGCCATGGATGACTTACAGAGATAGGGATAGCAGTAGTCAATCCATGGATATGTGAAAGCAGTAGGGATGCAGATAGACTGTACGTGGATGCGTTACAGCGATAGGGAGAGTTGTAGGTAGACAGTGGACGGATCACAGCATTAAATACAGGAATAGCGTGTCCATGGGTCGGTTACTGTGATAGCGTTAGGGATGCGCAATCCATGGATGGATTAAAGAGACAGGCAGAGGGATAGGCAGTCCATGCATAGATTGCAGAGATTGGTATTGGACTAGGCGGTCCATGGAGGGGTCACAGCGTTAAGGATAGGAAGAGACAGTCCATGGATGGGTTACAGAGATCGGAATCGGAATAGGCAGGCCATGTTGGGTTACAGCGCAAGGGATAGGGTTAGACAGTCACTGGATGCGGTACAGCGATAGGGACAGGGATAGGCACTCCATGAATTGTTTGCAGAGATACAGATAGGGATATGCAGTCCATAAATGGGCCTCAGCGAAAGTTTTGGGAATAGACGGTCCATGGAAGGATTGCAGATTTAGGTATAGGAATAGACAATCCATGGATGGTTGGAGGGGTTACAGTGATGGGGTTATGTGTAGGTGATCGATGGATGGGTTACAGATAGTGAATGGAATAGGCGGTCTATAGATGGGTTGCAGCGATAGGGATAGGGGTTGGAAATCTATGCAATGTTTACATAGAAAGGGATAGCAATAGGCGGCCCATGGATGGGTTACAACGTTAGGCATATGGTCAAGCTGTCCAACGAAATTTTACAGTGATAGTGATAGGGATCGGCGTTCCATGGATGGGTAACAGTGATGGCGATATGGGTAGGCGATCAATGGATGGGTTGCAGCCGTAGTGATAGAGATCGGCTGTCCATGGATGGATAATAGCGATAGGGACAGGAATAAGAGTTCCGTGGATCGGTTGCAGCGGAAGGCATAGAGGTTTGGCTGTCCATGGAAGTTTTACAAAGATAGCAATAGGAATAGGCGTTGCATGGATGGGTTACAGCGGTAGGGATAGGGATAGGCAAATGACTGCTCTTTCAGAGCACATCCAAGTACTTTTTAAAAATGTGATGATGTTTTCCGCATCTGCCATCCATTCAGACTGTGAGTTCCAGACTCCCAGATCTGTCTTTGTGAAGAACTGCTTCCTTATCACCCATCTAATCCTTCTACCAACCACATTAAATTTATACCCCGGTTAAATACCCATCTGCTAATATTAGGCGCAAAGAATCATCAGGTCGAGAGGCAAGAGCTCAAAATCTGAAAGCGAGAGACAGGATCAGAGGAACAGATAATGTTCTGGGGAGTGGACTTCAGGAAGTGTTGGAAATAAATTGCTGTCAGGTAGAGATAAATTATTCACTCTGGTGCGAGTTTCCAGCTCAATAGCGGAAAACTGTAAAATTAGAAATATCACATTCAGTGATGAGTGAGGAATCAGTTTCTCACACAGAGGGTAGCGGAAATCTGGAACTCTCTTCCCTACTAAGCTTTTGAGGCTGAGAATCAAATGACAATATCAGAATACAGATTTGTAGAATTTTGTTTCGAGAGAATATTAAAATTTATGGAATTATCACGGGCAAATCACATATATCAGCCTTCATATACTTAAATGGCAGAACAGGCGTAAGGGTTGATTGGCCCCCTCCTGTTTCTAATTGCCGATAACTGTAATATGATAGAAATATAAACAGCTGCAAATAAACATTGCATTTTATTAATATTTAACAGCAAAAAATCCGTGCCATCCACAACAAATCTATGGTCAGAGTGAAATTCTCGAAGCTGCTGTGTGACCTTCTTGTGGTTCTCTTGATTCACTCTCCAATTCCTCGCACACGTTGACATTTTTAAACGTTGAGAGATCAAGGTGATGAACTATAAATCATTGTGCTCTGCACGGGTGGCTTCAAATCCCATTTTTGGCATTATTGCATTAAAAATTCGATATTTGTCTTATTTTGTCATTAACCTTAAACCTCATGTTTAAATTCACCTTTATATCGAAAGCATGCTACATTCCACTCATATCATGACTCAAATTATTAATATTTACTTTAAAAGATAACCTTTGTTGGACCAATGGGTGTGGGACTCTCAGAGAGCCAGCATAGGCACGATGGGCCGAATAACATACTGCAGCTTCTTCAGAATCTGAAATTTCAATACGCGGTTGCTTTACTTTATGGGCATGATTCTGCCTTTCGGGATTTTACAGCTGAGTTTCAAGCAGTCCCGATTCAAACCGTGGACGAACGAGGCTGAATTTTAGTCAAAAATTAGCTTTTCAACTCCGATCGACATTCCAGAAAGCATAAATATTTTAAATTAAATTTACGTGATCTCGTGCGATTTTCCCACGTCTACTGAAATCCCAGATCTGCACAGGAGCGATATGAAATTCAACTTACTCAGTAAGGTTAAATGTTTCCAGCTGTATTCGTCTCTGTGTCTCATTGAATGTCCTATACCCATTTTCGATTACGGCCAATGCACCACCTTGACTTTTGGCTTTCTGTATTCATGAGCTCGCTGATTTGGGAGAAGGTTACATTTAGCTTCAAACCTCCATCCTCATGAAACATCGACTGCCGAGAATATCCGTCAGGCTTGTTTTTTCTAGCGCTGAAAAGATGTGAGAAGTTGGCTTTTGTATTGGTCCCATGATTCCGAATACAAACCGTACAGGGTTGTGTATTGGCCAGGAATCAAACCGGCTTGACCAGGCTTCCTGTACTGAGTGAATGGGTTGCGGACCATATCTTTCCATTCGGCACTTTACAACCGTCCGGTCTCAACAGTAAGTTCAAAAATCGGAGCTTAACCTGTGCTCCCGCTCTCGGGCAGCAGATGCAGAAAATATTCTGCTGTTCCCACAAACACATTCTCTGGAGCATCTTTTGTTTCTTTACTGCCCTAGTACCATCCACTTTAGTGTGCATTAAATGCCGGAATATTGAGAAGATAAATCTCTCCCACAACAGTAAAGTCAATATTGGTCATTTGCTCAATATGTTGGAAATATAACAGGTACGGAATAATACCAGTATAGTCACAAGAGAAATCTCTCCCATCTGAAAAATGAATCATTATCCGGTCATGGGCTGTGCATATTGGAACGTGAATGTTTACTGAGTGTTCAGCAATTATATTCATAGAATGAAACCATCCCATGTTGGAAAATGGCTGTGTATATTGGAAGTTCAGTGGGCACTGTGTGTTAGAGAGAGCACATGGCGAGGAAAAATCTCTCATACATCAGTAAAGTATCAGAATTGAGTATGGTTTAGTTATATTGGAAATATAAAGGTTACTGATGTACAAAATGTAATACAATGTATTTTGAGCACATAAACTACCATTCGGCCAATCATGTCAGTGTCTATGTTTATGCTCCGCAAGGGCCTGCTTCCTCCCATCTGCATCAAACCCCTTCAATGTCAGCACTCGTATGCGTATATATACTTCCTTGAATGCATCTATTATTTCGGTCTTCCCCTGTTTGTCTCCTCTTAGGCACTCGTTCGGAGTCGAGGATGACTTGCTTCCTCACAATATTTTTTCTCAGGTGAGTTATGAGGAAATGCGAGAACCACAGGCTTTGTCACCAGTTGGGCAGGCGGTGGTAGAAAGGACAGAAGGGTGTGGTGCTTGGGTTGTCGTGGGCTTCTTCCCCTGTTTGCGTTTGGCTTCTGTGTGATTCCAGCGAAGAGACATGAGGTGTTTGGCGTCTTCCCAAATGTTTCTGCCTCACTTTGAGCCGTCTTAGTCCAAAGATTTCCAGATGTCAGTGGGAATGTAGCAATTTTTCAAGGATGTTTTGAGAATGTCCTTGAAGAGTTTCTTCTGCCACCATGGACTCGCTTGCCCTGTTGGTGCTCTGAGTAGAGCACCTTATTTTGTCAGATTAATATCAAACATGAGGACGAAGTCACCTGTCCATCAGAGCTGATGGAGTGTGGTCAATGCTTCCATGCTGGAGATGTTTGCCTGAGCGAGTATTCTGCCGTTGCTGTTCCTATGCTGCCAATGTATTTGCAGGAACTTGCCGAGGAAGCATTGTTGCTACTTCTCCAGTGATTTGAAGTGCCTGCTCTATAAAGGCTATGCCTGTGAAGCATGGAGGAGGGGGAACATCACTACTGCCCTGCAGGCATTGAGCTTGGTTCCGGGCCTCAGATCCTGCTCATTGAACAGACTCTTCCTCAGTTGACAGAACGTTGCACTGGCACACTGAAGACGGTGTTGGACTTTGTCTTCGACGTCTTCCCTTGTTGACGTATGCAAAATAGTCCACGTTGAACAAGGCCTCGGCATGGTTCTTGATAATAAGATGGCCGTATTGTATGGTGGTGCAGGTTGGTCGAAAACCTATGTCTTATGGATGATTAATGTAAGGCCCATGCCCTCGTACGCTAAGCTGCTGGTATTGACAAAGGTATGGAGTTCGACCTTCGACTGTGCACAGAAGCAAGCATCCTCTGCATACTATAATTAAATCGCAGATGGTGGCACGACCTTGGATCTGGAGGGGAGGTGATGGAGTTTGAAAAATTTCACACTTATTCTGTAGATTAGCTCAAAAGTAGGGGAGAGCATATTGAGAGTCAGATGGATCATTGCAGAAAGGAAGATCTAGAAGAGCGTTGTTATGATGACTCAACCTTGCTTGACCCCGGTTCGCACGTGTGTGGTGGATCCGTTGTACAGCATTATGGCTTGCATGTCATCGTGAAGCAGGTCGTGGATAATGAAAACAATTTGAGAGCAGTTGAAGTTGAAGATGACACTCCATAATCCCTCAACTGTGACGGTTTCGCAGGCCTTTTTGAGGTCAAAGTAGGTCCTGTCCAGTATTCGATGCTGCTCCCAGCCTTTTTCTTTAATTTGGCACGCAGTGATGATCATGACCACTGTGCCCATTCGTGGGCTGAATCAGCACCACGAATCTTCAGTCATTTGGAGAATGTGATTGAGGAGGATTCTTTGGATGACTTTCCCTTGGGCAGACAGCAGGGAAACTCGTCTGTAAATACCGCAATAGGACTTATCAGCTCTCTTGAGGATGGCCATGATTACAAACTTCTCCGAGATCCCCTGGCATGCTCTCCGCATTGCAAATGAGAGAAATTATTTAATGCATTCGCGCCAACAGATATTCCCCGCCATTCTTGAGTGCTGCCGCTGGGAATCCATGTGCTCACGGTATCTTGTTTTTCTTCAATTATCGGATGGCCTTTGGAACCTCATGCCGGGCTGTGGTTATGCTGAGTTCGAGGTGGGTAGCATGCTGTCGGATGGAATCGAGGAAAATTATCTCGAAGAGAGAGTCTCTGTGAAGAGATCTTGAAATATGCCTTCCAGCGGGCACTTACTGCTTCCCTGTCCTTGATAAGTACGGTTCCGATCCTGGCACTCATTGAGGTGCAAACTTCACTGCTTGGTCCGTAGTTGGTCTTGACTGCGCCAATGAATCCATGCACACCATGTTTATCAGCAAGTTGCTGGATCTCCTGTGTTATTTCTCTTCTTCATCTGTTCATTACATTGCTAGTTTTATCTTGGGCCTCGGCCTCCAGATGTCTAAATAACTGCGTTCTTGCTCTCGAGTTTTGCATCTGCTTCCAGTTCAAGAATGCCTTGCATTTGTGGTGTGGCTTATTAGCTCCTGGATTTCCTGCTTATTCTTGTCGAACCAGTCTTGATGTTTCCTGGTGGATTTACCAAGCGTCTCGACACAGGTGTTAAGTATAGAGGCCTTGAACGCAGACCAGGCACTACGGACACTTTGTGCCTCCGGTTGACTGGAATTCCTGAAGTTGGTTGTGGAGCGTTGTCTGAATAGGGCTTCCTTAGTAGAGTATTTGAGTGATCAAGCTTTGGTTTTCCTGCGCCAGCGTTTCTGTTCACGCTGCTGTTTTGAGTCAACATTAATTAAGTAACAGAGTGAATTAGCTGTGGCCCATCCAGCAGTCACCAGCTCCTGTCATGGCGTGGGTGATGTGGACGTCGATGCGATCCATCGCCCAGACGATAACATAGTCATTTTGATGGAACAATAACCCACCAACCCGGTGAAAGAATGGAAACACAGAATGCCCAGCTTCGGAATCAAGTTATGCCGATTGGTCAATAGCGGATTTTTATATATATTCTTTTGCTGCATTGAGCAATTATAACAGTCAGCTTTCATAAGATCGACAACTGAACTGTTTCAAAATGAACATAGTCTCAGTCTGGCGGATATATGCAGCACCGGGATTACATTGCAAATGGAGCAGCGTCACAGACCGTGATATGACGGGCTGAAACCCAAAAATGAGAGTTTTCTTTGCGCAGTGCTTCATGTAACTTTTTAAATGTAATTTGTTTATTAAAATTCATTAGTAAAACCAGGGCTCGGGATTGACCTGGAATCGGACCCGCGTCTTCTCTGCTCCATATTTAAACAGCTGCTCCTCACTGCACCCTCCTTTAGACAGGTTCTGAGGGATCATCATGGACCTGAAACATAAACTGTGTTTTGCTCCCCACGGATATTGCCTGACCGTCTGTGGATTGCCAGCATGTCCTGTTTATACCCTTCCTATAGATGCGATTGCACTTGTCGGATTTGGACCTTGTGCTGCAATGGTAGTGATTCTGATTCCAGATCAGACATAGGGTTCCAATCACGTCCACATCGCACGTTTTCATTGGGCCAGCATCACTTTGAATGATGAGCTATCCATTGTTGGTGAAATAAATATTCTCAGAATCAAGTGATCTGTTCCTATCAATTTACGCACACAGTTATTTTTTAATTTATGTTTTTTATTTCAACAATATATAAGGCATGTGTTACGTTTATTGTTTGCAAAATAACCATGTCTCCCGCGTTCAGGCGAGTATTCTTCCCCTGAATCACCAAAGCTTACCGTGTTTTTGTCGTGTACAGAAGAACTCCACGAGTCTGAGTACAGGGAGCTAAACTTAGTGTGTCCTTTGACTCCTTTATTACAACTCCAGAGTGCGTAAGCAATATGCAAGACAACGTGTTATAGTTGCCCTGCACGTGTGTGCAGGGGATCATTAGGACACCAAAATTCGCGCGCTCTGGTGGCAAGTATTACATCGTTATATTCATACCATCACTCCCACCTTCGGTGCAAGTTATTTACAAGTTGAGGCGATCCAGAGCATTTCGCCCCCTGGTTTATTGTCTAAGTTCAAACCCTGGCCCGTGTGAGTTGGACAGACCATTTCTGCGCTGCAACGCGGCTGTTCTGACCGGACTGTCAGGAACAGTGGATTCATCCTCGTGATTGCCAACGAGTTCGATTGCTGGTTGTGTGTGGTTTGGTGGATCGTCGATGGTGATGTCCTCTTCAAGTCGTATCTGGCTGTCAGTAAATCGCAAATTGGTCTGATCTAAATGCTTTCTGCACGATTCGGAATTAACAATTTGAGTATAAACACCCTATTCCCTTCCTTGGCAAAAATAGTGCCAGCTATCCACTTGGAACCATGGCCGTAATTCAGGACAAATCGAGGGTCGTTAACATCAATGTCCCGTGAAACAGCCACGTGTTCGTGGTACATGTTCTGCCGGTGTCGCCGGGTTTGCACGTGATAAATTAGATCCACGTGGACTAGAGTGAGCCTGTTTTTCTTTGTATTCTTCATTCACAATTCTTTATTGCAACTCCAGAGTGCCGAAACAGCATGGCAGCCAATCTTGTATACTGGCCCTGCCCTTGTCTGCAGATGACCACTAGGAATCAAGCAGTCGCGTCCTCTGATGGCAAGTATAACATAGTTATATACATCGCAGCTTTTGTATTTAATCTTCGAGCCAGCGCAATTAATGATTGCATTTGTTTAATACAAAGTGAAGCACAATTATGCACAGCAAAGTATTTCAGATGCTAAAATAGAATTTCTTCAGCAACTGCTCCAAAAACTCACAGGTCCAGAACAAGGCACTGCCAATCAGCTCTGCTCTTGCTTTGTAAACAGCCGCTCCTCTCTGCTCCCGCTCTGTAACCAGCCGATCGTCTCTGCTCCCGCTCTTTGAACTTCCGCTCATCATGCTCTGCCTCTTCACAACCGCCACGTGTGTAACACATCCAATGAGACACAGAGCCGCAGACACCCGGAATCCAATAACTTTACTCAATTGGTTGGTTTTAACGTTGCTCCTGTGAAGCTGTGTGATTTCGGACGATGTACAAAATACGTGCAAATTCATACATTTTAATTTAAATTATTAATCTTTCTGCAGTGCCTTTCGGCTGTGAAAATGGGATTTTTGACTCAACCCTTGAGACAATAGTCAAGGAATTGCATCATGAATCTGTCGCATTTCAAAGCTGAAAATCCCAAAGCGAGAATCAAATCGGTCGACCAACGAGCCTCCGATAAAATGAAACAATGCAACTCATTACGTATTCAAATCTCATATTCTGTCGTAAAGATTTAAACTTAAAGCTCAGCCTGCCTGTGCTGTGTCCATGAGAGAGTTATCAAATTAGTCCCACTCCCCATAATCCTACAAATGTTTTTCCTTTTAATGTAAATATTAGTAATTTGTGAAATGACATGAGCTGAGTATAGCATATTTGGAGCAACAGGTGAATTTGGCATTAAGCTTAAGCGATGAACAAAAGAAACTGATGGATTAAATGTTGAAGGCAATTATAACGAGGATTATATTCGCATCCGCGCATTTGCGCACAATGTATTAGCAGACATTTGCCTGAACCAGTCGGCCACCATGTTTTGCTGCAGGAGTGTAATCAGTCTCTCAGCTTTCTGATTTTTGCA
This sequence comes from Pristiophorus japonicus, assembly GCF_044704955.1. Lineage (NCBI taxonomy): Eukaryota > Metazoa > Chordata > Chondrichthyes > Pristiophoridae > Pristiophorus > Pristiophorus japonicus. Next base: position 5,166,345 of record NW_027252779.1, read on the forward strand.
TCCAAACAGCAATCTCTAGCGTAAAACGGAACTCAACGCTTGTCCTGCCCATGCACCAAGTTGCAACAATGTTGAAGGAATTCAACATGCGTCTGTCAGTAAAAGGCCTTTTCTTACTTAAGGTGAGGCAGCGCCAGAAATGTTATGCAGTGAAACAGTTTCAATGCAGAGAAAAATAAACGATTGAGTGGGGGAATTCAATGCCCACGACAGAACTTCTTTGGTATTGAAGTCAGGCGCCTTTTCCATTAACCCACGCAGCCACTGCTGCCGCCATTACAGTTATTGAAGGGAGCATTTTCAGGAAGGGCTATTGTTTCTGGAAGGCAGAAAAAACTGAGAAAACAGGCCCGTTTGAAAGAGTATACATTTTCTACTGGCAAAAAAATAATACGTGTTGAAGAAAATAAAGATTGATGTGCTGCTGTGTTCTCTCAACAGTTGCCGGAGAGGACAAAAGATAAAATGTAAACTGTACCATAACTCGGATTTGAACCGAGGTTGCTGCAGCCACAACGGAGAGTACTAACTATTATACGATCACGGAACCCTACATCAGTTACTGCAAGTCTGTTCTGACAAAAACACAGTCATAAACAGCACTGCTGGATTATATTGATCAAGCAAAAATTAGCCCCACCAGAAATTATGGCACCGGTGGAATTCCACCGACACCCTGCAGCGATTGGAGTGTCCATCCAGAATGAAAACTGGTGCTGTGGTAGTTATATTTAAAAACCCTTTCACTTGGGAAGAATTTCGTCCATTGTGGGCAGTGACAATAAATTAGGCCGCATTGATGGTTGAACCCAAACTGTCGTGTTAATTAGACAAGCGCTTTGACCACTTAAGCCACGGAGACAAACCACAACTTTACCGGCTTGCCTTCACTGACTAATTTCAGTCAGCTACCTGTCACTGCCTTTTGGATTCGGAGGTTGTATTGGATCTAATCATCTCGCTTGTTTATTCTGCTATCTGACTCAATTCTGCAGCTACCTCTCGCTGCGTTTATCTCAGTTGCAATCGGTGGTTTGATGCTGAAGGAATTCCAAAGTTTCTTTCGACCATGAACAAAATGAAAACGTAAGAACATAAGAAATTAGTGCAGGAGTAGTTCATTTGGCCACTCCAGCCAGCTCCGACATTCAATAAGATCATGGGTGCTCTGCTCATGGACTCAGCTCCTCTTCCCTGCCCGCTCTCCATAATCCTTTAAACAATTAACACTCAAAAGTCTGTCTATCTCCGCGTTAAATATATTCAATCACCCAGCCTCCACAGCTCTCTGAGACAGCGAATGCCTCAGATGCACTACCCACTGAAATAAGATATTTCTCCTCACCTCAGTTTTAAATGGGCGGCCACTGATTCAAAGATTATGCCATCTCGATCTAGTCTGCCATATCAGTGGAAACATCCTCTCTGCTTCCACCTTGCCAAGCCCCCACTTAATCTCATACGTTTCGATAAGCTCACCTCTCATTCTTCTGAATTCCAATGAGTAGAGGCCCACACGACTCAAATTTTTCACATATGTCAAACTCCTCATCGCTGGAATCAACCTTTTGAAACTTATCTGAACTGCCTCCAAAACGAGTATATCCTTTCGTAAATATGGAAAACAAAACTGCACGCATTAATCCAGGTGTGGCCTCACAAATACCCTGTACTACTGCAGCATGACATCCAAGCTTTTATACTCCAATCGCCTTTGCAAGAAAGGCCAAGATTCCATTGGCCTTCCTGATCACTTGCTGTACCTGCACACTACGCTTTTTGTGTTTCATGCACAATTACCACCAGTTCCGCATGTACAGCAGCACTTTGCAAACATTCTACATTTAAATAATAAATAGCTCTTAAATTTTGCTGCCCTCATAATTTCCAACATTATATTCCATCTGCCCACTCACTTCGCCTGTCTATTTCCTTTTGCAGATTTTTTGTATGCTCTTCATGCAATGCTTTTCCTCCCATCTTTGTATCGTCGGCAAACTAAGCAACGTTACACTCGCTACTTTCCTCCAAGTTGTTAATATAGATTGTAAATAGCTTGAGCCGAGCACTGACCCGTGCAGAACCCCCCTGGTTACAGATTGCCATCCTGAGAATGAACCATTTATTCCTACTCTGTGTTTTCTGTTCATTAGGCTATCCTCTATCAATGCTACTATATTACCGCCTAGCATGTGAAACGTTATCTTGTGCAGTAATATTTTACGTCGCAAATTGTGAAAGGCTTTCTAGAAGTCCAGATACACCACATCCACTGGTTCCCTTTCATCCACCCTGTTCCTTACGTCCTCAAAGAATTCTAGCCAATGTGCCAAAAATGAATTCCCCTGCTTGAATCCATGCTGACTCTGCCTGACCTAATTTCGCTTCTCCAAATTTCCTGCTGCTTCTTATTTAATAATGGACTTCAACATCTTCCCATCCACAGAAGTTAGGCTAACTGGTCTATAGTTATTTGCGTTTTTATCGGCCTCCATTTTTAAATAGGGGTGTTATATTTGTTGTTTTACAATCTGCTGGGACCATCCCAGGATCCAGGGACTGTTGGTAAATTACAACCAATTCATCCACTATTCCTGCCGCTACTTCCCTTAAGACCTTAGGATGCAAGCCATAGGGTGCAGAGGACTTTTCTGCCTTTAGTCCCATTAGCTTACTTCGTGCCACAATGTTAGTGATTTTGATTGTGTTCAGTTCCTTCCCCCCTATAGCCCCTTGACTATCCATTATTGACATATTATTAGTGTCCACTACCTTAAATAATAAAAAACAATGTTGTTCAGAGTTTCTGCCATCTCGTTGTTTCCCATTACTAATTCTCCGGTCTCGTCCACTTCGGAACCAACATTTAGCCTAGCCACAATTTTCATTTATATATACGTATAGAAACTCTTGCTATGTGTTTTTATATTTCGGGTTAGTTTACTTTCATAGTTTATCTTCCCATTCTTAATCATTTTTTTGTAATTCTTTGTTGCTTTTAAACGCTTTCCAATCTTCTGCCTCCCACTAGTTTTGGCCATATTGATGTCCTTATTTCGAATTTGATACCGTCCTTTATTTCATTAGTTAGACTGGGAAGGCAAACGTTTCGCTTTCGCCGTTTCCTCCTCAGCGGAATTATATTTTTCTTGAGAGTTGTGAAATATCTCATTTTATGTACACCGCTATTCATCAACCATTCATCAACCTCATGATTTGACTTGTGGTTTGGTTTTATAAAGTTAAAATGTAATTAACTAGCGCATCTAGGGCAAGACTCGAACCTGCAAACTTTTGATAATATTCTGATTTGCACAAGAATCACACACCTTATTATTTAAGTCACATCGTATCTGCAATTAACATTCATGTAATGACGATAATGATAGATTAACGCCCCTGATTGTATTTATTGCAGTTCCATTATGTACACTCCAACAGCGGATGTGAACCATTCACTGATTGAAATACGAGAAGTTCGAAAGTCGAACCACAATCAAAGCGTTTCCTCACCGCCTCCTTTCCTGCTTTTCTGCTGCCCTTGGGCTATCTCTTTTAATCTTGACCTCCACGTAAAACCTCCTAATTTAATTAAATTAATCCACAGCTGAGGCTCTTAATCTAAGCCGCAGATGGCATTTCATCAACTCACTCCCCAGTCAGTGCCAAACTTTTGCTCCCAAGCTGTCTCCTTGTGGATTGTCCCCCATCCGTAACATCGCCCGACACCGCCGCTACCGTCACCCATCAGCTACTGAAATCCTGACCATGCCTTCGTTATTTCTGACTTGTCAACTCCAACGCACTCCTTACTGGCCTCCCACGATCTACCCTATCTAAAGTTGAGGTTGTCCCAAAACTCTCTGTCCCAAAACTCGCATCAATCCCATTCACCCAGCACCTGATGGTCGCTCACCGATATTGGCTGGCGCTGAAGCAATGCATTGATTTCAAAATTCTCATTGTTGTTTTCACATCTCGTCATGGCCTCGCCCCTCCCAATGTCATTAATATCCTCCATCCCCATAACCACTGAATATATAGGCACTCTTCTAATTCTGCCATCTTGAGTATCCCTGATTATAATCGTTCAACAATCGATGGTCATCCCTTCAGCTGCCTGAGCCCTAATCTCTGGAATTCCTAGCTAAACCTCTGCACCTATTTCCACTACTTTAGGACGCTTTGAAACATAGCTCTGTGACAAAGCTTTTGCTCATCTATTCTAATATCTCCTGATGTAGCTCGATATCAAATTATCGTTTTATACCATAAGAACATAAAAAATACGAGAAGAAGTCGGCCATTTGGCCTCTCGAGCCCACTCTGTCAATGTGTTTGATCATGGCTCATCTGGTCATGGACTAAGCTGAACTTCCCAATACGCACACTGTAATCCTTTGCCCTCTTATCGCTCAAAAATATATATGATGACCAAACCTTCACAGTTCTCTCGATCAGAAAATTCCTTAGATTTACAACCCTCTCAGGAAAAAAACATTAATCTCAGTTTTAAGTGGGAGGTTCTTTATTTTGAGACTATGTCCTCTCGTTTTAGTTTCCCCGATGAGTGAAAATATCCTCTCTGCATCACCTTTTCGAGCCCTCTCATTTTCTGACAAATTTCATTATCAACACCTCTCATTCTTCTGAACTGCTTTCAATATAGGTCCAATCTAATCAGCCTATCTTCATAAGTCAACGTTCTCATCTCCGAAATCATTCTGGTGAACCTTCTCTGTACAGCCTCCAATGCAAGTCTATCTTTGTAACTAAGGATACCAAAACTCTATGCAGTACTCCTGGGGTAGCCTCACTAATACCCTGCAAATGTGTAGCGGGACTTCTCTGCTTTTATACTTCATCCTTCTTGCAATAAAGGCCAACAAAACATTTGCGCTACTGATTAATTGCTGTACCTGAATACTAACATTTTGTGTTTCATGCACACAGCTCCCCAGGTCTCTCTGTACTGCAGCAGGTTGCAATTTTTCTCAACATAAATTATAATTTGCTTACCTAGTATTTCTGTCAAATTGGATAGTCTCACAATATCCCACATGATTCGCCACCTGCCAAAAGTTTGCCCACTCATTAGCTTGTCTATCTCCCTTTGCAGATGTTTTATATCCTCCTCACAATTTGTGTTCCATACCATCTTGGTATCATCAGCAAACTTGGCTAAATTACACTCGGCCTCTTCATATAAGTCATTAATACAGACTGTAAATAGTTGAAGACTCAGTAACCTGACCCTACGGCACCCCAATAGTCGGCTTTGCCAACCGTACAATGTCCCATTTATTCCGACTATCTGTTTTTTGTTATTTAGCCAATGCTAATACATTACCGCCAAATCCATGAACTTCTATCTTGAACAGCAAACTATTATGTGGCAGCTTATCGAATGCCTTCTAGAAATCTAATTACACCACGTGCACTGGTTCCTCCTTATTCATCTGCTCGTTACATCCTCAAAGAACTCCTGAAAAATGGCAGCATGATTTCCCTTTCAGAAAACCATGCTGTCTCTGCATTATTGCATCACGCTATTCCAAATGTCCCAGGAGGTGGGAACAGGTAAGACAAGGCGAGAAAAATAGAGCTGAGACAGGGAGACATCAGTTCCATGGGGCGCGAACAGGCTGAAGCGATTGTTGTATTTGGGTTGGGGAATGATGAGGTTATCGGCCGTGTGGGAAGATCCCCAGAGGAGCTGAGATCAGTGACCTTCTTGGTAACGACGACCTGATGTTCGCTCGGGCCATGGTCCAGGGTGAGCAAGGATGAAGTGTGAGACTAATGGGAACAATTAATGATTAAACACCGTGTCAGTTTTTATTTCCACTTCTTTCAAAAAGACAGAATAATTAGGAGCAGGAGCCAGCCATTCGGCCCCTCGAGTTTGCTGCGATATTCAATGATATTATGGCTGATTTTCTACCTCAAATCTACATTCCTGCACTGTCCCATATCCCTTAATGCCCTTCATTTTCCTTAATCTATCGACCGCTGTCATGTATATACTCAAAGAGTGGGCCTCCACAGCCCTCTGGGGTAAATAATTCAAAATATTCACCACCCTCTGATTGTAAACGTTTATCCTGATTTCTGTCCTAAAGAGCAGATCTTTTATTCTGAGACAGTGCCCGGTGGTTCTAGACTCCCATGACTTAGTAAACGTCCTCTTTGCATTTGTGCTGTCAAGTACTGTAAGAATGTCGTATATTTCAATGAGTTCACCTCACATTATTCTAAATTCGAGCGAATATTTTCCTGGTCTACGCAATTTCTTCTCATCGAACTATCGCAACATCCCAGGAATCAGTCTGGTGAACTTTCCTTTCTCCCTCTCTATCCTTGCTGAGGCTATGAGACCCCAACTGTACACATCCTTTGCACTGCAAACAAATCAACGGCTGTGAACCGTTCACTGATTGAGAAACGAGAATTCCAAAGTTAATCTCCATTCCGTGCACTTCCTCCTCGAAAGCTTTTCTGCTGCCGTCAGGAAGTTTCTTTGCTTCTTGAATTCCTTCCAAATCCTCCTCAATCCCATAACTTAAATCACAGTCCATTAAACTAAACCGCTGATTGCATGCAACAAAATCCTTCCTCGTGGCTGCCAACCTTTTACTTCTGAGTTATGGAGTATCCCACGTGCATAACATCACCCATCTCAACCCTTGGCTCAGCGCGTCTGCTGCTGAAATCCTTATCCATACATTTGTTGCCTGGACTGGACTATTCCAATGCACTCCTGGGTGGCCAACAACGTTCTGCACTATGAAAACTTGTGCTCATCCAGAAAATAGACAGCCTGTGTACTAACTGGCACCAAACCCGTTCACCCATCGCCCCTGTGCTCACTGACCTACATTCACTCCCGGTTCAGCAACTCATTGATTATAAAATCTCATCCTTGCTTTCAAACCGCTCCATTTCCTCGCCCCTCCCTATCTCTGTCTGCTCCTCCAGCTCCATAAATCCCTGACAAATCTCCACTCCTCTAATCCTGTCTCGTTGAGCGCCGGTGATTATAATCACTCAACCATTCGTGGCAGTATCTTCAGCTGCCTGGGCTCTTAGCTCTAGAATTTCCTTACGAAATCTCTGAACCATTCTAACTCTTTCTCCTCATAGAATAATAGAAATAATACAACACTGAGGGAAGCCATTTGTCCCATTGTGTCTCTGCCCGCCGACAAATAGCTAACCAGCCTAACCCGACCTCCAACACGAGGACCGTAGGCCTGTAGGATACGGTACTTTAAGTGCACTTCCAAGTACGTTATAATTAATGGTGAGGGTTTCTGCGTCTACCATCCTTTCAGCTAGTGAGGACAAGACACCCATCATCACCTGGATATATTATTCCCATTATCTCCTCTCTGATCATGATACCAACTACTTTGCCTCGATGCGTCTTGTTTTTGACCACACACCTAAGGCAAATGTTATTTCTAATGTCCTTGCTACCCATTCTATCTAGGGCCCTCGTATTTCATGCACCTCAATTCAATCTTCCAACTGCCTCGTCAATTCCAATTAAAATAAAACATAGTTCAGCCAATCTTTCCTCATAGCATCAATTTTCCAGTCTATGCAACATCCTCGTAATGTCCACTGTTGCCTCTTGAGTGCAATCAAATATTTCCTGTAATCTCGTGAGCAGAACTGCAGCAATACTCTAGCTGCGCCTTAACAATTGTTTTGCAGTTGTTCCATAACTTCCCTGCTCTTACATTCTATCCCTCGGCTCATAATGTAAAGGATTCCATATGCCTTTTGAACTACATAATCGACCTGTCCTCCAAATTTAAGGATCTGAGGGCATACACTCGAAGGTCCCTTTGTTCTTGAAGAAATCTCAGTATCCTGCTATTTTGTGTGAATTCGCTTGCCTTGTTGCACCTCCCCGATTGTATTAGCACACACTTCCCTGGATTGATTGCCATGTTTCTCTTTTCTACACAACTGTCTGAGCAATCGATATTTTCCTGCAGTCTAAACTTCCTTCCTCACTGTCAAACACACAGACAATTTTTTTATCATTTGTGAACCTTTTTACCATGCTCCCTACATTTATGTCTCAATCATTAATGTAAACTGCAGAAAACCAGGGACTGAGCACTGAACCGTACAAACCCCATTGGAAACAGCCTTCCTATCGCATCAACCATTTTCTTTCTACCACTGAGTCAATTTTCGATCCGATTTGCAACACTCCCTTAAATCCCATGGTCTTTAGCTTATTTGATCAGCCTGGAGTGTGAAACTTTGTAAAAAGTCTTGTTAAAATCCTTGTGGATTTCTTCAAATTCACTCCACGTATCGTACCTCTATGTTACCTCCTCAAACAATTCAATGAAATATGTCAGACACGACCTTCCCTCAACAATTCGATGCTGACTGTTCATTTGAATCAATGCCTTTCAAAATGAAGGTTTGTACTGTCCCTCAGCGTTGATTCCAATAATTTCCCCACAACCAGAATGACACGAACTGTCTTTAATTATTCGCTGTTTCACTTTATCCCTTTTTAAATAATGATACAACGTTAGCAGTTAGCAATATTTTTTTACTTCTCCTGCACCTAGGGAGGTTGCTCAAATGATGTTTAGAGCCTCCACAATTTCGCCACTTCCTTCTTTTAATAGCCTCGGATATATTTCATTGCGTCCTGGAGATTTATTTACATTCGTAGATGCCAAACCCCTCAATCATTGCTTCCTTACTATGTTTATCTCATCCAATATTACATTCCCTTCTTCCTTACCTTTAACGCGAGCATCGTCGCCCTCCTTTATTAAACCGCTGCAATACTTTTGTTAAGTACCATTACCACATACTCCACATCCACACATAGATTACCATTTTGGTCGCTAAATGCCCTATTCTGCCATTCGTTATCCTATTGTTATTTATGCAATTGTGAAATATTTCCGTGTTTCTTTGATTCAACGTGCAAGTATTTTTCATGTTTTCTCTTTTCTTTCCAAAATTCATTTTTAATTTCACCTCGAGGCTTTCTGCAGTACTGGGATCTCGGTTGCTGATATAAGCTTCCTCTCTGAGCCTTATCTTTCACTGTATGCACCTTATTATCTAGGCGGCTTTAGATTTGGCACATGTTGCAGTTTTTCTTTCTAGGAAAATGTTGACACTGAACTTGTATCTCCTTCTTGAATACCTCCCATTGCTCTGACACTGATTTACGTTCAGTGAGCTGTTTCACGTCCACTTTTTCATTCATCGAATCATGGAATCACAGAAATTTACAGCACAGAAGGAGGCCATTTCTGCCCGTCGTGTTTGCACTGTCCAATAAAGAGCTATCCAGCCTAATCCCACTTTCCAACTCTTGGTCCATAGCCCTGTAGGTTACGGCACTTCAGATAGACATCAAAGTACTTTTTAAATATGGTGACCATTTTTGCACCTACCATCCTTTCAGGCAATGCGTTCCAAGCCCCCCTTCCCCATTCGGCGCCACCAATATCTGTGTGAAGAAATTTCCTCTCACTCCGCTCTAAACCTCCTAACAATTAATTTAAAGCTAGGCCTCCTGGTTGCTGACAGCCTCTGATAAGGGAAAAAGGTCTTTCCTCTCCCCTTTATCTCGGCGCCACATAATTAAACAACTTAAAAGTTCTCCCCTCAGCCTTCTCCGTTCTGGAGAAAATAAACCCAGCGTGTCTAATCTTTCCCCACAGCTAAAATTCTCCATTCCAGGCCACATCTTGGTAAATATCCTAAATACCCTGTCTCGTGCAATCACGTGTTTATTGTAATATGGTGACCAGAACTTCACGCAGTACTCTATCTGTGACCTGCCTTGTGCTTTCCACAGTTCAAAAATAACTTCCCTGCTCTTGTAGTCTATGCCTCGGCTAATTAAGGAAAGAATTTCGGATGCCTTCTTTACGCCCTTTTCTGCCTGTGCTGCTACATTCATGGGAATGTGGATATGCATTCAACATTCCCTATGTTACTGTACACTTCTCACTGCCCTACCATTTAATGTGTATTCCTTTGTATTGTTAACCATCCCCAAATACATAACATAATACTTCTCCATATTAAATTTCATTCACCATAATTTTGCTCAGGTGAACAGTTCATTGATACCTAGCTGCATTCAGGATATTTCTTCTTCATTATCATCCACACAGCCAATGGTTGTGTCATCTGAAATCTTTTTAATCATTCAGGTATAAATCATTGATATATACGACAAAAAGCAATGTACCATCTACTGAGCCAAGAGGATCCCCACTCGAACAGCCTTCCAGTTGTGAAAACATCTATTTCTCTTTGCTTCCTGCCTCCAGAAAAAATTTGGATCCACCTTGCCAATTTGCATTGGATTCCAAGGGGCTTTTACGTTAGTGAGCATTCTGCCATAAGTAACCTTGTCAAAAGCCTTGATAAGATCCATATACACTACATAAAATGCACTACCCTTACGGACAATCTTTGTCAGAAAATGTAATCAATTTCGTCACACACGACCTTCCCTGAAAACATCTATGCTGAATGTGCTTGATCAAACCGAGCCTTTGTAATGAATATTTATCATATTCCTCAAATATTTTTCTAATAATCTTTCCACAACCGAGGTTAGGCTGATTGGTCTGTAATTGATCATCGATACCTTTCTCCCTTTTTCAACAAAGATACGACTTAGCAGTCCTCCAGTCCTCTGGCACCACAACTGCAGCCAGAGTATTATGATTGTCAGATCCTCTGCTATTTCCTCTTTTGCTTCTCTTAACAGCCTGGGTACATTTCACGTGGCTCTGTGGATTTTTCCACTTTAAAAGCTGTTAAAGCCCATAATACTTCCTCGATTACTATGTATATTTAACTTAATATTTCAAGTTGCTCCTCCCCAATTGCAATGTCTGCATCGCCGCACACTTCTCTGAAAACAGATGGAAAGTATTCATGATGATCCATCAATTAATATTTCATTTCCACTCATAGATTACTTTACGGTCTCTACTGAACCCTATTCTTTCTTTAGATATCCTCTTGCTCTTAATGTATTCATAAATTTTTGGGTTTTCTTTGAATTTACTTGAAAAATATTTTCATGCTCTCACTTTGCTTTAATAATTTCCTTTTTAATTTCACCTTTGCACTACCTATAATCTTCTAGAGTTTCTGAAGCATTGATGAATCGCTATGGCATAAGCCCCCATATTTTCTTTTATTCTACCCTGTAAGCCACTTGGCATCCAGGGCGGCTCTGGATTTGCTAGTCCCACCCTCTTTCTTTAAGGGAACGTACTTGCTCTGAACCCTGAGGATCTGCTCCTTGAATGTCTCCAATGCTCTGACACAGTTTTGCCTTCAACTATCTGTTTCCAGTCAACATTGGCTAAATCCTATCTCTGCTTAACAGAATTGGCTTTTCCCCAAATGAGATTATTTATTCCGTGTCTAAATTTGTATTTTTCCAGAACTACACTAATTCTAACTGAATTATGATCATTCGTACCATAATTCTCTCCCACTGATACCCCTTCCACCCACACAGCTTCATTAGATCAAACTAAATCAGAATCGCCCCCTCCCTTCTTTGGCTTGCAATATAATGGCTATGTTATGTTCTTATGTTCTAATAATGATCTCCTGAATGGATTGTACGAATTCCGTCCCTCTATGTGTTTCGCACAAATTATATCCCAGTTAAAATTATTGGAGTTGAAAACAACTTCTATTCCTCCACTATAACTTTGCCAACAATGTTGCTCCTCTCTCTCATTCTGGCTGTTTGGGTGTCTATAGTACACTCCCAGCAGTATGATCGCCGTTGTTATGTTGTTCAATTCATCCCATATGTCTTGAATTGATCATCCATCATGCACAGTAACTCTCCTATGCTGCAATTGTTTTTTTAATCAACACTGCGACCTATCCCCACCCCTCGTTTTCCCCCCTCTCTCTCCTGCCTAAAAACCATCGAAGCATGAATGTTCAGCTAACATATCTGCACTAATTTAATAACCTCTCACAGCTAAACTGAATGCATGGAATGTGCAGTTTTGAGATGAGGTTTCTCCACCGTCAGGGCTGCCAACGGGATGGAGTGAAAAACACTGTGCAGAGCTTGAGTGTGTGCATAACTGTGCAGAGAAATCAGCAAATGCAACAGCGTCATGAGACACTGCATTCTGTTCATATTGAACCACAAATATGAATTATTCAATTTGTTACAATCATTAATGAAACACGTTTGCAAAATGTTTCCGCCCGGTTTCAAACCACGAACCTTTAGCGTGTTAGGCGAATGTGATAACCAGTACACTACGGAAACGCTATGATAACACCAGTGTTGGGAACATAACCAGAGTTTTAAGCTCAACAGCTGGCCGACACTTCACGAGCTTCCGGAATGAGAATTGAATTACGGTGCTTTATTTAGCAAGGTTTTGAGTGTGGCAGGAATTGATCCTGTGTTTCTCAGACTTTATACATATTAACAAGAGTGGCCATTCCTCAGGAAGTGGTTAGAATCTGGAATACGCTACTTAAAAGGGCGGTGGAGGCAGACTCAATCTTATCTTTGAAAATGGAGTTGGATAATATCCGAAGGAATAAAATTGCACAGCTGTGGGTAACTAACGGGGGTGTGGGACGAGTTGAGAGTTGGCATGGCTTCGACGGGCCGAATGGACTTCTTCCTTGCTGCAACCATTCCCTTATTCTCTGATTCTATAAGTTATTTGAACAGTTAATAGTGTGCGTGGAAGTTGCATTATGCAAAGGGAAATGGATTGAGTCTGCACCACAAGAGGCATCTGATTCAGAAGATTCGGGCGCGCGAAAAGTCGGGTTTAATGACTTTAAAAGCATCATTTTTGTTTTGTGAATTTTCGGTCAGAGAAAAAGTTTGGGGAAGGAATTTTTTGCTGAAAGGGACTCAGCATTTAATCTTCCTTCTGGATGTTGGCGTTATATTTATTCTCGATGTTATTCTTGCATTATGTATATTTTCTTTGCTGTTTCACAATAACCAGTCCCTTGTTCTACAGTCCTTCTCACTGTATCCCCAGTCTCATGCATTGTTAACAGCAATGAACATTTTGAAGCAGACAACTAAAGCACAGTGTCTAAAATGTTTTAAGAGGTAAATCGCAGAGCACAGAGAAATTATTTTATTGAGGACTCTCCTTCAGTTAACATTTCTTTCGCTGTGCAAATGAAGATCATCAGTTAATAACATTTAACGATGATACATTCTCTACATTTCGAAAGGCACTGGTTAATCAGGACAGTCCGCATGATTTTTTTAAGGAATGGTCGCGTTTGACTAACTTGAATGCATTTTAGGAGGAGTTCACCAGGAGGGTCGATCAGTAGTGCATACGATGTCGTGTATATGGATTTTATTAATGCTTTCGCTAAGGTCCTACATGGCAGACTGGTGATGAATGTAAAAGCCTATGTGATCCAGGGCGAAGTGGCAAATTGGATTCAAAATTGGTTCAGATGCAGGAAGCAAAGGTTAATGTTTGATGGGTGTTTTTTGAGTGGAAGGATATTTTCAGTGGGGTTCCGCAGTTTTCAGTGCTAGGTCCATTGCTTTTTGTGTTATTTTTCAATGATCTAAAATGAATAAAAGGGTTATGATTCAGAAGTTTTCAGGTGATAGTAAAATAGGCTGTGTGGGTGATAATGAAGAAGAAAGCTGGATACTGCAGGAAGATAACAATCAAGTGATAAGTTGGGCAGAACAGTGGCAAATTAAATTTAATCCAGAGAGGTGTGAGATTGTGCATTTGTGGAGGGCTAACAATGAAAGGGAAAATACATCGACTGTAGGACATTCAGAAGTGTAGAGGAGCAAAGGGAACTGTCAATGCATGTCCACAGATCCCTGAATGTAGCTGGCAATTTGAATAAGTTGATTAAGGAGGCAGACCGAATGGTTGCATTTATTGGCAGAGGCATGGAATCGAAGCACAAGTGGGTTATGACTGAAATGTGCAACATTCGTGTTAGCCTACAGCTGGAGTACTGCGTGCAGTTCTGATCACCGTATTGAAGGAAGGACGTGATTGCACTGAAGAGGGTATGGAGGAGATTTTTGCATAATGTTGCCGGGAGTGGAGCAACTTTACTATGGGGCGATTAGATAGGCTCGCTTTGCTTTCCTTGGAACAGAGGAGGCTGATGAGCGACAGCATTGTGGTGTTTAAAATTAGGAGAGGCCTAAATATTGTTGATTAAAAGGGCCTAATTGCCATCGGTGAGTGGTCAACAACCAGGGGGCATAAATTAAAAGTCATTCGTATAAGTGTTAAAGGGGATTTGAAGGGAACATTCTTCATGCAGATGTTTGTCGGGGTCTGGAACTCACTGCCTGAAAGTGTGGTAGCGGTAGAAACCCTCACCACATTTATAAAGTACTTGGATGTGCACTTGAAATGCCGTAAGGTGCAGGGTTACACACCTAAAACTGGACATTTGTTAGCCGGTGCAGATACGATGGGCCGAAAAGAACTCTTTCCATGGTGTAACCTTCTACGATTGTATAATTATAGGTTAGCATTACTTTCAAGATGCAAAACGAGGCGATCAGCTAATTCATAGTGTTTCCAGTGTAAACATGTTCATGTAAGCTGGAGCTCGAACTCAGGAACCTGAGGTGAAGAGGCTTATGAGGCTGCTGTTCGGTGCACGGGAAGCTTTAGCTCGAACCATGGCATGTTATAGCCCACTGATGGGCGGTAAACCAATGTTGATGCTGCATTCGTCGCTTTCCGCCTGCAGTGGTTGATTGGAGATGCGGGACCGGAATGTTGGGGCTTGTCCTGCCTTCACTCACTCTGGATCTGGGGAAGAGCGATTTGTCGGTCGGTTTGTTTGTGGCTTTGATTTTCTGTTGTGAAACGAGGCGGTGCGGCTGGTTCCTTTATTAAACTCTCAGAGCTGAACTGAAGACACGGAATGTACAATTATGAGATTGCGTTTCTCCACTGTCAGGGCTGGAAACGGGGGTGAGTGAGAAACACTGTGCAGAGTTTCAGTTTGTACAGAATTGTACAGAGAAATGATCAAATGCAACAACGTCATGAGACACTGCACTCTGTTAACCACGAATATGAATTATTCAATTTTTTTCTGATCATTAATTGAACACGTTTGCAAAATGTTTCCGCCTGGTTTCGAACCTGGGATGTTTCACATGTTAGGCGAACATGATAACCGCTACACTACGGAAACGCTGTGGCAAAAGCCGTCTTGGGAACATAACCAGAGCTTTAACCTCAACAGCAGGACGAGACTCCAGGGGCTTGCGTTCCGAGAATCGAATGAAGGTGCTTTATTTCAGAAGGTTGTGAGTGTAGCAGCAATTGATCCCGTGTTTGTCAGACTTTATTGATAGGAACTGAAGGTGGCCATTTCGCAGCAAGCAGTTAGAATCTGAAATACAATGCTTTGAAGAACGGTGGAGGCTGATTTAACCTTATCTTTCAAAAGGCAGTTGCATAAGGATCTGAAGGAAAAAAATACACAGCTGCGGGTAAATGACAGGGCGGGTGGGACTCGTTGAGAGTTGGCATGGGCTCGACGGGCCATTTGTGGTTGTTCCATACTATAACTTTTCCCTTATTCCGTGATTCTGTAAGTTAGTTGCACATTTAATAGAGTGCATGGAAGCAGAATATTGCAAAGCGACATGGATTGAATCGGCAGACCTCGAGGCATCTGATTCCGAAGATTCGGTGCGCGAAAATTCGGGTTTAATGACTTTAAAAAGCATTATTTTTGTTTTGTAAAGTTTCGGTCAGAGAATTCTTTGGGAAAGGAATTTTTTGCTGAAAGGCAATCAGCATTTAATCATCCTTCTAGATTTTGGCGTCATATTTCTTCTCGATGTTATATTTCCAGAATGTATATTTACTTTGCTGTTTCACAATAACCACTCCCTTGCTCTACAGTCTACCTCACTGTATCCCCAGTCTCATGTATTGTTAACAGCAATGGACATTTTGAAGCAGTGCACTAAAACACAGCGTCTAAAATGGTTTAAGAGGTAAATTGTAGAACACAGATAAATTATTTTATTGAGGACTCTCTTTCGGTTAACATTTCTTTAGTTGTGCAAATGAAGATCATCAGTTAATTAATGATGTTTTCCCGTGAAAGCAGGATATCATTTAACGATGATACATTCTCTACATTTTGAAAGGCACTGGTTAATCAGGACAGTCTGCACGATTCTTTTAAGGAATGGTCGCGTTTGACTAACTTGAATGCATTTTTGGAGGAGGTCACCAGGAGGGTTGATCAGTAGTGCGGACGATGCAGTGCATATCGATTTTATTAATGCTTTCGCTAAGGTCGCATATGGCAGACTTGTGATGAAAGTAAAATCCCATGGGATCCTGGGCGAAGTGGCAAATTGGATCAAAAATTGGTTCAGACGCAGGAAGCAAATGTTAATGTTTGATGGGTGATTTTGTGACTGGAAGGATGTTTCTAATGGGATTCCGCAGTTTCAGTGCTAGGTCCATTGCTTTTTGTGGTAATTTTCAATGATCTAAACTTCAATATAGGGGTTATGATTAAGAAGTCTTGAGGTGGATGTGTTGCTGATAATGAAGAAGAAAGCTGGAGACTGCAGGAAGATATCAATCAACTTGTAAGGTGGCAGAACAGTAGCAAATGGAATTTAATCCAGAGACGTGTGAGATTGTGCATCTGTGGAGGGCGAACAACGAAAGGGAATACACATCAACTCTAGGTCATTGAGAAGTGTAGAGGAGCAAAGAAGTAGAAATGAATCAAAATGTGATGTCACAGCCAAAGGGGTACGTGATTGGCTGGTGATTGGAAAGTAGCTTTTCTTTTTCTTTTTAATATCAGTAAGTGACATGATAACAGTGTTTTCACCAATTTAAGTTAATCTAAGGGTTAATTCATGGCAGGAGAGCTCGGTCACGTGATATGCTCCTCCTGTACCATGTGGGAACTCAGGGACACTTCAGGTGGGAAGTGTATCCGTCTTCAGCTCCTGACGGACCGCGTTGCGGAATTGGAGCTGAGGGTGGATTCACTTAGGAGCATCCACGATGCTCAGAATGACGTGCGTAGCACGTGTAGCGATTTGGTCTTACCGCAGGTGAAGGGTTCGCAGCCAGCTAGGAAATGGACGACCAGCAGGAAGAGTAGTGCAAGAAACTAGTGCAGGGGTCCCCTGCGGTCACCCCACTGTAAAAATGATGCACTGCTTTGAGTATTGTTGAGCGGAATGACTCACCAGGGGAGGGGTGCAGCAGCCAAGTTCATGGCACCATGGCTGGCTCTGTTGCACAGGAGGGCAGGAAAAAGAGTGTTAGAACGAAAGTGATAGGGGATTCAATTGTAAGGGGAATAGACAGGCGTTTCTGCGGCCGCAACCAATACTTCAGGATGGTATGTTGCCTCCCTGTTGCAAGTGTCAAGGATGTCTCGGAGTGGGTGCAGGACATTCTAAAAAGGGTGGGAGAACAGCCAGATGTCGTGGTGCACATTGGTACCAAAAACATAGGTACAAAAAGGGATGAGGTCTTACGAGACGAATTTAAGCAGCTCGGAGCTAAATTAAAAAGTGGGACCTCAAAAGTAGTAATGTCGGGATTGCTACCAGTGCCACGTGCCAGCAGGAGTAGGAATCGCAGGATAGCGCAGATGAATACGTGGCTTGAGCAGTGGTGCAGCAGGGAGGGATTCAAATTCATGGGGCATTGGAACAGTTTCTGGGGGAGGTGGGACCAGTACAAACCGGATGGTCTGCACATTGGCAGGACCGGAACCAATGTCCGAGTGGGAGTGTTTGCTTGTGCTGTTGGGAAGGAGTTAAACTAATATGGCAGGGGGATGGGAAGCAATGCAGGTAGACAGAGGGAAACACAACGGCGACAAAAGCAAAGGACAGAAAGGAGATGAGTAAAAGTGGAGGGCAGAGAAACCCAAGGCAAAAAACAATAAGGGCCAATTTACAGCAAAATTCTAAAGGGTTAAAGTGTAATTAAAAGGCAAGCCTGAAAGCTCGGTGCCTCAATGCGAGGAATATTCGGAACCCAGGAGAGGGCTCTGAGCTAGTTAGAGTGGCTGAGAGCGCAGATGAACAGGACCCCAAGAAAGAATGCAAAAGGCAGGAGACAACAGATAAGAGTAGCACTGGGGTAAGTGTAAACCACAAGGTGATAGGAAGGGACAATATGTATGAAGATAAAGGGGCTGCAAGAGGGCTAAAAACTAAAAATCATGGTTTACCTGAACGCACGCAGCATTCGAAATAAAGTAAATGAGTTGACAGCACAAATCATTACAAATGGGTATGATTTGGTGGCCATTACAGAAACGTGGTTGCAGTGTGGCCAAAACTGGGAATTAAACATACAGGGGTATCTGACAATTCTGAAGGATGGACAGGAAGGGAAAGGAGGTGGGGTAGCTCTGATAATAAAGGATGATATCAGGGCAGTTGTGAGAGATGATATTGGCTCTCATTGAAACATATAAAAATATATAACATATAAACGGGGATTAACAGGGTTAACGCAGAATAAATGTTCCTCCTGTCTGGGGAATCTAAAACAGGAGGTCAATCTCACAGATTAACGGGATGGCCATTTAATTCTGTGATGAGGAGAAATGTCTTCACTCAAAGAGTTGTAAATAATTGGAATTATCTACCCGAGAATGTAGACAGGAAGGGAAAGGAGAAGAGGTAGATCTGTTAATAAAAGATGATATCAGGGCAGTTGTGAGAGATAATATTAGCTCTAATGAACAAAATGTTGAATCATTGTGCGTAGAGATTAGAGATAATAAGGGCAAAAAGTCACTGGTGGGTGTAGTTTATAGGCCCCCAAATAATAACTTCACGGTGGGGCGAACTAATTAATCAAGGGAATCAAGGTAATAATGGAGGCATGTGAAAAAGGAACGGCAGCAATCATGGGGGATTTTAACCTACATATCGATTGGTCAAATCAAATCGCACGGGGTAGCCTGGAGGAGGAATTCATAGAATGCATATGGTATTGTTTCTTAGAACAGTATGTTACAGAACCTACAAGGGAGCAAGCTATCTTAGACCTTGTCCTGTGCAATGAGACAGGAATAATAAACGATCTCCTAGTAAAAGCTCCTCTCGGAATGAGTGATCACAGGCCGGTTGAATTTGTAATACAGATTGAGCGTGAGGAATAGTGTCTCAAACGAGCATACTATGCTTAAACAAAGGGGACTATAGGGGGATGAGGTCAGAGTTAGGTAAAGTAGACTGGGAAGAGAGACTAAACGGTGGCACAATTGAGGAACAGTGGAGGACTTTTAAGGAGGCCTTTCAGAGTGCTCAACAAAAATATATTCCAGTGAAAAAGAAGGGCGGCAAGAGAAGGGATAACCAGCCGTGGATAACCAAGTAAATAAAGGAGAGTATCAATTTAAAAACCAATGCGCATAAGGTGGCCAACGTCAGAGGGAAACTAGAAGATTGGGAAAGTTTTAAACGACAGCAAACAATGACTAAGAAATCAATGAAGAAAGGAAAGATAGATTACGAAAGTAAACTTGCGCAAAATATAAAAACAGATAGCCAAAGTTTTTAACGATATATAAAACGGAAAAGAGTGACTAAAGTAAATGTTGGTCCTGTAGAAGATGAGAAGGGGGATTTAGAAATGTGAAATGTGGAAATGGCTGAGACATTTAGCAATTATTTTGCTTCGGTCTTCACAGTGAAAGACACAAAAACCATGCCTCAATATGCTGGTCAAGGGAATGGGGGAAGGGAGGATCTTGAGACAATCTCGATCACAAGCGAGGTAGTGCTGGACAGGCTAATGGGACTCAAGGTAGACAAGTCCCCTGGTCCTGATGAAATGCAGCCCAGTGTAATAAAAGAGATGGCGGAAGTTATAGCAGATGCATTCGTTATAATCTAGCAAAATTCTCTGGACTCTGGGGAGGTACCAGTGGATTGGAAAGCAGCTAATGTAACGCCTCTGTTTAAAAAAGAGGGCAGACAAAAGCCAGGTAACTATAGTCCGGTTAGTTCAGCATCTGCAGTGGGGAAAATGCTTGAAGCTATCAATAAGGAAGAAATAGCGGGATATCTAGAAAGGAATAGTGCAATCAAGCAGACGCAACATTGGTTCATGAATGGGACATCACGTTTAACTAATTTACTGTAATTCTTTGAGGATATAACGAGCATGGTGGATAGAGGTGTACCGATGGATGTGCTTTATTTAGATTTCCAAAAGGCATTCGATAAGGTGCCACAAAAAAGGGTACTGCAGAAGATAAAGGTATGCGGAGTCAGAGGAAATGTATTAGCATGGATAAAGAATTGGCTGGCGAACAGAAAGCAGAGTGTGAGGATAAATGGGTCCTTTTCAGATTGGAAATCGGTGGTTAGTGGTGTGCCACAGGGATCGGTGCTGGGACCACAACTGTTTACAATATACACAGATGAACTGGAAGAGGAGACAGAGTGTAATGTAACAAAATTTGCAGATGACACAAAGATTAATAGGAAAGCGGGGTGTGTAGAGGATACATTGACGCTGCAAAGAGATTTAGATAGATTAAGCGAATCGGATAAGCTTTGGCAGATGGAATACAATGTCGGAAAATGTGAGGTCATCCACCTTGGGAAAAAAAACAGTGAAAGGGAATATTATTTGAATGGGGTGAAATTACCACATGCTGCGGTGCAGAGGGACCTGGGGCTCCTTGTGCATGAATCCCAAAAAGTTAGTCTGCAGGTTCAGAAAGTAATGAGGAAGTCGAATGGAATGTTGGCCTTCATTGCGAGAGGGATGGAGTACAAAAGCTGGGAGGTCCTACTGCAACTGTATAGGGTATTGATAAGGCCGCACCTGGAGTACTGCATGCAGTTTTGGTCACCTTACTTAAGGAAGGATAAATTAGCCTTGGACTGGGTACAGAGACGATTCACTAGGCTGATTCCGGAGTTGAGGGGGTTACCTTATGATGATAGTTTGAGTAGACTGGGTCTTTACTCGTTGGAGTTCAGAAGGATGAGGGGTGATCTTATAGAAACATTTAAAATAATGAAAAGGAGAGACAAGATAAAGGCAGAGAGGTTGTTTCCACTCGTCGGGGAGAATAGAACTCGGGGCCCAGCCTCAAAATACGGGGCAGCCAATTTAAAATCTAGTTGTGAAGAAATTTCTTCTCCAAGAGGGTGGTGAATCTGTGGAATTCTCTGCCCAGGGAAGCAGTTGAGGCTAGCTCATTGAATGTATTAAAATCACAGATAGATAGATTTTCAACCAATGAGGGAATAAAGGGTTATGGGGAGCGGGCGGGTAAGTGGAGCTGTGTCCACGGCCAGATGAGCCATGATCTTTTTGAATGGTGGAGCAGGCTCGACGGGCGAGATGGCCTCCGCCTGTTCCTAATTCTTATGTTCTTATGTTCTTATGAACTGTCAATGCATGTCCACAGATCCCTGAATGTAGCTGGTCAGTTGGATAAGTAGATTAAGAAGGCAGACTGAATGGTTGCATTTATTGGCAGAGGCATGGAATAGAAGAGCAAGTGGGTTATGTCTGAAATATGCAAAATTTTGGTTAGCAGACAGCTGGAGTACATCGTGCAGTTCTGGTCATCGTATTGAAGGAAGGACGTGATTGCACCGAAGAGGGTATGGAGGAGATTTCTGTAGAATGTTGCCAGGAGTGGAGCAAATTTACTATGAGGACAGATTGGATAGGCTGGGTTTGGTTTCCTTGGAACAGAGGAGGCGACAGCATTGAGATGTAGCAAATTAGGAGGGGCCTAAATATTGTTGATTAAAAGGGCCTATTTGCCGTATGTGAGTGGTCAACAACCAGGGGGCATAAATTAAAAGTAATTAATAAAAGAGTTAAAGTTGATTTGAAGGGAAAATTCTTCATGCAGATGTTTGTCGGGGTCTGGAACTCACTGCCTGAAATCGTGGTGGCGGGAGAAACCCTCATCACATTTATAAAGTACTTGAAAGTGCACTTGAAATGCCGTAATGTGCAGGCTTACATACCTAAAACTGGACATTTGTTCGCCAGTGCAGATACGATGGGCCGAAAAGGACTCCTGGAGCTCAAACTCAGGAACCTGAGATTAAGAGTCTTATAAGGCTGCTGTTCGGTTTACCGGAAGCTTTAGCTCGAACCGTGGCATGTTATAGCTCAGTGATGGGTGGTAAGCCAGTGTTGATGCAGCATTCGTCGCTTTACGCCGGCAGCGGCTGATTGGAGAGTGCGGGACCGGAATGTTGGGGCTTGTCCCGCACTCACTCACTCTGGAGCTGGGGAAGAGCGATTAGTCGATGGGTTTGTTTGTGGCTTTGATTTTCTGTTGTGAAACGAGCAGGTGCGACTGGATCCTTTAATAATCTCTCACAGCTCAACTGACGGCACGGAATGTGTAGGTTTGAGATGGCGTTTCTCCACCGTCAGGGCTGGAAATGGGACGGAGTGAGAAACACTGTGCAGAGTCTCAGTGTGTACTGTGTGAGAAATCAACAAATGCAACAGCGTCATTAAAAACTGCACTCTGTTAACCACGAATATGAATTATTCAATTTGTTCCAATCACTAATTGAACACATTTGCAAAATCCTTCTGCCCGGTTTCGAACCGGGGATCCTTCGCGTGTTAGGCGAACGTGATAAAAACTACGCTGAAGCAAAAGCTACCTTGGGAACATAACCAGAGCTTTAACCTCAACAGCTGGACGGCACATCAGGAGCTTGAGTTCCGAGAACAGAATGAAGGTGCTTTATTTAACGAGGCAGCAATTGATCCGTTTTTACTTACACTTTATAGATAGGAACTGAAGGTGTCCATTTCGCAGCAAGCAGATGGAATCTGAAATATAACGCTTAAAGGACGGTGGCGGCTGATTTAATCTTATCTTTCAAAAGGCAGCTGGATAAGGATCTGAAGGAAAGAAAAATGCACAACTGCGGTAAATGACAGGGAATTGGGACTAGTTGAGAGTTGGCATGGGCTCAATGGGCCGAATGGCCTCCTTCCATGCTGTAACCATTCTCTTATTCTGTGATTATATAAGTTAGTGGCAGATTTAAAAGTGTCCATGGAAGCACAATATTGCAAAGCGACATGGATTGAGTTCGCACAACGAGAGTCATCTGATTCAGAAGAATCGGCTGCGTGGAAATTTGGGTTTAATGAATTTGAAAGGAACATTTTTCTTTTGTGTATTTTCGGTCAGAGAATTTTTTGTGAAACGAATATTTCACAGAAAGGGAGTCAGCTTTTCATTTCTTCCTGGCTTTCGGTGTCACATTTCTTTTCCACGTTATTGTGTTCCTAACACAGATGAGACTGCACAAAGGGAGGTTCAAGTAACAGTGATCTCAGTCTTTATTAAGACACTCCAGAGTGAGGAACAAGCCTTCGGGGCTGGATTACATACAGTGCTCCCAAGGTATGCTGCGATCCCTTGAGTCTTCAGGGGATGCGCTCCCTGGTGGCGGAACATGGAAGTGCATGCTTTATCGATGCCCAGCATCACTTCCCCCAAAGTCAAATGGAAAACTATTTAGAAGTTGAGGCGGTCGGGAGACTTTCTTTCTCTGGTTCATCGCCTCGGTACAAATATATGTTCATATGTGTTGCTGTGCCCTCGCTGGGTTGGCATGTTGTTGGCGCTGCAAGTCTGTTGGGTGAGCCTGGACAAGCTGGGATGTTGGGCGTTATGTGTTCGATTTCCGAGTCCGAGGTGGTGTCGTTGATCCTTTGGGTGTGTGTTGTGGGCTCGAAAAAGGTGGTGTCTGCTGTGGGTTGTTCAGGGCAGTCTGTGAACCGTAGCCTCGTTTGGTCCAGATGATTTCTGCAATTCGTCCATTGTCTCGTTTGACCACAAACTCCCTACTCCCTTAATTAACTATCACCGTGCCGGCGCTCCACTTGGGAACATGTCCATAGTTTCGCACATACACAGGGTGATTCAGGTCAATTTCCTATGACACAGTGGCGCGACCTTCGCTTACATTTTGTTGCTGCTGCATGCTCTCGACCTGATGATGCAGGTTGGGGTGAACCAACGGGAGTCTCGTTCTAAATGTCCCTTTCATGAGTTGCTCAGCCGGGGGCACTCCTGTGAGTGATTGTGTCTCGTGCCGTAGCTGGGCAGTACTCGGGACAGGCACGTTTGGAGTGAGGCTTCTGTGATACATTTAAGGCTCTGTTTGATTGTTTGTACTGGCCGCTCTGCCTGCCCATTGGAGGCTGCTTTAAACGGGTCCGACGTGACATGTTTGGTCTCATTTCAGGTAATGAATTCATTAAATTCGGCACTGGTGAAATATGGCCCGATGTAACTGACCAGTATGTCAGGCATGCCGTGGGTGGCAAACATGACCTTCAGGCTTTCAATGGTGGTGTTGGCGGTGCTTCCCGACATAATTTCACATTCAGGCCTAACACACGGAGCCCAGTGTAGGTAATGTGTGAGTGAATGTGTTAGTAATAATCTGATCTCAGGCCCCACACAGGGAGCTCCGTGTAGACAGTGTGTGAATGAGTGTGTGAATATTCACCCTGTTCACAGGTTGCACACAGGGAACTCAGTGGAGACAGTGTGTGAATGAGTGGATTAATATTCACCCTGATCACAGGCATCGCTCATGGAGCACAGTGTGGACTGTGTGTGAGTGAGTGTGTTAATATTCACGCTAATTACAGGCCTCACACAGGGAGCCCAGTGTATACAGTGTGTGAGTGTGTTAATATTCACCCTGATAACAGGCCTCACACAGGGAGTCCCGTTTCGAACATGTGTGAGTGAGTATGTTAATATTCACCCTGATCACATGCCTCACACAGAAAGTCCTGTGTTGAAAGTGTGTAAGAGAGTTTGCGAATATTTACGCTGATCACAGGCCTCATACAGGGAGCCCAGTTTAGACATGGTGTGAGTGAGTGTGTTAATATTTACCCTGAACACAGGCCTAATTTAAGGAGCCCTGTGTAGACCGGGTTTAAGTGATTGAGTGTGTTAATATTCACCCTGATCACAGACCTCACACAGCGAACCCAGTGTAGACCGGGTTTAAGTGAGTGAGTGTGTTAATATTTACCCTGATCACAGACCTCACACAGGGAGCCCAGTGTAGACAGGGTGTGAGTGAGTGTGTTAATATTCACCCTGATCACATGCCTCACACAGACAGGCATGTGTAGAAAGTGTGTGAGTGAGTGTGTTAATATTCACCCTGATCACAGGCCGCACGCAGGGAGCCCAGTGTAGACAGTGTGTGAGTGAGTGTGTTAATATTCACCCTGATCACAGGCCTCATTTAAGTAGCCCTGTGTAGATCGTGTGTGAGTGAGTATGTTAATATTCACCCTGATCACAAGCCTCACAAAGGCAGCCCTGTGTGGATAGTGTGTAAGTGAGTGCGTTAATATTCACTATGATCACAGGCCTTCTGTTGCCAAGGTCTGGATTCCCTGCATAAACGTCTCCATATCTGCACTTCTCCATCATCCTTCAAGACTCTCCTTAAAATCTACCTCTTTAATGAAGATTTCAGTCACCTGCCCTAATTTTTCCTGATAGGTCTCGGTGTCAAATGTTTTGTCGCATAACACTTCTGTAACGCCTTCGGATGATTCACTCTGATAAAGGCGCCAAGTAAATAAGTTATTGTGGTTTTGAAATCTGACCTTCTTGAAATGCACCCTGGAGCTTCATTTGATGTTTATTATGGCCTCATTTAGCTGCTTCGCTGCTTATAGTGATATGTGTATCGGCACCTCTAAGCTCCTCTGCCCCGTTCAGTAATGGCAACTTGCGCTAATTAAACTGCTGACACACAATTGTTCATTTAAGAATTTGTCCCAACTGGCCAACTCATGAGTCAACTGTGCTAGTGTAAGTGTGTCTCTGGGTAAATGCGTGCCTGGCTAAGTGCAGGTTTATGTAATTGAGAATGTATGTATGAGTGTGTGAGTGTGTTTCTGCGTAAGTGTTTGTGAGTGTGTTATTGTGTGAGAGTGTTTGAGTGTGTGCCTCTGTAAGTGTGTGTGTGTGTGTGTGTGCAAGTATATGAGTATGTAATTATGTGTATGGTTAAGCGTGTGTGAGTGTGTTATTGTGTATGAATGTGTGATTATGTCTGACTGAATTAGTGGTTGTGATGGTGCGGATGTATGAGTATGAGTGTGTTATTGTGTGTGACTTTCTGTCTGGGTAAGTGTGTGTGCATTTGTGTGAGTGTGTATGTGTGTGTTTGGGTAAATGAATGTGAGTGTGTTATTATGCATGAGTGTATGTGAATGTGTATGAGTAAGTGTGTGTGTGGGTAATTGCTGGCTGGTGTACAACAGTCATCACACGTTAAAAAAAATCCACGCATAGGCATCTTCCACCTTTGAAGATTTTGTTCGGACCTGGAATTTTAAGTCCTTCATTGAAACACCTGTGAACGTTTTGACGTGGAAGCAAGTCATCCCCAATTCGAGTGATTGCTGATGATGCATGGAGTGTGTGTGTAAGTATGTGCGTAAATATATGAGAGTTTAAATGTGTGTCTGGGTAAGTGTGTGTATGTGTGAGTGTATTATTGTGTGCCTGGCTAAGCGTTTGTGTGAGCAGGTGTGTGTGACTGTAAGTCTGGAGTGTGTAAGTGTGAGAATGTGTGTCTGTGTAAGTGTGTGAGTCCGTGAGTGTTTAAATCTATGAGTGTGAGTGTGCGAGTGTGTAAGTGTGTGTCTAGGTAAGTGTGTGCATGCTTACATCTGTGAGTGTGTGAGTGTATGTGTGCGTAAGCATGTGAGCGTGTAAGCGCATGCCTGGCTAAGTAAATTAGTTAAAGTGTGAGTGTGTGTCTGGGTAAGAGTTTGAATGTGTAATTTTCTTAGTGTAAGTGTGTGAGTGTGTAATTGTGTGTCTGGCTAAGTCTGTGTATGTGTGTGTATGTCTGTGAGTGTGTAATTGTGTGTGTGTAATTGTGTGTGTGAGATTGTGTGTGTGAGTGTCTGCATGTGAGTGTGTGTCTGTAACTGTGTCTGGGAAAGTGCGTGAGTGTGTGTATGTGTGTAAGTGTGTGTCTGGATATGTGTTTGTCTGTGAGATTGTGTCTGTGTGTGAGTGAATGAGTGGCTGTGTGCTTGACTGTGTGTCAGTGAGTATCTGTGTGTAACTGTGTGTGTGAGTGTCTGTGTGCGTGCAGGTGGGTTCAAGGCATCACCCATATAGGCGCAGGTGGCCCAGACTACAGTGCGGTACCTTGGACATTGGATCAGTCAGGGCAAAAAATACATGACGGATGGCAATTAGGGACATGCCTAAGCCCCAGAATTTCAGTGGAGTAAGGAAAGTATTAGGACTTTTTAACTATCGTCGGAATGTTATACCTCGATACACAACAATAGCGGAACCCATACAGAAATTAATTAAATGGACCCCTACGTCAGATAGATTGCGGACCGGAGCAGGAAGAGGCATAAGTTGAATAAAAAGAGATCTGATGTCGTCCCCCGCCCTAGTATTACCAGATCCCAATAAACCTTTCCAACTCCATTGTAATCAGGATGATGGACGCTATTCCGCCGTGGTAATGCAGGAGCATGGGAGCCAACAGAGACGTATATCCTACTACTCGACGAAGAAAGTCCATGTGGTAGTGGAATGCCCCGATGTGTGTCCGCCTTGACCTGTGCGACTTGGATGGTCAAAGTAAGCCAACCAGTAATGATGATGGGACAGATCATTTTTCACCCACAACATACCCTGGTAGAACTACTAAGTACTAAAAACTGGAAAGCTGCGGTCGATCTCGGATAGCCGAAAAGCTTAGTGGTTGGCCGTATTCATGCCCAAAGGCAAGTCAGTAATAGTAAAAAGGCATAATGGAGTTAAACTCGCTGTCAGAAGGAGAGGAACTTAGCTCTCAGGAACAAGTAGAGGAGGAAACGCACAGCGGGGTAAAGGAAGAGCCATTGGACAATCCTGATGAATCCAGAAAATACATTGATGGAGAACCCCATACTGGGTGGGCAGTGGTAACACAGGAGCGAGAGGAAATAATGGTAAAAAAACTCCCAGGAGACAAGTCAGCTCAGGTGGCAGAACTGGTATAAAGGCTCTCGAGTCAGCTAAATGAAAGGGAGTAAACAAGTTTATAGAAGATCAATACGTTTTCGGGGTGGTTCACCATTATATGACAGCCTGGTCACGACGAGGGTTTGTTACATCTGCTGGCGATGTGGTAAAACATGGAAAGCTCGTAGAAAGTCAAGTGAAAGCAACAAAGGAACCATGGTGAGCAGCGGCAATAAAGGTAAAAGCACACACAGAACTAACTAGTAAGGGGCAAAAGCACCCGCAAGACCTAACCATCGTCGGGAATAGGTTCGCCGACCTCGGAGCCAAACGAGCGGCAGGTGAACGGAAGCCAAAGCCAGCATTTAAGGCTGAAATTAAACCAGTAATGTCAACAGTGTTCATACTGACATAAATATAGTATCAGTCCACCAGAGTGTCGATCAGGAAGAAAGACGTGAAAGGAGTCAGCAAAAATGTGAAATATGGAGATAGGATCCCCAGGAGCAAGTTGTGTACCACAATGTTGTGGGCAACAACTACGAAAATTATATCACGGGATAACACATATCCAGAGAAGCAACATGCTGTACTTGCTCTCGCAGTACTCGTGGTGGCCAGCAATGTGGAAGGATGTAAATAAATTTTGCCAAAAGTGCATTATTTGTGCCCAACAAAACGTAGGCAGGGGATGCAAGGTACTAATGGGACATGAGCAAAGGCCAGAGGGACCTGGGGAGAATTTACAGATCGACTTCACCAGACCCCTGCGATAGGATACTGGGAAAAGTTAGTGCTTCGTAGTTATAGACCAGTCCACACGATGGGTGGAAGCCTTCGCTTCCAGGGACTGCTCTGCTCGAATGGTAGCACGGATCCTTGCTAGCGAGGTCATACCTTGGTGGGGAGTATCCCTACAGATAGATTCAGACAATCAGACACATTTCACGGGCAAATTAATGGAAGAAACATGTGCACAGCTGCGAATCAAACAGAGGTACTACATAGCATATCATCCCCAAAGTTCGGGAATGGTGGTAAGAATGAATAAGACCTTAAACACGGCCCTGTCCAAAGCAACGCAGGAGATAGGTAACGGATGCACCGGGCTGCTTGCAGAAATGTTAATGCGGCTCATACGCACCCGAGGGCGAACCACGGGACAACACCATAGGAGCTGACGATTGGAAGGGCTATGAGACTACCAGAGGCCTTAGATGCAGGGGCAGGTGAAGCACGACCAATTCAGGTAATGCTAAAGAAGTACTTGGTCCATCTAAACCAGGAGGTGTATACTATGAATAAATAAGTTAGGAGCAAAGAGCAGATAAGAGAACTAGAAATTCAAAATGAGAAAGTGAGACTCGTTACGCTACCTAAATAGGAGAACATGTCATGATAAATGTGACAGGGTTGTGAAAGTGAATGGCGCCCCGAAGAATGGGACCATACTCGGTACTCATAATGAGCGATACTTGTGTTTGTACACAGAGCCCACTAGGATTATATGGAAATACTGGACAAAGGTAAAACCATATAACACGAAACAACCCCCGTCTGTTTTAATGTATAGTGGCAGTGCACCCGGTGACCACGGACGCGTCCGATCCCGAAGCAAGCCAGAGAATAACGGGTTGGACCTGTGGTGGTGGCAATTGGGTTTCTGGCAGTCCTGTCCTTCCAGTGCCTCCAGAGAAACGTTTCGAAGGAAAAGGCCGTAGACGTTATTATTAGTGGAAGGCTCACCGAGAAGCAACCCAGGAAACTATACATGCCCCGCGGGAATTTAAGGTCATGTTTTTCATTTAACGTTTGACTGCAAAGGATGGACCTATTCGACACCAGTCTCTGGCAATATCATACTGATCACCCATAAGAATGAGAATGTAACCTTCAACTTTACATGGATGGCCGACGGTCCAGGGATGATGTGTAAGCGACAATACTCCCCAGAATAATAGCAGAATACGTAAGTAAGCCTGGGATAATAAAAAAACGGAGTGTACCGATAGTACAGAGTGGAGTCACGCAACCTTGGGAGATGGAGACTGGGTCTTGTGTAGGAACAATTCAGTTTTGCCGGAGGGATGAATGACTGGTCATGATAAGTGTAAAATATCTCCGTCTGAACCAGGAACGGAGGCCACACTTACAAAAGCTGCACAATAAATATATGAGCACAATGATAGACCCTACAATAAAAAATGTACAAATAAATATACAGTATGATCATTAGATGGTACCGAGTTTGTAAGAACCCGGATCTTGCCCTAAAGAGAACTAAAGCTCGCAATTGGTGTAACGTAATAGATCGAGTAGTAGAAGTGTTAGGACCGGGACTAGGAGCATTAAATTCAATGGATATTGAAACGCTGCGGAATCAAATACAAAAAGCTGGACAATGGACAAAAGATTCCATAAGGCTGTCAGATGTGTGGGAAGAACCTTTACAGGTCAATCGCCTGTGGGGACGGCAGTCAGACAATATGATACGGCAACCGTCATCAAAACAAACTGGGAACAGCAACAGATATTGGCCAATTCAACGCATGAAGCCAATAAGTTTAACTGACTTATTATGGGGCTGATCAAGGAAGGACAACGTGCTGAATTAGAAAGAATAGCATTCTCTGGGAATGGACCACAATGGGCTAAACTTTGGACACCGAAATCTTACACTCAGGCCAGATATGAAGCATACGTGATGTGATGAAGAGGGATGTAATATGACGATTTTGTTGGCTTATGTTATTAACAGTCAATTCCTTCGAGTAAGTCAATGTGTATATTGTAAATAGCTGGGGTCCCAGCACTGAACATTGTTGTACCACACTACACAGTGCATGCCTTTTTAAATTGGTATTATTAATTAATATTATAAATTTACCTGTTCAGTCCCTCCTGTTGGTCCCTGATTATTTCTAAATAATCATCCGACCACATACATGTTCTGAGCCATTCAGTCAGATATGGTGTGAGTTTTTGACCCAACCACAGATATTCGGGAAAAATTAATGGAAGCCACAGTTTTACGTAAATTGGACAGACCTGAAGAATAAAATGCACAAAGGGATGGCCTGCGTAAAGTTGCCATTAGGACAAGTATACCCGCTACATGCACCAGAGGTGGAACCATGCAGCATTGAAGGTCCAACAGGGGCTTGTGAATAGCGGCTGCAACCCTTAAATGATATCGTAATACATGAAATCAGACAAAACTACATATGTGTAACCAGTACCCACGCGGTATATTTGAACGCGGATGGATTGTAACCCCTGGTAAATGAATGCTGGAAAAAATATATGTCATCATCGAAGTTAAAACGACCAAGTCCGACCAAGTGCGACAATGGAAAAACATGGCACAACGTACGAGCACCAAAGGATTATCTGTCTACCTCCGGCACTGAACTTGCGAAAGTTAAGGGCCTTTATGGAAAAACACGTTCAGGTGACCAAGTACCTGGGAGAAGAAAGGGAACGGTTAATCAGACAAAAGGTCGTAATGAATTACACAAAACAAGAACTGATCCGCGTGATGGAGGAACTAAGTGACCTCACGGTTTAACATTGGTGGGACATTTTTAAGGGATTGTCACCGAAGGCCTACGCGGTCCTCAAATTAATTTGGCAGCGAATTGTGGTAATATTGGTACCGGTAGGGATATGTATCGTTATCCAACAATATCTGATGTGTAAGATCCGAGGGATATGCAATTGCGTGGTTCTGGCCGAACAGCCAACAGCCCATGTAATGTAGGAATCATAGGGACTTTGGAACACGTTAGTGAAACAATTAAAACCCTCAACCTTATGCTCTGTATGTACAAAAATAAATATAAGTAGCTTGCCACTAATCCAACGGAAATTGGCAGGGGTAGCCTGCAAAGATTCTGTTAAAAGATGGAATTACGAGCAATCCAAAGGAAATGGATTTGTACACTTTTTCCAGCAGATTGCTCAGAACATGTATGTGTTCGTATGATTATTTAGAAATAATCAGGGACCAACAGGAGGGACTGAACAAGTAAATTTATAATATTTATTAATAATACCAATTTAAAATGGCATGCACTGAGTAGTGTCATACGACAATGTTCAGTGCTGGGACCCCAGCTATTTACAATATACACAAAGACTTACTCGAAGGAATTGAATGTATTGTCTTCAAGTTTGCAGATTATACTAAGTTGGATGGCAGTGTGAGTTGCGAGGAGGATGCTAAGAGGCTGCACGGTGACGTGAACAGGTTATGTGAATGGGCAAATGCGTGGCAGATGCAGTGTAATGTAGATAAATTTGAGGTTATCCATTTTGGTGGCAAAAACATAAAGGAAGAATACTTTTTGAATCTTGACAGATTAGGAAAAGGGGAGGAGCACCGAGACCAGGGTTTCGTGGTACATCAGACATTGAAAGTTAGCCTGCAGGTACAGGAGGCTGTGAAGAAGGCAAAAGGTATGTTGGCCTTTATAGCGAGCCGATTAGAGTAGAGGATCAAGGATGTCTTACGCAGTTGTTCATGGCATTGGTGAGGCCGCACGTTGAAAATTGTGTGCAGTTTTGGTCTCTTAATCCGAGGAAGGGCATTCTTGCTATTGAGGGAGTGCAGCGAAGCTTCACCAATCTGATTCCCAGGATGGCAGGACTGACATATGAAGAAAGACTGGATCGACGAGGCTTGCATTCATTGGAATTTCGGAGAATGAGCGGGGATCTCATCGAAACATATACAATTCTGCGAGGATTGCACAGGATAGATGCAGGAAAAATGTCCCCGATGTTGGGGTACTCCTGGACCAGAGGTCACAGTCTAAGCATAAGGGGTGAGCCAATTAGGACCAAGATGAGGAGAAACCTCTTCTCTCAGAGAATTTTGAACCTGTGTAATTCTCTACCACTGACATTTGTGGAGGCTAGTTCGTTAGATATATTCAAAAGGGAGTTTGATGTGGCCCTTACGGATACAGGGATTAAGGGGTATGGAGAGAAAGCAGGAATGGGATGTTGAACTTGCATGTTCAGCCATCATTATATTGAATCCTGATGCAGTCTTGAGGTGACGAATTGCCTACTCCTGCGCCTAATTTCTATGGTTTTGTGTTTCTTTGTATCTGGATGGGCAGTACCAGTATGAGTGAGGTCAGTGATGTATCTGGAAGGGTAGTGACTGTAGTAGACATGTCAGTGATGTGTGTGGATTGGCAATAACAGTATGAATGAGGCCAGTGATGTATCTTGATGTGTCGTGACAGTATGAGTGTGGTCAATGTTGTATCGGGATGGGTAGAGACAGTAGGAGTGAGGACAGTAATAGATCTGGATGGGTCGTGACAGTATTAGTGAGGTCAATGATGTACCTGGATGGGTCGTGACAGGATGAGTGAGGTCAGTGATTTATCTGGATGTGAGTGAATGTATGAGTGAGGTCAGTGATTTATCTCGCTGGGTAGTGACAGTGTGAGTGAGGTCAGTGATGTATCTGGATGGGTAGTGACAGTATTGTGAGGTGAGTGAAGTACCTGGATGAGCAGTGACAGTATGAATTAGGTCAGTGATGTATCTGGAAGAGTATTACACATTGTTTCTCCAAAGCTGTGCAGTTGTGTGTTTATCTCGATGCTTCCCCACACCAGGGTTGCATGTCACGTACTCTGCCTGGCACAGGCTTCAACATGTAGGCACTCGTTACAATCATATTCCACAGGTTCGTTCCTCAGATCTGCTGGTGGAACCTTCGGTGCGAGCGGGCTGAGCCCATTATGGAGCCAGTTACCTGGAAACCGCTATAGGCTGGAGCCCTGAACCACTGAGTATGTGAAGAGCAGCAGAATGCAGGTACTGTGCTGCGAATCATGGCTTGAAAGACGGTTATCTTATAAAGTGCGTCGGCACACTGAACGCTTCAGGCCCGAGAACATCAGGTGCAGTGGTGGGAGAGTATTGGAGAGAGAAAATGTTGCATAGTGAGGCTGGGGCAAATCGTGAGTGGGGATAGAGATAGAGTGGAAGAGAATGAGATTGAGGCGAGTAAGTGGGAGAGATTGAGAGACAATTCATGGGGAGTGAGATACAGCGTCATACGGAAATCGAGAGAGAGAGATAGGCAGGAAAAGAGGAGAAAAGAGAGCATGAAACGGGTGAGATTGAGGTTTGTCTAGTCCGTTACCAGGGACTGCACATCGGTCGCATTTTGGAACTACAACAACAACTTAAAGTATATAGAGCCTTTAACGTGGCGAAACGTCCCAACGGGCTCCACAGGTGTAAATGAGACAAAACAAACTTGACACTGAACCGCACAAGTAGCATTTAGTGCAAGTGATCAACACGTTGTTGAAAGAGGAAGGTTATAAGGAACATCTTGAAGGGGAAAAAATGTTGGGAGGTGGAGAGGATTAGCGCCAAATTCCGGAGCTTGGGGTCTCGGTAACAGAAGGCTCGCCCACCAATGGCGGAGCGATTATAATCAGGGCTGCTCAGGAGGGCAGAATTAATGGATTGAAGACATATCTAGGGTTGTGTGGTGGGGGAGGTTACATAGTAGAGAGGATGTAAGGGCAATGGAGGGACTTTAAAGCAAAGATGAGGATTTTAAAAGCGAGGCGTTATTTAACCAGGAACCAATCTAGTTCAGCGAGCACAAGTGTAATGGGTGACAGGAATTTGGTGGGAGTTAGATCATGGGCATCCGGGTTTCGGATCACCTCTAGCATGCGCAGGGCAGAATGTGGGAGGCCAACCAGGAGACTGTTGGAATAGTGATGTCTCCAGGAAACGGAGGACAGGACGACGGATTTCAGCAGCGGACGAGCTGAGACAAGGGGCGGAGATGGGCGATCTTAGGGAGATGGATATAGGCGGTCTTAGTTAGCAGCGGATATGTGGTCGAAAGTTACTTTCACGGTCAAATGTAACAGCAAGTTTGCGAACTGCCGGGTTCAGTCTCAGACTGTAGATGGGGAAAGGCATGGAGTCAGTCGCTAGGGAGCGGAGTTTGTGGCGGGGACCGAAAATAATGATTAGGTCTTCCCAATCTTCAATTGGATAAATTTCTGCTCATCCGGAACAACACAGGTGGAGGTGCAGTACATGTTCTGTGGCCGCTGGGAGGTGGCTAAAGACAACAATCCGTCGGCTTAAGAGTGCCGAGCTCAGTTCCAGTTACATTTTTCGATGTTTTGGTCCCTTTTTGAAAGTATTTCTCCTGGTTATTCAAATCATGTCATGAGAGACAAGATAAGGTTTGTGGGCCCGTTTTTACCTCAGAGTCTGTGCGAGACGGAGGGAACGGCAGCAGGCAAAGAGAAAACAACTTCTACAAAACTGATGCCAATTCATCGCCAAATCTGAGGGTTGATAAGCTCACCGCCTTCTTAGGAAGTTTCACCACTTTCTTCACCTTCTTATTTGAGCTCCGTTTGGAATCCGTTTATTTTATTATTCTTGTTGAGTGTTTAACGACAGCATTGAAGCAGGAAAGAGAAACTCGGAGCAAATTATTCTCACAATGCTACAATGAGACTAGAAACAGTTTAAAGATTTTTAAAGAAATTTTTCCAAAAAAGGAGCGTTGAAAATACGTTACCTTCTAAATTTCGAAGATGATTTGGGACGAAACAGGCAAAAATCAGTTTTCGCCTCCTTTAAACAAGTCCCAACCTGGTTTTCAATCCAAACACTTCTAAAGAGGCTCCGAATTGCTTAACACGATTAAAAATAAAGGCGTTCAATATTTGATTTTGAGCGATTGAATAAAGTGAGCAGCTTTGCACAAACACGTTCCCCATGCTGTTGAGGAGGGGAGGGCAGGTGAGGAGATGTCGGAGTTGTACGTTACTTTTTATTGACGTTAATAAGTATCATTAAGACGTTTGGAGAGAAGAAAAAAAGAGGTAAAAACACAAATCTTTTTATTGTATATAACATTGAAAAAAAATTGCAGGAACTACTGTGGAGAGAAAAACAGAGTTAATGTTTCAGGTCTTTCAACTTACATCAGAAATGAACAATGATAGAGATGTAACAGACTTAAACCAGATGCAGGGGCAGAAAAAGTCGGGAGGAAGGGAAAGAACAAGAGGAAAGATCTGTGTTTTGATGTAAGGCAGGCGAGGTTAAATCCTGCCTCTGAACATGGATAAAAACTGTTAAATCTTTCACTTCTTCCAGTTCTGACCGAAAGCTCACAGACCTAAATGGCTAACTTAGTTTTTCTCTCCACAGAAGCCGCCTGAGCTTCTGAGGTTTTCCAGCATTTTCTGTTTGAGTTTCAGATTCCAGCATCCAATATTTTTTGCTATTGAGAACTATTTTATTTTGTCTGTCGTGCTACAGTCCAAACAAGTCTCAGGAAAAATTTAAAAATAGATTTCCTCCTAAACGTTTTATGGAATGTGAAAGTGAAACAAGGGTAATGTAATGATGTATAAAATAGCAGGAAGCGATTTTAGAACAAAGCACTATTTGTTTTTTGAAAACGACACAGAAATACTTTGATTAAACAGACAACGTACAATTTCGATTTGGTACATGTGTTTGAAATAGGAGAATAAAAATTGAGAGTACAATGAATTTTGTTTCGGACATTAGAATTGGGAAGTACCTAAAATAATTCCACACGTTAGGTAATAAGAGCAGAGATTAATATATTGCCGAATGTTTGAGAGAAAAACATCGGAAGTAAAATTTGTATTTTAACAACTTTAATTCACCATATTAGTAGACATATCCAAGACAGACTGGTTTTCCTATCCAGGAAGAAAGATGAATGTATATGTCTGTTAAATCATAGCTCTCCCTCCGTTTTGTTTTTAATTCGGTGACGCACATTTTGTATGTGTTTTTCTGCACTTGTCTATAAGTGTCTCATTTCTGACATGTTACATGGGGTGATGCTGGTACAAGAAGGCAACCTTTATTAATGGAAGTGACTGCAGTTGGAGATTGCGGTTTATTTTGTTCAATTCTTTTTTATACCATTAACTAAAGAATTACGGCAATGTTATGTTCTGGTTGGCTGATTGTTTTATGATTAATATTCTAATTGCTTATGTGGACATACAGGATATCAGCATCCTAGGAAAGTCACTGTTCCTGCTGCTTGTGCTGCATTTGCTCTTGTCATATGAGAGATGCGGCTAATAAGTTGACAACTTTCAAATTAAGATTAATTGCACGAAAATATATGCCTATTTCAGCTCACATTGGACTTTTGGACTGTTTGTCGATGCATAACCGAGTAACTGAGTGATGGTTATGTCGTCTTATTGCATTCTTATGCAGTTCATTTATATCCCACTCATTTGTGATCACATCAATAGATATTGGACATGACGAACTAAAAATATTTAATTAATTCTATCGTAACCAACGTGCATAATATTGATGTAACTATCAAACAATTTTCAATATGGATCAGTGTGAGTTGGAGCATTTTGGTAGGAGAGATTAGTACCCAACCTACACTTGGAAACTAATAGTACAAATGGGGATGAAGTGCAAAGGGATCTCTGGGTACAGATACACAAGACATTAAATGTAGCAATGGAGGATAATCAGGCCATACAAGTGCAAATAAATCACTGGAGATCATTTATAGAGGATTATAAGTAAACAGAAGAGAAGTTATGTCTGAACTCAGTAGTGGGTAAAATGATGCAATCAATTATCAAGGATGTCATAGCAGTGCATCTGGAAAATGGTGACATGATAGGTCCAAGTCAGCATGGATTTGTGAAAGGGAAAGCATGCTGGACAAATCTTCTGGAATTTTTTGAGGATGTTTCCAGCAAAGTGGACAAAGGAGAACCAGTTGATGTGGTATATTTGGACTTTCAGAAGGCTTTCGACAAGGTCCCACACAAGAGATTAATGTGCAAAGTTAAAGCACATGGGATTGGGTTAGTGTGCTGACGTGGATTGAGAACTGGTTGTCAGACAGGAAGCAAAGTGTAGGAGTAAACGGGTACTTTTCAGAATGGCAGGCAGTGACTAGTGGGGTGCCACAAGGTTCTGTGCTGGGGCCCCAGCTGTTTACATTGTACATTATTGATTTAGACGAGGGGATTAAATGCAGTATCTCCAAATTTGCGGATGACACTAAGTTGGGTGGCAGTGTGAGCTGCGAGGAGGATGCTATTAGGCTGCAGAGTGACTTGGATAGGTTAGGTGTGTGGGCAAATGCATGGCAGATGAAGGATAATGTGGATAAATGTGAGGTTATCCACTTCGGTGGTAAAAACTGAGAGACAGACTATTATCTGAATCGTGACAGATTAGGAAAAGGGAAGGTGCAACGAGACCAGGGTGTCATGGTATATCAGTCATTGAAGGTTAGCATGCAGGTACAGCAGGCGGTGAAGAAAGCAAATGGCATGTTTGCCTTCATAGCGAGCGGATTTGAATACAGGGGCAGGGAGGTGTTGCTCCAGTTGTACAAGGCCTTGGTGAGGCCACACCTGGCGTATTGTGTACAGTTTTGGTCTCCTAACTTGAGGAAGGACATTCTTGCTATTGAGGGAGTGCAGCGAAGATTCACCAGACTGATTCCCGGGATGGCGGCACTGACCTATCAAGAAAGACTGGATCAACTGGGCTTGTATTCACTGGAGTTCAGAAGAATGAGAGGGGACCTCATAGACACGTTTAAAATTCTGACGGGTTTAGACAGGTTCGATGCAGGAAGAATGTTCCCAATGTTGGGGAAGTCCAGAACCAGGGGTCACAGTCCGACGATAAGGGGTGAGCCATTTAGGACCGAGATGAGGAGAAACTTCTTCACCCAGAGAGTGGTGAACCTGTGGAATTCTCTACCACAGAAAGTAGTTGAGGCCAATTCACTAAATATATTCAAAAGGGAGTTAGATGAAGTCCTTACTACTCGGGGGATCAAGGGTTATGGCGAGAAAGCAGGACGGCGGTACTGAAGTTTCATGTTCAGCCATGAACTCATTGAATGGCGGTGCAGGCTAGAAGAGCTGAATGGCCTGCTCCTGCACCTATTTTCTATGTTTCTATGTTTCTATGTAAACACTATATCGAACCTTTTCTGATTGTCTAATGATCTGCGACGGTGGGCTGCCAATATGGCATAACTCTATATATAATTTCAACGGAGAACGGGCGGGTAAGTGGAGCTGACACCAGGGCCATATCAGCCATGATCTTGTTGAATGGCGGAGCAGTCTCGAAGGGCTAGATGTCCTACTCCTGTTCCTAATTCTTATGTTCTTATGTTCATATGTTCTGATAAGTGGTTGATGCTGCTTTCGTTGTTGCAAAAGTTGTTGTAAATATTGTTGTTGTAAACTTTTCCCAGGGTTAAAAGTTCACGCTAAAAGTAGTTTCTGACGCGCTCAATAAAAACAATTAGAGGCAACATTGGTGGCGAGGAGCGGGGGATATTGTGTTGGGTGGGGAGGGTCTGAGGATATTTTGTGGGGTGTGAAGGGTCTGAGGATATTGTGTGGGGTTTGGAGGAGCTGACGTGATTGGCTGGCGTGAGGAGTGTCTGAGGATATTGGGTATGGTGGGGATGGTCTGAGGATATTGTGTGGGTTTGGGAAGAGCTGAGGAGATTGAGTAGTGTAAGGAGCGTCTGAGGATGTTGCGTGAGGTGGGGAGGGCCAGAGGATATTGGGTGGGGAGGGGAGGGTCTGAGGATATTGGGTATGGTGGGGAGAGTCAGAGGATATTAGGTGGTGTGGGAGGGTCTGAGGATTTTGTATGGAGTGTGGACGTTCTGCCGATATTGTGTGTGGTGGGGAAGAGCTGACGATATTGGGTGGTGTGGGGAGGGTCTGAGGATATTGGTTGCTGTGGGGAGGGTCTGAAGATATTGGGTGGGATGGGGAGGGTCTGAGGATATTGGGTGGTGTGGGGTGGAGCGGAGGATATGTGGTGGTGTCGGGAGGGTCTGAGGAAATTGGGTGGGGTGCGGAGGGTCTGAGGATATTGGGTGGGGTGAGGAGGTTCTAAGGATATTGGGTGGGGTGGGGAGGGTGTGAGGATATTGGGTGGGGTCTGGAGGGTGCAAGGATATCGGATGGTGTGGTGAGGGTCTGCGGATATTGGGTGGAGTGTTGGAGGAGCTGAGGTTATTGGGTGGTGTGGGGAAGGTCTCAGGATATTGGGTGGGGTGGGGAGGGTATGAGGATATTGGGTGGGATGAGGAGGAGGTGAGGATATTGGGTGGGGTAGGAAGCGTCTGAGGATACTGTGAGGTCTGTGGAGGGGCTGAGGATATTGGGTGGGTTGGGCAGGAGCTGAGGACATTGTGTGGGATGTGGATGAGCTGAGGCTATTGGGTGATTGGGGACGGTCGAAGAATATTGGGTGCATAATTAGATATGTGAAGACACAAAGTGAGGTTTATGTAATCAGTGCAGTGGCCCTGTTAGATGAAATAAATAACATCTTAACCGAATAGCAATAAACCGTTTGGTTTCCTTATTAATTCTAAAATCTCACGCAGATAAATGGCTGCTTTATTGCATTACCAATTGTTTTATTCAGTATATTGATTGATACATTGCTTCAGATATTTAAGACGCAATTCTCGAAAGTTCATCTCACAATAAACACTCGGAGACATTTAGACTGTGCATTGAAGTGGGAAGTGAATTTCAAGATGAATGCAAGGTGATAAAATTTGGTAGGAATCTTGATGTATATAGAAATATTCTTTTTTGATGATGTGTATAAGGACTGTTGAAAGGCCTTTGACAAACAGCCACTTAATTAACTTGTTGATAAAATTCTAATCCATGAGATTAAAGGGACAGGGTAGTATGGTAATGTCATTGTCGTATTGACAGATAAAAGAGAGCAATGGTGACTGGTTGTTGTTCAGACTGGCGCGAGCTGTACTGCTGTCTCCCCAAGGGGTCTGGATTGGAGGGCTGCTCTGTTTGATATATATCCGTGAACTCGATTTGGGTATAAACTGCATCATTTTAACCTTTGTAGATGATACGAGACGAGGAAATGGTGTATGCAATGAGGACGATAGTACTAAAATTCAGGAGGGAACAGACTGACTGTTGCACATTAGAAATTATAAAATAGATGCAGGAGTAGGCCGTTCAGCCCTTCGAGCCTGCTCCGCTATTCACTACTATCGTGGCTGATCATCGGTAAAAATGGACAATCATTTAAACCGTCCAACTGACACTCATTCCTGCACATAAAGTTAACGCATTACTCTGTTAACTGATATATATTTTGCATTGAAAGATTACAATATCATTGCTGCCTAAAACAGGTACTAAGCCACCAGAAGATTTGATTGGGTCTTGACTCACATGAAATGTATTCAGGCTGGAGAGGCAGAGAACTTCGGAGAAGTCTCTGACCTGATCATACAATTCGCGGGTGGCGTTTATGTCCAAATTCAAGCCTTTTCCTTTCAACAATACCCTAACTCTGATTGAGAAGAGTAAATAGATGGCAGTTTAAATTTAACATGTAACATTGATAAGTGTGGTATTTTGGCAGGAAAACAAGAACAAAAGAAATAGTTGCTATAGGAGGCGACCTGGCCCCTCGAACATGCTCCACCATTCAATAAGATCATGGCTGATCTGATAATCGAGTCAGCTCTACTTCCATGCCCACTCCACATAACCCTTTATTGCCTTATTGCTTAAAAACCTGTCATCTCTGCCTTAAATTTATTCAATGATCCAGCCTCCGCAGCTCTCTGGGGCAGAGAATTCCACAGATGTAAAACTCCCTGAGAGAAGAACTTCCTCATCATCTCAGTTTTAAATGGGCGGCCCATTTTTCTGAGATTATGGGCTAGATTTTCTGCTTTTGATGAGATGAACCAAAAATTGTCATTACTTCCGGCGTGGATGGTTACAATGAGCTTTCAGAACGCCGGAATGTGGTACAATTTCAAAGCCCCTAATCTGCATTTTTTAATTTGGGCGTTACCGCGAGCGATACTAATATCTCCTTACTTTGCTGTAGTCTCTCAACACAATCGTCCCAATCATCACCAACACCGTACCTCTCGTCTGTGCTGCTAGTGGCCATGCTTGCGTGTTTTAAATCCCAGTTTCTCGTCGCCAATAATATGTCCTTACTATATAGTATAAATGCACACGAGGCCCAAACTTTATTGGCAAGCACTGAAGTGATGAAGGTGGGTGGAGCTTCGCCTTTTTAACTGAAAGTGTAGGTTAGGAGTGTCTCCCACAAGTTCCCCACCTTGTGGTCAATGTTCTCACAGTGCACAACTTAGGTCAGTTGTGTGTTGCAGCATGTTAATGCCAATTTTCAGTTACCGCCGTTAGCCTATGCCTCCAGAAGTCTATCCCAGACAGAACGGCATACGGGATGGTAGAAAAGGAAGCCCTTCCATGTGTATAAGCTGTAAAAAAATGCACAAGTACATGATTGGCAACAAATTTGCGCTGGGGACAGATCACAAACCACGAATGTCCCTTTTGGCCGACAGCAAGACCATAAATGCAAATGCATCAGCCCGCATACAGCAGTTGACATTCACATTAGCTGGCTATGATTTTAGAATTCGGCAAATACTTGGCACTGAAAACTGCGCCGAAGCAGTCAGCAGGCTCCCACCAATCACTACCGATGGGGCAACCGAGCATGCTGCTGAGATGGTCATGGCTTTTGAAGTTTTCGAAAGCGAAGACTCAGCTGTGACAGCCCGTCAGATAAACGTCTGGACTAATAGAGACCCGCTACTGTCTCGAGTCAAGAAATGTGTCCTGAATAGGACCACGCAATCCACGTAAAAACGAGTTTCTTACATGGGTCATATCGCGTTAACAGATTGTTGGAACAAAACAAATTTCGTGCTCTCTCAAAAGCCCTTTCCTTGCTGTCCCCCCAGACCCAATCGCGAAGGTTGGTGAAGACAAACGTAGGTCCCCTGCAGTCAGAATCAGGGGAAGTCATAACGGGGAACAAAGAAATGGCGGACCAATTGAACAAGTACTTTGGTTCGGTATTCACTAAGGAGGATACAAACAACCTTCCGGATATAAAAGGGGTCAGAGGGTCTAGTAAGGAAGAGGAACTGAGGGAAATCTTTATTAGTCGGGAAATTGTGTTGGGGAAATTGATGGGATTGAAGGCCGATAAATCCCCAGGGCCTGATGGACTGCATCCTAGAGTTCTTAAGGAGGTGGCCTTGGAAATAGCGGATGCATTGACAGTCATTTTCCAACATTCCATTGACTTTGGATCAGTTCCTATGGAGTGGAGGGTAGCCAATGTAACCCCACTTTTTAAAAAAGGAGGGAGAGAGAAAACAGGGAATTATAGACCGGTCAGCCTGACCTCAGTAGTGGGTAAAATGATGGAATCAATTATTAAGGATGTCATAGCAGTGCATCTGGAAAATGGTGACATGATAGGTCCAAGTCAGCATGGATTTGTGAAAGGGAAATCATGCTTAACAAATCTTCTGGAATTTTTTGAGGATGTTTCCAGTAAAGTGGACAAAGGAGAACCAGTTGATGTGGTATATTTCGACTTTCAGAAGGCTTTCGACAAGGTCCCACACAAGAGATTAATGTGCAAAGTTAAAGCACATGGGTTTGGGGGTAGTGTGCTGACGTGGATTGAGAACTGGTTGTCAGACAGGAAGCAAAGAGTAGGAGTAAACGGGTACTTTTCAGAATGGCAGGCAGTGACTAGTGGAGTGCCGCAAGGTTCTGTGCTGGGGCCCCAGCTGTTTACATTGTACATTAATGATTTAGACGAGGGGATTAAATGCAGTATCTCCAAATTTGCGGATGATACTAAGTTGGGTGGCAGTGTGAGCTGCGAGGAGGATGCTATTAGGCTGCAGAGTGACTTGGATAGGTTAGGTGAGTGGGCAAATGCATGGCAGATGAAGTATAATGTGGATAAATGTGAGGTTATCCACTTTGGTGGTAAAAACAGAGAGACAGACTAATATCTGAATGGTGACAGATTAGGAAAAGGGAAGGTGCAACGAGACCTGGGTGTCATGGTACATCAGTCATTGAAGGTTGGCATGCAGGTACAGCAGGCGGTTAAGAAAGCAAATGGCATGTTGGCCTTCACAGCGAGGGGATTTGAATACAGGGGCAGGGAGGTGTTGCTACAGTTGTACAGGGCCTTGGTGAGGCCACACCTGGAGTATTGTGTACAGTTTTGGTCTCCTAACTTGAGGAAGGACATTCTTGCTATTGAGGGAGTGCAGCGAAGGTTCACCAGACTGATTCCCGGGATGGCGGGACTGACCTATCAAGAAAGATTGGATCAATTGGGCTTGTATTCACTGGAGTTCAGAAGAATGAGAG
Organism: Pristiophorus japonicus; assembly: GCF_044704955.1. NCBI lineage: Eukaryota > Metazoa > Chordata > Chondrichthyes > Pristiophoridae > Pristiophorus > Pristiophorus japonicus. The sequence continues at coordinate 5,210,747 of NW_027252779.1, forward strand.
GGGACCTCATAGAAACGTTTAAAATTCTGACGGGTTTAGACAGGTTAGATGCAGAAAGAATGTTCCCAATGTTGGGGAAGTCCAGAACCATGGGTCACAGTCTGAGGATAAGGGGTAAGCCATTTAGGACCGAGATGAGGAGAAACTTCTTCACCCAGAGAGTGGTGAACCTGTGGAATTCTCTACCACAGAAAGTAGTTGAGGCCAATTCACTAAATATATTCAAAAGGGAGTTAGATGAAGTCCTTACTACTCGGGGGATCAAGGGTTATGGCGAGAAAGCAGGAAGGGGGTACTGAAGTTTCATGTTCAGCCATGAACTCATTGAATGGCGGTGCAGTCTAGAAGGGCTGAATGGCCTGCTCCTGCACCTATTTTCTATGTTTCTATGTTTGCGTAGGAGCACGTGTAGCAGCTCTAACAGCGTGCTCAATTTGGCAAGAAAGTTAACAAAATCGTTCAGGAGCCCCAGAACGAACGCAGCTCCGTCGAATTACGGGTTCTGGGAGCTCTCTGGACCGCTTGCGTTTTGAATGCAGCAGGCCTGATCCCGTCCGCTGCTACCCTCATCCCCAGGAACTCTACCTCTGGAGCTTGGACGACGCACTTCACAGTTTTCAGTCGCAGACCTACCCGGTCCAGTCTGCGAAGCACATCCTCCAGGTTGCGGAGCTGTTCTTCAGTATCACAACCGGTGATGAGCATATCATCCTGAAAAAGCACTGTCCTTGGAATCGACTTGAGTAGGCATTCCATATTTCGTTGAAAGATCCCGGCTGCCGAGGGAATCCTAAACGGACATCTGTTGTCGTCAAACAACTTATTTTCTTGTCGTGATGGTGGTCAGCTTCTTCGAATCACTCGCCAGCTCCTCGGTCATGTAAGCTGAGGTCAGGTCCAATCTTGAAAAAAATCTTTCACCGGATAGCTTTCTCTCGTTAGCGGGTACTGGTCTTGGAGTGACACCCAATTGATGGTTGCCATGCTATCACCACATATCCTGACTGACCCATTTATCAATGAATTAAACATGAATATAGAGGTTATGATTAAGAAGTTTTCAGGTGATAGTAAAATAGGCAGTGTGGTTGATAATGAAGAAGAAAGCTGGAGACTGCAGGAAGATATCAATCAACTGTTAGGTGAGCAGAACAGTGGCAAATAGAATTTAATCCAGAGTCGTGTGAGATCGTGCATTTGTGGAGGGCTAACATGGAAAGGGATTAAACTTCAACTGGTAGGACATTGGAAAGAGCAGAGGAACAAACGGAACTGGGATTGCATGTCCGCAGATCCCTGAATGTATGTCGCCAGTTGGATAAATTGGTTAAGATTGCATATGGAATCGATCCATGGAATCAAGTGGGTTTGCTTGAAATATAAACATTTCTGGTTAAACCACTGCTTCCAGTTCTGGCCAGCGCATTGAAGGAAGGACGTGATTGCGCAGGAGAGGGTATAGAGGAGATTTCCGCAGCTGTTGCCCGGAGTGGAGCAACTTTGCTATGAGGACAGATTATATAGGCTGGGTTTGTTTTCCTTGGAACAGAGAAGGTTGATGGGCGACAGCATTAAGGTGTTTAAAATTGGAGCGGTGATATTTTGTTGATTAAAAGGGCCTTTTTCCCATAGTAGAGGGGTGAACAACCAGGAGGCATAAATTAAAAGTAATAAGTATAAGTGTTAAAGGGCATTTGAAGGGAACATTCTTCATCCAGGTGTTTGTGGGTGTCTTGAACTCGCTGCCTGGAAGTGTGGTGGAGGCAGAAACTCTCAACACATTTAAAAAGTACTTGGCTGTGCACTTCAATTGCTGTAATGTGCAGGATTGCACACCTAAAACTGGACATTTGTTGGCCGTTGCGGATACGATGTGCCAAAAATGAATCCTTCTATGCTATGAACTTCTATGATTATATAATTATCGGTTAGCATTACTTTCATGATGCAAAACGAGGCGATCGGCTAATTAATGGTGTTTCCAGTGAAAAAATGTTCGAGCAAGCTGGGGCTCGAACACAGGTACCTGAGATTAAGAGTTTTATGAGGCTGCTGTTCGGTGTACGGAGAGCTTTGCCTCGAACCGCGGCATTTTGTTGACGAGTGAAGGGCGGTAAACCACTGTTTGATGCTGCATTTGCCGTTTTCCACTGACAGTGGCTGATTGGAGAATGCGGGACCGGAATGTTGGGGATTATCTCGCCCTCATTCACTCTGGACCTCGGGAAGAACGATTAGTCGATGGGTTTGTTTGTGTCTTTTAATTTCTGTTGTGAAGCGAGGCAGCGCAGCAGGATCCTTTAATAATCTCTCACAGCTGAACTGAATGCCTCGAAATTTGCATCTTTGAGGTGGGGTTTCTCCACCGTTGGGGCTGGAAACGGGAGGGATTGAGGGACACTGTGTAGAGTTTGAGTGTGCAGAGAACTGTACAGAGAAATCAGCAAATGCAAGAGCGTCGTGAGATACTGCACTCTGATAATATTGAACCACTAATATGAATTATTCAATTTTTTCTAATCATTAATTGAACACCTTTGCAAAATATTTCTGTCCGGTTTCGAACAAGGAACTATTCGCGTGGGAGGCGAAAGTGATAACCACTGCACTACGGAAATGCAGTGGCAGATGCAGTGTTGAGAACATCACCAGAGCTTTAACCTCAGCAAATGGACAACACTTCAGAGCTTGCGTTGCGAGAGCAGAATCACTGTGCTATATTTAGCAATGTAGTGAGTGTGGCAAGAATAGATCCCGTATTTCTCCATCTTTATATATAGGAACAGGAGTGGCCATTCCTCAGCAAGTGGTTAGAATCTTGAATAAACTGCTTCAAAGGGCGGTGGTGGCAGACACAACCTTATCTTTCAAAATGGAGTTGGATAAGTATACGAAGGAATAAAATTGCACAGCTGCGGGTAAATGACCGGGGTGTGGGACGAGTTGAGAGTTGGATGGGCTCGAGGAGCCGAATGGCCCTCTTGCGTGCTGTAACCATTCTCTTATTCTGTGATTATATAAGTACTTGGTACATTTAATAGTGTGCATGGAAGCAGAATATTGTAAAGGGACATGGATTGAGTCAGCAGAACTAGAGGCATCTGATCAGAAGATTCGGGTGCGCGAAAATTCGGGTTTAATGACTTTAAAAAGCATCATTTTTGTTTCGTGAACTTTCGGTCAGATAATGTTTGGGAAAGGAATTTTTTGCTGAAAGGGACTCAGCATTTAATCTTCTTTCTGGATGTTGGCGTCACATTTCTTTTCGATGTTATTCTTCCAGAATGTGTATTATCTTTGCTTTTTCACAATAACAAGTCCCTTGCTCCACAGTCTATCTCACTCTATCCCCCGTTTCATGTATTGGTACCAGCAATAAACATTTTGAAGCAGACCACTAAAGCACAGTGTCCAAAATGTTTTAAGAGGCACTGGTTAATCAGGGCAGTCAGCACTTTTTGTGAAAGAATGGTCGCGTTTGATTAACTTGATTGCATTTTTGGAGGAGGTCACCAGGTGGGTCGATGAAGCAGTGCGGATGATGTAGTCTATATGGATTTTATTAATGCTTTCGCTAATGTCCCACATAGCAGACTGGTCATGAAAGTAAAAGCCCATGGGACCAAGGATGTAGTGGCAAATTGGATCCAAATTTCGCTCAGACGCAGAAAGCAAAGGTTAATATCTGAATGGTGTTTCTGTGACTTGAAGGATGTTTCCAGTGGGGTTCCGCAATTTTCAGTGCTCGGTCCTTTGCTTCTTATGGTATTTATCAATGGTCTAAACTTGAATATAGGGGATATGATTAAGTTTTTTTCAGTTGATACTAAAATAGGCAGAGTGGTTGATAATGTCGAAGCAAGCTGGAGACTGCAGGAAGATATCAATCAACTTTAAGTTGGGCAGAAGAGTGACAAATTGAATTTAATCCAGAGACGTGGGAGATCGTGCCTTTGTGGCGGGCTAGCAATGAAAGGGAATACACATCAACTGGTAGGACATTGAGACGTGCAGAGGCACAAAGGGAACGGGGATTGCATGTCCACAGATCCCAGAAGGTAGCTGGCCAGTTGGATAAGTTGTTTCAGAAGGCATACGGAATGGTTGCATTTTTTGGCAGAGGCAAGGAACAGAGCAGCAAGTGGGTTGTGCTAGAACTGTATAAATTTCTGTTTCGGCCAAAGCTGGAGTACTTCGCGTCGTTCTTCACCACATTGAAGGAAGGACGAAATTGCGCTGCAGAGGGTACAGAGGAGATTTACGTAGATGTTGCCGTGAGTGGAGCAACTTTGCTATGAGGAGAGCATTGCATAGGCTGGTTGTTGTTTTCCTTGGAACAGAGGTGGCCGATGGGCGACTGCATTAAAGTGTATAAAATTATGAGGGGCCCAGATAGTGTTGATTAAAATGGCCTATTTCCTATAGAAGAGGGGTCAACAACCAGGGGGCATAAAGTAAAAGTAATCCATATAAGGATTATAGGGGATTTGAAGGGAACATTCTGCAACCAGATATGTGTGGGTCTTGAACTCACTGCCTGAAAGAGTGGTGGAGGGAGAAACTCTCACTAAATTTAAAAAGTACTTGGATGTTGATTTAAAGTGCCGTAAGGTGCAGGGTTACACAACGAAAACTGGACATTTTTTGGCCGGTGCGGATACCATGGGTCGAAAACGACTCCTTGTAAGCTGTATTTTTTTTATGATATTCAAGGGAATAATGTAGGCATGTGAAAAAGGAACGGCAGTAATCATGGGGGATTTTACCCTCCATATCGATTGGTCAAATCAAATCAAATCAAATCGCACGGGGTAGCCTGGAGGAGGAATTCGGAGAATGCATACGAGATTGTTTCTTAGAACAGTATGTTACATAACTTACAAGGGAGCAAGCTATCTTAGATCTGGTCCTGTGTAATGAGACAGGAATAATAAACGATCTCCGAGTAAAAGATCCTCTCGGAATGAGTGATCACAGTATGGTTGAATTTGTAATACAGATTGAGGGTGAGCAAGTAGTGTCTCAAATGAGCGTGCTATGCTTAAGCAAAGGGGACGAGAGTCGCATGAGTGCAGAGTAGGCTAAAGTAGACTGCAAACACAGACTAAACGGTGGCACAATTCAGGAACAGTGGAGATCTTTTAAGGAGCTCTTTCATAGTGCTTAACAAAAATATATTCCAGTGAAAAGAAGGCCGGTAAGAGAAGGGATAAGCAGTCGTGGATAACCAAGGAAATAAATGAGTGTATCAAATTAAATTCAAATGCGTCAAAGTTCGCCAAGGTTAGTGGGAAAATAGAAGATTGGGAACATTTTAAACGACAGCAAAGAATGTCGAAGAAAGCAATAAAGAAAGGAAAGATAGATTCTGAAGGTAAACTTGCGCAAAACATAAAACGGGATAGTAAAAGCTTTTACAGATATATAAAACGGAAAAGAGTGTCTAAAGTAAATGTTGGTCCTTTAGAAGATGAGAAGGGCGAATTAATAATGGGAAATGTGGAAATGGCTGGTCCATTAAACAATTATTTTGCTTCGGTCTTCACAGAGGAAAACACAGAAACGCGAAGACATAATATTATCTGAACAGTGGCAGATTAGGAAAAGGGGAAATGCAACGAGATTTGGCTGTCATGGTACATCAGTCATTGAAAGTTGACTTGCCGGTGCAGCAGGCGGTGAAGAAGGCAAATGGTATGTTGGCCTTCATAGCGAGAGGATTTGATTTTTTGAACAGGGATGTCTTGCTGCAACTATACCGGGCTTGGTGAGGCCTCACCTGGAATATGGTATTCAGCTTTAGTCTCCTAATCTGAGGAAGGGCGTTCTTGCTATTGAGGGAGTGCATCGAAGGTTCACCAGACTGATTTCCGGGATGGCAGGACTGACATATGATGAGAGACTGGATCAACTGGGCCTTTATACATTGGAGTTCAAAAGGATCAGACTGGATCTCGTAAAAATACACAACATTCTGACGGGACGGGACACGTTAGGTGCAGATGGAATGTTCTCTATGTTGGGGAATTCAGAACCAGGAGACACAGTCTTAGGATAAGCGGTAGTCCATTTAGGACTGTGATGAGGAGAAACTTATTCACTCAGAGCGTTGATAACCTGTGGAATTTCCTGCCGCAGAGAGTTGTTGATGCCAGTTCATTGGATATATTCATGAGGGAGTTAGATATGGCCTTAAGGCTCAGGAGCTCATATGATATGGAGAGAAAGCAGCAAAGGGTTTCTGAGGGACTGATCAGCCATGATCTTATTGAATGGTGATGCAGGCTCGAAGTGCCGAATCGCCTACTCCTGCACCTATTTTCTATGTTTCTATGTTTCTATGGATACATCCCCAGGCCCAGCCGTAATGCATCTGGCTGTTAAGAGAACCAGAAGGGAATTAACAGAGATTTTGACAATTATTTTCCAACCCTCTCTGGCTACAGGGTACAGGTGTGATTTCGGAGGACTGGAGGCCCTCCAATAAGAATTTGAGAACATAAGAACATGAGAAATATAACCAGGAGTAGGCCATAAGCCCCTCAAGCCTGCTCCATGATTTAATACGGTCATGGTTGAGATGGTCATGCATTCAGCTCTAATTCCCTGCCCGCACCCCATAACCCCTTATTCTCTTATCTTTCAAGAAAGCCTGAGCGTTTGGCGAGTCGGGAGTTCGGCGAGTCGTGAGTTCGTTGAGTCAGGAGTTCCTCTGATTACGGGAGGCCCTGTTAGTTCGTGAGGCCCAGAGTTCCGAGTTTTCGGGTGGTTAGGAGTCCGAGGTGCAGGACGCCCGGAGGTCAGCGATGAGTTCACTTTTAGTGAAGAGCTCACAGCCCATGGCCAGGAAGGTAAATTATTATATGCATGCAGCATTCGAAATAAAGTAAATGAGTTGACGGCAAAAATCATTACAAGTGGGTATGATTTGGTGGCCATTACAGAAACGTCGTTGCAGGGGGGCCAAGACTGGGAATTAAACATACAGGGGTATCTGACGATTCGGAAAGATAGACAAGAAGGGAAAGGAGGTGGTATAGGTCTGTTAATAAAGGATGATATCAGGGCAGTTGTGAGAGCGATATTGGATCTAATGAACAAAATGTTTAATCATTGTGGGTGGAGATTAGAGATAGTAAGGGGAAAAAGTCACTGGTGGGCGTAGTTTATAGGCCCGCAAATAATCACCACGGTGGGGCGGGCAATAATCAAGGGAATAATGGAGGTATGTGAAAAAGGACTGTATTCATTGGGGATTTTAACCAACTTATCGATTGGCCAAATCAAATCGCACGGGGTAGCCTGGAGGAGGAATTCATAGAATGCAGACGGGATTGTTTCTTCGACCGGTATGTTACAGAACCTACAAGGGAGCAAGCTATCTTAGATCTGGTCCTGTGTAATGAGACAGGAATAATAAACGATCTCCTAGTTAAATACCATCTCGGAATGAGTGATCACAGTATGGTTGCATTTTCATACAGTTTGAGCATGAGGAAGTAGTGTCTGAAACGAGCGTACAATGCTGAAACAAAGGGGACTTCAGTGGGATGAGGGCAGAGTTGGCTAAAGTAGGCTGGCACAATTGATGAACAGTGGAGGATTATTAAGGAGCTCCTTCATCGTGTTCAACAAAAATATATTCCAGTGAAAAAGAAGGGCGGTAAGAGAAGGGAAAACCAGCCGTGGATAACCAAGGAAATAAAGGAGAGTATCAAATTAAAAACCAATGCGGATAAGGTAGCCAAGGTTAGTGGGGAAATAGAAGATTGGAAACGTTTTAATCAACAGCAAAGAATGACTAAAAAAGCAATAAAGAACGAAAAGATAGATTACGAAGGTAATCTTGCGCAAACCATAAAAACAAACAGTAAAAGCTTTTATAGATATATAAAACGGAAAAGCGTGACTAATTTAAATGTTGTTCCTTTAGAAGTTGAGAAGGGGGATTTAATAATGGGAAATGTGGAAATGGCTGTGATGGTAAACAATTATTTTGCTTCTGTCTTCACAGTGGAAGACACAGAAACCATGCCAGAAATTGCTGGTCATAGGAATGTGGGAAGGGAGGACCTTGAGACAATGACTATCTCTAGTGGGGTATTGCTGGATAGGCTAATGGGACTCAAGGTGGACAAGTCCCCTGGACCTGATGAAATGCATCCCCGGGTATTAAAAGAGATGGCGGTGGTTATAGCAGATGCATTCATTATAATCTATTAAAATTCATTGGACTCTTGGGCGTCACCAGCTGATTGGAAAGCAGCTAATGTAACGCTTCTGTTAAAAAAAGTGTACAGACAAAAGGCAGGTAAATATAGGCCGGTTAGTTTAACATCTGTCGTGGGGAAAATGCTTGAACCTACATTAAGGAAGAAATAGCGGGATATCTAGATAGGAATATTGCAATCAAGCAGAGGCAGCATGGATTCATGAAGGGGAAACCATGTTAACTAATTTACTGGAATTATTTGAGGATACAACGATCATGGTGGATAGAGGTGTACCGATGGATGTGGTGTATTTAGATTTTCAAAATGCATTCGATAAGGTGCCACACAAAAGGTTACTGCAGAAGATAAAGTTACGCGGAGACAGTGGAAATGTATCAGCATGGATAGAGATTTTGCTGGCTAACAGAAAGCAGAGAATCGGGATAAATGGCTCCTTTTCGGGTTGGAAATCGGTGGTTAGTGGTGTGCCACAGGGATCGGTGCTGGGACCACAACTGTTTACAATATACATAGGTGACCTGGAAGAGGGTACAGAGTGTAGTGCAAAAAAATTTGCAGATGACACAAAGATTAGTGGGAAAGCGGGTTGTGTAGAAGACACAGTGATGCTGCCAAGAGATTTATATAGGTTAAGCGAATGTGCTAAGGTTTGGCAGATGGAATACAATGTCGGAAAGTGTGAGGTCATCCACCTTGGGAAAACAAACAGTAAAAGGGAATATTATTTGAATGTGGAGAAATTACAACAGGCTGCAGTGCAGAGGGACCAGGGGGTCCTTGTGCATATATCCCAAACAGTTAGTTTTCAGGTGCAAAAGATATTCAGGAATGCGAAGGGAATGTTGGCCTTCATTGCGAGAGGGATGGAGCACAAAGGCAGGGAGGTCCTTCTGCAACTGTATAGGGTATTGGTGAGGCCGCACCTGGAGTACTGCGTGTAGTTTTGGTCACCTTACTTCAGGAAGGATATCCTAGCTTTGGAGGCGGTACAGAGATGATTTACTCGGCTGATTTCGGAGATGAGGAGGTAAGCTTATGAAGATAGATTGAGTCGACTGTGTCTTTACAAGCTGGAGTTCGGAAGGATGACGTGTGATCTTATAGAAACAATTAAAAAATAAAAGGGATAAACAAGTTAGAGGCAGAGAGGTTGTTTCCACTGGTCGGGGAGACTGGAACGAGGAGGCACAGTCTGAAAATACGGGGGAGCCAATTTAAAACCGAGATGAGAAGGAATTTCTTCTCCCAGAGGGTTGTGAATCTGTGGAATTCTCTGCCCATGGAAGCAGTTGAGGCGAGCCCATTGAATTTATTCAGTCACAAATAGATAGATTTTTAATCAATTAGGGAATTAAGGGTTATGAGGAGCGGGCGGGTAAGTGGAGATTAATCCACGGCGAGATCAGCCATGATCTTGTTGAAAGGCGCAGCAGGCTCGAGGGCTAGATGGCCTACTCCTGTTCCTAATTCTTATATTCTTATGTTCGTATAATATAATTATCGGTTAGCATTACTTTCATGATGCAAAACGAGACGATCTGCTAATCAATGGTGTTTCCAGTGATAAAACGTTCATGCAAGCTGGGGCACGAATTCATGAAACTGAGATTAAGAGCCTTATGAGGTTCCTGTTCGGTGTAGGGGAGCTTTGTTTCGAACCGTGGCATTTTGTAGCCCAGTGAAGGGCGGGATCCATAGTTGATGCTGCCTTCGCCGCTTTGATCTGGCAGCGGCTGATTGGCGAGTGCAGGCTCGGAATGTTGGGGCTTTTCCCGCCCTCACTCACTCTGGAGCTGCGGAAGAGCGATTAGTCGATGGTTTTGTTTGTGGCTTTAATTTTCGATGCGGAGCGGCAGGATCCTTTAATAATCTCTCACAGCTGAATTGAATGCACGGAATGTGCAGCTATGAGAAAGGGTTTCTCCACCGTCAGGGCTGCAAACGGGAGGGAGTGAGAAACACTGATCAGAGTTTAAGTTTGTGCAGAACGGTACAAAGAAAGCAGCATCCCCAACAGCATCATTAGACACTGCGCTCTATTAATATTGAACCATTAATATGAATTAATCAATTTCTTCTAATCATTAATTGAAAACGTTTGAAAAATGTTCCCACCAGGTTTCCACCCGGTGACTTTTCGCGTGTTAGGCGAACGTTATAACCACTACAATACGGAAACGCTGCAGCAGAAGTTGTGTTGGGAACATAACCAGAGCTCAAAGTTCAACAGATGGAATACATTGCAGGAGCTTGCGTTATGAGAATAGAAATACGGTTCAACATTTCGCAAGGTGGTGATTGTGGCAGGAATTGATCCCGTGTTTCTGTGACTTTATATATAGCAACAGGAGTGGCCATATCTCAGCAAGTGGTTAAAATCTAGAACACACTCCTTTAAATGGCGGTGAAGGCAGACTCAATCTTTTCTTTAAAAAGGGATTGCATAAATATCAGAATGAAAAAGAATTACACAGCAGCGGGTAAATGATCGCGGTGTGGGACTAGTTGAGAGTTGGCATGGCCTCACCGGGCCGAACGGCCTCCTTCCGTGCTGTAATTATTCCTGAATTCTGTGATTCTATAAGGTACTGGCACATTTAATAGTGTGCTTGGAGGCAGGATATTGCAAAGGGACACGGTATGAGTCGGCACAATTAGAGGCAACTGATTCAGAAGATTCGTGTGCGCGATAAAATCGGGTTTAATGATTTTAAAGGTATCATTTTGGTTTTGTGAAGTTTCTGTCAGAGAAATGCTTGGGAAAGGATTTTTTTTCTGAAAGGTACTCAGAATTTAATCTTCTTTCTGGATGTTGGGGTCACATTTCCTTTCGATGTTATTCTTCCAGAATGTTTATTTTATTTGCTGTTTCACAATAACCTGTCCCTTGCTTTACAGTCTATCTCACTCTATACCCAGTCTCATGTATTGTTACCAGCAATGAACATTTTGAAGCAGACCACTAAAGCACAGTGTCTAAAATGGTTTAAGTGGTAAATTGCAGAGCACAGAGAAATTATTCATTTGAGGACTCTCCTTCAGTTAACATTTCTTTAGCTGTGCAAATGAAGATCATCAGTTCATTAATTAAGTTCTCACGTGTAAGAAGGATAACATTTAACGATTATACATTTTCTACATTTCGAAAGGCACAGGTTAATCATGGCAGCCAACACGACTTTCAATGAAGTATCGCGTTTCACTAACTTGATTGCATTTTTGGAGGAAGTCACAAGGTGAATCAATGAAGTCCTTCGTATGATGTAGTGTATATGGATTTTATTAATGCTTTCGCTAAAGTAAAAGCCCATGGGATCCAGGGCGAAGTGGAAAATTCGATCCAAATTTGGCTCAGAGGCAGGAAGCAAAGAATAATGTTTGATGGGTGTTTTTTGACTGGAAAGATATTTCAAGTGCGGTTCCGCAGTTTTCAGTGCTCGGACCATTGCTTTTTATGGTAATTATCAATGATCTAAACTTGAATATAGGGGTTATGATTAAGACGTTTTCAGGTGATAGTGAAATAGGCAGCGTGGTTGAAAATGGAGAAGACAGCTGGAGACTGCAGGCAGATATCAATCAACTGGTAAGGTGGGCAGAACAGTGGCAAATGGAATTTAATACAGAGACGTGTGAAATCGTGCATTTGTGGAGTGCTAACGAGGAAAGGGAATGCACATCAACTGGTAGGACATTGAGCAACATAGAGGAACAAAGGGAATTGGGATTGCTTGTCCACAGATCCCTGAAGATAGTTGGCCAATTGGATAAGTTAGTTAAGAACGCAAACAGAATGTTTGCATTTATTGGCAGAGGCAAGGAAAAGAACAGCAAGTGGGTTAAGCTAGAACTGAATAAATCTCTGGCTCTGCCATTGAATGAAGTAAGGACGTGATTGCGCTCGAGAGGGTACAGAGGATATTTACGTGGATGTTGCCGGGAGTGGAGCAACTTTGCTTTGGGGGGGTTTGTTTCGGTTGTGTTTATTTTCCTTGCAACAGAGGAGCTGATGTGCGACAGCATTAAAGTGCATGACATTAGGAGGGGCCTCGATATTGTTGATTAAAAGGGCAAATTTCCCATAGTAGAGCGGTCAACAACCAGGGGGGCATGAATTAAAAGTAATTAGGATAAGGATTAAACGGGATTTGAAAGGAATATTCTTCATCCAGATATTTGTGGTAGTCAGGAACTCACACCTAAAAGTGTGGTGGAATGGAGAAACCCTCACCAGATTTAAGAAGTACTTGGATGTTCATTTGAAATGCCGTAAGGTGCAGGGTTACACACCGAAAACTGGACGTTTTTTGGCCGGTGCGGATACGATGGGCCGAAAACGACTCCTTCCAAGCTGTAAACTTGTATGATTATATAATTATCGGTTCGCGTTTTTTTCATGATGCAAAACGAGGCGATCGGCAAATTAATGATGTTTCCAGTGATAAAACGTTCATGCAAGCTGGGGCTCGACTTCATGAACGCGAGATTAAATGTCTTATGAGGCTGCTGTTTGGTGTACGGGAGCTTTGGCTCGTAACGCAGCATTTTGTCGCCCAGTGAAGAGCGGAAAACCGCAGTTGATGCTGCCTTCGCCGCTTTCCTCTGTCAGCGGCTGATTGTCGAGTGCGGGCTCTGAATGTTGTGGCTTGTCCCACCCTCACTCACTCTGGAGCTGGGGAAGAGCGATTCGTCGATGAGTTTGTTTGTGTCTTTGATCTTCGAAGCGGCGCGGCAGGATCCTTTAATAATCTCTCACAGCTGAACTGAATGCACGGAATGTGCAGCTATGAGACGGGGTTTCTCCACCGTCAATGCTGGAAACGGGAGGGAGTGAGAAACATTGAGCAGAGTTTAAGTGTGTGCAGAACGGTACAAAGAAAACAACTACTCCAACAGCGTCATGAGACACTGCACTCTGTTAATATTGAACCGCGAATATGAATTATTCAATTTCTACTTATCGTTAATTGAATATGTTTGCATAATGTTCCCGCCAGCTTTTCAACCGGGTAATTTTCGCTTGTTAGGCGAACGTGATAACCACGACACTACGGAAACGCTGCAGCAGAATTTGTGTTGGGAACATAACCAGAGCTTTAAGCTCAACAGATGGACTATATTTGAGGAGCTAGCGTTATGAGAATAGAATGACGGTGCTACAGTTAGCAAGGTGGCGATTGTGGCAGGAATTGATCCCGTGTTTCTCTGTCTTAAAACATAGGAACAGGAGTGGCCATTCCTCAGCATGTAGTTAGAATGTGAAATACACTGCTTTAAATGGGGGTGGGGGCAGACTGAAACTTATCCTTCAAAAGGGAGTTGGATAATTATCCGAGGGAAAACAAATTGCACAGCAGCGGGTAAAAGACCGGGGTGTGGGACGAGTTGAGCAGTTGGCATGGCATCCACGTACCGAAAGGCCTTCTTCCATGCTGTAATTATTCCTGAATTCTGTGATTCTATAACTTACTGGCACATTTAAGAGTGAGCATGGAAGCAGAATATTGCAAAGGGATATGGTGTGAGTCGGCACATTTAGAGGCATCGGAGTCAGATGATTCGTGTGCGTGAAAAATTCGGGTGAAAAATTCGGGTTTCATGACTTTAAATGTAAATTTTGCTTTTGTGAGGTTTCCGGCAGAGAAATACTTGGGAAAGGATTTTTTTGCTGAAAGGGACTCAGCATTTAAAACTCTTTCTGGATGTTGGGGTCACATTTCCTTTCGATGTTATTCTTTCCGAATGTATATTTTCTTTGCTGTTTGACAAAAACCAGTCCCTTGCTTTACAGTCTATCTCACTGTATCCCCAGTCACATGTATTGTTACCAGCAATGAACATTTAGAAACAGACCACGAAAGCGCAGTGTCTAAAATGGCTTAAGAGGTAAATTGCAAAGCACAGAAAAATTATTCAATTGAGGTCTCTCCTTCAGTTAACATTTATTTAGCTGTGCAAATGAAGGTCATTAGTTTATTATTGATGTTTTGCCATGAAAGCAGGATAACATTTAACGATTCTACATTTTCGACATTTCTAAAGGCACAGGTTAATCACGGCAGCAAGCACAATTTGTTAAGGAAGAGTCGCGTTTGACTAACTTGATTGCATTTTTGGAGGAAGTCACCAGGTGAACCGATGAAGTAGTGCATATGATGTAATGTATATGGATTTTATTAATGCTTCCGCTAAGCTCCCACATGGCAGGCTGGTCATGAAAGTAAAAGCCCATGGGATCCAGGGCGAAGTGGAAAATTCGATCCAAATTTGGCACAGTGGCAGGAAGCAAAGGGTAATGTTTGATGGCTGTTTATGTGACTGGAAGAATGTTTCAAGTGCGGTTCCGCAGTTTTCAGTGCTAGGTCCATTGTTTTTTATGATAATTATCGATGATCTAAACTTGAATATAGGGGTAATGATAAAGAAGTTTTCAGGTGATAGTAAACTAGGCAGTATGGTTGAAAATGGAGAGGAAAGCTGGAGACTGCAGGCAGCAATCAATCAACTGGTAAAGTGGGCAGAACAGTGGCAAATTGAATTTCGTCCAGAGACGTGTGAGATCGTGCATTTGTGGAGGGCTAACAAGGGAAAGGAATGCACAGCAACTTGCAGGACATTGCAAAAATAGAGCAACAAAGGGAACTGAGATTGCATGTCCACAAATCACTGAAAGTTGTTGGCCAATTAGCTAAGTTTGTAATGAAGGCATACAGAATGGTTGCATTTATGGGCGAGGCAAGGAACAGAACAGCAAGTGCGTTGTGCTAGAACAGTATAAATTTCTGGTTTGGCCATAGCTGGAGTCCTGCGTGCAGTTCTGGTCCCCGCATTGAAGGAAGGACATGATTGCGCTGTTGAGGGTACAGAGAGATTTACGTAGATGTTGCCGGGAGTGGAACAATTTTGCTATGAGGAGATTGGATAGGCTGGGTTTGTTTTCCCTGGAACAGAGGAGGCGACAGCATGAAGGTGACTAAATTAGAAGGGGCCGAGATATTGTAGAGTAAAAGGGCCAATTTCCCACAGTGGAGTGGTCAACAATCAGGGGGCATAAATTAAAACTGATTAGTATAAGGTTTAAAGGGGAATTGAAGGGAACATTCTTCTTCCAGATGTTTATGGAAGTCTGGAACTGACTGGCTGAAAGTGTGGTGGAGGGAGAAACCCTCACCACATTTAAAAATACTTGGATGTGCATTTGAAATGCCGTAACGTGCAGGGTTACACACCTAAAAGTGGACATTTGTTGGCCGGTGCGGATACGATGGGACGAAAAGCACTCCTCCCAAGCTGTACACTTCTATGATTATATAATTAGCGGTTTGCATTACTTTCATGATGCAAAATGAGGCGATCGGCTAATTAATGTTGTTTCCAATGATAAAACGGTCATGCAAGCTGTGACTCGAATTCATGAACCTGAGATTAAGAGTCTTATGAGGCTGCTGTTTGGTGCACGGGGAGCTTTGGCTCATTCCGTGGCATTTTGTAGCCGAGTGAAGGGCGGGAACCCGCTTTTGATGCTGCCTTCGCCGCAAACCTCTGGCCGCGGCTAATAGGCGAGTGCGGGCTCGGAATGTTGGGGTTTCTCCCGCCCTTAATCACTCTGGAGCTGGGGAAGAGCGATTAGTCGATAGGTTTTTTAGTGTCTTTGATCTTCGATGCGGCGCGGCAGGATCCTTTAATCTTCTCTCACACTGAACTGAATACACGGAATGTGAAGCTTTGAGATGGGGCTTCTCCACGGTCACTGCTGGAAACGGGAGGGTGTGAGAAACACTGAGCAACGTAAAAATGTTTGCAAAACGGTACAAATAAATCAGCAACTCCATGCACCGTCATGAGACATTGCACTGTGTTAATAGTGAACCACCAATATGAATTATTCAATTTCTTCCAATCATTAATAGAATACGTTTGCAAAATTTTCCCGCCAGTTTTCCAACGGGGACTTTTCGCGTATTACGTGAACGTGATAACCACTACACTACGGAACTGCTGTGGGAGAAGCTCTGTTAGGAACATAAACAGAGCTTTAAGATCAACAGATAGACTACACTTCAGGAGCTTGCGTTATGAGAATAGAAATGCGGTGCTACATTTCGCAAGGTGCTGAGTGTGGCAGGAATTGATCCCGTCTTTCTCTGTCTTTATACATAGGAACAGGAGTGTCCATGCCTCAGCAAGTGGTTAGAATCTGGAACACACTGTTTCAATGGGGGTGGCGGCAGACTCATTCTTATCTTTCAAAAGGGAGTTGGTTAAGTATGCGAATGAAGCAGAATTGCACATCAGCGGGTAAATGACCGGGTGTGGGACGAGTTGATATTTGGCTTGGCGTCTACGGGCTGAATTGCCTTCTTCCGTGCTGTAATTATTCCTGAAATCTGTGATTCTATAAGTTATTGGCACATTTAATAGTGTGCATGGAAGCAGAATATTGTAAAGGGACATGGTATGAGTCGGCACAATTAGAGGCATCCAATTCAGAAAATGCGTGTGCGCCGAAATTCGATTTAATGATTTTAAAAGTATCATTTTGGTTTTGTGAAGTTTCCGTCATAGAAATGCTTGGGAGTGAATTTTTTTGCTGAAAGGTACTCAGCATGTAATCTTCTTTCAGGATGATGGGGTCACATTTCCTTTTGATGTTATTCTTCCAGAATGTATATTTTATTTGCTGTTTCACAATAACCAGTCCCTTGCTTTACAGTCCATCTCACTGTAACCCCAGTATCATGTATTGTTACCAGCAATGAACATTTTGAAACAGACCACTAAAGCACAGTGTCTAAAATCGTTTCAGAGGTAAATTGCAGAGCACAGACAAATTAATTAATTCAGGACACTCCTTCAGTTAACATTTATTTAGTTGTGCAAATGAAGATCATCAGTTTATTAATCATGTTTTCCCGTTAAAGCACGGTAACATTAAACGATTATACATTTTCGACATTTCGAAAGGCACAGGTTAATCACAGCAGACAGCACGATTTGTTAAGGAAGGGTCGCGTTTGATTGACTTGATTGCATGTTTGGAGGTAGTCACCAGGTGAACCGATGAAGTACATCATATGATGTAGTGTATATAGATTTTTTTAACGCATTCGCTAAGGTCACACTTGGCAGACTGATCATGAAATTAAAATCCCATGGGATCCAGGGCGAAGTGGCAAATTCGATCAAAATTTGACTCAGATGCAGGAAGCAAAGGGTAATGTTCGATCGGTGTTTTTGTGACTGGAAGGATGTTTCAAGTGCGGTTCCACCGTTTTCAGTGCTAGGACAATTGCTTTTTATGGTAATTAGCAATGATTTAAACTTGAATATAGGGGTTATGATTCAGACGTTTACAGGTGATAATAAAATAGGCAGTGTAGTTGAAAATGGAGAAGAAAGCTGGAGACTGCAGGCTGATATCAATCAACTGGTCAGGTAGGCAGAACAGTGGCAAATGGAATTTAATCCAGAGACATGTGAGATCGTGCATTTGTGGAGGGCTAACAAGGAAAGGGAATACACATCAACTGGTAGGACATTGAGAAATATAGAGGAAAAAAGGGAAATGAGATTGCATGTCCACAGATCCCTGAAAGTAGTTGGCCAATTGGATAAGTTAGTTAAGAAGGCATACGGAATGGTTACATTTATTGGCAGAGGCAAGGAACAGAACAGCAAGTGGGTTATGCTAGAACAGTTTAAATTTCTGGTTAGGCCATAGCTGTAGTACTGCGTGCAGTTCTGGTCACCGCATTGAAGGAAGGACGTGATTGCGCTGTAGAGGGTACAGAGAAGATTGACTTAGATGTTGCCGGGAGTGGAGCAACTTTGCTATGAGGAGATTGGATAGGCTGTGTTTATTTCCCTTGGAACAGAGGAGGCTGAGGGGCTACTGCATTAAGGTGTATAAAATTCGGAGGGGCCTTGATATTGCAGAATAAAAGTGCTTATTTCCCAAAGCAGAGGGTACAACAACCAGGGGGCATAAATTACAAGTGATTAGTATAAGGGTTAAAGGGGATTTGAATGGAAAATTCTTCATGCAAATGTTTGTGGGGGTCTGGAACTCACTGGCTGGGAGAAACCCTCACCACATTTGAAAAGTACTTGGATGTGCATTTCAAATGCCATAACGTGCAGGGTTACACACCGAAATCTGATTTGTTGGCCGGTGCGGATACGATGGGACAAAAAGCACTTATTCCAAACTGCACACTTCTATGATTATATAATTAGCGGTTTGAATTACTTTCATGATGTAAAACGAGGCAATCGGCTCCTTACGAGTGAGTCCAGTGATAAAACGGTCATACAAGCTGGTGCTCGAATTCATGAATCGGAGATTAAGAGTCTAATGAGGCTGCGGTTTGGTGTACGGGGAGCTTAGGTTCCTACCGTGGGATTTTGTAGCCCAGTGAAGGGCGGGAAACCGCTGTTGATGCTGCATTCGCCGCTTTCCGCCTGCAGCGGCTGATTTGCGAGATCAGGCTCGGAATGATGGGACTTGTCCCGCCCTCAGTCACTATGGAGCTGGGGAAGAGGGATTTGCAAATGGGTTTGTTTGTGGCTTAAATTTTCGATGTGGCGCGGCAGGATCCTTTAATAATCTCTCACAGCTGAACTGAATGCACGGAATTTGCAGCTATGAGATGAGATTTCTCCACGATCAGTGCTGGAAACGGGAGGGAGTGAGAAACACTGAGCAGAGTTTAAGTGTGTACAGAACGGTGCGAAGAAATCAGCAAATCCAACAGCGTCGTGAGACACTGCACTCTGTTAATATTGACCAACCAATAGGAATTATTCAATTTCTTCTAATCATTAATTGAGCACGTTTGCATAATATTTCAGCATGGTTTCCTTTCGCGTGCAATAACCACTACCCTACGGAAGCGCTGTCGCAAACGCAGTGCTGGGAACATAACCAGAGCTTTAACCTGAACAGCTGGACTACACTTCAAGAGCTTACATTATGTGAATAGAATGACGGTGCTTTATTTAGCAAGGTTTTGACTGTGGCAAGAATTGATCCCGTGTTTCTCTGTCTTTATGCATAGGAACAGGAGTGGCCATTCCTCAGCAGGTGGTTAGAATCTGGAATACACTGCTTTAAATGGCGGTGGAGGCAGACTCATTTTTATCTTGCAACATGGAGTTTGCTAAGTATCCAAAGGAATAAAATTGCACAGCTGCGGGTAAGTGACGGGGGAGTTGGACTAGTTGAGAGCTGGAATGGGCTTGACGGGCCGAATGTGGTACTGCCATACTGTAACCGTTCCCTTATTCTGTGAATCTATAAGTTAGTGGCTCATTCAATAGCGTGCATGGAAGCAGAATATTGCAAAGGGACAGGGATTGAGTCGGCAGAGCGAGAGGCAACTGATTCAGAAGATTCGAGTGCGCGAAAATTTGGGTTTAATGATTTTAAAAAGCATCATTTTTGTTTTGTGAAGTTTCAGTCAGAGATATGTTTGGGAAAGCAATTTTTTGCTGAAAGGGACTCAACATTTACTTTTCTTTCAGGATATTGGCGTCACATTTCTTTTCGATGTTATTCTTCCAGGATGTATATTTTCTGTCATGTTTCACAATAACCAGTCACTTGCTCTACAGTCGATCTCACCGTATCGCCAGTCTCATGTATTCCTGCCAGCAATGAACATTTTGAAGCAGACCACTAAAGCACAGTGTCTAAAATGCTTGAAGAGGTAAGTTGCAGAGCACAGTCGAATTAATCAATTAAGGACTCTCCTTCAGTTCACATTTCTTTAGTTGTGCAAATGAAGATCATTACTGAATTGATGATATTTTCCCGTGAAAGTAGGATAACATTTAACCATTATACATTTTCTACATTTCGAAAGCCACTAGTTAATCAGGACAGTCAGCATGATTTGTTAAGGAATGGTGGCGTTTGACTAACTTGTTTCATTTTTGGAGGAGGTCACCAGATGGGTCGATGAAGCAGTGCGAATGATGTAGTCAATATGGATTTTATTAATGCTTTCCCTAAGGTCCCACATAGCAGACTGGTCATGAAAGTAAAAGCCCATGGGATCAAGGGCGAAGTGGCAAATTGGATGCAACTTTGTGTCATAGACAGGAAGCAAAGTGTAATTCTTGATTGGTGTTTTTGTGAATGGAAGGAACGTTCCAGTGGGGTCCCGCTGTCTTCAGTGCTAGGTCCATTGCTTATTATGGTATTTATCAATGATGTAAACTTGAATATAGGGGTTATGATTAAGACGTTCAGAGGCGAAAGTAAAATAGGCAGTGCGGTTGATAATGAAGATGAAAGTTGGAGACTGCAGGCAGACATCAATCAACTGATAGGTGAGCAGAACGGTGGAAAATGGAATTTAATCCAGAGACATGTGATATCGTTGCATTTCTGGAGGGCTAACAAGGAAAGGGAATACACATCAACTACTAGGACATTGAGAAGTGTAGAGTAACAAAGGCAACTGGGATTACATGTCCACATATCCATGAAGGTAGCTGGCTAGTTGGATAAGTTGGTTAAGAAGGCATATCGAATCGTTGCATTTATTGACAGAGGCATGGAATAGAAGAGCAAATAGGTTATGCTTGAAATATATAACATTCTGGCGAGGCCAAAGCTGGAGTATGCGTGCAGTTCTGGTCACCTCATTGAATGAAGGACTTAATTGTGCTGTTGTGGGTACAGAGGAGATTGACGTAGATGTTGCCGGGAGTGCAACAACTTTGCTATCAGGAGAGATTGGATAGGCTGCGTGTTGTTTTCCTTGGACCATAAGTGGCTGAATGGCGACTGCATTATGGTGTATACAACGAGGAGAGGACTAGATATTGTTGATTATAAGGGCAAATTTCACATAGTAGAGGGGTCAACAACCAGTGGGCATAAAGTTAATGTAATTAGTATAAGGGTTACGGGGATTTGAATGGAACATTCTTCATCCAGATGTTTGTGGGGGTCTGGCACTCACTGTCTGAAAGTGTGGTGGAGGGATAAACCCTCACGACATTTAACAGAACTCGGATGTGCTTTTCAAAAGCCGTAAGTTGCAGGGTTATACACCGAAAACTGGACATTTGTTGGCCGGTGTGTATTCGTTGTGCCGAAAAGGACTCCTTCCATGCTGTAAACTTCAATGATTACTATATGTCGGTCAGCATTACTTTCATGATGCAAAACAAGGCGATCGGCTCATTAATGGTTTTCCCAGTGAAAAAAAGTTCATGTGGGCTGCGGCTCGAACTCACGTACCAGGGAATAAGAGTTTTCTGAGACTGCTGTTCAGTGTAAAGGGGAGCTTTTCCTCAAAGCGCAGTATTTTGGAGCCCAGTGAAGAGCGGTAAACTGTAGTTGATGCTGCATTCGGCGCTATCCGCCAGCAGCGGCTAATTGGCGAATGCGGGACCGGAATTTTGGGGTTTGTCCCGCCCTCACTCACTCTGGAGTTGGGGAAGAGCGATTAGTCGATGGGTTTGTTTGTGGCTTTGATTTTCGATGCGGCACGGATGGATCCTCTAATAATCTCTCACAGCTGAACTGAATCCATGGAATGTGCAGCTTTGAGATGGGATTTCTCCACCGTCAGGGCTGCAAACGGGAGGAAGTGAGAAACACTGTGTAGATTTTGAGTGAGCACAGAATTTTAGTGCAGAGAAATCCGCAAATGCAACAGCGTCATGAGACATTAATATTGAACCAGAGACATGAATTATTCAATTTGTTCTAATCATTAATGTAACACGTTTGCTAAATGTTTCCGCCCAGACTCGAACCAGTGACCTTTCGCGTCTTAGCTGAACAGGATAACCACTATACTACAAAAATGCTGTGGTCGCATCATTGTTAGGAATATAACCAGAGCTTTAAGCTCAGCAGCTTGCCGACACGTCAGGAGCTTGCGTTATGAGAATAGAATGACTGTGCTATAGTTAGCAAGGTTTTGAGTGTGGCAGGAATAGATCCCGTGTTTCTCAAAATTTATACACAGGAACAGGAGTGGCCATTCCTCAGCAAATGGTTAAAATCTGGAATACACTGCTTAAAATGGCGGTGGAGGCAGACTAAATCTTATCTTTCAAAACGGAGTTGGATAAATATCCGAAGGTATAAAATTGTACATTTGCGGGTAAATGACAGGGTGGGTGTGACTAGTTCAGAGTTGGCATGGCCTCTACGGGGCGAATGTGGTTCTTCCGTTCTGTTAACATTCCCTTATTCTGTGATTCTATAAGTTAGTGGCATATCTAGTAGTCTGCATGGGAGCAGAATATTGCAAAGCGACATGGATTGAGTCGGCAGAACTGGAGGCATCTGATTCGGAAGATTTGGGTGCGTGAATATTCCGGTTAAATGACTTTGAAAGGAACATTTTTCTTTTGTTAAATTTCGGTCAGAGAAATGTTTGTGAAGGAATTTTTCGCCGAACGGGAGTCAGCATTTCATCTTCTTTCTGGCTATCGGGGTCACATTTCTTTTCGAATTTATTGTGTTCCTAACACAGATGAGACTGCACACACGGAGTTTAAAGGAAGAGTGATCTCAGTCTTTATTAAGACACTCCAGAGTGAGGAACATGTCTTAGGGGCCGGCTTATAAACAGTACTCCCAAGGGATGCTGGGATCCCTTGGGTCTTCAGTGGATGCGCTCCCTGGTGGCTGAACATGGGAGTGCATGCTTAGTCGTAACACAACATCACTCACCGGACCGGCACCCCCAAAGTCAAAATGAAGTCTATTTACAACTTGAGGTGGTCGGGACCCTTACTTTCCCTGGTGGACCGCCTTTGTACAAATGTCTGTTCTGGTGTGTTGGCTGTGCCCTCGCTGGACTGGCGTGTTTTTGGCCCTGCAGGGCTGCTGTGTGAGCCTGGCCTTGCTGGGATGATGGGCGTGATGGGTTCGATTTCCTCCTCTGGGGTTGTGTCAGTGAGCTTTGGGTGTGTGTTGTGGGCTCGAAAAAGGTGGTGTCTGCTGTGGGTTGCTCAGGGCTGTCTGTGAACCGCAGCCTCCTTTTGTCCAGATGCTTTCTGCAAAGTTGCCCATTGTCTACTTTGACTACAAGCACCATACTCCCTTCTTTAGCTATCCCCGTGCCCGCGATCCACTTGGGACCATGTCCATATCAATCACATACACAGGGTCATTCAGATCAAATTCCCGTGACACAGTGGCATGACCATCGTTTACATTTTGTTGCTGCCGCCTGCTCTCTACCTGATCATGCATGTTGGGGTGAACCAGCGAGAGTCTGGTTTTAAGTGTCCTTATCATGAGTAGCTCAGCTGGGGGCACCCGGTGAGCGAGGGGGTCTCGTGCAGTAGCTGAGCAATACTTGAGACAGGCGTGTTTTGAGTAAGCCTTCTGTGATTCGTTTAAGGCTCTGTTTGATTGTTTCGAAAATAGGTGCAGGAGTAGGCCATTCGTCCCTTCGAGCCTGCACCGCCAATCAATGAGTTCACGGTTGAACATGCAACTTCAGTACCCCATTCCTGCTCTCTCGCCATACCCCTTGATCCCTCTGGTTGCAAGGGCTACATCTGAGTACTGCTCGCGATGCCTGCGCATTGGAGGTTGTTTTGAGCGGGGCCGTGGTGAATGTGTGATCCCATTGCGGTTCATGAATTATTTCAATTCGGCACTGGTCAAACATGGCCCGTTGTCACTGACCTGTATGTCAGGCAGGCCGTGGGTGGCAAACAGAGCCCTCAGGCTTTCAATGGTGGCTGTGGCGGTGCTTCTCGACATTATTTCACTTTCAATCCATTTTGAAAAAGCATCTACCACCATGAGGAATATTTTACCAAGAAACGGGCCCACATAGTCGACATGGATCCTCGACCATGGTCTGGAGGGCCAGGACCACAAACTTAGTGGTGCCTCTCTCGGCGCGTTGCTCAACTAAGCACACACGCTGCATTGCCGTACACAGGCCTAAAAGTCAGAGTCGATACAGGACCACTACATTTGTGATCTGGCTATCGCATTAATCATTACTATACCCGGGTGTGTGCTGTGGAGTTCCCAGATAAATGTCTCCCTGCCCTTATTGGGTAGCACGACGCGTTTTCCCCACAACAGGCAGTCTGCCTAAATAGACAGCTCGGCGTTTCTCCGCTGGAACGGCTTGATTAGCTCTTGCTTTACAACGAGGGAGACGGCCCAGCTCCCATGCAGCACATAGTTTTTAACTTGAGACAACAGATTATCATGGCTGGTGGAAGTCCGATACTGGCGGGCCGTGATAGGTGATCGATCATTTTCAAAAGCTTCCATGGCCAACAACAAGTCTGCGGGCTGCGCCACCATCAAAAAGTTTGCAGGCTGCGCCATTTCAAACCCCGTGGTGCGCAATGCGAGCCGACTGAGAGCAGCCGCACAGTTCTCGTTGCCTGGCCTGTGCTGGATGGTATAGTTATCAGCTGATAGCCCGAGTGCCCACCTTTTTACGCGGGCTGAGGCATTAGTATTTACCTTTTGCTTTCAGCGAAAAGGGATATGAGGGACTTGTGATTGGTTTCCAGCTCAAATGTGAGGCCAAACAGGTATTGATGCATATTCTGTACACTAAACACACACTCTAATGCCTCTTTCGCAATCATGCTGTAGGCTCTCTCGGACTCAGACACGCTCCTGGAGGCGTAGACGTCAGGTTGCAACTTCCCCTCAACGTTAGCTTGTTTTAATCCACACCCGACTCCGTACGACGACGCATCACATGCTGGCAGAAGTCTTTCTCACGGGTTATACAATACAAGCAGTTTGTGAGAGCATAAAATGTTTCTCGCTTTCTCAAAAGCAATGTCTGTTTTTTTTCCCCATACCCAGTTCTCACCTTAAAGCAATAACACATGTAGGGGCTCTAAGAAGTTGCTTAATCCCGGTAGGAAGTTACCAAAATAGTTGAGGTGTTCCAGGAACGACTGCAGCTCGGTGACGTTATGTGGCCGGTGTGCATTCCTGATAGCCTCTGTCTTGGCGACTGTGGACCGAATGCCATCCGCTGCGATCTTTATCCTCAAATACTCCACTTCTGTTGCCATGAAGAAGCAGTTCGACCTCTTCAGCCGCAGCCCTACGCGATCCAGTCGCTGGACGAAGTCCTCCAGGTTATGTAGATTCTCGGCGGGTTTATGACCCGTGACCAATATGAAGTCCTGAAAGTCCACCGTTTCTGGTACCGACTTGAGGAGGCTCTCCAAGTTTTTCTGGAAGATTACTTCAGGCAACCGAATTCCGAACGGGCATTTGTTGTAGATGAACAGCCCCTTGCCCATGTTGATGCCGGTGAGGCCCTTCGAAGAATCCTCCAGGTCGTGTGTCATGTAGGCCGAAGTCAGGACGAGCTTGGTGAATGTCTTGCCTCCTGCCATCGTCGCAAATAGGTCGTCTGCCTTAGGAAGTAGATACTGGTCCTGTAGCGAGAAACGATTAATAGTCACTTTATATTCGCGGCAAATCCTGACCGTACCATCACTTTTGACTACTGGAACAATTAGGCTGGCCCACTCGCTGAGTTCCACTGGGGAGTTGATGCCCTCGTGTTGCAGCCTGTCCAACTCGATTTCCACTCGCTCCCTCATCATGTGAGGTACCAGTCGCGCCTTGTGGTGAATGGGCCCTGCCTCTGGGACCAAGTGCATCCGCACATTCGCCCCGGAAAGGTTTCCAATGCTGGCTCAAAAAGGGGAAGGATATTTGTTAAAAGAACCTGGGTACATGATGCCTCATCGACATGTGGTAACGCTCGGATTTCATCCCAGTTGCAGTTGATTTTGCCCAGCCAGCTCCTTCCAAGCAGTGTGGGGCCATCGCCCCGGACAATCCAGAGTGGTAGTTCTTGCAGCGTGCCCTTGAACATGGTCCTGCCCAGGACAGTGATAAGCTCTTTGGTGTACGTTCTCAATTTCGTGTGGATGGGGCTCAGGACTGGTCTGAATGCCTTGTTTCACCACAGAATTTCAAACATATTTTTACTCATGATACATTGGCTAGTGCCAGTGTCCAGTTCTATGGCTACGGTTAAGCCATTCAATGTTACGTTTAGCATTTCAAGTGGACATGTCATCGAAAATGTGTGCATCCCGTGTACTTCATCATCTGCCTCCTCTCTCTGAAATTGCATTGGTCCACCATGGACCGATCTTCATCTACCACCTGGTGGTTAGCAGGTTTTGCAGAGCATGCAGCTCGTTTGCAACTCGTTGGAGATGTCCTATTGTAGCACAGCTCTTGCAAACATACCGTTTGAGGCGGCATGAATAGGCGGAATGGAAGCCTCCACAGCGCCAAGTTGTGAATTGCCTTGCATTCATCCTTAGTTGGCGACTGTGTGTCATCTGGGTCATAGACACATAGAAACATAGAGGCCTGCTGGCAGTTTCAGAGTCGTGGGTTCTGCCCTATCCATTTCTGCCAGCATAAACAGTTCCAGTTAATTTATCAACATTGTTAGCACTTGTTTGCAGAGGTATATATTTGGTGCGATCACTGGTGGAAATAAACTCATGTGCTATCGCAATGGCCTTGCTGAGGGTCGGTGTCTCGAGAGTCAGTATATTGTCTCGTGGGCAATGCCCAGTACAAAAAGTCTCTGAGCATTTGCTCTAAGTAGCCATTAAACTCACATTTTCCTGCAAGTCGCCTTAGCTCGGCGACATAGCTCGGCAATTCCTGACCTTCAGATCGCTGGCACGTGTAGAATCGATAAGTCGCCTTCAGAACACTCTCTCTCGGGAAAAGATGCTCCTCATACGACTTATCTGTGGGTTTCACCGGAGCCAGACCATTCTTCATGAGGCTGCAGGCTGCAGGACGGTGCCCCGCAGACTGTGAGGAGGACCGCTCTCCTTTTTGTAGCGCTTCCTTCCCCGTCCAGCTACAAATTGCTGGTCTAGTCGTTCGAGAAAGGCTTCCCAGTACTCACCCTCCGAGAACTTCTCCAGGATGCCCACAGTTTGCTGCATCTTTGCGTTGGATTCGTATTCATGTCGCCATTTATAGTGTTCCTAACACAGATGAGCCTGCACACAGGGAGGTTAAAGCAACAGTGACCTCAGTCTTTAATAAGACACTCCAGAGTGAGGAACAGGCCTTATGGGCCGGCTTATATGCTGTGCACTCAAGAGATGCTGGGCTCCCTTTGGACTTCAGGGGATGAGCTCCCTAGTGATGGAACATGGGAGTGCATGCTTTAAAGATACACAACATAAAACATGTTCTGGCTTTCATTGGTTTTACTTTCCAACATGTTTTCCTGTTCTCTCTCTCTCTTTGCATTCCTGATTTTCTTTTTTAATTTTACCGCTTCACGTTCTATAGTTCTGTTGGGTTTCTGCATAATTTTGCTCTCGGTGTTGTCATAAGCCTCCCTTTTTTTCTTACCCTGTGTGCCACTTTAAATTCACGGGTTCTAGATTTGTTCTGGCCACTCTTTTGCTTTATGGGAACATACTTGCCCTGAACCCTCATGTTCACCTCCTTAAATGCCTCTAATTGATATGACATGGATTTGTCTTCTAGTCGTTGTTTCCAGTGGATAAATCAAATCTCAACTCAGTAACATTGGCTTTTCCCCAAATGAAACCATTTATTTCTGGTCTATCCTTAAGCTTTTCTATTACTACACCAAATCTAACTGAATCACTAGGTGGATAAACTCTCACAGTGATAATCATACCAACAGCCCAGATTCATCACCTAAATTTAAGACCAGAACCATGCACTCCCTTTTTGGGCTTGCTACATACTGGATAAAAAATGTTCTCCTGAATATATTTTAGTAATTCTTCACCCTCAATACCTGTCACATTGATTATATCTCAATTAATATTAGGGTAGTTGCAATCGCTTTGATATGACAGTTTCGTTTTGCACATAATGGATCCTGATTCAATCGAGGCCCAATTTTGTATTTGCTACATCACATTAAACATCATCCTGTTAAATGTCTTTGGCTCATTCTTTCCTCGATGTAACAAGGATTTGGCTGATATTCTTAGAATATGGGGCAGCACATTTACAATTGAGATGAGAAGAAATGTCTTCTCTCAGAGGTTTGTTAACCTATGGAATTATCTGCCCCAGAAAGCTGTGGAGGCTGGGTCATTGACTATAGTTATGTCGGACTGAGACAGATTTTTGAGAGGTAAGGGATTAAAGAGTTATGGAGTACGTGCACGGACGTGAAGCTGAGTCCATGATCAGATCAGCCATTATCGTATTGAATGTCAGAATTGGATCGAGTGGCCAGTTGTCTACTCCTGTTCCTATTTCCTATGTTCTTATGTTGTTATTTAGTTAACGTTCGATACAAATAATAGAATTCCTTACCATCAACCCACTGACAGAAAATGAGATAAACGCAAAAAGATAGCGGCAGTATCGGGTCAGATGTTGCAATAGACAAGAGAGATGGTTCGATCCAAAACGCACAAAGGCGAATTTCTTCCCTGGTGAAAGGGGTTTACATTTAACTATGGAAGCTCCAGTTGCCACTCGGAATAACGCTCCAGTCGCTGCAGGGTGTGAGTCCAATTCCACCGCTGTCATACTTTCTAGTGGGGCTAATTTTGGCCTCATCAAAAAAATCCATGTTTTCTCAGCAGTGGTGTGTTTGACTTTGCTCTGGTGAGAGCAGACTTGTAGCAGCTGATCTGGGGCGCCGTAATCGTATAGTGCTTAGTACTCTGCGTTGTGATCGCAGCAATTTCGGTATAATTGGAATTATGGGAATGTTTGCTTTTTACCTTTTGTCCTCTATGGCACCTGCTGATACAACACAGCAAAACATCAATCTTTACTGGTTTGAAAAATGATTATTTTGTAGGGGGTACAAACATGTTTAGTCATTCGATCGCGCCTCTTGTCTCAGCTTTTTCTCCTTTCAGAAAGAATACACCTTTGCTTAGAATTCTCCCAACAACAGTTGTCAAGGCAGCAACAGTGGCTGCCTGGGATAATGGAAAAAGCGCCTGACTTCGATACCAACAAAGTCCAGTCCTGGTCGTTTAATTCACCGGTTCAGACGTTTTTTTTTCTCTGTTCTGAATCTGTTTCAAAACAGAACATTTCTGGCGCTCCATCACCTGAAGCAACAAAAGGTCTTCTACTGACAGAGGCGAATTGTTGATTTGAACATTGTTGCAATTGGTGCACGGGCATAAATAGCGGCGAGTTCCGTTTGTCGCACAGATTTGTTTTTGGATGCAAAAAGCAGAAAGCAAACTGACTGATTACATAGTAGTCGTAATTTGAGGTTAAGGTGTAGGACTGCGAATCCATTTTGCGCTGCATGCACGAATTCCAATATAATCCTCATTGTTGTTTCTTTAAATATTTCATGCCCTTGCTTGCTTTGTTAATCAACGTAAGCTTCACGTCAAAGTTCAACTTTTCATCTTTGTATGCAAAGCTCAGCACATGTCATGTCTCAAATTACTAATATGTACATTAAAGCGAACACGTTTGTAGGATTATGGGGTGTGGAACTAATTTGATATCTCTCTCAGAGACGCAACACATGCAGGATGGGTGATAAAATGTTCTTCTTTCCCGAAAGAATATGATATTTCAATACGCAATGAGTTGCATTGTATTTTTATTGAGGCTCTAAGGCCTCGCGATTTGATTCGCACTTTGAGATTTTTAGTGTTGAAATGGGACAGATCCCGGGTACAAAAGAAGGACTGCCGTCGCTCGGGTTTCGTCAACAATCACGTTCTCAGAGCCGAAAGGCGCGGCAAAAAAATCAGTAATTTAATTTAAAAATGTGTACATTCGCGCAGTCTTTTCATGATTATCCAAACTCACAGAGCTTCAAAGGAGAAAAGTTAAAACCAACCAACTGAGTAAAATTCTAGGTTTCCGGGTGTTTGCAGCTCTCTATCTCATTGAATGTCTCACACACGTGGCAGGTGAGAGGAGCGGCTGTTTAAAGAGCGGGAGCAGAGTGGGGCGGATATTCAAAGAGCGGGAGAAGAGTGGAGCAGATGTTCAAATAGCGGGAGCAGAGAGGAGCGGCTGTTTACAGAGCGGGAGCAGAGAGCAGCGGCTGTTTACAGAGCGGGAGCAGAGAGGAGCGGCCGTTCACAGAGCGGGAGCAGAGAGGAGCGGCTATTTTACAGAGCGGGAGCAGAGAGGAGCGGCCGTTCACAGAGCGGGAGCAGAGAGGAGCGGCTATTTTACAGAGCGGGTGCGGAGAGGAGCGGCTGTTTACAGAGCAGTAGCAGAGAGGAGCGGCTGTTTAGAGAGCGGGAACAGAGTGGAGCGGCTATTTACGGAGCGGGAGCAGAGAGGAGCGGCTGTTTACAGTGTGGGAGCAGAGCTGAGAGAGAGTCCCTGGTGCTGAACCAGTGGCGCGATTCGAGCAGTTGCTGAATAAATAATTTTTCAGCATCTGAATTACTTCGCTGTGCTTTATTGTGCTTCAATTTATATTAATAAAGTGCAATAATTAATTGCGCTGCCTTGTTGATTAAATAACAAAACAATGTAAGCTGTGGTAGTTCAGGCATAGAATTCCCACCTGCCACGCGGGAGACATGGTTATTGTGCAAAAAAGAAACGTAACAAATCCCTTAAAAATTGTAGGATTATAAAGTATAAATTTAATAAAAACTGTGTGCGAAAATCTAAAGTAACAGAACACTTGTTTTTGAGAATATTTATTGCACCAACAATGGACAGCTCTTCCTTCAACGTGAAGCTGCCCCAATGACAACGTGCGATTTAGATGTGCTTGAAATCCGCTGCCGCTTGATCTCGAATCAGAATGTCTAGCATTGCAGCACAAGCTCTAAAGGCGACAAGTGCAGCCTAATCTATAAGAAGGATCAAGTCGCCTGCGGAGACCTGGCGTGAAAATCGACGCAGTCCAAGCCTGCAATACCATCAGCAGGCCGAGGCCTTTGGATGGAGAAGCGCGTGGCGACATTCCACTGCAGGGAGCAGCGCGTGCTGCTGCAGGCGGGCGATGGCTGTGAAGCTAGGTCACTGATTGCAGTGCGGGAAGACACAGCTGGAGAGGTGAAGGAGCGGCAAGAGTCCATAGCTGGAAGTGACTGTTCCCAAGAGACGCGTGAATCTGGGGCCCAGAAGAGACGAGAGCCCAGGTGCAGCATGGGCCAGCCCACACAACGACATGTGTGCGCGCTCGGTCTGTGCAGCAGAGTTGGTCTCCAGTTTGACTTGGGTATTCCTTGCCAATGGATCAAATACCAGCTCTATCAAGTCCGTGTGATTGCTTGTATGCAACGGCCACCAGACGTTAAAAATTCCAAGCACGATGTAGGTCGGGATCTGGAATATTACGTCCTTAATTGATACACCATTGATACTCAATGCTGTTTGGCGTGGTAGCAAGGCATCCTCGCTACGAGAGACTGCCCATGATGATGATAAAAACAAAATGCTGGCAATGCACAGAAGGTCAGGCAGTATCCCGGAGAGCGAAACAGAGTTAATGTTTCAGGTCGATGATGGTCCCTCTAAACATGTCTAGAGGAGGGTGCAATGAGCTGCAGCTGTAAAAATGCGGAAGCAGAGAAGACATGGGTTCGATTTCCGGCCAATTGCAATCCCCCGGTTTTCGAATGAAGTTCAGTATGCGTATTAAATTTTAAAAATTACATGAAGCGCTGTACAAAGAAAACTCCCATTTGGGTGATTCAGCCGTCATATCTCTGTCTGTGACGCTGCTCCATTTGCATTGCAATCCCCGCGCTGCATACTTCGGCCAGGCTGGGACTATGTTCATTTTAAAAACAGTTGTTGGTCTTCTGGTGACAAGAAAGCTAACTGCCTTAATTGCACATTGCAGCAACAGGATACACATATAAAAATCAGCTTTCGACCAATCGGCATTGCTTGATTCCGAAGCTGGGCGGCATATGTTTCAATTCATTCACAATGTGGCTGGTTTATTGTTCCAACAAGATGACTACGTAATTGTCTTGTCTTGGGATCGCAACCACGTCCGCATCACGCACACCATGGCAATAGCTGATGATTGCTAAATGAACCTCCAGCTAATCCATCCTGATATTAAATGAATGTAGAATCAAAACAGCAGCGGGAACAGAAATGCTGGCACAGGAAAACCAACGCGGGAGCACTCAAAGATCCTATTAAGAATGTCCTATTTAGATAACGCCTTGCAACCACCTTCAGGAATTCCAGTCAGCCGGAGAGGCAGAGTGTCCACAGTGCCTGGTCGGCCTTCAAGGCCTGTATTGTTGGCATCGCTGCAGAGACGCTTGATGAATCCATGAGGAAACATCAAGTTTGGTTCGACGAGAATGACCAGGAGATCCAGGAGCTAAAAAGCCACAGATGAAAGTCATTGTTGAATTTGAAACTGATGCACATTTCGAGAGAAAGAAAGCAGTTCTTTAGACGTCTGAAGGGCGCGATCCAAGATAAATCTCGCGAACTAAATAACAGATGGTGAGTAGAAATAGCGCAGGAGATCCAGCAACGAGCTGACAAACACGACGTGCAAAGATTCGTTGGCGCAACCAAGACCAATTATGATCAAGCAGTGAAGTTTGTACCCCACTGAGGGCCAGAAACAGAAGAGTAATTAGAAGGACAGAGAAGCCGTCAGTGCCCGCTGGAAGGCGTACTTCAAGATCTGCTTATCAGAAACTCTGCCTTCGTCATGAGTGTCCTCGATTCCATCCGAAAGCATGCTACCCGTCACCAACTTAGCCTGGCACAACGTACAAAAGGCCATTCGATAATCGAAGAACAAGAAGGCCGCAGCAGCACATGGAATCCCCACCGAAACACTAAAGATTGGCGGCGAATTACTTTTGGCGCGAATTCATTAACTCAGTTCTCTTATTTGGAAGGAGGAGTGCAGACCAGCAGATTTCGGAGACGTGGTAATCGTGGCTAGCATCAAGAGAGGCGACAAGTCCGTTTGCGATAATTACAGAGGAGCATCCCTGCTGCCTGCCCCAGAGAAAGTCATCGGAAGAATCCGCCTTAATCCCATTGTCCCAGTGACTGTCGAGGTCGCACATTCGTAGTAATCATTCTGCCCACTGAGGGGCACAATGGACATGATCTTCACCGCACGCCAAATTCAAGGGAAACACAGGAAGCAGCATCGATCACTGACCTATCCAAGAGATTCACTGGATCTTCATACACACGGGTTGGCAGATTTAGCTTCATTTTGAAATCTTTTGGAGCAACAGGATGTTTAAAGCAACATTGTATGAATGCATGGGGAGGGAACGATTCCGTGCTTATCAGTTTATAAGACGGAGACCTTGCCGCTTGGTTACCGTGCCTCACACCCACCGAGCTGATGTCAATATTTCCAATGGTAACTACTTGCGGTGCTGAAAATTCGAATAAACAGAAATTGCTGGAAATATTCAGTAGGACAGAAAGCATTTCTGGAGTGCTAAGTAAATTTAACATGTCAGATCGATGACTAATCTTCACCACTGGAGTTAGTTGGAGTTGTAGCAGGTTTTAAACAGGTACAGAGGCAGGGAAACGGATGGGGGCTGGGGTAGGAACAAAGAGGAAGATCTGTGACAGGGTGGAAGTCAGGAGAGATGAAATGAATCAAGGGGTTGATTGTGCAAAGCAAAAGGGGACAGCATTGGGACAAGGAAAGAAAAAAAAGATGCGTCTAGTGGATAACTAAATGGGAACAGCAGAATCATTAACAGGAGCTAGTGTCCAAAAAATGGGAGTAGTCTTTCTAACATTCAGTTGTTGTACTCTATCTTGAATACAGAAGAATGTAAACTGCCGAATCGAAAGATGAGGTGCCGTTCCTAGAGCTTACATTGAGCTTCAGTTCAGCAAGAACATCGATCTCAGAGGGGGGGAGTGGGGCAGAGAATTAAAATACCTTGTTAACGGATGGTCAGTATCAAGCTTGTTCGCCTGACCCATGGTGATCACCTAATTGTCCCTGCTATCACCTGTGCAGAGGAGACCACATGGTGAGCAGCGAATATAGTATAACACATGGAAAGAAATACAAGTGAAACAATGTTTTATCTGGAAGGTGTGTTTGGGGCGCTGGAGAGTGGGTAGGAAGGAGATAACAACGCAGGTGTTGCATTTTCTGCGATTGCCTGGGAAGATGCCGTGGAAAGGGGAGGGGCTGCTTAGAGTGACTGTGGAATGGACCATTCTGTAGCAGAAGGAGCGTTCTCTTCATAAATGCTGGAATGGGAAGAGAGGAGAAGAAGAGTTTGATGGTTAAATCACGCGGGAGGAGGCAGACATGGTGATCCATTGATTCTGGAGGCTGGTTGGGTGGAAGGTGAGTGCAAGCGTAAACCCGTAATTGTTGCGTGAGAGCGAGAGAAATGGTGAGACCAGAATTGCGGATAATGGGACGAATATGGTCGAGTGCAAAGTCAAACAAAGTGGAGTGGAATCTTCGGTTAAGGCACATGGAATACTTCGCTTTATAAGTCGAAGTATTGAATACAAGAGCAAGGAGGTTGTGCTTGAACTGTATAAAACCCTGTTTGGCAAAAGCAGAAAGAGAGGAGATTTTCTAGAACGTTGCCTGGGCTCGAAAATTTTAGCTATGAGGAAATATTGGAGATGCTGGATCTATTTTGTTGGGAACAGCGGAGGCTAAGGGGAGACCTGTTTCAGCTGTGTAAAATTATGAGCACCTGGATAGAGTGGATAGGAAGGATCGGTTTCCTTTGGCAGAGTGGTCAATAACCAGGGGGCATAGATTTAAAGTAATTGGTGGGAGATATGATGAGATATGAGGGGAAATATCTGCACCCGGTGAGTGGTGGGGGTCTGGAACTCACTGCGTGAGAGGCAAGTTACTTCACCACATTTAGAACATACTTGGATGCACCCTAAAAGAGCCATAACCTACATGGCTACGGACTAAAAGCTAGGAAGTGAAATTAGACTGGGTAGTGATTGGCCGCCCAGCGCGGATAGGATGGACCGAAATGGCGTCCTGCTCTGATGATAATATTGATGACTCTCTCTCATAATATAAAGCTCCCTCTACTGTGTCCCCATCAAAAATTCGCAAGACTGGTAGACCAGGGGGTTAGCTACAAAGTAAACATCCCTTGCTCACTCGCATCAAACAATAGCTGGGCAGACAGAGCAGGGTTTACATTAAGAATAAAGCGCCTCCTACAATGTCCCAACAAACAGTCGCAGGGAATGTGCAGTACGCGTTAGATACAGAGTAATGCTCCATCTACACTGTCACGTCAAATTCTTAGAGTGCAGTTACAAAACGGGTTGGATACAGAGTAAAGCTCCCTCTCCGATGCTGCATCAAGCAATCACATGGCAGGTAAAGCAACGGTAACATTCATAGCAAAGTTCCCTCGAGACACTCCCATTACACACTCCCTGGATAGCTTCAGCACGGGTAAGATAGAGAGTAAAGGTCGCTCTGCACTCTCCCATCAAACACTAGCAATGCAGGTACAGCTCGGGTTAGATAAACAGCAAAGCTCACTCGACACTGTCACATCAAACACTCGCTGGATAATTTGAGCAAGGGTTTGACACAGATTACATCTCACTCGACACTGTCATATTAATTACTCACAGGACAGTTACATCACGTTTTAGATACAGAGTAAAGCTCCTTCAAAATGTTCCAATCAAACATTCCCAGGGCAGTTACAGCGAGTAGTGAGATACAGACTAAATCTCATAAGAACATAAAAAACATAAGATATAGAATTAGGATTCTGCCATTTAGCAACCCGATCTTGCTGCGCCATTCAATACGATCAAATAAGTTCATGGCTGATTTGATCATGGACATAGATCCACTCTCCTGCCCGCTCCGCGTAACGCTTTATTCCCTTATCGCTCAATAATCTGTCTATCTCCGCTTTGAATATATTCAATGATGCAGCCGACATAACTCTCTGGGGCAGATAATTCCATAGATATACAACAGTCTGAGAGAAGAAATTCCTCCTGATCTCAGATTTAAATGGGGGTTCCCTTATTCTGAGACTATGTCCCCTAGTTTTATTTTCCCTTATGTGTGGCAATATCCTCCCTGCATCCATCTTGTCGAGCCCTGTCTTTATCTTACATGTTTCTATAAGATCACTTCTCATTCTTCTGAACTCCAATGTGTATGGGCACTACTTACTCGATCTATCTTCAAAATGCAAGCCCCTCATCTCCGGAAACAAACGAGTAAACCTTCGTTGAGCAGCCTCAATGCAACTATATCCTTCCTTAAATAGGGGGACCAAAACTGTGCGCATTATTTAGGGTGTGGCCTTACCAATACACTGCACAGTTGCAGCATGAATTCGCTTATTTTATACTCTACCAACCTTGCAATAAAAGCCAAGGTTCCATTTGCCTTCCTAATTACCTTCTATACCTGCATAATATGTTTCTGTGTTTCATGCACTGCGGCACTTTGAATTTTTCTCCATTTAAATTATAATTTGATTTTCTATTTTTTCTACAAAAGATGATAAATCACATTTTACAACATTTTACTCCGTCTGTCACATTTTTAGCCACTCACTTAGCCTGTCTATATCCCTTTGCATATTTGTTGTAAACACCTCACAATTTCCTTTCCCAAACATCTGTGTTTCATCAGAAAACTTGGCTAAGTTACACTCGGTCCCTTCATCCAATTCATTAAAATAGATTGTAAATAGTTGAGGACCCAGCAACAATCCCTGCGGTACTCCAATAGTCAATGTTTGCCAATCGAAAATTGCCTATTTATCCCGACTCTCTGTTTTCTGTTTGTTAGCCAATCCTCTATCCATGATAATATATTACCCGCAACGCTGTGAACTTTTATCTTGTGCAGTAACCTTTTATGTGGCAGTTAATCGAATGCCTTCGGGTAATCCCAATGCACCACAGCACTGGTTCCTTCTTCACCACCCTGCTCCTATCGCCCTCCATACCGTCCAATCAACCAGTCCCAGGGAATGTACAGCACGGGTTAGATACAGAGTAAAACTCCTTCTGTACTCGAAATACTGCCAACGGATAGGAATAGCCGAATTAAGTGGGCAATAATGTGTCAGCTGGAGTGTAATGTGGGG
Organism: Pristiophorus japonicus; assembly: GCF_044704955.1. Taxonomy (NCBI): domain Eukaryota; kingdom Metazoa; phylum Chordata; class Chondrichthyes; family Pristiophoridae; genus Pristiophorus; species Pristiophorus japonicus. The sequence continues at coordinate 5,248,042 of NW_027252779.1, forward strand.
AAATATCAGTTAATTCACTTTGGTAGAAATAATAGGACTCAGATTATTTTTGAAATGTTGTTGTTCAGAGCGATGTGGTTGTCCTCGTGCGAGAAACACAGAAAGCTACATGCAGGAACAGCAAGCAATAAGGAAGGTAAATGGCATGTTGTCCTTTATTGCAGGTGGTTTGAAGTCCAAGAGTAACGTAGCATTTCTAGAATCGGACACAGTCCCGGTGGTACCAAACATGGCGTACTGTTTGGCTCAATTTATCTAAGGAAGGACACATGCGAAATCAGAGGAAATGTATTAGCATGGATAGAGAATTGGCTGGCGAATAGAAAGCAGAGATCGGGATGAATGGGTCCTTTTCGGGTTGAAAAACGGTGGGTAGTGGTGTGCCACAGGGATTGTTGCTGGGACCACAAATGTTTACAATATACATAGATGACGTGGAAGAGGGGACAGAGTGTAGTGTTACATAATTTGCAGATGAAACAAAGATTAGTGGGAAAGCTGGTAGTGTGCACGACACAGAGAGGCTGGAAAGAGATTTAGATAGGTGAAGTGAATGGGCTAATGTTTGGCAGATGGAATACAATATCGGAAAATGTGAGGTCATCCTCCTTGGGAAAAAAAACAGTAAAAGGGAATATTAATTTAATGGGGAGAAATTACAAAATGCTGAGATGCAGAGGGACCTGGGGGTCCTTGTGCATGAAACTCTTTTTGGAGTTGCATGAATCCCAAAAAGTTAGTTTGCAGGTGCAGCACGTAATCAGGAAGGCAAATGGAATCTTGGCCTTCATTGAGAGAGGGATGGAGTACAAAAGCAGGGAGTTCCTGCTGCAACTGTATAGGGTATTGGTAAGGCAACACCTGGAGTACTGCGTGCAGTTTTGGTCACCTTACTTAAGGAAGGATATACTGGCTTTGCATGGGGTACAGAGACGATTCACGAGGCTGATTCCGGTGATGAGGGCGTGACCTTATGATGATAGATTGAGTAGACTGAGTCTTTACTCGTTGCAGTTCAGAAGGATGAGGGGTGATCTTGTCGAAACATTTAAAATAATGAATGGGATTGACAAGATCGAGGCGGAGAGGTTGTTTCCACTGGTCGGGGAGATGAGAACTATGGGACAGAGTCTCAAAATACGGGGGAGCCAATTCAAAACCGAGTTGAGAAGGAATTTCTTGTCACAGAGGGTTGTGAATATGTGTAATTGTCTGCCCAAGGAAGCTTTTGAGGCTAGCTCATTGAATGTATTCAAGTCACAGATGGATAGATAGATTTTTAACAAATAAGGGAATTAAGGGTTCTGGCGAGTGGGCGGGAAGTGGAGCTGAGTCCACGGCCAGATCAGCCATGATGGTATTGAATGGCGGAGCATGCTCGAGTGGCTCGATGGCCAACTCCTGTTCCTAATTCTTATATTCTTATGTTCCTTGGAGGTGGCACAACGGTGGTTCACGAGATTGATGCCTGGGATGAGAGGGCTTCCTTATGATGAGAGACGTCATAAAATTGTAATGTATTCTCTGGAGTTGAGAAGATTGAGAGGTGGGCTCATTCAAACATGCAATATTCTGAAGGGGATTTAGTGGGTAGATACGGAAAGTTTCTTTTCCCTTGCTGGAGTTTCTATAACGAGGAGTCACAGACTCAGGATTAGTGGTCATAAGAACATAAGAACATAAGAATTAGGAACAGGAATAGGCCATCTAGCCCCTCGAGCCTGCTCCGCCATTCAATAAGATCATGGCTGATCTGGCCGTGGACTCAGCTCCACTTACCTGCCCGCTCCCCGTAACCCGTAATTCCTTATTGATTAACTATCTATCCATCTGTGACTTGAATACATTCAATGAGCTAACCTCAACTGCTTCCATGGGCAGAGAATTCCACAGATTCACAACCCTCTGGGAGAAGAAATTCCTTCTCAACTCGGTTTAAATTGGCTCCCCCGTATTTTGAGGCTGTGCCCCATAGTTCCAGTCTACCCGTCCAGTGGAACCAACCTCTTCGCCTCTATCTTGTCTATCCCTTTCATTATTTTAAATGTTTATATAAGTTCAACCCTCATCCTTCTGCACTCCAACGAGTAAAGACGCAGTCTAAACAATCTATCATCATAAGGTAACCTCCTCATCTCCGGAATCAGCCTAGTGAATCGTCTCTGTACCCGCTCCAAAGACAGTATATCCTTATTTAAGTAAGGTGACCAAAACGGCACGCAGTACTCCAGGTGCGGCCTCACCAATAACCTGTACAGTTACAGCAGGACCACCCTGCTGTTGGACTCCATCCCTCACGCAATGAAGGCCAACATTCCTATCGCCTTCCTCATTACCTGCTGCACCTGAAAACTAACCTTTTGGGATTCATGCACAAGGAACCACAGGTCCCTCTGCAGCTCAGCATGTTGTAATTTCTCCCCATTCAAATAATATTCCCTTTTCCTGTTTTTTTCCCCAAGGTAGATGACCTCACACTTTCCGAAATTGTAATCCATCTGCCAAATCTTTGCCCATTCGCTTCACCTATCCAAATCTCCTTGCAGCCTCTCTGTGCCCTCCACACAACCCGCTTTCCCAATAATATTTGTGTCATCTGCAAATTTTGTTGCACTACACTCTGTCCCCTATTCCAGGTCATCTTTGTATGTTGTAAACATTTGTGGTCCCAGCAGCGATCCCTGTGGCACACCACTAACCACCGATTTCCAAGCCGATAAGGACCCATTTATCCTGACTCGCTGCTTTCTGTTCGCCATCAATTCTCTATCCATGCTAATACTTTTCCTCTGGCTCTGCATACCTCTATCTTCGGCAGTAACCTTTTGTGTGGCACCTTATCGAATGCCTTTTGGAAATCTAAATGCAGCACATCCATCGGTACACCTCTATCCACCATGCTCATTATATCCTCAAAGAATTCCAGTAAATTAATTAAACATGATTTTCCCTTCATGAATCCATGCTGCGTCTGCTTGATTGCACTATTCCTATCAAGATGTCCCGCTATTTCTTCCTTAATGATAGCTTCAAGCATTTTCCCCACGACAGATTTTAAACTAACCGGCCTATAGTTACCTGCCTTTTGTCTGCCCCCTTTTTAAAACAGAGGCGTTACATTAGTGCTTTCCAATCCGCTGGTACCTTCCTAGAGTACAGATAATTTTGGGAGATTGTAATGAAGGCATTCGCTATAAATTCAGCCATCTCTTCTAATACCGTTGGATGCATTTCCTCAGGACCAGGGGACTTGTCTAACTTGAGAGTTCTGTTAGCCTTTCCAGCACTACCCCCCTAATGACAGTGATTGTCTCAAGGTCCTCCCTTCCACATTCCTGTGACCAACAATTTTTGGCATGGTATTTGTTCTTCCACTGTGAAGACCGAAGCAAAATACTTTTTTAAGGTCTCAGCCATTTCCACATTTCCCTTTATTAAATTCCCCTTCTCATCTTCAAAGCGACCAACATTTACTTTAGTCACTCTTTTCCGTTTTATGTTTCTGTAAAAGCTTTTGCTATCTGTTTTTATGTTTTCCGCAAGTTTACCTTCGTAATCTATCTTTCCTTTCTTTATTTCTTTTTTAGTCATTCTTTGCTGTTGTTTAAAATTTTCCCAATCTTCTAGTTTTCCAATAACCTTGGCCAACTTATACGCATTTGTCTTTGGTTTGATACTCACCTTCATTTCCGTGGTTATCCACGGCTGGTTATCCCTTCTCTTACCGCCCTTCTTTTTCACTGGAATATATTTTTGTTGCGCACTATGAAAGAGCTCCTTCAAAGTCCTCCACTGTTCCTCAATTGTGCCACCGTTTAGAATTTCTTTTCAGTCTACTTTAGCCAAATCTGCCCTCATCCCACTGTAGTCCCCTTTGTTTAAGCATAGTACGCTCGTTTCTGACACAACTTCCTCACCCTCATTCTGTATTACAAATTCAACCATGCTGTGATCACTCATTCTGAGAGGATCTTTTACTAGGAGATCGTTTATTTTTCTTGTCTCATTAAACAAGACCAGATCTAAGATAGTTAGTTCCCTTGTAGGTTCTGTAACATACTGTTCTAAGAAACAATCCCGTCTCCATTCTATGAATTCCTCCTCCAAACCAGCCCGTGCGATTTGAGTTGATCAATCGATATTTAGGTTAACATCCCCCATGGCTACTGTCGTTCCTTTTTCACATGCCTCCATTATTCCCTTGATTATTCCCCGCCCCACCGTGAAGTTATTATTTGGGGCCTATAAACTACGCCCAACAGTGACATTTTCCCCTTACTATCACTAATCTCCACCCACAATGATTCAACATTTTGTTCATTAGAGCCAATATCGTCTCTCAAAACTGCCCTGATATCATCCTTTATTAACAGAGCTACCCCACCTCCTTTCCCTTCTTGTACTTCTTTCCGAATCGTCAGATACCCTTGTATGTTTAATTCCCAGTCTTGATCAACCTGCAGCCATGTTTCTGTAATGGCCACAAAATCATACCCATTTGTAATGATTTGTGCCATCAACTCATTTACTTTATTTCGAATGCTGCGTGCGTTTAGGTAGAGTGTTTTAATCCTAGTTTTTAACCATGATTTCTAATTTTGACCCCTCCTGCAGCCCCTTTATATTCAGTGGCCCTTTTTATTTTTTGCCTTGAATTTCTCTGCCCTCCACTTTTAATCATCTCCTTTCTGTCGACCATTTAAGCCAGATTTGAGGAGGCATTTCTGCATTCAGAGGGTTTTGAATCTTTGGAATTTTCTGCCCCAGAGGTCTGTGGAAATTGAGTCTCTGAATATATTCAAGGCCGAGATAGAAATATTTTTGGAGTCCAGGGGAATCGGCGGATAAGGCTATCGGGTGCTAAAGTGGAGTTGTATGTTAGATCAGGTTCGATGAACTGCATGGCTTACTCATGCTCCAAATACTTATGTTCTTATGTTTTTATGTAAACTGCTCTATCAATCACATCCAGGCCAGGTACAGCATTGTTCAGATAAAAATTAAAGTTCCTTCGACACATTCTCTCCATCTCTGCCTGTCACTCTATCGGTCTGTCTAAATCGCTCTCTCTCTCTCCATCTCCCTCCCACCTTCTCGCTCTCTCTCCCTTTCGACATCTCTCGCTATCTCTCTCTCTTCCTCTCTTATTCTCTCTCTCTCTCTCTCTCTCTCTCTCTCTCTCTCTCTCTCTTGCTCTCTCTTATTTTCCAAAGTTCTCGTAATTCGGCTACCATCCCTTTAGATTGGTAGTTTGCACAAGTCAAGCTGCTTTTTAAAACTGGTGAGAGATGGAAACCGGGGAATTATATTACTCTACTATCTGTTGTCGGGAAATTGCTCGAATCTACAATTAAGGATATTTTCAGTTGGTCAGAGAGGGCCAGCATTCATTTGTGAAAGATGGGTCTTGCTTGACAAAGGTGGTGAGAGCTCGGCGAGATGGGATGAGGGCTAAAGCGTGCTTCAGGCTCGAGGTCGGTGCGGCGAGATGTGGAACGACAGGAGAGCGGCGAGCAATTCATCACAAGCTGAAGTTGAAAGAGTGAAGTCAGAGTGAAATACCAAATCTGATATCAACAAAAGGGATTGGAGAGTAGCTGGTGAGTTTTTTTTTCGAATCTTTAAGTTCATTACTTCTAAGTTAATTCTTACACTATTAAATAGGGACAGGGCAGGCAGCTCAGTCCAGTGGAAAGTACTGGTGCTCCCCATGTCCGGGGCACACACATGTGCAGGAATTGTCGTCAGCTGCAGGACCTCGCGCTCTGAGCTTCGGAACTTGAGCAGCAGCTGGCAGCACTGTTGTGCATTTTTGAGGCTGATAGCTACCTGCATAACATGTTCATAGATGTGATCACGCCGCAGCTGAAGAGTATTCAGAGAGACAGGGAATGGGTGGCCGCTAGAGAGATGAAGAGGGCCAGGCAGGTCTTGTAAGAATCCACTGAGTGCATCTCGCTCTCCAACCAGTATTCTGTTCTGAGTACTGGTGAGGGCGACCGTGTTTCTGCGCAGTGCAACCAGATTCATGTGCACGACACCACGGGTGGCTCAGCTGCATAGGGGGCAGGAAGAAGAGGGGAAGAGCAAAAATGGCAGGGGATTCTATAATCAGGTGATAAGACATGCATTTCTGCGAGCGCAGACCTGATTCCAGGATGGTATTTTGCCTTATAGGTGCCAGGATAAAGGATGGTACAGAGCGGCTGCAGGACATTCTGAGAGAATAGGGTGTACAATCAGAGACCCTGGTTCATATCAGTACCAAAGACAGAGGTAGAAAGAGGGATGAGGTCCTACAAGTAGATTGTAGGGAGCTCAGAGAGAGATTAAAGAGCACGACCTCAAAGATAGTTATCTCTGGTTTACTTCTGGCGTCATGCTCGTGTGAGTACAGAAATCGAAGGATAGAGAAGATGAATGCGTGCCAGGAAGGATGGTGCAGCGGGGACGGCATTAGATTCCTGAGGCATTGGGATATATTCTGGGGAGGTGGGACCTGTGCAAGCAGGACAGGTTGCATTTCATCAGAGCTGGTACCTGTATCCTCGCAGGGAGGTTTGCTGGTGGTGTTGGGGAGGGATTTAACTAATCTGGAAGTGGAGTGGGCATCAGGAAGTAACATTAGAAAGGTTGGTGAAAGTTCTCAAGTAATGGGAGTGGCAGGGAGCACTAAAATAGTACGGTATTAATTTGTGTCAGTCTAAGAGAGAATACAAGCATGGTCTAAGAGGCGGTTACAGTTTATGTATGTGAAAGCACGAAGTTTAGTGAACAAGGTAATTCAGCTGCAGGCACAAATAGAGACATGAGAATATGATATTGTGGAAATAACTGAGACCTGGAGCAAAGAACAGGTTTGGATATTACATATACCTGGTTATATTCCCGGAAAAATAGGGAACTAAATGTAGGATATGGTGTGGCACTATTGATTAAGGAGAATGTTACAGTACTGGAGAGGGAAGATATCCTGGAGGGATCAAAGACTAGTGTTGAGAAATAATAGATTAGCCATTAAACTGCAAGGCAAATTTTATTAACCACCAAAGAGTGGGAAAGATACGGAGGAGCAATTTAACAGAGCCATACCGAGAGGAGCAAGAACTGTCGGGAAGGAAAAACGGTTGATTTCAACTGTACTGGAATTGTAATAGTGTAAAGGCAGAGAAGCGGCAGATTTTCTGAAGTGTGATCAGGAGAACTTTTTTGATCAGTACATTGATTTCTAAAATATATTTTGACAAAGTCCCACATAATAGTCTTGCCAGCATGATTGAAGCCCATGGAGTAAAAGGGACAGTTGCATCATGGATAATAAATTGGCTGTGACAGGAAACAGAGCGTCCTCGTGTACGGTTCTTTTTCCGTTTGGAGCAAGCTGTACAGTGGTGTTCCGAAGGGGTCGCTTCTAGGATCGCTGTTTTTTTGGATATATATTATTAACTTGGATGTGAATTCACAAGGCAGGTTGAGAAAGCGGTTGAAAATGTTTATGAGATCGTGGACGGCAGAAATGGAGGCATATGATACAAAAAATTGAAATTATGATGAACCTGTATAAAACACTAGTTCTGCCCAAACTGGAGTACTGTGTACAAGTCTGGACATCGCACTTTAGGAAAGATGTGAAGACCATAGAAAGGGTGCATCGAAGATTTTGCGAGAATGATTTAAGGAATGACGGGTTTCAGTTCGTTTGATAGTCTGGAGAAGCTGGCTTTGCTTTGGAGCAGCGAAGATTGAGAGCTGACTTGATTGAAATCGGCAAATTTACGAGGGATTCAGACAGAGTAGATAGAAAAAAATGATGGAATGGTCGAGAAGCAGAGAGCGCAGTTTTAACGTGATTGGCAAAAGAGCCAAAGTTTTATGCGGCGAGTGGTTCGGATCTGGAATGCACTGTTAGAAAGGATGGTGGAGGCAGACTCACAAGTCAGTTGGATAATCATCGAAAAACAGGAATTTACAGCACGGAAGGAGGCAGTTTTGGCCCATTGTCTCCGCGCAGCCGACAAAAAGCTGTCCAGATTAATCCCACATTAAAGCTCATGGTGCATAGCCCTGTAACTTACAGCACTCCAAGAGAACGTCCAAAAGCTTGTTTAATGGGATGAGTGATTCTGCCACTATCAGCCTTTCAGGCAGTTAGTCCCAGACCCCCACCATCTTCTGGGAGGAGACATTCCCTCTCATATCTCCTCAAAACCTCCCGCAAGTTACATAAATCGATGCCCCATGGTTGTTGACCCTTCAGTCTCTGAATGTGCACAGACATAAGTGTAATTCGCGTATTGTAGTTCGTCGACAGAGGTTGGGATGGTCTTGGTTCTGGAGTGTAGATGTCGAACGTTGACGAGGTTCCTATTGGTTCTGTATTTCATTTGCACTCATGTGGTGAGCTTTTTGAGTGTGAGGTGGAGCATTGCAGCGAGCAAGATCGAGAAGAGTGTTGGCGCGATGACGCAACACTGCTTGACCCCGGTCCGGACGTGGGTTGGTTCTGTGATAGGTCCGTTGTTCAGAATCCCGGCTTCCCTGCCCTCGTGGAGTAGGCAGAGGATGGTGACAAACTTTTGGGGGCATAATTTGATACGCCTCAATAACGACGCTCCTCAGCCTTCTGTTTACTAATGTAACCAAACACAACCTATCCAAATTTCCCTCATGGCCAAAATTGTTCAATCCAAGCATCTCTCTTATACATCTTCCTCTGTACCCTCTCTAATGCAATCTCATCTTTCAAGTGAGACGCGGGAGTCGAGAGAGGCAGCGGCCTATAAAAGGCTCAGCAGTCCGGGGAGCGTCGAGAGAGGCGGGAGTCGAGAGAGGCAGCGGCCTATAAAAGGCTCAGCAGTCCGGGGAGCGTCGAGAGAGGCGGGAGTCGAGAGAGGCAGCGGCCTATAAAAGGCTCAGCAGTCCGGGGAGCGTCGAGAGAGGCGGGAGTCGAGAGAGGCAGCGGCCTATAAAAGGCTCAGCAGTCCGGGGAGTTGAGAGAGGCGGGAGTCGAGAGAGGCAGCGGCCTATAAAAGGCTCAGCAGTCCGGGGAGAGGCGGGAGTCGAGAGACGCGGGAGTCGAGAGAGGCAGCGGCCTATAAAAGGCTCAGCAGTCCGGGGAGCGTCGAGAGAGGCGGGAGTCGAGAGAGGCAGCGGCCTATAAAAGGCTCAGCAGTCCGGGGAGTTGAGAGAGGCGGGAGTCGAGAGAGGCAGCGGCCTATAAAAGGCTCAGCAGTCCGGGGAGAGGCGGGAGTCGAGAGAGGCGGGAGTCGAGAGAAGCGTGACTTGTGCAGCTCCAGCTGGGAGAGAAGGCAAAAAAGAAGTAGAAAGAAATCAAAAGGTGACGTCACAGCCAACGTGGTAAGTGATTGGCTGCTGATTGGTGAGTAGTTTTTCTTTTTCTTTATTAGTCAGTAACTTTTAACATTGTTGTCGGCAATTTAAGTGTATCTAAGGGTTAAATCATGGCAGGACAGCTCGGTCACGTGATATGCTCCTCCTGTACCATGTGGGAACACGGAGACAACACCAGTGTCCCTGACGACTACATGTGCGGGAAGTGTGTCCACCTCCGGCTACTGACGGTCCGCGTTGCGGAGTTGGAGCTGAAGGTGGATTCACTCTGGAGCATCCACGATGCTGAGAATGACGTGAGTATCACGTGTAGCGAGTTGGTCTTACCGCAGGAGAAGGGTCCACAGCCAGATAGGGAATGGAAGACCAGCAGGAAGAGCAGTGCAAGGAAGGTAGTGCAGGGGTCCCCTGTGGTCATCCCACTGCAAAACAGATACACTGCTTTCAGTGCTGTTGAGGGGGATGACTCATCAGGAGTGGGCAGCAGCAGCCAAGTTCATGGCACCGTGGATGGCTCTGTTGCACAGGAGGGCAGGAAAAAGAGTGGGCGAGCGATAGTGATAGGGGATTCAATTGTAAGGGGAATAGATAGGCGTTTCTGCGGCCGCAACCGAGACTCCAGGATGGTATGTTGCCTCCCTGGTGCAAGGGTCAAGGATGTCTCGGAGCGGGTGGAGGACATTCTAAAAAGGGAGGGAGAACAGCCAGTTGTCGTGGTGCACGTTGGTATCAATGACATAGGTAAAAAAAGGGATGAGTTCCTACGAAATGAATTTAAGGAGCGAGGAGCTAAATTAAAAAGTAGGACCTCAAAAGTAGTAATCTCGGGATTGCTACCAGTGCCACGTGCTATTCAGAGTAGGAATCGCAGGATAGCTCAGATGAATACGTGGCTTGAGCAATGGTGCAGCAGTGAGGGATTCAAATTCCTGGGGCATTGGAACCGGTTCTGGGGGAGGTGGGACCAGTACAATCCGGACGGTCTGCACCTGGGCAGAATCGGAACCAATGTCCTCGGGGGAGTGTGTGCTAGTGCTGTTGAGGAGGAGTTAAACTAATATGGCAGGGGGATGGGAACCAATGCAGGGAGATAGAGGGAAACAAAAAGGAGGCAAAAACAAAAGACAGAAAGGAGATGAGGAAAAGTGGAGGGCAGAGAAACCCAAGGCAAAGAACAAAAAGGGCCATTGTACAGCAAAATTCTAAAAGGACAGAGGGTGTTAAAAAAACAAGCCTAAAGGCTTTGTGTCTTAATGCAAGGAGTATCCGCAATAAGTTGGATGAATTAACTGTGCAAATAGATGTTAACAAATATGATGTGATTGGGATTACGGAGACGTGGCTCCAGGATGAGCAGGGCTGGGAACTCAACATCCAGGGGTATTCAACATTCAGGAAGGATAGAATAAAAGGAAAAGGAGGTGGGGTAGCATTGCTGGTTAAGGAGGAGATTAAGGCAATAGTTAGGAAGGACATTAGCTTGGATGATGTGGAATCTATATGGGTAGAGCTGCAGAACACCAAAGGGCAAAAAACGTTAGTGGGAGTTGTGTATAGACCTCCAAACAGTAGTAGTGATGTTGGGGAGGGCATCAAACAGGAAATTAGGGGTGCGTGCAATAAAGGTGCAGCAGTTATAATGGGTGACTTTAATATGCACGTAGATTGGGCTAACCAAACTGGAAGCAATACGGTGGAGGAGGATTTTTTGGAGTGCATAAGGGATGGTTTTTTAGACCAATATATCGAGGAACCAACTAGGGGGGAGGCCATCTTAGACTGGGTGTTATGTAATGAGAAAGGATTAATTAGCAATCTCGTTGTGCGAGGCCCCTTGGGGAAGAGTGACCATAATATGGTGGAATTCTGCATTAGGATGGAGAATGAAACAGTTAATTCAGAGACCATGGTCCAGAACTTAAAGAAGGCTAACTTTGAAGGTATGAGGCGTGAATTGGCTGAGATGGATTGGCGAATGATACTTAAGGGGTTGACTGTGGATGGGCAATGGCAGACATTTAGAGACCGCATGGATGAACTACAACAATTGTACATTCCTGTCTGGCATAGAAATAAAAAAGGGAAGGTGGCTCAACCGTGGCTATCAAGGGAAATCAGGGATAGTATTAAAGCCAAGGAAGTGGCATACAAATTGGCCAGAAATAGCAGCGAACCTGGGGACTGGGAGAAATTTAGAACTCAGCAGAGGAGGACAAAGGGTTTGATTAGGGCAGGGAAAATGGAGTAGGAGAAGAAGCTTGCAGGGAACATTAAGACGGATTGCAAAAGTTTCTTTCGATATGTAAAGAGAAAAAGGTTAGTAAAGACAAATGTAGGTCCCCTGCAGTCAGAATCAGGGGAAGTCATAACGGGGAACAAAGAAATGGCGGACCAATTGAACAAGTACTTTGGTTCGGTATTCACGAAAGAGGACACGAACAACCTTCCGGTTATAAAAGGGGTCGGGGGGTCTAGTAAGGAGGAGGAACTGAGGGAAATCCTTATTAGCCGGGAAATTGTGTTGGGGAAATTGATGGGATTGAAGGCCGATAAATCCCCAGGGCCTGATGGACTGCATCCCAGAGTACTTAAGGAGGTGGCCTTGGAAATAGTGGATGCGTTGACAGTCATTTTCCAACATTCCATTGACTCTGGATCAGTTCCTATGGAGTGGAGGGTAGCCAATGTAACCCCACTTTTTAAAAAAGGAGGGAGAGAGAAAACAGGGAATTATAGACCGGTCAGCCTGACATCGGTAGTGGGTAAAATGATGGAATCAATTATTAAGGATGTCATAGCAGTGCATTTGGAAAGAGGTGACATGATAGGTCCAAGTCAGCATGGATTTGTGAAAGGGAAATCATGCTTGACAAATCTTCTGGACTTTTTTGAGGATGTTTCCAGTAGAGTGGATAAGGGAGAACAAGTTGATGTGGTATATTTGGACTTTCAGAAGGCGTTCGACAAGGTCCCACACAAGAGATTGATGTGCAAAGTTAGAGCACATGGGATTGGGGGTAGTGTACTGACATGGATTGAGAACTGGTTGTCAGACAGGAAGCAAAGAGTAGGAGTAAATGGGTACTTTTCAGAATGGCAGGCAGTGACTAGTGGGGTACCGCAAGGTTCTGTGCTGGGGCTCCAGCTGTTTACACTGTACATTAATGATTTAGATGAGGGGATTAAATGTAGTATCTCCAAATTTGCGGATGACACTAAGTTGGGTGGCAGTGTGAGCTGCGAGGAGGATGCTGTGAGGCTGCAGAGCGACTTGGATAGGTTTGGTGAGTGGGCAAATGCATGGCAGATGAAGTATAATGTGGATAAATGTGAGGTTATCCACTTTGGTGGTAAAAACAGAGAGACAGACTATTATCTGAATGGTGACAGATTAGGAAAAGGGGAGGTGCAAAGAGACCTGGGTGTCATGGTACATCAGTCATTGAAGGTTGGCATGCAGGTGCAGCAGGCGGTTAAGAAAGCAAATGGCATGTTGGCCTTCATAGCAAGGGGATTTGAGTACAGGGGCAGGGAGGTGTTGCTACAGTTGTACAGGGCATTGGTGAGGCCACACCTGGAGTATTGTGTACAGTTTTGGTCTCCTAACCTGAGGAAGGACATTCTTGCTATTGAGGAAGTGCAGCGAAGGTTCACCAGACTGATTCCCGGGATGGCGGGACTGACCTATCAAGAAAGACTGGATCAACTGGGCTTGTATTCACTGGAGTTCAGAAGAATGAGAGGGGACCTCATAGAAACATATAAAATTCTGACGGGGTTAGACTGGTTAGATGCAGGAAGAATGTTCCCAATGTTGGGGAAGTCCAGAACCAGGGGTCACAGTCTAAGGATAAGGGGTAAGCCATTTAGGACCGAGATGCGGAGGAACTTCTTCACCCAGAGAGTGGTGAACCTGTGGAATTCTCTACCACAGAAAGTTGTTGAGGCCAATTCACTAAATATATTCAAAAAGGAGTTAGATGAGGTCCTTACTGCTAGGGGGATCAAGGGGTATGGCGAGAAAGCAGGAATGGGGTACTGAAGTTGAATGTTCAGCCATGAACTCATTGAATGGCGGTGCAGGCTAGAAGGGCCGAATGGCCTACTCCTGCACCTATTTTCTATGTTTCTATGTTTCTATGTTTCTATGAGACAAGAACTTCAAGCAATACTCTAGTTATGGCCTAAAAAGTGTTTTATACAGTTCAAACATAAACTCGCTGCTCTTATAGTCTATGCCGTGGCTAACAAAGGTAAATATAACAAATGTCTTTTTACCATCGCATCTTACTGACATACGACCTTCCAGGACCTGTGGACAAGCACTCCAAGGCCCCTTTGTTAATGTATACTTTTCAATACCTTACCATTTAACGCATATTCACTTTACGTGTTAGCCCTCCTCAAATGCATTACCTCATAATTTTCCGGATTGAATTCAATTGGCAACTCTTCTGCCAACCTGACCAGTTCGTTAATATCTTCCTGCAATCCACAGCTTCCTTTTTTATTATCAGTCGATTATGGAATAATGTGCAAACTTCTTATTAATTTAACTACATTCAACTCAAAATCGTGAAGACAAAAAGCAAGGGACCTGGTACGGAACACTATGGAACCCCGCTGGAAACAGCCTTTCAGTCAAAAAACACCCATCAACCATTAACATTTGCTTCCTGCCAGTGAACAAATTTTGGATCCTACTTCCCATTTTGCCTCTGGATGTGCTTTTACTTTCGTGAACAATCTGCTATGTGACACCTTATCTGAAGCCTTGCTAAATTCTATATACACTACAGCAAGTGCACAGCCCTCATCCAGAGTTCATGTTGCATCCTCCAAAAATTCAAAATATCAGTCAGACTCGACCTATCCTTAACAAATCCATGTTGACTGCCCATGTTTAATCCGCAACTTTCGAGATGAAGAAAGACATTGCAGGGCGACAGAGAAAAGGCGAGGTGGTGTGGGACATGCTTTGATTCGGGATGGTCTTGATGGGCCGAACGGGCCTCGTCCATGCCGATAACCAAGGAAATAAAGAGAGTATAAAATTAAAAACCATGTTGACTGCCCATTTAACTGGGAAACTAGCAGATTGGGAAAATTTTAAACGACAGCAAAGAATGACTAAGAAAGCAATGACGAAAGTAAAGATAGATTACAAAAGTAAACTTGCGCAAAACATAAAAACAGATAGTAAAAGCTTTTACCGATATATAAAACAGAAGAGAGTGACTAAAGTAAATGTTAGTCCTTCAGAAGATGAAAAGGGGAATTTAATAATGGGAAATGTGGAAATTGCTGAGACTTAAAAAAATTATTTTGCTTCGGTCTTCACAGTGGAAGACACAAAAACCATGCCAAAAATTGCTGGTTAAGGGAATGTGGGAAGGGAGGACCTTGAGACAATCATTGTCATTAGTGGAGTAGTGCTGGAAAGGCTAATGGGACTCAAGGTAGCCAAGTCACCGGCAGTCCGGAGCAGCGTCGAGGAGGTGCGTGGAGAGGCCTATACAAGGCACAGCAGGGAGCCCGGGGCCCAGCGTCGGCGGCAGTCGGGAGCAGCGTCGTGGAGGTGCGTGGAGAGGCCTATTAAAGGCACAGCAGGGAGTCCGGGGCCCAGCGTCGGCGGCAGTCGGGAGCAGCGTCGAGGAGGTGCGAGGAGAGGCCTATAAAAAGCGTGACTTGTGCAGCTACAGGGAGAAGGCGAAAAGAAGTAGAAAGAAATCAAAAGGTGACGTCACAGCCAAGAGGGTGAGTGATTGGCTGGTGATTGGTGAGCAGTTTTTCTCTTTTTCTCTTTTCTTTTTCTCTTCTATAACAGTGAGTAACTTTTAACATTGTTGTTGGCAATTTAAGTATATCTAAGGGTTAAGTCATGGCAGGAGAGCTCGGTAGGGTGTTATGCTCCTCCTGTACCATGTGTGAACTCAGGGACGACACCAGTGTCCCTGACCACTATATCTGCAGGAAGTGTGTCCACCTCAAGCTCCTGACGGTCCGCGTTGCGGAGTTGGAGCTGAGGGTGGATTCACTCTGGAGCATCCATGATGCTGAGAATGACGTGACTATCACGTGTAGCGAGTTGGTTGTACCGCAGGGAAAGGGTCCACAGCCAGATAGGGAATGGAAGACCTACAGGAAGAACAGTGCAAGGAAGGTGGTGCAGGAGTCCCCTGTGGTCATCCCCCTGGAAAACAGATACACTGCTTTGGGTACTGTTGAGGGGGATGATTCATCAGGGGAGGGCAACAGCAGCCAAGTACATGGCAGCGTGGCTGGCTCTGCTGCACAGGAGGGCAGGAAAAAGAGTGGGAGAGCAATAGTGATAGGGGATTCAATGGTGAGGGGAAAAGATAGGCGTTTCTGCGGCCGCAACCGAGACTCCAGGATGGTATGTTGCCTCCCTGGTGCAAGGGTCAAGGATGTCTCGGAGCGGGTGCAGGACATTCTAAAAATGGAGGGAGAACAGCCAGTTGTCGTGGTGCACATTGGTACCAACGACATAGGTAAAAAAAGGGATGAGGTCCTACGAAACGAATTTAAGGAGCTAGGAGCTAAATTAAAAAATAGGACCTCAAAAGTAGTAATCTCGGGATTGCTACCAGTGCCACGTGATATTCAGAGCAGGAATCGCAGGTAAGCGCAGATGAATACGTGGCTTGAGCATTGGTGCTGTAGGGAGGGATTCAAATTCCTGGGACATTGGAACCGGTTCTGGGTGAGGTGGGACCAGTACAACCCGGACGGTCTGCACCTGGCAGGACCGGAACCAATGTCCGAGGGGGAGTGTTTGCTAGTGCTGTTGGGGAGGATTGAAACTAATATGGCAGGGGGATGGGAACCAATGCAGGGATTCAGAGGGAAACAAAAAGGAGGCAAAAGACAGAAAGGAGATGAGGAAAAGTGGAGGGCAGAGAAACCCAAGGCAAAGAATAAAAAGGGCCACTGTACAGCAAAATTCGAAAAGTACAAAGTGTGTTAAAAAAACAAGCCTGAAGGCTTTGTGTCTTAATGCAAGGAGTATCCGTAATAAGGTGGATGTTAACAAATATGATATGATTGGGATTACGGAGAAGTGGCTCCAGGATGCTCAGGCCTGGTAACTCAACATCCAGGGGTATTCAACATTCAGGAAAGATAGAATAAAAGGAAAAGGAGGTGGGGTAGCATTGCTGGTTAAGGAGCAAATTAAGGCAATAATTCGGAAGGAAATTAGCTTGGATGATGTGGAATCTATATGGGTAGAGCTGCAGAATAACAAAGGGCAAAAAATGTTAGTGGGAGTTGTGTACAGACCTCCAAACAGTAGTAGTGATGTTGGGGACGGCATCAAACATGAAATTAGGGGTGCGTGCAATAAAGGTGCAGCAGTTATAATGGGTGACTTTAATATGCACAAAGATTGGGTTAACCAAACTGGAAGCAATACGGTGGAGGTGGATTTCCTGGAGTGCATAAGGGATGTTTTTTTCGAACAATATGTCGAGGAACCAACTAGGGGGGACGCCATCTTAGACTGGGTGATGTGTAATGAGAGAGGATTAATTAGCAATCTCGTTGTGCGAGGCGCCTTGGGGAAGAGTGACCATAATATGGTGGAATTCTGCATTAGGATGGAGAATGAAACAGTTAATTCAGAGACCATGGTCCACAACTTATAGAAGGGTAACTTTGAAGGTATAAGGCGTGAATTGGCTAGGATAGATGGGCGAATGATACTGAAGGGGTTGACTGTGGATGGGCAATGGCAGACATTTAGAGACCGCATGGATGAACTACAACAATTGATCATTCCTGTCTGGTGTAAAAATTAAAAAGGGAAGGTGGCTCAACCGTGGCTATCAAGGGAAATCAGGGATAGCATTAAAGCCAAGGAAGTGGCATACACATTGGCCAGAAATAGCAGCGAACCCGAGGACTGGGAGAAATTTAGAACTCAGCAGAGGAGGACAAAGGGTTTGATTAGGGCAGGGAAAATGAGTACGAGAGGAAGCTTGCAGGGCACATTAAGACGGATTGCAAAAGTTTCTATCGATATGTAAAGAGAAAAAGGTTAGTTAAGACAAACGTAGGTCCCCTGCAGTCAGAAACAGGGGAAGTCATAACGGGGAACAAAGAAATGGCGGAGCAATTGAACAAGTACTTTGGTACGGTATTCACTGAGGAGTACACAAACAACCTTCCGGATATAAAAGGGGTCGGAGGGTCTAGTAAGGAGGAGGAACTGAGGGAAATCCTTATTGTGTTGGGGACATTGATGGGATTGAAGGCCGATAAATCCCCAGGGCCTGATGGACTGCATTCCAGAGTACTTAAGGAGGTGGCCTTGGAAATAGTGGATGCATTGACAGTATTTTCCAACATTACATTGACTCAGGATCAGTTCCTATGGAGTGGAGGGTAGCCAATGTAACCCCACTTTTTAAAAAAGGAGGGAGAGAGAAAACAGGGAATTATAGACCGGTCAGCCTGACATCGGTAGTGGGTAAAATGATGGAATCAATTGTTAAGGATGTAATAGCAGTGCCTTTGGAAAGAGGTGACATGATAGCTCCAAGTCAGCATGGATTTGTGAAAGGGAAATCATGCTTGACAAATCTTCTGGAATTTTTTGAGGATGTTTCCACTAGAGTGGACAAGGGAGAACCAGTTGATGTGGTATATTTGGACTTTCAGAAGGCTTTGGACAAGGTCCCACACAAGAGATTAATGTGCAAAGTTAAAGCACATGGGATTGGGGGTAGAGTGCTGACATGGATTGAGAATTGGCTGTCAGACAGGAAGCAAAGAGTAGGAGTAAATGGGGACTTTTCAGAATGGCAGGCAGTGACTAGTGGGGTACCGCAAGGTTCTGTGCTGGTGCTCCAGCTGTTTACACTGTACATTAATGATTTAAATGAGGGGATTAAATGTAGTATCTCCAAATTTGAGGATGACACTAAGTTGAGTGGCAGTGTGTGCTGCGAGGAGGATGCTATGAGGCTGCAAAGCGACGTGAATAGGTTAGGTGAGTGGGCTAATGCATGGCAGATGCAGTATAATGTGGACAAATGTGAGGTTATCCACTTTGGTGGTAAAAACAGAGAGACAGACTATTATCTGAATGGTGACAGATTAGGAAAAGGGGAGGTGCAAAGAGACCTGGGTGTCATGGTGCATCAGTCATTGAATGTTGGCATGCAGGTACAGCAGGCGGTTAAGAAAGCAATTGGCTTGTTGGCCTTCATAGCGAGGGGAGTTGAGTACAGGGGCAGGGAGGTGTTGCTACAATTGTACAGGGCCTTGGTGAGGCCACACCTGGAGTATAGTGTACAGTTTTGGTCTCCTAACCTGAGGAAGGACATTCTTGCTATTGAGGGAGTGCAGCGAAGGTTCACCAGACTGATTCCCGGGATGGCGGGACAGACCTATCAAGAAAGACTGGATCAACTGGGCTTGTATTCACTGGAGTTCAGAAGAATGAGAGGGGATCTCATAGAAACATATAAAATTCTGACGGGTTTCGACAGGTTAGATGCAGGAAGAATGTTCCCAATGTTGGGGAAGTCCAGAACCAGGGGACACAGTCTAAGGATAAGCGGGAAGCCATTTAGGACCGAGATGAGGAGAAATTTCTTAACCCAGAGAGTGGTGAACCTGTGGAATTCTCTACCACAGAAAGTTGTTGAGGCCAATTCACTAAATATATTCAAGAAGAAGTTAGGTGAAGTCCTTACTACTAGGGGAATGAAAGGGTATGGTGAGAAAGCAGGAATGGGGTACTGTAGTTGCATGTTCAACCATGAACTCGGTAAATGGCGGTGCAGGCTAGAGGGGCCGAATGGTCTACTCCTGCACCTATGTTCTATGTTTCTATGGATGGTTTAGAGGGACCTCCCCAGATACAGGAGTGTGAGAGAGGGATTAGAGGGAGCTCCCCAGATACAGGAATGTGAGAGAGGGGTTAGAGCGAGTTCCCCAGACAGGAGTGTGCAGGATGGTTTAGAGGTACCTCCCCGGATACAGGAGTGTGAGAGTTGGGTTAGAGGGAGCTCCCCAGATACAGGAGTGTGAGAGAAGGGTTAGAGCGAGTTCCCCAGACAGGCGTGTGCACGATGGTTTAGAGGGACCTCCCCAGATACAGGAGTGTGCGAAAGGAGTTAGATGAACATCCCCAGATACAGGAGTGTGCAGGAGGGGTTAGATGGACCTACCCAGATACAGGAGTGTGAGAGAAGGGTTAGAGCGAATTCCCCAGACAGGCGTGTGCACGATGGTTTAGAGGGACCTCCCCAGATACTGGAGTGTGAGAGAGGAGTTAGAGCGAGTTCCCCAGACAGGAGTGTGCAGGATGGTTTAGAGGGACCTCCCCAGATACAGGAGTGTGAGTGAGTGGTTAGAGGGAGCTTCACAGATACAGGAGTGTGAGAGAGGGGTTAGAGGGAGCTCCACAGATACAGGAGTGTGGGAGAGATGGGTTGGAGGGAGCTCCCCAGATACAGGAGCGTGAGAAAGGAGTTAGATGAACCTTCCCAAATACTGGATTGGGAGAGGGGGGATTATGGGACCTCCGCAGACACGGATTGGGAGAGAGGAGTTAGGAAATTCCCAACATACAGAATTAATGTGGGCGGGGTTAGAGGGACATCCTCAATTAGAGGAGTGATGTGAGAGGGGTTAGGTGGACCTCCCCAGAGACATAAGTGTGAGAGAGGGGTTATAGGAGACTCCCTAGATACAGGAGTGTGGGAGAAGGCTTAGAGGTAACTCCCCAAATACAATAATGTGAGTGGAGAGAGGGACGCCCCGCCCCTCCCCCCTGAAACAGGAATGTGAGGGGTGCGAAGGAGCTCCCAAGATACAGGTGTGTGAGTGGTTAGAGGAACCTCTCCAGATACACAAGTGTGAGAGAGAGGTTAGAGGGACACCCCCCAGATACAGGAATGTGAGCAAGGCTTTAGAGGTTGCTCTCCAGACACAGGAATGTGAGCAGTTAGAGGGACCCCCGCAGATATAGGAGTGTGAGGGGTTAGAGGGTGCTCCCCAGATACAGGAGTGACAGAGAAGGCTTAGAGGTCCCTCCCCAAATACAGGCATGTGAGTGGATAGTGGGACGTCCCGCCCCACCCCCAGATCCAGGTGTGTGAGGGGTTAGAGGGACCCCCTTAGATAGAGGAGTGTGAGGAGTCACTGTCACTGTGAGTGTAAACGCTCCTATTTTAAAAAAGAGGCAGGCAGAAAGCAGGTAAACTATAAACCAGTTAGCCTAGCATCTGTGGTTGGGAAAATGTTGGAGTCCATTATTAAGAAGCAATAGCAGGACATTTGGAAAAGCAAAATTCAGTCAGGCAGAGTCAGCATGGATTTACAAAGGGGAGGTCATGTTTGACAAATTTGCTGGAAATGTTTTGAAGATGTCACGAACAGGGTTGATAAAGGGGAACCAGTGGACGTTCTGTATTTGAACTTCCAGAATGCATTTGATAACGTACCACATAAAAAGGTTACGAGCCAAGTTAAAAGTTCATGGGGTCTGGGTTAATTAGCACGGATAGAGGATTGGCTAACTAACAGAAAACAGAGAGTCGGGATAAATGCTTCATTCTCTGGTTGGTAACTAGTGGGGTGCCGCAGGGATCAGTGCTGGGAACGCAACTATTTACAATCTATATTAACGACTTGGAAGAACGTGTAACCTTGCCAATGTTGTTGTTGATATAAAGATGGGAGGTAAAGCAATGTGTGGGGAGGACACAAAAATCTGCAAATGGACATAAACTGGCGAAGTGAGTGGGCAAAAATTTGGCAGATGGAATATAATGTTGGAAGGTGTGAGGTCATGAACTTTGGTAGAAATAATTATTAATCAAATGGAGATAGAATGCCTGGGGGTACTTGTGCATGAAACACAAAAGGATACTATACAGATACAGCAAGTGATCAGGAAGGCCAATGGAATCTTGGCATTTATTGCAAAGAGGATGGATTAAAAAGCAGGGATGTCTTACAACAGCTATACAGGGTATTAGTGAGGCCACACCTGGAGTACTGCGTATAGTTTTGGTTTGCATATTTACGAAAGGATATACTTGCTTTGGAGGCAGTTCAGAGAAGATTCACTAGGTTGATTCCGCGGATGAGGCGGTTGACTTATGAGGAAAGGTTGAGTAAGTTGGGATTCTACTCATTGGAATTTAAAATAATGAACAAGAGGGGACCTTATCGAATCGTATAAGATTAAGAGGGAGCATGTCAAGGTGGATGCAGAGAGAATGTTTCCACTGACGGGAGAGACGAGAACTAGAGTTCGTGACCTTAGAATAAGGGAGATGAGGGAAAATTTCTTCTCTCAGGATGTAAATCTGTGGAAGCTGGGACAATGAATAAATTTAAGACAGAAATAGGCAGTTTCTTAAACGATAAGAGGATAGGGGGTTATGTGGAGTGGTTGGGGAAGTGGAGCTCACTCCGTGATCAGATCAGCCATGAAATTATATTGAATGGCAGAGCAGGCTCGAGGGGCCGTACGGCCTATGCCAGTTCCTATTTCCTCTTCTTCTGGGTTAGAGGGACCCACCCAGATACAGGAGTGTGAAGGTTTAGAAGGAACTCCCTAGACACAGAAGTATGAGAGAGAGGTTAGAGGCACCTCTCCGGGTACAGGAGTGTGAGAGAGGGGTTAGAGGGAGCTCTCTCGATATTGGAGTTAGAGGGACCTCCCCAGATACAAGAGTGTGAGAGGTTAGAGGGACCTCCCCAGATACAGGAGTTTGAAAGGTTAGAGGGAGCTCACCAGGTACAGGGTGTGAGAGAGACAGGTTAGAGGGACCTCCCCGGGTACAGGAATGTGAGAGAGAGGTTAGAGGGACCTCCCCAGATACAAGTGTGTGAGAGAGGGGTTAGAGGGAGCTCACCAGATACAGGAGTGTGAGAGAGGGTTTAGAGGGACCCCCTCCCAGATACAGGAGTGTGATGGTTTACAGGGAGCTCCCCAGATACAGGAGTGTGAGGGGTTAGTGGGACCTCCCCAGATACAGGAGTGTGAGGCGTTAGTGGGACCTCCTCAGATACAGGAATGTGAGCAGTTAGAGGGAGCTCCCCAGATACAATAGTGTGAGAGAGGGGTTAGAAGTAGCTCCCTAGTCACAGTAATGTGCCAGAGGAGTTAAAGGCCCCTCCCTAGATACAGGAGTTTGAGGGCGAGTGTGACTGAGAGTGGGAACGCCCCTATTCAAAAAATGAGGCAGTCAAAAAGCAGGCAAACTATAGACCAGTTAGCTTAACATCTGTGATTGGGAAAATGTTGGAGTCCTTTATTAAAAAAACAGTAGCAGGACATATGGAAAAGTAAAATTCGGTCAGTCAGAGTCAGCATGGATTTATGAAGGGGAGGTCATGTTTGACAAATTTGCTGGAATTCTTTGAGGATGTTACGAACAGGGTTGATAAAGGGGAACCAGTGGATATGATGTATTTGGACTTCCAAAATGCATTTGATAACGTGGCACATAAAAGGTTACTACACAAGTTCACGGGGTTGGGGTTAATATATTAGCATGGATAGATGATTGGCTAACTAACAGAAAACAGAGAGTCGGGATAAATGCTTCATTCTCTGGTTGGCAACCATTAACTCGTGTGGTGCTGCAGGTATCAGTGCTGGGAACCCAACTATTTACAGTCTGTATTGACGACTTGGAAGAACGTGTAACGTTGCCAAGTTTGCTGACGATACAAAGATGGGAGGAAAAGCAATTTGTGAGGAGGATACAAAAAATCTGCAAAAGGACATAGACAAGCGAAGTGAGTGGGCAAACATTTGGCAGATGGAATATAATGTTGGAAAGTGTGAGGTTATGTACTTGAAAACAATCAAAAAGCTAGTTATTATGTAAATGAATCAAGATTGCAAAATGCTGCTGTACAGCGGGACCTGGGGGTACTTGTGCATAAAAGACAAAAGGATAGTATGCAGATACAGCAAGTGATCAGGAAGGCCAATGGAATCTGGGCCTTTATTCTAAAGAGGATGGAGTATAAAAGCAGGGAAGTCTTGCTTTAGCTATACAGGGTATTGGTGAGGCCACACCTGGAATACTGTGTGCAGTTTTGATTTCCATATTTTCGAAAGGATATACTTGCTTTGGAGACAGTTCAGAGCAGGTTCACGAGGTTAATTCAAGAGATGAGGAGGTTGACTTATGAGGAAAGGTTGGGTAGGTTGGGCCTCGACTCATTTCAGAAGAATGAATGAGAGATGATCTTATCGAAACGTATGAGATTAAGAGGGGGTTTGACAAGGTGGATGCAGAGAGTATGTTTCCACTGATGGGGAAGACTAGAACAAGAGGGCATGGTCTTAGAATAAGTGAAATGAGGAGAAATATCTTCTCTCAGAGGGATGTAAATCTGTGGAATTCGCTGCCTCAGAGAGCTATACAAGCTGGGTTATTGAATATATTAAAGACAAAAATAGACAGTTTCTTAAACGATAAGGGAATAAGGGTGGGTAGTGGAGCTGAGTCCAAAATCAGTTCAACCTTGAAATTATGGAGTGCGAGAGAGGGTTAAGAGGGACCTCCCCTGACACAGAAGTGTGAGAGAGGGGTTAGAGGGACCTCCCCAGATACAGGAGTGTGACAGGGGGGTTTAGAAGTACCTTGCCAGATACATGAGTGTGTACAAGGGGTTAGAGGTACCTCCCGGATACAGGAGTGTGAGAGGGGGTTTTAGAGGGACCTCCCCAGATACAGGAGTGTGTGCAAGGGGTCAGAGGGACCTTCCCAGTTACAGGAGTTTGAGAGAGGTTACAGGGACCTCCCCAGATACAGGAGCGTGAGAGAGGCGTTAGAGGGACCTCCCCAGATACAGGAGTGTGAGAGGGGGTTAGAGGGACCATGCCAGATACAGGAGTGTGAGAGAGGTGATGGAGGAACCTCCCCAGATACAGGAGTGTGAGAGGGTGGTTAGAGGCATTTTCGCAGATACAGGAGTGTGAGAGAGGGGTTAGAGGGTCCTCCCCAGATACAGGAGTGTGAGAGAGGGTTTAGAGGCACTTTCTCAGATACAGGAATGTGAGAGAGGGTTAGAGGGACCTCCACAGATACAGGAGTGTGAGAGAGGGGTTAGAGGGGCCTCCCCAGATATAGGAGTGTGAGAGAGGGGTTAGAGTGACCTCCCCAGATACAGGAGTGTGAGAGAGGCGTTAGAGGGACCTCCCCAGATAAAGGAGTGTGAGAGAGGGGTTAGAGGGACCTCACCAGATACAGGAGTGTGAGAGGTTAGAGGGACCTCCCCAGATACAGGAATGTGAGAGAGGGGTTAGAGGGAACTCCCCAGATACTGGAGTGTGAGAGAGGGATTAGAGGGACCTCCCCAGATAAAGGAGTGTGAGAGAGGGGTTAGAGGGACCTCCCCAGATACAGGAGTGTGAGGGGTTAGAGGGAGCTCCCCAGATACAGGAATGTGAGAGAGGGGTTAGAGGGAGCTCCCCAGATAAAGGAGTGTGATAGATGCGTTAAAGGAACCTCTCTCGATACTGATGTGAGAGAGATGGTGAAAAGGACCTTCCCAGACACAGGAGTGTGAGCGACAGGTTAGAGCGAGCTCCCCAGAAACCTGACCTAGTAATTGCATCCGGATTCAGAATGTGTTGATATCAGTTTATAACTGGGAGCTTTTGTCCTAGTCTCAAGCTCAGAGACGAGGTCAGTTTTAACCCATTTTTTAACCTGCCCTTTCACAAAACCTGAGCAAATATTTCAGGTTGAAAAAAGGATAGCTGCAGTAAACTGCAATGAATATCACAGCTGATTATACCCCTGTGAAACGACAGAGTCACGTACATCTTCCAAACACACCCAGTCAATTGTTCACACCTTATTGTCAACAATACCAGGGAAATAGCAGGAGAGTTATTCACAGTAGATATGAACGAATAACAGCTCCTTCCTCATTTTCTCCTCCCTCAAGCAAATCACTGACCTCAACCTGACACAGGTCCATGCAAGGATTCTTGCTGTGTACAGTAAAATGGGCACTTGCTCACTCATTAAAAGGGACATCCATAGATACAGGAATGTGTGAGAGGGGTTAGAGGGACATCCCCAGATGCAGGATTGTGAGTGAAGGGTTTAGAGGGACCTTCCCAGATACAGGAGTGTGAGAGAGAGATTAGAGGGACCTCCGCAGATACAGGAGTGTGAGAGCCATGTTAAAGGGAGCTCCCCAGATACAGGAGTGTGGGAGAGGGGTTAGAGGGAGCACCCTAGTTACAGGAGTGTGAGAGATGGGTTCAAGGAACGTCTCTATATACTGAGGTGAGAGAGATGGTGAAAAGGACCTCGCCAGACACAGGTGTATGAGCCAGATGTTAGGGCGAGGTCCCCTTAAACCTGACCTCGGAATTGCGTCCAGAGTCAGACTGTGTTGATATCAGTTTATAACTGGGAGCTTTTGTCTTTCTCTCAAGCTCAGAGACTAGGTCAGTTTTACAACCATTTTTAACCAGCCCTTTCACAAAACCTGAGCAAATATTTCAGGTTGAAATAAGGATAGCTGCAGTAAACTGGAATGAATATCACAGCTGATTATACCCCTGTGAAACGACAGAGTCACGTACATCTTCCAAACACACCCAGTCAATTGCTCACCACTTACTGTCAACAATACCAGGGAAATAGCAAGAGAAGTATTCACAATAGATATTATAGAATCACAGCTCCTTCCTCATTCTCTCCTCCCTCAAGCAATTCACTGACCTCAACCTGACACAGGTCCATGCAAGGATTCTTGCTTTGTGCAGTAAAATGGGCACTAGCTCACTGATTAAAAGGGACGTCCACAGAAAAAGAAGTGTGAGAGAGGGGTTAGAGGGACATTCCCAGATACAGGACTGTGCAGGAGGGGTTAGAGGGACCTCCCCAGATACAGGAGTGTGAGAGAGAGGTTAGAGGGTCCTCCCCGATACAGGAGTTTGAGAGCGAGGTTAGAGGGAGCTCACCAAATACAGGAGGGTGAGAGAGGGGTTATAGGGAACTCCCCAGATACAGGAGTGTGAGAGAGGGGTTAGTGGGATCTCCCCAGATACAGGATTGTGAGAGCGGTGGGGGTTCGATGGACCTCCCAAGGTACAGGAGTGTGAGAGAGGGGTTGAAGCGTCATCCCCAGATACAGCAGTGTGTGAGAAAGGGGTTCGAGGGACCTCCCAAGATATAGGAGTGTGCGAGAGGGGTTAGAGGGACCTCCCCAGATACAGGAGTGTGAGATAGCGGTTAGAAGGAGCGCCCAGATATAGGAGTGTGAGAGAGGGGTTAGAGGGACCTCCCCAGATACCAGAGTGTGAGAGAGGGTTTAGAGGCAGCTCCCTAGTTACAGGAGTGTGAGAGATGGGTTCAAGGAACCTCTCCATATACTGAGGTGAGAGAGATGGTGAAAAGGACCTCCCCAGACACAGGAGTATGAGCGCGATGTTGGAGCGAGCTCCCCAGAAACCTGACCTCGGAATTGCGTCCAGAGTCAGACTGTGTTGATATCAGTTTATAACTGGGAGCTTTTGTCCTCGTCTCAAGCTCAGAGACGAGGTCAGTTTTAACCCATTTTTTAACCTGCCCTTTCACAAAACCTGAGCAAATATTTCAGGTTGAAAAAAGGATAGCTGCAGTAAACTGCAATGAATATCACAGATGATTATACCCCTGTGAAACGACAGAGTCACGTACATCTTCCAAGCACACCCAGTCAATTGTTCACACCTTATTGTCAACAATACCAGGGAAATAGCAGGAGAGTTATTCACAGTAGATATGAACGAATAACAGCTCCTTCCTCATTTTCTCCTCCCTCTAGCAAATCACTGACCTCAACCTGACACAGGTCCATGCAAGGATTCTTGCTGTGTACAGTAAAATTGCCACTTGCTCACTCATTAAAAGGGACATCCATAGATACAGGAATGTGTGAGAGGGGTTAGAGGGACATCCCCAGATGCAGGATTGTGAGTGAAGGGTTTAGAGGGACCTTCCCAGATACAGGAGTGTGAGAGAGAGATTAGAGGGACCTCCGCAGATACAGGAGTGTGAGAGCCATGTTAAAGGGAGCTCCCCAGATACAGGAGTGTGGGAGAGGGGTTAGAGGGAGCACCCTAGTTACAGGAGTGTGAGAGATGGGTTCAAGGAACGTCTCTATATACTGAGGTGAGAGAGATGGTGAAAAGGACCTCGCCAGACACAGGTGTATGAGCCAGATGTTAGGGCGAGGTCCCCTTAAACCTGACCTCGGAATTGCGTCCAGAGTCAGACTGTGTTGATATCAGTTTATAACTGGGAGCTTTTGTCTTTCTCTCAAGCTCAGAGACTAGGTCAGTTTTACAACCATATTTAACCAGCCCTTTCACAAAACCTGAGCAAATATTTCAGGTTGAAATAAGGATAGCTGCAGTAAACTGGAATGAATATCACAGCTGATTATACCCCTGTGAAACGACAGAGTCACGTACATCTTCCAAACACACCCAGTCAATTGCTCACCACTTACTGTCAACAATACCAGGGAAATAGCAAGAGAAGTATTCACAATAGATATTATAGAATCACAGCTCCTTCCTCATTCTCTCCTCCCTCAAGCAATTCACTGACCTCAACCTGACACAGGTCCATGCAAGGATTCTTGCTTTGTGCAGTAAAATGGGCACTAGCTCACTGATTAAAAGGGACGTCCACAGATACAGAAGTGTGAGAGAGGGGTTAGAGGGACATTCCCAGATACAGGACTGTGCAGGAGGGGTTAGAGGGACCTCCC
Source organism: Pristiophorus japonicus (assembly GCF_044704955.1). Taxonomy (NCBI): domain Eukaryota; kingdom Metazoa; phylum Chordata; class Chondrichthyes; family Pristiophoridae; genus Pristiophorus; species Pristiophorus japonicus. Next base: position 5,276,176 of record NW_027252779.1, read on the forward strand.
CAGATACAGGAGTGTGAGAGAGAGGTTAGAGGGTCCTCCCCGATACAGGAGTTTGAGAGCGAGGTTAGAGGGAGCTCACCAAATACAGGAGGGTGAGAGAGGGTTTATAGGGAACTCCCCAGATACAGGAGTGTGAGAGAGGGGTTAGTGGGATCTCCCCAGATACAGGATTGTGAGAGCGGTGGGGGTTCGATGGACCTCCCAAGGTACAGGAGTGTGAGAGAGGGGTTGAAGCGTCATCCCCAGATACAGCAGTGTGTGAGAAAGGGGTTCGAGGGACCTCCCAAGATATAGGAGTGTGCGAGAGGGGTTAGAGGGACCTCCCCAGATACAGGAGTGTGAGATAGCGGTTAGAAGGAGCGCCCAGATATAGGAGTGTGAGAGAGGGGTTAGAGGGACCTCCCCAGATACCAGAGTGTGAGAGAGGGTTTAGAGGCAGCTCCCTAGTTACAGGAGTGTGAGAGATGGGTTCAAGGAACCTCTCCATATACTGAGGTGAGAGAGATGGTGAAAAGGACCTCCCCAGACACAGGAGTATGAGCGAGATGTTGGAGCGAGCTCCCCAGAAACCTGACCTCGGAATTGCGTCCAGAGTCAGACTGTGTTGATATCAGTTTATAACTGGGAGCATTTGTCTTTGTCTCAAGCTCAGAGACTAGGTCAGTTTTACAACCATTTTTTAACCAGCCCTTTCACAAAACCAGAGCAAATATTTCAGGTTGAAATAAGGATAGCTGCAGTAAAGTGGAATGAATATCACAGCTGATTATACCCCTGTGAAACGACAGAGTCACGTACATCTTCCAAACACACCCAGTCAATTGCTCACCCCTTACTGTCAAAAATACCAGGGAAATAGCAAGAGAAGTATTCACAATAGATATTATGGAATCACAGCTCCTTCCTCATTCTCTCCTCACTCAAGCAAATCACTGACCTCAACCTGAAACAGGTCCATGCAAGGATCCTTGCTGTGTGCAGTAAAATGGGCACTAGCTCACTGATTAAAAGGGACGTCCACAGATACAGAAGTGTGAGAGAGGGGTTAGAGGGACATCCTCAGATAGAGGACTGTGCAGGAGGGGTTAGAGAGACCTCCCCAGATACAGAAGTGTGAGAGAGAGTTTAGAGGGTCCGCCCCGCTACAGGAGTGTGAGAGGGGGTTTAGAGGGAGCTATCCAGATACAGGAGTGTGAGAGAGGGTTTAGTGGGACCTCCCCAGATACAGGAGTGTGAGAGTGAGATTAGAGGGAGCTCACCAAATACAGGAGGGTGAGAGAGGGGTTAGAGGGTACTCCCCAGATACAGGAGTGTGAGAGAGGGGTTAGTGGGATCTCCCCAGATACAGGAGTGTGAGAACGGCGGGGGGGGGGGGGTTCGATGGACCTCCCAAGGTACAGGGGTTTGAGAGAGGGGTTGGAACGTCCTCCCCAGATACAGTAGTGTGTGAGAGAGGGGTTAGAGGGACCTCCCAAGGTATAGGAGTGTGCGAGAGGGGTTAGTGGGACCTCCCCAGATACAGGAGTGTGAGAGAGAGGTTAGAGGGATCTCACCAAATACAGGAGGGTGAGAGAGGGGTTAGAGGGAACTCCCCAGATACAGGAATGTGAGAGAGGGGTTAGAGGGACCTCCCAAGATACAGGAGTGTGAGAGAGGGGTTAGAGTCCCTTTCCCAGATACAGGAGTGTGAGAGAGGCGTTAAAGGAACCTCCCCAGATACAGGAATGCGAGGGAGGGGTTAGAGGGACCTCCCCAGATACAGGAGTGCGCGAGAGGGGTTAGTGGGCCCCCAACAGATACAGGAGTGTAATAGAGGGGTTAGAGGGAACTCCACAGAGACAGGAGTGTGAGCGAGGGGTTACAGGGACCTTCCAAGATACAGGAGTGTGAGAGCGATGTTAGAGGGAGCTCACCAAATACAGGAGGGTGAGAGAGGGGTTATAGGGAACTCCCCAGATACAGGAGTGTGAGAGAGGGGTTAGTGGGATCTCCCCAGATACAGGAGTGTGAGAGGGTGGGGGTTCGATGGACCTCCCAAGGTACAGGAGTGTGAGAGAGGGTTTGGAGCGTCCTCCGCAGATACAGCAGTGTGTGAGAGAAGGGTTCAAGGGACCTCCCAAGAAATAGGACTGTGCGACAGGGGTTAGAGGCACCTCCCCAGATACAGGAGTGTGAGAAAGCGGTTAGAAGGAGCGCCCAGATATAGGAGTGTGAGAGAGGAGTTAGAGGGACCTCCCCAGATACAGGAGTGTGAGAGAGGTGTTAGAGGGACATCCCCAGGTACAGGAGTGTGAGAGAGGGTTTAGAGGGACCTGCCCAGACAGAGGAGTGTGAGAGAGGGTTTAGAGGGAGCCCCCTAGTTACAGGAGTGTGAGAGGTGGGTTCAAGGAACCTCTCTATATACTGAGGTGAGAGAGATGGTGAAAAGGACCTCCCCAGACACAGGAGTATGAGCGAGATGTTAGAGCGAGCTCCCCAGAAACCTGACCTCGGAATTGCGTCCAGAGTCAGACTGTGTTGATATCAGTTTATAACTGGGAGCTTTTGTCTTTGTCTCAAGCTCAGAGACTAGGTCAGTTTTACAACCATTTTTTAACCAGCCCTTTCACCAAACCTGAGCAAATATTTCAGGTTGAAATAAGGATAGCTGCAGTAAACTGGAATGAATATCAAAGCTGATTATATCCCTGTGAAACGACAGAGTCACGTACATCTTCCAAACACACCCAGTCAATTGCTCACCCCTTACTCTCAACAATACCAGGCAAGTAGCAAGAGAAGTATTCACAATATATATTATGGAATCACAGCTCATTCCTCATTCTCTCCTCCCTCATGCACATCACTGACCTCAACGTGACACAGGTCCATGGAAGGATTCTTGCTGTGTGCAGTAAAATGGGCACTAGCTCACTGATTAAAAGGGACGTCCACAGATACAGAAGTGAGAGAGAGGGGTTAGAGGGACCTCCCCAGATACAGGACTGTGCAGGAGGGGTGAGAGGGACCTCCCAAGATACAGAAGTGTGAGAGAGAGGTTAGAGGGTCCTGCCCGCTACAGGAGTGTGAGAGGGGGTTTAGAGGGAGCTCTCCAGATACAGGAGTGTGAGAGAGGGGTTAGTGGGACCTCCCCAGATACTGGAGTGTGAGAGAGAGGTTAGAGGGAGCTCACCAATTACAGGAGGGTGAGAGAGGGGTTAGAGGGACCTCCCCAGATACAGGAGTGTGAGAGAGGGGTTAGTGGGATCTCCCCAGATATAGGAGTGTGAGAGGGGGGGGGTGTTCGATGGACCTCCCAAGGTACAGGAGTGTGAGAGAGGGGTTAGAGGGACCTCCCCAGATATAGGAATGTGTGAAAGAGGGGTTAGAGGGACTTGCCCAGATATAGGAGTGTGAAAGAGGGGTCAGTGTGACCTCCCCAGATATCGGTGTGAGAGTTGGGGTTAGAGGGAACTCGCCAGATACAGGAGTGTGAGAGAGGGGTTAGAGGGACCTCTCCAGATACAGGACTGTGAGAGGGGGGTTAGAGGGACCTCCCCAGATATAGGAGTGTGAGAGAGGAGTTAGAGGGACCTCCCCAGATACAGGAGTGTGAGAGGGGGGTTAGGGGGAACTTGCCAGATACAGGAGTGTGAGCGGGGGTTAGGGGGACCTTGCCAGATACAGCTGTGTGAGAGGGGGGTTAGAGGCACTTTCCCAGATACAGGAGCGTGAGAGAGTGGTTAGAGGGAGCTCCCCAGATACAGGAGTGTGAGAGAGGGGTTAGAGGGACCTCTCCAGATACAGGACTGTGAGAGGGGGGTAAGAGGGACCTCCCCAGATCGAGGAGGGTGCGAGAGGGGTTAAAGGGACCTCCCCAGATACAGGAGTGTGCTAGAGGGGTTAGAGGGCCCCCCACCAGATACAGGAGTGTAATAGAGGGGTTAGAGGGACCTCCACAGAGACAGGAGTGTGAGAGAGGGGTTAGAGGTACGTCCCGGATACAGGAGTGTGAGAGGGGGTTTTAGATGGACTTCCCCAGATACAGGAGTGTGTGCAAGGGGTTAGAGGGACCTTCCCAGTTACAGGCGTTTGAGAGGGGTTACAGGGACCTCCCCAGATACGGGAGCGTGAGAGAGGCGTTAGAGGGACCTGCCCAGATACAGGAGTGTGAGAGGGGGGTTAGAGGCATTTTCGCAGATACAGGAGTGTGAGAGAGGTGTTAGAGAGGCTTCCCCAGATACAGGAGTGTGAGAGAGGGTTTAGAGGCACTTTCTCAGATACAGGAATGTGAGAGAGGGTTTAGAGGGACCTCTCCAGATACAGGAGTGTGAGAGAGGCGTTAGAGGGACCTCCCCAGATAAAGGAGTGTGAGAGAGGGGTTAGAGGGACATCCCCAGATATAGGAGTGTGAGAGAGGGGTTAGGGGGACCTCCCCAGATACAGGAGTGTGAGGGGTTAGAGGGACCTCCCCAGATACAGGAATGTGAGAGAGGGGTTAGAGGGACCTCCCCAGATACAGGAGTGTGAGAGAGGGGTTAGAGGGACCTCCCCAGATACAGGAGTATGAGAGAGGTGTTAGAGGGACCACCCCAGATCAAGGAGCGTGAGAGAGGGGTTAGAGGCATCTCCCCAGATACAGGAGTGTGAGTGGTTAGAGGGACCTCCCCAGATACAGGAATGTGAGGGAGTTTTTAGAGGGACCTCCCCAGATACAAGAGTGTGAAAGAGGTGTTAGAGGGAGCTCCCCAGATAAAGGTGTGTGATAGATATGTTAAAGGAACCTCTCTCGATACTGAGGTGAGAGAGATGGTGAAAAGGACCTTCCCAGACACAGGAGTGTGAGCGACAGGTTAGAGCAAGCTCCCCAGAAACCTGACCTAGGAATTGCATCCGGAGTCAGACTGTGTTGATATCAGTTTATAACTGGGAGCTGTTGTCATAGTCTCAAGCTCAGAGACGAGGTCAGTTTTAACCCATTTTTTAACCTGCCCTTTCACAAAACCTGAGCAAATATTTCAGGTTGAAAAAAGGATAGCTGCAGTACGCTGCAATGAATATCACAGATGATTATACCCCTGTGAAACGACAGAGTCACGTACATCTTCCAAACACACCCAGTCAATTGTTCACACCTTATTGTCAACAATACCAGGGAAATAGCAGGAGAGTTATTCACAGTAGATATGAACGAATCACAGCTCCTTCCTCATTTTCTCCTCCCTCACGCAAATCACTGACCTCAACCTGACACAGGTCCATGCAAGGATTCTTGCTGTGTACAGTAAAATGGGCACTGGCTTACTGATTAAAAGGGACATCCAAAGATACAGGGGTGTGTGAGAGGGGTTAGAGGGACATCCCCAGAGGCAGGATTGTGAGAGAATTGTTTAGAGGGACCTTCCCAGATACAGGAGTGTGAAAGAGAGATTAGAGGGACCTCCGCAGATACAGGAGTGTGAGAGCCGTGTTAGAGGGAGCTCCCAGATACAGGAGTGTGGGAGAGGGGTTAGAGGGACTTCCCCACATACAGGAGTGTGAGAGAAGGGTTAGGCGGACCTCCCCAGATACAAGAGTGTGAGAGAGGCGTTAGAGGGACCTGTCCAGATACCGGCGTGTGAGGGGTTAGAGGGACCTCCCCAGATACAGGAGTGTGAGAGAGGGGTTAGAGCGACCTCCCCAGAGACAGGAGTGTGAGAGAGGGGTTAGAGGGACCTCCCAAGATACATGAGTGTGAGGGGTTAGAGGGACCTCCCCAGATACAGGAGTGTGAGAGAGGTGTTAGAGAGACCTCCCCAGATACAGAAGTGTGAGAGAGGGGTTAGAGGGAGCTCCCTAGTTACAGGAGTGTGAGAGGTGGGTTCAAGGAACCTCTCTATATACTGAGGTGAGAGAGATGGTGAAAAGGACCTCCCCAGACACAGGAGTATGAGCGAGATGTTAGAGCGAGCTCCCCAGAAACCTGACCTCGGAATTGCGTCCAGAGTCAGACTGTGTTGATATCAGTTTATAACTGGGAGCTTTTGTCTTTTTCTCAAGCTCAGAGACTAGGTCAGTTTTACAACCATTTTTTAACCAGCTCTTTCACAAAACCTGAGCAAATATTTCAGGTTGAAATAAGGATAGCTGCAGTAAAGTGGAATGAATATCACAGCTGACTATACCCCTGTGAAACGACAGAGTCACGTACATCTTCCAAACACACCCAGTCAATTGCTCACCCCTTACTGTCAACAATACCAGGGAAATAGCAAGAGAAGTATTCACAATAGATATTATGGAATCAAAGCTCCTTCCTCATTCTCTCCTCCCTCAAGCAAATCAATGACCGCAACCTGACACAGGTCCATGCACGAATACTTGATTTGTGCAGTAGAATGGGCACATACTCAATGATTAAGAGTGACGTCCACAGATACAGAAGTGTGAGAGAGGGGTTAGAGGGACCTCCCCAGATACAGGACAGTGCAGGAGGGGTTAGAGGGACCTCCCCAGATACAGGAGTGTGAGAGAGAGGTTAGAGGGTCCTCCCCGATATAGGAGTGTGAGAGGGGGTTTTGAGGGAGCTCTCCAGATACAGGAGTGTGAGAGAGGGGTTAGTGGGACCTACACAGATACAGGAGTGTGAGAGCGAGGTTAGATGGAGCTCACCAAATACAGGAGGGTGAGAGAGGGGTTATATGGAACTCCCCAGATACAGGAGTGTGAGAGAGGGGTTAGTTTGATCTCCCCAGATACAGGAGTGTGAGAGCGCGGGGCGGGGGGGTTCGATGGACCTCCCAAGGTACAGGAGTGTGAGAGAGGGGTTGGAACGTCCTCCCCAGATACAGCAGTGTGTGATAGAGGGGTTAGAGGGACCTCCCAAGATATAGGAGTGTGCGAGAGGGGTTAGAGGGACCTCCCCAGATACAGGAGTGTGAGAGAGCGGTTAGAAGGAGCGCCCAGATATAGGAGTGTGAGAGAGGGGTTAGAGGGACATCCCCAGATAGAGGAGTATGAGAGAGGGGTTAGAGGCAGCTCCCTAGTTACAGGAGTGTGAGAGATGGGTTCAATAAACCCCTCTATATAGTGAGGTGAGAGAGATGGTGAAAAGGACCTCCCCAGACACAGGAGTACGACGAGATGTTAGAGCGAGCTCCCCAGAAACCTGACCTCGGAATTGCGTCCAGAGTAAGACTGTGTTGATATCAGTTTATAACTGGAAGCTTTTGTCTTTGTCTCAAGCTCAGAGACTAGGTCAGTTTTACAACCATTTTTTAACCAGCCCTTTCACAAAACCTGAGCAAATATTTCAGGTTGAAATAAGGATAGCTGCAGTAAACTGGAATGAATATCACAGCTGATTATACCCCTGTGAAACGACAGAGTCACGTACATCTTCCAAACACACCCAGTCAATTGCTCACCCCTTACTGTCAACAATACAAGGGAAATAGCAAGAGAAGTATTCACAATAGATATTATGGAATCACAGCTCCTTCCTCATTCTCTCCTCCCTCGAGCAAATCACTGACCTCAACCTGACACAGGTCCATGCAAGGATTCTTGCTGTGTGCAGTAAAATGGGCACGAGCTCACTGATTAAAAGGGACGTCCACAGATACAGAAGTGTGAGAGAGGCGTCAGAGGGACCTCCCCAGATACAGGACTGTGCAGGAGGGGTTAGAGGGACCTCCCCATATACAGGAGTGTGAGAGAGAGGTTAGATGGTCCTCCCTAATACAGGAGTGTGAGAGGGGGTTTAGAGGGAGCTCTCCAGATACGGGAGTGTGAGAGAGGGGTTTGTGGGATCTCCCCAGATACACGTGTGTGAGAGAGAGGTGAGAGGGAGCTCACTAAATACAGGAGGGTGAGAGAGGGTTTAGAGGGAAATCCCCAGATACAGGAGTGTGAGAGAGGGTTTAGTGGTATCTCCCCAGATACAGCAGTGTGTGAGAGAGGGTTTAGAGGGACATCCCAAGATAAAGGAGTGTGCGAGAGTCGTTAGAGGGACCTCCCCAGATACAGCAGTGTACAAGAGCGCGGTTAGAAGGAGCGCCCAGATATAGGAGTGTGAGAGAGGGGTTAGTGGGACACCTCCCCACATACAGGAGTGTGTGAGAGAGTGGTTAGAGGGACCTCCCCAGATTTCGGAGTGTGAGAGAGGAGTTAGAGGGACCTCCCCAGATACAGGAGTGTGAGAGGGGGGTGGGTTCGATGGACCTCCCAAGGTACAGGAGTGTGAGAGAGGGGTTGGAGCATCCTCCCCAGATACAGCAGTGTGTGAGAGAGGGGTTAGAGGGAATTCCCAAGATATAGGAGTGTGCGAGAGGTGTTAGAGGGACCTCCCCAGATACAGGAGTGTGAGAGAGCGGTTAGAGGGACTTCCCCAGATATAGGAGTGTGAAAGAGGGGTCAGAGAGACCTCCCCAGATATCGGTGTGTGAGAGTTGGGGTTAGAGGGAACTCGCCAGATACAGGAGTGTGAGAGAGAGGTTTGGGACACCTCCCCACATACAGGAGTGTGTGAGAGAGGGGTTAGAGGGACCTCCCCAGATATAGGAGTGTGAGAGAGGAGTTAGAGGGTCCTCCCCAGATACAGGAGTGTGAGAGGGGGGTTAGGGGGAACTTGCCAGATACAGGAGTGTGAGAGGGGTTAGGGGGACCTTGCCAGATACAGCAGTGTGAGAGGGGGGTTAGAGGAAATTTCCCAGATACAGGAGCGTGAGAGAGGGGTTAGAGGGAGCTCCTCAGATACAGGAGTGTGAGAGAGGGTTTTGAGGGACCTCCCCAGATACAGAACTGTGAGAGGGGGGTTGGAGGGGCCTCCCCAGATACAGGAGGTTGCGAGAGGGTTTAGAGGGAGCTCCCCCGATACAGGAGTGTGAGAGAGGGGTTAGAGCGACCTCCCAAGATACAGCAGTGTGAGAGAGGGTTTAGAGTAACCACCCCAGATACAGGAATGCGAGAGAGGTGTTAGAGGGACCTCCCCAAATACAGGAGTGCGAGAGAGGGGTTAGAGTGCCCCCACCAGATACAGGAGTGTAATAGAGGGGTTAGAGGGACCTCCCCAGATACAGGAGTGTGAGAGAGAGGTTTGGGACACCTCCCCACATACAGGAGTGTGTGAGAGAGGGGTTAGAGGGACCTCCCCAGATATAGGAGTGTGAGAGAAGAGTTAGAGGGAACTCCCCAGATACAGGAGTGTGAGAGGGGTTTAGGGGGAACTTGCCAGATACAGGAGTGTGAGAGGGGGTTAGGGGGACCTTGCCAGATACAGCAGTGTGAGAGGGGGGTTAGAGTCACTTTCCCAGGTACAGGAGCGTGAGAGAGGGGTTAGAGGGAGCTCCCCAGATACAGGAGTGTGAGAGAGGGGTTAGAGGGACCTCCCCAGATACAGGACTGTGAGAGGGGGGTTAGAGGGACCTCCCCAGATACAGGAGGGTGCGAGAGGGTTTAGAGGGAGCTCCCCAGATACAGGAGTGTGAGAGAGGAGTTAGAGGGACCTCCCAATATACAGGAGTGTGAGAGAGGGGTTGGAGCGTCCTCCGCAGATACAGCAGTGAGTGAGGGAAGGGTTCGAGAGTCCTCGCAAGATATAGGAGTGTGCGACAGGGGTTAGAGGGACCTCCCCAGATACAGGAGTGTGAGAGAGCGGTTAGAAGGAGCGCCCAGATACAGGAGTGTGAGAGAGGAGTTAGTGGGACCTCCCCAGATACAGGAGTGTGAGAGTGGTGTTAGAGGGACTACGCCAGATACAGGAGTGTGAGAGAGGGTTTAGAGGGAGCTCCCTAGTTACAGGAGTGTGAGAGATGGGTTCAAGGAACCTCTCTATATACTGAGGTGAGAGAGATGGTGAAAAGGACCTCCCCAGACACAGGAGTATGAGCGAGATGTTAGAGCGAGCTCCCCAGAAACCTGACCTCGGAATTGCGTCCAGAGTCAGACTGTGTTGATATCAGTTTATAACTGGGAGCTTTTGTCTTAGTCTCAAGCTCAGAGACTAGGTCAGTTTTACAACCATTTTTTAACCAGCCCTGTCACCAAACCTGAACAAATATTTCAGGTTGAAATAAGGATAGCTGCAGTAAACTGTAATGAATATCACAGCTGATTATACCCCTGTGAAACGTCAGAGTCACGTATATCTTCCAAACACACCCAGTCAATTGCTCACCCCTTACTCTCAACAATACCAGGGAAATAGCAAGAGAAGTATTCACAATAGATATTATGGAATCACAGCTCCTTCCTCATTCTCTCCTCCCTCAAGCAAATCACTGACCTCAACGTGACACAGGTCCATGCAAGGATTCTTGCTATGTGCAGTAAAATGGGCACTAGCTCATTGATTAAAAGGGACGTCCACAGATACAGAAGTGTGAGAGAGGGGTTAGAGGGACCTCCCTAGATGCGGGACTGTGCAGGAGCGGTTAGAGGGACCTCCCCAGATACAGGAGTGTGAGAGAGCGGTTAGAAGGAGCGCCCAGATATAGGAGTGTGAGAGAGCGGTTAGAGGGACCTCCCCAGATATAGGAATGTGCGAAAGAGGGGTTAGAGGGACTTCCCCAGATATAGGAGTGTGAAAGAGGGGTCAGAGAGACCTCCCCAGATATCAGTGTGTGAGAGTTGGGGTTAGAGGGAACTCGCCAGATACAGGAGTGTGAGAGAGAGGTTTGGGACATCTCCCCACATACAGGAGTGTGTGAGAGAGGGGTTAGAGGGACCTCCCCAGATATAGGAGTGTGAGAGAGGAGTTAGAGGGACCTCCCCAGATACAGGAATGTGAGAGGGGGGTTAGGGGGAACTTGCCAGATACAGGAGTGTGCGAAGGGGTTAGGGGGACCTTGCCAGATACAGCAGTGTGAGAGGGGGGTTAGAGGCACTTTCCCAGATACAGGAGCGTCAGAGAGGGGTTAGAGGGAGCTCCCCAGATACAGGAGTGTGAGAGAGGAGTTAGAGGGACCTCCCCAGATACAGGACTGTGAGAGGGGGGTTAGAGGGACCTCCCCAGACACAGGAGGGTGCGAGAGGGTTTAGAGGGAGCTCCCCAGATAACGGAGTGTGAGAGAGGTGTTAGAGGGACCTCCCAAGATACAGGAGTGTGAGAGAGGGGTTAGAGGGACCTCCCAAAATACAGGAGTGTGATAGAGGGGTTGGAGCGTCCTCCGCAGATACAGCAGTGTGTGAGAGAAGGGTTCGAGGGTCCTCGCAAGATATAGGAGTGTGCGACAGGGGTTAGAGGGACCTCCCCAGATACAGGAGTGTGAGAGAGCGGTTAGAAGGAGCGCCCAGAAACAGGAGTTTGAGAGAGAGGTTAGAGGGAGCTCACCAAATACAGGAGGGTGAGAGAGGGGTTAGAGGGAACTCCCCAGATACAGGAGTGTGAGAGACGGGTTAGAGGGACCTCCCAAGATACAGGAGTGTGATAGAGGGGTTAGAGGATCCTCCCCAGATACAGGAGTGTGAGAGAGGGGTTAGAGGCCCTTTCCCAGATACAGGAGTGTGAGAGAGGAGTTAAAGGAACCTCCCCAGATACAGGAATGCGAGAGAGGGGTTAGAGGGACCTCCCTAGATACAGGAGTGCGCGAGAGGGGTTAGAGGGCCCCCCACCAGATACAGCAGTGTAATAGAGGGGTTAGAGGGATCTCCACAGAGACAGGAGTGTGAGAGAGGGGTTAGAGGGACCTTCCAAGATACAGGAGTGTGAGAGCGATGTTAGAGGGAGCTCACCAAATACAGGAGGGTGAGGGAGGGGTTATAGGGAACTCCCCAGATACAGGAGTGTGAGAGAGGGGTTAGTGGGATCTCCCCAGATACAGGAGTGTGAGAGGGTGGGGGTTCGATGGACCTCCCAAGATACAGGAGTGTGAGAGAGGGGTTGGAGCGTCCTCCGCAGATACAGCAGTGTGTAAGAGAAGAGTTCGATGGACCTCCCAAGATATAGGAGTGTGCGACAGAGGTGAGAGGGACCTCCCCAGATACAGGAGTGTGAGAGATCGGTTAGAAGGAGCGCCCAGATATAGGAGTGTGAGAGAGGAGTTAGAGGGACCTCCCCAGATACAGGAGTGTGAGAGAGGTGTTAGAGGGACATCCCCAGATACAGAGTGTGAGAGAGGGTTTAGTGGGAGCTCCCTAGTTACAGGAGTGTGAGAGATGTGTTCACGGAACCTCTCGATATACTGAGGTGAGAGAGATGGTGAAAAGGACCTCCCCAGACACAGGAGTATGAGCGAGATGTTAGAGCGAGCTCCCCAGAAACCTGACCTCGGAATTGCGTCCAGAGTCAGACTGTGTTGATATCAGTTTATAACTGGGAGCTTTTGTCTTTGTCTCAAGCTCAGAGACTAGGTCAGTTTTACAACCATTTTTTAACCAGCCCTGTCACCAAACCTGAACAAATATTTCAGGTTGAAATAAGGATAGCTGCAGTAAACTGTAATGAATATCACAGCTGATTATACCCCTGTGAAACGTCAGAGTCACGTATATCTTCCAAACACACCCAGTCAATTGCTCACCCCTTACTCTCAACAATACCAGGGAAATAGCAAGAGAAGTATTCACAATAGATATTATGGAATCACAGCTCCTTCCTCATTCTCTCCTCCCTCAAGCAAATCACTGACCTCAACGTGACACAGGTCCATGCAAGGATTCTTGCTATGTGCAGTAAAATGGGCACTAGCTCACTGATTAAAAGGGACGTCCACAGATACAGAAGTGTGAGAGAGGGGTTAGAGGGACCTCCCTAGATACGGGACTGTGCAGGAGCGGTTAGAGGGACCTCCCCAGATACAGGAGTGTGAGAGAGCGGTTAGAAGGAGCGCCCAGATATAGGAGTGTGAGAGAGCGGTTAGAGGGACCTCCCCAGATATAGGAATGTGCGAAAGAGGGGTTAGAGGGACTTCCCCAGATATAGGAGTGTGAAAGAGGGGTCAGAGAGACCTCCCCAGATATCAGTGTGTGAGAGTTGGGGTTAGAGGGAACTCGCCAGATACAGGAGTGTGAGAGAGAGGTTTGGGACATCTCCCCACATACAGGAGTGTGTGAGAGATGGGTTAGAGGGACCTCCCCAGATATAGGAGTGTGAGAGAGGAGTTAGAGGGACCTCCCCAGATACAGGAATGTGAGAGGGGGGTTAGGGGGAACTTGCCAGATACAGGAGTGTGCGAAGGGGTTAGGGGGACCTTGCCAGATACAGCAGTGTGAGAGGGGGGTTAGAGGCACTTTCCCAGATACAGGAGCGTCAGAGAGGGGTTAGAGGGAGCTCCCCAGATACAGGAGTGTGAGAGAGGAGTTAGAGGGACCTCCCCAGATACAGGACTGTGAGAGGGGGGTTAGAGGGACCTCCCCAGACACAGGAGGGTGCGAGAGGGTTTAGAGGGAGCTCCCCAGATAACGGAGTGTGAGAGAGGTGTTAGAGGGACCTCCCAAGATACAGGAGTGTGAGAGAGCGGTTAGAGGGACCTCCCAAAATACAGGAGTGTGATAGAGGGGTTGGAGCGTCCTCCGCAGATACAGCAGTGTGTGAGAGAAGGGTTCGAGGGTCCTCGCAAGATATAGGAGTGTGCGACAGGGGTTAGAGGGACCTCCCCAGATACAGGAGTGTGAGAGAGCGGTTAGAAGAAGCGCCCAGAAACAGGAGTTTGAGAGAGAGGTTAGAGGGAGCTCACCAAATACAGGAGGGTGAGAGAGGGGTTAGAGGGAACTCCCCAGATACAGGAGTGTGAGAGACGGGTTAGAGGGACCTCCCAAGATACAGGAGTGTGATAGAGGGGTTAGAGGACCCTCCCCAGATACAGGAGTGTGAGAGAGGGGTTAGAGGCCCTTTCCCAGATACAGGAGTGTGAGAGAGGAGTTAAAGGAACCTCCCCAGATACAGGAATGCGAGAGAGGCGTTAGAGCGACCTCCCTAGATTCAGGAGTGCGCGAGAGGGGTTAGAGGGCCCCCCCACCAGATACAGCAGTGTAATAGAGGGGTTAGAGGGACCTCCACAGAGACAGGAGTGTGATAGAGGGGTTAGAGGATCCTCCCAAGATACAGGAGTGTGAGAGAGGGGTTAGAGGCCCTTTCCCAGATACAGGAGTGTGAGAGAGGAGTTAAAGGAACCTCCCCAGATACAGGAATGCGAGAGAGGGGTTAGAGGGACCTCCCTAGATACAGGAGTGCGCGAGAGGGGTTAGAGGGCCCCCCACCAGATACAGCAGTGTAATAGAGGGGTTAGAGGGATCTCCACAGAGACAGGAGTGTGAGAGAGGGGTTAGAGGGACCTTCCAAGATACAGGAGTGTGAGAGCGATGTTAGAGAGAGCTCACCAAATACAGGAGGGTGAGGGAGGGGTTATAGGGAACTCCCCAGATACAGGAGTGTGAGAGAGGGGTTAGTGGGATCTCCCCAGATACAGGAGTGTGAGAGGGTGGGGGTTCGATGGACCTCCCAAGGGACAGGAGTGTGAGAGAGGGGTTGGAGCGTCCTCCGCAGATACAGCAGTGTGTAAGAGAAGGGTTCGATGGACCTCCCAAGATATAGGAGTGTGCGACAGAGGTGAGAGGGACCTCCCCAGATACAGGAGTGTGAGAGATCGGTTAGAAGGAGCGCCCAGATATAGGAGTGTGAGAGAGGAGTTAGAGGGACCTCCCCAGATACAGGAGTGTGAGAGAGGTGTTAGAGGGACATCCCCAGATACAGAGTGTGAGAGAGGGTTTAGAGGGAGCTCCCTAGTTACAGGAGTGTGAGAGATGTGTTCACGGAACCTCTCGATATACTGAGGTGAGAGAGATGGTGAAAAGGACCTCCCCAGACACAGGAGCATGAGCGAGATGTTAGAGCGAGCTCCCCAGAAACCTGACCTCGGAATTGCGTCCAGAGTCAGACTGTGTTGATATCAGTTTATAACTGGGAGCTTTTGTCTTTGTCTCAAGCTCAGAGACTAGGTCAGTTTTACAACCATTTTTTAACCAGCCCTGTCACCAAACCTGAACAAATATTTCAGGTTGAAATAAGGATAGCTGCAGTAAACTGTAATGAATATCACAGCTGATTATACCCCTGTGAAACGTCAGAGTCACGTATATCTTCCAAACACACCCAGTCAATTGCTCACCCCTTACTCTCAACAATACCAGGGAAATAGCAAGAGAAGTATTCACAATAGATATTATGGAATCACAGCTCCTTCCTCATTCTCTCCTCCCTCAAGCAAATCACTGACCTCAACGTGACACAGGTCCATGCAAGGATTCTTGCTGTGTGCAGTAAAATGGGCACTAGCTCACTGATTAAAAGGGACGTCCACAGATACAGAAGTGTGAGAGAGGGGTTAGAGGGACCTCCCCAGATACAGGACTGTGCAGGAGGGGTTAGATGGACCTCCCCAGATACAGGAGTGTGGGAGAGAGGTTAGAGGGTCCTCCCCGCTACAGGAGTGTGAGAGGGGGTTTAGAGGGAGCTCTCCAGATACAGGACTGTGACAGGGGGGTTAGAGGAACCTCCCCAGATACAGGAGGTTGCGAGAGGGTTTAGAGGGAGCTCCCCCGATACAGGAGTGTGAGAGAGGGGCTAGAGGGACCTCCCAAGATACAGCAGTGTGAGAGAGGGGTTAGAGTAACCAACCCAGATACAGGAATGCGAGAGAGGTGTTAGAGGGACCTCCCCAAATACAGGAGTGCGAGAGAGGGGTTAGAGGGCACCCCACCAGATACAGGAGTGTAATAGAGGGGTTAGAGGGACCTCCCCAGATACAGGAGTGTGAGAGAGAGGTTTGGGACACCTCCCCACATACAGGAGTGTGTGAAAGAGAGGTTAGAGGGATCTCCCCAGATTAAGGAGTGTGAGAGAGGAGTTAGAAGGAACTCCCCAGATACAGGAGTGTGAGAGGGGGTTTAGGGGGTACTTGCCAGATACAGCAATGTGAGAGGGGGGTTAGAGTCACTTTCCCTGATACAGGAGCGTGAGAGATGGGTTAGAGGGAGCTCCCCAGATACAGGAGTGTGAGAGAGGGGTTAGAGGAACCTCCCCAGATACAGGTCTGTGAGAGGGGGGTTAGAGGGACCTCCCCAGATACAGGAGGGTGCGAGAGGGTTTAGAGGGAGCTCCCCAGATACAGGAGTGTGAGAGAGGAGTTAGAGGGACCTCCCAAGATACAGAAGTGTGAGAGAGGGCTTAGAGCGACATCCCAAGATACAGGAGTGTGATAGAGGGGTTGGAGCGTCCTTCGCAGATACAGCAGTGTGTGAGAGAAGGGTTCGAGGGTCCTCGCAAGATATAGGAGTGTGCGGCAGGGGTTAGAGGGTCCTCCCCAGATACAGGAGTGTGAGAGAGCGGTTAGAAGGAGCGCCCAGATATAGGAGTGTGAGAGAGGAGTTAGAGGGACCTCCCCAGATACAGGAGTGTGAGAGAGGTGTTAGAGGGACATCCCCAGATACAGGAGTGTGAGAGAGGGTTTAGAGGGAGCTCCCTAGTTACAGGAGTGTGAGAGATGGGTTCAAGGAACCTCTCTATATACTGAGGTGAGAGAGATGGTGAAAAGGACCTCCCCAGACACAGGAGTATGAGCGAGATGTTAGAGCGAGCTCCCCAGAAACCTGACCTCGGAATTGCGTCCAGAGTCAGACTGTGTTGATATCAGTTTATAACTGGGAGCTTTTGTCTTTGTCTCAAGCTCAGAGACTAGGTCAGTTTTACAACCATTTTTTAACCAGCCCTGTCACCAAACCTGAACAAATATTTCAGGTTGAAATAAGGATAGCTGCAGTAAACTGTAATGAATATCACAGCTGATTATACTCCTGTGAAACGTCAGAGTCACGTATATCTTCCAAACACACCCAGTCAATTGCTCACCCCTTACTCTCAACAATACCAGGGAAATAGCAAGAGAAGTATTCACAATAGATATTATGGAATCACAGCTCCTTCCTCATTCTCTACTCCCTCAAGCAAATCACTGACCTCAACGTGACACAGGTCCATGCAAGGATTCTTGCTATGTGCAGTAAAATGGGCACTAGCTCACTGATTAAAAAGGACGTCCACAGATACAGAAGTGTGAGAGAGGGGTTAGAGGGACCTCCCTAGATACGGGACTGTGCAGGAGCGGTTAGAGGGACCTCCCCAGATACAGGAGTGTGAGAGAGCGGTTAGAAGGAGCGCCCAGATATAGGAGTGTGAGAGAGCGGTTAGAGGGACCTCCCCAGATATAGGAATGTGCGAAAGAGGGGTTAGAGGGACTTCCCCAGATATAGGAGTGTGAAAGAGGGGTCAGAGAGACCTCCCCAGATATCAGTGTGTGAGAGTTGGGGTTAGAGGGAACTCGCCAGATACAGGAGTGTGAGAGAGAGGTTTGGGACATCTCCCCACATACAGGAGTGTGTGAGAGAGGGGTTAGAGGGACCTCCCCAGATATAGGAGTGTGAGAGAGGAGTTAGAGGGACCTCCCCAGATACAGGAATGTGAGAGGGGGGTTAGGGGGAACTTGCCAGATACAAGAGTGTGCGAAGGGGTTAGGGGGACCTTGCCAGATACAGCAGTGTGAGAGGGTGGTTAGAGGCACTTTCCCAGATACAGGAGCGTCAGAGAGGGGTTAGAGGGAGCTCCCCAGATACAGGAGTGTGAGAGAGGAGTTAGAGGGACCTCCCCAGATACAGGACTGTGAGAGGGGTGTTAGAGGGACCTCCCCAGACACAGGAGGGTGCGAGAGGGTTTAGAGGGAGCTCCCCAGATAACGGAGTGTGAGAGAGGTGTTAGAGGGACCTCCCAAGATACAGGAGTGTGAGAGATGGGTTAGAGGGACCTCCCAAAATACAGGAGTGTGATAGAGGGGTTGGAGCGTCCTCCGCAGATACAGCAGTGTGTGAGAGAAGGGTTCGAGGGTCCTCGCAAGATATAGGAGTGTGCGACAGGGGTTAGAGGGACCTCCCCAGATACAGGAGTGTGAGAGAGCGGTTAGAAGGAGCGCCCAGAAACAGGTGTTTGAGAGAGAGGTTAGAGGGAGCTCACCAAATACAGGAGGGTGAGAGAGGGGTTAGAGGGAACTCCCCAGATACAGGAGTGTGAGAGACGGGTTAGAGGGACCTCCCAAGATACAGGAGTGTGATAGAGGGGTTAGAGGATCCTCCCCAGATACAGGAGTGTGAGAGAGGGGTTAGAGGCCCTTTCCCAGATACAGGAGTGTGAGAGAGGAGTTAAAGGAACCTCCCCAGATAAAGGAATGCGAGAGAGGCGTTAGAGGGACCTCCCTAGATACAGGAGTGCGCGAGAGGGGTTAGAGGGCCCCCCACCAGATACAGCAGTGTAATAGAGGGGTTAGAGGGACCTCCACAGAGACAGGAGTGTGATAGAGGGGTTAGAGGATCCTCCCCAGATACAGGAGTGTGAGAGAGGGGTTAGAGGCCCTTTCCCAGATACAGGAGTGTGAGAGAGGAGTTAAAGGAACCTCCCCAGATACAGGAATGCGAGAGAGGGGTTAGAGGGACCTCCCTAGATACAGGAGTGCGCGAGAGGGGTTAGAGGGCCCCCCAGCAGATACAGCAGTGTAATAGAGGGGTTAGAGGGATCTCCACAGAGACAGGAGTGTGAGAGAGGGGTTAGAGGGACCTTCCAAGATACAGGAGTGTGAGAGCGATGTTAGAGGGAGCTCACCAAATACAGGACGGTGAGGGAGGGGTTATAGGGAACTCCCCAGATGCAGGAGTGTGAGAGAGGGGTTAGTGGGATCTCCCCAGATACAGGAGTGTGAGAGGGTGGGGGTTCGATGGACCTCCCAAGGGACAGGAGTGTGAGAGAGGGGTTGGAGCGTCCTCCGCAGATACAGCAGTGTGTAAGAGAAGGGTTCGATGGACCTCCCAAGATATAGGAGTGTGCGACAGAGGTGAGAGGGACCTCCCCAGATACAGGAGTGTGAGAGATCGGTTAGAAGGAACGCCCAGATATAGGAGTGTGAGAGAGGAGTTAGAGGGACCTCCCCAGATACAGGAGTGTGAGAGAGGTGTTAGAGGGACATCCCCAGATACAGAGTGTGAGAGAGGGTTTAGAGGGAGCTCCCTAGTTACAGGAGTGTGAGAGATGTGTTCACGGAACCTCTCGATATACTGAGGTGAGAGAGATGGTGAAAAGGACCTCCCCAGACACAGGAGTATGAGCGAGATGTTAGAGCGAGCTCCCCAGAATCCTGACCTCGGAATTGCGTCCAGAGTCAGACTGTGTTGATATCAGTTTATAACTGGGAGCTTTTGTCTTTGTCTCAAGCTCAGAGACTAGGTCAGTTTTACAACCATTTTTTAACCAGCCCTGTCACCAAACCTGAACAAATATTTCAGGTTGAAATAAGGATAGCTGCAGTAAACTGTAATGAATATCACAGCTGATTATACCCCTGTGAAACGTCAGAGTCACGTATATCTTCCAAACACACCCAGTCAATTGCTCACCCCTTACTCTCAACAATACCAGGGAAATAGCAAGAGAAGTATTCACAATAGATATTATGGAATCACAGCTCCTTCCTCATTCTCTCCTCCCTCAAGCAAATCACTGACCTCAACGTGACACAGGTCCATGCAAGGATTCTTGCTATGTGCAGTAAAATGGGCACTAGCTCACTGATTAAAAGGGACGTCCACAGATACAGAAGTGTGAGAGAGGGGTTAGAGGGACCTCCCTAGATACGGGACTGTGCAGGAGCGGTTAGAGGGACCTCCCCAGATACAGGAGTGTGAGAGAGCGGTTAGAAGGAGCGCCCAGATATAGGAGTGTGAGAGAGCGGTTAGAGGGACCTCCCCAGATATAGGAATGTGCGAAAGAGGGGTTAGAGGGACTTCCCCAGATATAGGAGTGTGAAAGAGGGGTCAGAGAGACCTCCCCAGATATCAGTGTGTGAGAGTTGGGGTTAGAGGGAACTCGCCAGATACAGGAGTGTGAGAGAGAGGTTTGCGACATCTCCCCACATACAGGAGTTTGTGAGAGAGGGGTTAGAGGGACCTCCCCAGATATAGGAGTGTGAGAGAGGAGTTAGAGGGACCTCCCCAGATACAGGAATGTGAGAGGGGGGTTAGGGGGAACTTGCCAGATACAGGAGTGTGCGAAGGGGTTAGGGGGACCTTGCCAGATACAGCAGTGTGAGAGGGGGGTTAGAGGCACTTTCCCAGATACAGGAGCGTCAGAGAGGGGTTAGAGGGAGCTCCCCAGATACAGGAGTGTGAGAGAGGAGTTAGAGGGACCTCCCCAGATACAGGACTGTGAGAGGGGGGTTAGAGGGACCTCCCCAGACACAGGAGTGTGCGAGAGGGTTTAGAGGGAGCTCCCCAGATAACGGAGTGTGAGAGAGGTGTTAGAGGGACCTCCCAAGATACAGGAGTGTGAGAGAGGGGTTAGAGGGACCTCCCAAAATACAGGAGTGTGATAGAGGGGTTGGAGCGTCCTCCGCAGATACAGCAGTGTGTGAGAGAAGGGTTCGAGGGTCCTCGCAAGATATAGGAGTGTGCGACAGGGGTTAGAGGGACCTCCCCAGATACAGGAGTGTGAGAGAGCGGTTAGAAGGAGCGCCCAGAAACAGGAGTTTGAGAGAGAGGTTAGAGGGAGCTCACCAAATACAGGAGGGTGAGAGAGGGGTTAGAGGGAACTCCCCAGATACAGGAGTGTGAGAGACGGGTTAGAGGGACCTCCCAAGATACAGGAGTGTGATAGAGGGGTTAGAGGACCCTCCCCAGATACAGGAGTGTGAGAGAGAGGTTAGAGGCCCTTTCCCAGATACAGGAGTGTGAGAGAGGAGTTAACGGAACCTCCCCAGATACAGGAATGCGAGAGAGGCGTTAGAGCGACCTCCCTAGATTCAGGAGTGCGCGAGAGGGGTTAGAGGGCCCCCCCACCAGATACAGCAGTGTAATAGAGGGGTTAGAGGGTCCTCCACAGAGACAGGAGTGTGATAGAGGGGTTAGAGGATCCTCCCCAGATACAGGAGTGTGAGAGAGGGGTTAGAGGCCCTTTCCCAGATACAGGAGTGTGAGAGAGGAGTTAAAGGAACCTCCCCAGATACAGGAATGCGAGAGAGGGGTTAGAGGGACCTCCCTAGATACAGGAGTGCGCGAGAGGGGTTAGAGGGCCCCCCACCAGATACAGCAGTGTAATAGAGGGGTTAGAGGGATCTCCACAGTGACAGGAGTGTGAG
This sequence comes from Pristiophorus japonicus, assembly GCF_044704955.1. NCBI lineage: Eukaryota > Metazoa > Chordata > Chondrichthyes > Pristiophoridae > Pristiophorus > Pristiophorus japonicus. The sequence goes on from NW_027252779.1 coordinate 5,297,301, forward strand.
AGAGGGGTTAGAGGGACCTTCCAAGATACAGGAGTGTGAGAGCGATGTTAGAGGGAGCTCACCAAATACAGGAGGGTGAGGGAGGGGTTATAGGGAACTCCCCAGATACAGGAGTGTGAGAGAGGGGTTAGTGGGATCTCCCCAGATACAGGAGTGTGAGAGGGTGGGGGTTCGATGGACCTCCCAAGGGACAGGAGTGTGAGAGAAGGGTTGGAGCGTCCTCCGCAGATACAGCAGTGTGTAAGAGAAGGGTTCGATGGACCTCCCAAGATATAGGAGTGTGCGACAGAGGTGAGAGGGACCTCCCCAGATACAGGAGTGTGAGAGATCGGTTAGAAGGAGCGCCCAGATATAGGAGTGTGAGAGAGGAGTTAGAGGGACCTCCCCAGATACAGGAGTGTGAGAGAGGTGTTAGAGGGACATCCCCAGATACAGAGTGTGAGAGAGGGTTTAGAGGGAGCTCCCTAGTTACAGGAGTGTGAGAGATGTGTTCACGGAACCTCTCGATATACTGAGGTGAGAGAGATGGTGAAAAGGACCTCCCCAGACACAGGAGTATGAGCGAGATGTTAGAGCGAGCTCCCCAGAAACCTGACCTCGGAATTGCGTCCAGAGTCAGACTGTGTTGATATCAGTTTATAACTGGGAGCTTTTGTCTTTGTCTCAAGCTCAGAGACTAGGTCAGTTTTACAACCATTTTTTAACCAGCCCTGTCACCAAACCTGAACAAATATTTCAGGTTGAAATAAGGATAGCTGCAGTAAACTGTAATGAATATCACAGCTGATTATACCCCTGTGAAACGTCAGAGTCACGTATATCTTCCAAACACACCCAGTCAATTGCTCACCCCTTACTCTCAACAATACCAGGGAAATAGCAAGAGAAGTATTCACAATAGATATTATGGAATCACAGCTCCTTCCTCATTCTCTCCTCCCTCAAGCAAATCACTGACCTCAACGTGACACAGGTCCATGCAAGGATTCTTGCTATGTGCAGTAAAACGGGCACTAGCTCACTGATTAAAAGGGACGTCCACATATACAGAAGTGTGAGAGAGGGGTTAGAGGGACCTCCCTAGACACGGGACTGTGCAGGAGCGGTTAGAGGGACCTCACCAGATACAGGAGTGTCAGAGAGCGGTTAGAAGGAGCGCCCAGATATAGGAGTGTGAGAGAGCGGTTAGAGGGACCTCCCCAGATATAGGAATGTGCGAAAGAGGGGTTAGAGGGACTTCCCCAGATATAGGAGTGTGAAAGAGGGGTCAGAGAGACCTCCCCAGATATCAGTGTGTGAGAGTTGGGGTTAGAGGGAACTCGCCAGATACAGGAGTGTGAGAGAGAGGTTTGGGACATCTCCCCACATACAGGAGTGTGTGAGAGAGGGGTTAGAGGGACCTCCCCTGATATAGGAGTGTGAGAGAGGAGTTAGAGGAACCTCCCCAGATACAGGAATGTGAGAGGGGGGTTAGGGGGAACTTGCCAGATACAGGAGTGTGCGAAGGGGTTAGGGGGACCTTGCCAGATACAGCAGTGTGAGAGGGGGGTTAGAGGCACTTTCCCAGATACAGGAGCGTCAGAGAGGGGTTAGAGGGAGCTCCCCAGATACAGGAGTGTGAGAGAGGAGTTAGAGGGACCTCCCCAGATACAGGACTGTGAGAGGGGGGTTAGAGGGACCTCCCCAGATACAGGAGGGTGCGAGAGGGTTTAGAGGGAGCTCCCCAGATAACGGAGTGTGAGAGAGGTGTTAGAGGGACCTCCCAAGATACAGGAGTGTGAGAGAGGGGTTAGAGGGACCTCCCAAAATACAGGAGTGTGATAGAGGGGTTGGAGCGTCCTCCGCAGATACAGCAGTGTGTGAGAGAAGGGTTCGAGGGTCCTCGCAAGATATAGGAGTGTGCGACACAGGTTAGAGGGACCTCCCCAGATACAGGAGTGTGAGACAGCGGTTAGAAGGAGCGCCCAGAAACAGGAGTTTGAGAGAGAGGTTAGAGGGAGCTCACCAAATACAGGAGGGTGAGAGAGGGGTTAGAGGGAACTCCCCAGATACAGGAGTGTGAGAGACGGGTTAGAGGGACCTCCCAAGATACAGGAGTGTGATAGAGGGGTTAGAGGATCCTCCCCAGATACAGGAGTGTGAGAGAGGTGTTAGAGGCCCTTTCCCAGATACAGGAGTGTGAGAGAGGAGTTAAAGGAACCTCCCCAGATACAGGAATGCGAGAGAGGCGTTAGAGGGACCTCCCTAGATACAGGAGTGCGCGAGAGGGGTTAGAGGGCCCCCCACCAGATACAGCAGTGTAATAGAGGGGTTAGAGGGACCTCCACAGAGACAGGAGTATGATAGAGGGGTTAGAGGATCCTCCCCAGATACAGGAGTGTGAGAGAGGGGTTAGAGGCCCTTTCCCAGATACAGGAGTGTGAGAGAGGAGTTAAAGGAACCTCCCCAGATACAGGAATGCGAGAGAGGGGTTAGAGGGACCTCCCTAGATACAGGAGTGCGCGAGAGGGGTTAGAGGGCCCCCCACCAGATACAGCAGTGTAATAGAGGGGTTAGAGCGATCTCCACAGAGACAGGAGTGTGAGAGAGGGGTTAGAGGGACCTTCCAAGATACAGGAGTGTGAGAGCGATGTTAGAGGGAGCTCACCAAATACAGGAGGGTGAGGGAGGGGTTATAGGGAACACCCAGATACAGGAGTGTGAGAGAGGGGTTAGTGGGATCTCCCCAGATACAGGAGTGTGAGAGGGTGGGGGTTCGATGGACCTCCCAAGGGACAGGAGTGTGAATGAGGGGTTGGAGCGTCCTCCGCAGATACAGCAGTGTGTAAGAGAAGGGTTCGAGGGACCTCCCAAGATATAGGAGTGTGCGACAGAGGTGAGAGGGACCTCCCCAGATACAGGAGTGTGAGAGATCGGTTAGAAGGAGCGCCCAGATATAGGAGTGTGAGAGAGGAGTTAGAGGGACCTCCCCAGATACAGGAGTGTGAGAGAGGTGTTAGAGGGACATCCCCAGATACAGAGTGTGAGAGAGGGTTTAGAGGGAGCTCCCTAGTTACAGGAGTGTGAGAGATGGGTTCACGGAACCTCTCGATATACTGAGGTGAGAGAGATGGTGAAAAGGACCTCCCCAGACACAGGAGTATGAGCGAGATGTTAGAGCGAGCTCCCCATAAACCTGACCTCGGAATTGCGTCCAGAGTCAGACTGTGTTGATACCAGTTTATAACTGGGAGCTTTTGTCTTTGTCTCAAGCTCAGAGACTAGGTCAGTTTTACAACCATTTTTTAACCAACCCTTTCACCAAACCTGAGCAAATATTTCAGGTTGAAATAAGGATAGCTGCAGTAAACTAGAATGAATATCACAGCTGATTATACCCCTGTGAAACGACAGATCACGTACATCTTCCAAACACACCCAGTCAATTGTTCACACCTTACTCTCAACAATACCAGGGAAATAGCAAGAGAAGTATTCATAATAGATATTATGGAATCACAGCTCCTTCCTCATTCTCTCCTCCCTCAAGCAAATCACTGACCTCAACGTGACACAGGTACATGCAAGGATTCTTGCTGTGTGCAGTAAAATGGGCACTAGCTCACTGATTAAAAGGGACGTCCACAGATACAGAAGTGTGAGAGAGGGGTTAGAGGGACCTCCCCAGATACAGGACTGTGCAGGAGGGGTTAGAGGGACCTCCCCAGATACAGGAGTGTGAGAGAGAGGTTAGAGGGTCCTCCCCGCTACAGGAGTGTGAGAGGGGGTTTAGAGGGAGCTCTCCAGATACAGGAGTGTGAGAGAAGGGTTAGTGGGACCTCCCCAGATACAGGAGTGTGAGAGAGACGTTAGAGGGAGCTCACCAATTACAGGAGGCTGAGAGAGGGGTTAGAGGGAACTCCCCAGATACAGGAGTCTGTACGAGGGGTCAGTGGGATCTCCCCAGATACAGGAGTGTGAGACGGGGGGGGGTTCGATGAACCTCCCAAGGTACAGGAGTGTGAGAGAGAGGTTAGAGGGAGCTCACCAATTACAGGAGGGTGAGAGAGGGGTTAGTGCGAACTCCCCAGATACAGGAGTGTGAGAGAGGGGTTAGTGGGACCTCCCCAGATACAGGAGATTGAGAGAGAGGTTAGAGGGAGCTCACCAATTACAGGAGGGTGAGAGAGGGGTTAGAGGGAACTCCCCAGATACAGGAGTGTGAGAGAGGGGTTAGTGGGATCTCCCCAGATACAGAAGTGTGAGAGTGGGGGGGGTTCGATGGACCTCCCAAGGTACAGGAGTGTGAGAGAGTGGTTGGAGCGTCCTCCCCAGATAAAGCAGTGTGTGAGAGAGGGTTTAGAGGAACCTCCCAAGATATAGGAGTGTGCGAGAGGGGTTAGAGGGTCCTCCCCAGATGTAGGAATGTGTGAAAGAGGGATTAGAGGGACTTCCCCAGATATAGGAGTGAGAAAGAGTGTTCAGAGAGACCTCCCCAGATATCGGAGTGTGAGAGTTGGGGTTAGAGGGAACTCACCAGATACAGGAGTGTGCTAGAGAGGTTTGGGACACCTCCCCAGATACAGGAGTGTGTGAGAGAGGGGTTAGAGGGACCTCCCCAGATATAGGAGTGTGAGAGAGGAGTTAGAGGGACCTCCCCAGATACAGGAGTGTGAGAGTGGGGTTAGTGGGAACTTGCCAGATACAGGAGTGTGAGAGGGGGTTAGTGGGACTTTGACAGATACAGGACTGTGCAGGAGGGGTAGGAGGGTCCTCCCCAGATACAGGAGTGTGAGAGAGAGGTTAGATGGTCCTCCCCGATACAGGAGTGTGAGAGAGGGTTTAGAGGGACCTCCCCAGATATAGAAGTGTGAGAGAGGAGTTAGACGGACCTCCCCAGATACAGGAGTGTGAGAGGGGGTTTAGAGGGACCTTGCCAGATACAGGACTGTGAGAGGGGGGTTAGAGGCACTTTCCCAGATACAGGAGCGTGAGAGAGGGGTTAGAGGGACCTCCCCAGATACAGGAGTGTGAGCGAGAGGTTAGAGGGTCCTCCCCGATACAGGAGTGTAAGAGAGGGTTTAGAGGGACCTCCACAGATATAGGAGTGTGAGAGAGGAGTTAGAGGGACCTCCCCAGATACAGGAGTGTGAGAGAGGGGATAGAGGCCCTTTCCCAGATACAGGAGTGTGAGAGAGGTGTTAGAGTAACCTCCCCAGATACAGAAATGCGAGAGAGCGGTTAGAGGGTCCCCCACCAGATGCAGGAGTGTGATAGACGTGTTAGTAGGACCTCCACAGAGACAGGAGTGTGAGAGAGGGGTTAGAGGGACCTCCCCAGATATAGAAGTGTGAGAGAGGAGTTAGAAGGACCTCCCCAGATACAGGAGTGTGAGAGGGGGTTTAGGGTGACCTTGTCAGATACAGCATTGTGAGAGGGGGGTTAGAGGCACTTTCCCAGATACAGGAGCGTGAGAGAGGGGTTAGAGTAACCTCCCCAGATACATTAATGCGAGAGAGGGGTTATGGGGACCTCCCCAGATACAGGAGTGCGAGAGAGGGGTTAGAGGGCCCCCCACCAGATGCAGGAGTATAATAGAGGGGTTAGTGGGACCTACACAGAGACAGGAGTGTGAGAGAGGGGTTAGAGGGACCTCCCCAGAAACAGGAGAGTGACAGAGGGTTTAGAGGGACCTCCGCAGATACAGGAATGTGAGAGAGGTGTTAGAGGGACCTCCCCAGATACAGGAGTGTGAGAGAGGGGTTAGAGGGAGCCCCCAAGTTACAGGAGTGTGAGAGATGGGTTCAAGGAACGTCTCGATATACTGAGGTGAGAGAGTTGGTGAAAAGGACCTCCACAGACACCGGAGTATGAGCGAGATGTTAGAGCGAGCTCCCCAGAAACCTGACCTCGTAATTGCGTCCAGAATCAGACTGTGTTGATATCAGTTTATAACTGGGAGCATTTGTCTTTGTCTCAAGCTCAGAGACTAGCTCAGTTTTTCAACCATTTTTAACCTGCCCTTTCACAAAACCTGAGCAAATATTTCAGGTTGAAATAAGGATAGCTGCAGTAAACTGGAATGAATATCACAGCTGATTATACCCCTGTGAAACGACAGAGTCACGTATATCTTCCAAACACACCCAGTCAATTGCTCACCCCTTACTGTCAACAATACCAGGGAAATAGCAAGAGAAGTATTCACAATAGATATTATGGAATCACAGCTCCTTCCTCATTCTCTCCTCCCTCAAGCAAATCACTGACCTCAACCTGACACAGGTCCATGCAAGGATTCTTGCTGTGTGCAGTAAAATGGGCAGTAGCTCACTGGTTAAAAGGGACGTCCACAGATATAGAAGAGTGAGAGAGTGGTTAGAGGGACCTCCCCAGATACAGGAGCGTGAGAGAGGGGTTAGTGGGAGCTCCCCAGATACAGGAGTGTGAGAGAGGGGTTAGAGGGAGCTCCCCAGATACAGGAGTGTGAGAGGGGGGTTAGAGGGTCCTCCCCTGATACAGGAGGGTGCGAGAGGGGTTAGAGGGACCTCCCCACATCCAGGAGTGTGAGAGAAGGGTTAGGGGGACCTCCACAGATACCGGAGTGTGAGAGCGGGGTTAGAGGGACCTCCCCAGCTATAGGAGTGTGAGAGAGGAGTTAGAGGGACCTCCCCAGATACTGGAATGTGAGAGGGGGGTTAGAGGGAACTTGCCAGATACAGGAGTGTGAGAGGGGGTTAGGGGGACCTTGCCAGATACAGCAGTGTGAGATGGGGTTGGAGGCACTTTCCCAGATACAGGAGCGTGAGAGAGGGGTTAGAGGGTGCTCACCAGATACAGAAGTGTGAGAGAGGGGTTAGAGGGACCTCCCCAAATACAGGACTGTGAGAGGGGGGTTAGAGGGACCTCCCCAGATACAGGAGGGTGCGGGTGGTGTTAGAGGGACCTCCCCAGATACAGGAGTGTGAGAGAGGGGTTAGAGGGACCTCCCAAGATGCAGGAGTGTGATAGAGGGGTTAGAGGGACCTCCCCAGATACAGGAGTGTGAGAGAGGGGTTAGAGGCCCTTTCCCAGATACAGGAGTGTGAGAGAGGGATTAGAGGGACCCCAACCGGACACAGGAGTGTAATAGAGGGGTTAGTGGGACCTCCACAGCGACAGGAGTGTGAGAGAGCGGTTAGAGGGACCTCCCCAGAAACAGGAGAGTGACAGAGGGGTTAGAGGGACCTCCCCAGATACAGGAGTGTGATAGAGAGGTTAGAGGATCCTCCCCGATACAGGGGTGTAAGAGAGGGTTTAGAGGGACCTCCCCAGATATAGGAGTGTGAGAGAGGAGTAAGAGGGACCTCCCCAGATACAGGAGTGTGAGAGAGGGGTTAGAGGCCCTTTCCCAGATACAGGAGTGTGAGAGAGGGTTTAGAATAAACTCCCCAGATACAGGAATGCGAGAGAGGTGTTATGGGGACCTCCCCAGCTACAGGAGTGCGAGAGAGGGGTTAGAGGGCCCCCCACCAGATGCAGGAGTGTAATAAAGGGGTTCGAGGGACCACCCCAGATACAGGAGTGTGAGAGAGGTGTTAGAGGGACCTCCCCAGATACAGGAGTGTGAGAGAGGGGTTAGAGGGAGCCCCCTAGTTACAGGAGTGTGAGAGATGGGTTCAAGGAAGCTCTCTATACACTGAGGTGAGAGAGTTGGTGAAAAGGACCTCCCCAGACACAGGAGTGTGAGCGAGATGTTAGAGCGAGCTCCCCAGAAACCTGACCTCGTAATTGCGTCCAGAATCAGACTGTGTTGATATCAGTTTATAACTGGGAGCTTTTGTCTTTGTCTCAAGCTCAGAGACTAGGTCAGTTTTACAACCATTTTTAACCTGCCCTTTCACAAAACCTGAGCAAATATTTCAGGTTGAAATAAGGATAGCTGCAGTAAACTGGAATGAATATCACAGCTGATTATACCCCTGTGAAACGTCAGAGTCACGTACATCTTCCAAACACACCCAGTCAATTGCTCACCACTTACTGTCAACAATACCAGGGAAATAGCAAGAGAAGTATTCACAATAGATATTATGGAATCACAGCTCCTTCCTCATTCTCTCCTCTCTCAAGCAAATCACTAACCTCAACCTGACACAGGCCCATGCAAGGATTCTTGCTGTGTGCAGTAAAATGGGCAGTAGCTCACTGATTAAAAGGGACGTCCACAGATATAGAAGTGTGAGAGAGTGGTTAGAGGGACCTCCCCAGATACAAGACTGTGCAGGAGGGGTAGGAGGGCCCTCCCCAGATACAGGAGTGTGAGAGAGAGGTTAGAGGGTCCTCCCCGATACAGGAGTGTGAGAGAGGGTTTAGAGGGACCTCCCCAGATACAGGACTGTGCAGGAGGGGTAGGAGGGACCTCTCCAGATACAGGAGTGTGAGAGAGAGGTTAGAGGGTCCTCCCCGATACAGGAGTGTGAGAGAGGATTTAGAGGGACCTCACCAGATATAGAAGTGTGAGGGAGAAGTTAGAGGGACCTCCCCAGATACAGGAGTGTGAGAGGGGGTTTAGGGGGACTTTGCCAGATACAGCAGTGTGAGAGGGGGGTTAGAGGCACTTTCCCAGATACAGGAGCGTGAGAGAGGGTTTAGAGGGAGCTCCCCAGATACAGGAGTGTGAGCGGGGGGTTAGAGGGACCTCCCCAGATACAGGAGGGTGCGAGAGGGGTTAGAGGGACCTCCCCAGATCCAGGAGTGTAAGAGAGGGGTTAGAGGGACCTCCCCAGATACAGGAGTGTGAGAGAGGGGTTAGAGGGATCTCCCCAGATACAGGAGTGTAAGAGAGGGGTTAGAGACACCTCCCCAGATACAGAAGTGTGTGAGAGAGGGGTTAGAGGGACATCTCCAGATATAGGAGTGTGAGAGAGGAGTTAGAGGGACATCCCCAGATACAGGAGTGTGAGAGGGGGGTTAGGGTGACCTTGCTAGATACAGCAGTGTGAGAGGGGGATTAGAGGCACTTTCCCAGATACAGGAGCGTGAGAGAGGGGTTAGTGGGAGTTCCCCAGATACAGGAGTGTGAGAGAGGGGTTAGAGGGACCTCCCCAGATACAGGACTGTGAGAGGGGGGTTAGATGGACCTCCCTTGATACAGGAGGGAGCGTGAGGGGTTAGAGGGACCTCCCCAGATACAGAGTGTGAGAGAGGGGTTAGAGGGACCTCCCCAGATACAGGAGTGTGAGAGAGGGGTTAGAGAGACCTCCCCAGATACAGGAGTGTGAGAGAGATGTTAGAGGCCCTTTCACAGATACAGGAGTGTGAGGGAGGGTTTAGAGGATCCTCCCCAGATACAGGAATGCGAGAGAGGCGTTAGAGGGACCTCCCCAGATACAGGAGTGCGGGAGATGGGTTAGTGGGCCCCCCACCAGATACAGGAGTGTAATAGAGGGGTTAGAGGGACCTCCACAAAGACAGGAGTGTGAGACAGGGGTTAGAGGGACCTCCCAAGATACAGGAGTGTGACAGAGGGTTTAGAGGGACCTCCCCAGATACAGGAGTGTGAGAGAGGGGTTAGAGGGACCTCCCAGATACAGGAGTGTGAGAGAGGGTTTAGAGGGACCTCACCAGATACAGGAGTGTGAGAGAGTGGTTACAGGGACCTCCCCAGATACAGGAGTGTGACAGAGGGTTTAGAGGGACATCCACAGATACAGGAGTGCGAAAGAGGGGTTAGAGGGACATCCCCAGATAAAGGAGTGTGAGAGGTTACAGGGACCTCTCCAGATACAGGAGTGTGAGAGAGGGGTTAGAGGGAGCTCGCCAGATACAGGATTTTGAGAGATGGGTTAAAGGAACCTCTCAGGATACTGAGGTGAGAGAGATGGTGAAACGGACCTCCCCAGACACATGAGTGTGAGCGAGATGTTAGAGAGAGTTCCCCAGAAGGCTGACCTCGGAATTGCGTCCAGAGTCAGACTGTGTTGATATCAGTTTATAACTGGGATCTGTTATCTTCGTCTCAAGCTCAGAGACGAGGTCAGTTTTACAAGCATTTTTTAACCTGCCCTTTCACAAAACATGAGCAAATATTTCAGGTTGAAATAAGGATAGCTGCAGTAAACTGGAATGAATATCACAGCTGATTATACACCTGTGAAACGACAGATTCAAGTACATCTTCCAAACACACCAAGTCAATTGTTCACCCCTTACTGTCAAGAATACCAGGGAAATAGCAAGAGAGGTATTCACAATATATGTTATGGAATCACAGCTCCTTCCTCATTCTCTCCTCCGTCAAGCAAATCACTGATCTCAAACTGACACAGATCCATGCAAGGATTCTTCATGTGTACAGTAAAATGCGCACTAGCTCACTGATTAAAAGGAACGTCCACAGATACAGGAGTGTGAGAGAGGGGTTAGAGGGACCTCCCCAGATACAGGAGTGTGCAGGAGGGGTTAGAGGGACCTCCCCATATACAGGAGTGTGAGAGATAGTTTAGAAGGTCCTCCCCAGATACAGGAATGTGAGAGGGGGGTTAGAGAGAGCTCTCCAGATACAGGAGTGTGAGAGAGGGGTTAGTGGGACCTCCCCAGATACAGGAGTGTGAGCGAGAGGTTAGAGAGAGCGCACCAAATACAAGAGTGTGAGAGAGGGGTTAGAGGCAACTCAACAGATACAGGGGTGTGAGAGAGGGATTAGTGGGACCTCCCCAGATACAGGAGTGTGATAGGGGTGGGGGGTTAGATGGACCTCCCGAGGTACAGGAGTGTGAGAGAGGGATTAGAGGGACCTCCCCAGATACGGGACTGTGAGAGAACGGTTTAGAGGGACCTCCCCAGATACAGGAGTGTGAGAGAAAGGTTAGAGGGACCTCCGCAGATACAGGAGTGTGAGAGCCGTGTTAGAGGGAGCTCCCCAGATACAGCAGTGTGGGAGAGGGGTTAGAGGGACCTTCCCAGATACAGGAGTGTGAGTGAAGGATTAGAGGGAACTCCCCAGATACAGGAGTCTGAGAGAGGGGTGAGAGGGACCTCCCCAGATACAGGAGTGTGAGGGGTTAGAGGGACCACCCCAGATACAAGAGTGTGAGAGAGGGGTTAGAGGGACATCCCCAGATACAGGAGTGTGAGAGATGGGTTAAAGGAACCTCTCTTGATACTGAGGTGAGAGAGATGGTGAAAAGGACCTCCCCAGACATAAGAGTATGAGCGAGATGTTAGAGCGAACTCCCCAGAAACCTGACCTCGGAATTGCGTCCAGAGTCAGACTGTGTGATATAATTTTATAACTGGTAGCTTTTGTCTTTGTCTCAAGCTCAGAGACGAGGTCAGTTTTACAACCATTTTTTAACCTGCCCTTTCACAAAACCTGAGCAAATATTTCAGGTTGAAATAAGGATAGCTGCAGTAAAGTGGAATGAGTATAACAGCTGATTATACCCCTTTGAAACGACAGAAACACGTACATCTTCAAAAACACACCAAGTCAATTGATCACCCGTTACTGTCCACAATACCAGGTAAATAGCAAGAGTGGTTTTCACAATAGATATTATGGAATCACAGCTCCTTCCTCAATCTCTCCTCCCTCAAGCAAATCACTGACCTCAACCTGACACAGGTCAGTGCAACGATACTTGCTGTGTACAGTAAAATGTGCACTAGCTCACTGATTAAAAGGGACGTCCACAAATACAGGTGTGTGAGAGAGGCATTAGAGGGCCCTCCCCAGATATCGGAGTATGAGAGGGGTTAGACGGACATCCCCAGATACAGGAGTGTGAGAGAGGGGTTAGAGGGACCTCCCCAGATACAGGAGTGTGAGAGAGAGAGGATAGAGGGACCTCCCCAGATACAGGAGTGTGACAGATGGGTTAGAGGGACCTCCCGAGATGCTGGAGTGTGACTGAGAGGTTAGAGGGTCCTCCCCATATACAGGAGTGTGAGAGAGGGGTTAGAGATGGCTCCCCAGATACAGGAATGTAAGAGCTGGGTTAAAGGAACCTCTCTAAATACTGTGGTCAGAGAGATGATGAAAAGGACCTCCCCAGACACAGGAGTGTGAGCGAGATGTTAGAGCGAGCTCCCCAGAAACCTGACCTAGGAATTGCGTCCAGAGTCAGACTGTGTTGATATCAGTTTATAACTGGGAGCTGTTGTCTTAGTCTCAAGCTCAGAGACGAGGTCAATTTTACAACCATTTTTTAACCTGCCCTTTCACAAAACCTGAGCAAATATTTCAGGTTGAAATAAGGATATCTGCACTAAATTCGAATGAATATCACAGCTGATTATACCCCTGTGAAACGACAGAGTCACGTCCATCTTCCAAACACACCCAGTCAATTGTTCACCCCTCACTGTCAACAATACCAGGGAAATAGCAAGAGAGGTATTCACAGTAGATATTATCGAATTATAGCTCCTTCCTCATTCTCTCCTCACTCAAGCAAATCACTGACCTCAACCTGACACAGGTCCATGCAACGATACTTGCTGTGGACAGTAAAATGGGCACTGGCTCACTGATTAAAAGGGACGTCCACAGATACAGGAGTGTGAGAAATGGGTAAAATGAACCTCTCTAAATACTGAGGTGAGGGAGATTGTGAAAAGGACCTCCCCAGACACAGGAATGTGAGCGCGATGTTAGAGCGAGCTCCCCAGATACCTGACCTCGGAATTGCGTCCAGAGTCAGACTGTGTTGATATCAGTTTGTAACTGGGAGCCGTTGTCTTAGTCTGGAGCTCAGAGACATGGTCAGTTTTACAACCATTTTTTAACCTGCCCTTTCACAAAACCTGAGCAAATATTTCAGGTTGAAATAAGGATAGCTGCAGTAACATGGAATGAATATCACAGCTGATTATACCCCTGTGAAACGACAGAGTCACGTTCATCTTCCAAACACACCCAGTCAATTGTTCACCCCTTACTGTCAACAATACCAGGGAAATAGCAGGAGAGGTATTCACAGTAGATATTATCGAATCACAGCTCCTTCCTCATTCTCTCCTCCCTCAAGCAAATCACTGACCTCAACCTGACACAGGTCCATGCAACGATACTTGCTGTGTACAGTAAAATGGGAACTGGCTCACTGATTAAAAGGGACGTCCACAGATACAGGAGTGTGAGAGAGGGGTTGGAGGGATCTCTCCAGATACAGGAATGTGCAGGAGGGTTTAGAGGGACCTCCGCAGATACAGGAGTGTGAGAGAGAGGGGTTAGAGGGACTTCCCCAGATACAGGAGTATGAGAGAGTGGTTAGAGGGACCTCCCCAGATATAGGAATGTGTGAGAGAGGGGTTATAGGGACTTTCCCAGATATAGGTGTGTGAGGGAATGGTCAAAGAGACTTCCCCAGATATCGGAGTGTCAGAGGGGGGGTGAGAGGGAACTCGCCAGTTACAGGAGTGTGAGAGAGGGGTTAGAGGGACCTCCCCAGATACAGGAGTGTGAGCGAGTTGTTAGAGGGACCTCCCTAGATACAGGAGTGTGACAGAGGGGTTAGAGGGACCTCCCCAGATACAAGAGTGTGAGAGAGGTGTTAAAGGGTCCTCCCCAGATACAGGAGTGTGAGAGAGGGGTTAGAGGGACCACCCCAGAAACAGGAGTGTGAGAGAGGGGTGAGAGGGAGCTTGCCAGATACAAGATTGGGAGAGGGGGGTTAGAGGGACCTCCCCAGATACAGGAGTGTGAGAGCGGGGTTAGAGTGAACTCCCCAGATACAGGAGTGTGAGGGGTTAGAGGGATCTCCCGAGATACAGGAGTGTGAGAGAGGGGTTAGAGGGAGCTCCCCCGATACAGAAGTGTGAGAGAGGGGTTAGAGGAACCACCCAAGACACAGGAGTGTGAGAGAGAGGTTAGAGTGAGCTCCGCAGATACAGGAGTGTGAGAGGTTCGATGGACATCCCCAGATACAGGAGTGTGAGAGAGGGGTTAGATGGACATCCCCAGATACAGGAGTGTGAGCGAGGGGTTAGAGGGAACTCCCCAGGTACAGGAGTGTGAGAGAGGGGTTAGAGGGAGCTCCCCAGACACAGGAGTGTGAGAGATGGGTTAATGGAACCTCTCTAAATACTGAGGTGAGCGAGATTGTGAAAATGACCTCCCCAGACACAGGAATGTGAGCGAGATGTTAGAGCGAGCTCCCCAGAAACCTGACCTCGGAATTGCATCCAGAGTCGGACTGTGTTGATATCAGTTAATAACTGGGAGCTGTTGACTTAGTCTCAAGCTCAGAGACGAGGTCAGTTTTACAACCATTTTTCAACCTGCCCTTTCACAAATCCTGAGCAAATATTTCAGGTTGAAATAAGAATAGCTGCACTAAACTGGAATGAATATCACAGCTGTATATACCCCTGTGAAACGACAGAGTCACGTACATCTTCCAAACACACCCGTCAATTGTTCACCCCTCACTGTCAACAATACGAGGGAAATAGCAAGAGAGGTATTCACAGTAGATATTATGGAATCACAGCTCCTTCCTCATTCTCTCCTCCCTCAAGCAAATCACTGCCCTCAACCTGACACAGGTTCATGCAACGATACTTGCTGTGTACAGTAAAATGGGCACTGGCTCACTGATTAAAAGGGACGTCCACAGATACAGGAGTGTGAGAGAGGAGTTAGTTGGAACTCTCCAGATACAGGAGGTTGCAGGAGGGGTTAGAGGGACCTCCCCAGATATAGGAGTGTGAGAGAGAGGAGTTAGAGGGACCTCCCCAGATATATGAGTGGGAGAGATCGGTGAAAGGAAGCTCTCTAAATACTGAGGTGAGAGAGATGGTGAAAAGAACCTCCCCAGACACAGGAGTGTGAGCGAGATGTTAGAGCGAGCTCCCCTGAAACCTGACCTCGGAATTGCGTCCAGAGTCAGACTGTGTTGATATCAGTTTATAACTGGGAACTGTTGTCTTCGTCTCAAGCTCAGAAACGAGGTCAGTTTTAAAGCCATTTTTTAACCTGCCCTTTCACAAAACCTGAGCAAATATTTCAGGTTGAAATAAGGATAGCTGCAGTAAACTGGAATGAATATCACAAACGATTAAACCCCTGTGAAACGACAGAGTCACGTACATCTTCCAAACACACCCAGTCAATTGTTCACCCCTCACTGTCAACAATACCAGGGAAATAGCAAGAGAGGTATTCACAGTAGATATTATCGAAACACAGCTCATTCCTCATTCTCTCCTCCTTCAAGCAAATCACTGACCTCAACCTGACACAGGTCCATGCAACGATCCTTGCTGTTTACAGTAAAATGGGCACTGGCTCACTGATTAATAGGGACGTCCACAGATAGAGGAGTGTGAGAGAGGGGTTAGAGGGACCTCCCCAGATATCGGAGTGTGAGAGGAGTTAGAGGGACCTCCCCAGATACAGGAGTCTGAGAGAGTGGTTAGAGGGACCTCCCCAGATATAGGAGTGGGAGAGAGAGCTTAGAGGGACCTCTCTAGATACAGGAGTGTGAGAGAGGGTTTAGAGGGACCTCCGCAGATACAGGAGTGTGAGAGAGTGGTTAGAGGGACCTCCCCAGGTACAGGAGTGTGAGGGGTTATAGGGAACTCCACAGATACAGGAGTGTGAGAGAGGGGTTAGTGGGACCACCCCAGATACAGGGGTGTGAGAGGGGTCGGGGGTTTGATGGACCTCCCGAGGTACAGGAGTGTGAGAGAGGGGTTAGAGGGACCTCCCCAGATACAGGAGTGTGTGAGAAAGGGGTAAGACGGACCTCACAAGATATAGGAGTGAGAGAGAGGGGTTAGACGGACCTCCCAAGATACAGGAATCTGAGAGAGGGGCTAGAGGGAGCGCCCATATATAGGAGTGTGAGAGAGGGGTAATAGATACCTTCACAGATCGATGAATGTGTGAGAGAGGGGTTAGAGGGACTTCCACAGATATAGGAGTGTGAGAGAGGCGTCAGAGTGACCTCCTCAGATATCAGAGTGTGAGAGGCGACGTTAGAGCGAACTCGCCAGATACAGGAGTGTGAGAGAGGGGTTAGAGCGACCTCCCCAGATACAGAAGTGTGTGAGAGAGGTGTTAGAGGGACATCACCAGATACGGAGTATGAAAGTGGGGTTAGAGAGACCTCCCCAGATACAGGAGTATGAGAGAGGGGTTAGAGTGACCTCCCCAGATACAGGAGTGTGACAGAGAGGTTAGAGGGACCTCCCCAGATACAGGAATGTGACAGAGGGGTTAGAGGGACCTCCCCAGGTACAGGAGTGTGACAGAGGTGTTAGAGGGACCTCCCCAGATACAGGAGTGTGAGAGAGGGGTTAGAGGGAGCGCCCAGATACAGGAGTGTGAGAGGGTTGTTAGAGGGACCTCCCCAGTTACAGGAGTGTGAGAGAGGGGTTAGAGGGACCTCCCCAGATACAGAAGTGTGACAGAGAGGTTAGAGGGACCTCCCCAGATACAGAAGTGTGACAGAGGTGTTAGAGCGACCTCCCCAGATACAAGAGTGTGATAGAGGGTTTAGAGGGACCTCCCCAGATACAAGAGTGTGAGAGAGGGGTTAGAGGGACCTACCCAGGTACAGGAGTGTGAGAGAGGGGTTAAAGGGACCTCCTCAGATACTGAAGTGTGAGAGAAGGGTTAGAGGAACCTCCACAGATACAGGAGTGTGAGAGAGGGGTTAGAGGGACCTCGCCAGATACAGGAGTGTGAGGTGTTCGAGTGACGTCCACAGATACAGAAGTGTGAGAGAGGGATTAGAGGGACCTCCCCAGATACAGGAGTGTGAGAGAGGGGTTAGAGGGACCTACCCAGGTACAGGAGTGTGAGAGATGGGTTAAAGGAACCTCTCTAAATACTGAGGTGAGAGAGATAATGAAAAGGACCTCCGCAAACACAGGAGTGTGAGCGAGATGTTAGAGCGAGCTCCCCAGAAACCTGACCTCGGAATTGCGTCCAGAGTCAGACTGCGTTGATATCAGTTTATAACTGGGAGCTGTTGTCTTCGTCTCAAGCTCAGAGACGAGGTCAATTTTACAACCATTTTTAACCTGCCCTTTCACAAAACCTGAGCAAATATTTCAGGTTGAAATAAGGATAGCTGCACTAAACTGGAATGAATATCACAGCTGATTATACCCCTGTGAAACGACAGAGTCACGGACATCTTCCAAACACACCCAGTCAATTGTTCACCCCTCACTGTCAACAATACCAGGGAAATAGTAAGAGAAGTATTCACAGTAGATATTATCGATACACAGCTCCTTCCTCATTCTCTCCTCTCTCAAGCAAATCACTGACCTCAACCTGACACAGGTCCATGCAACGATACTTGCTGTGTACAGTAAAATGGGAACTGGCTCACTGATTAAAAGGGACGTCCACAGATACAGGTGTGTGAGAGAGGGGTTCGAGGGACCTCTCGAGATACTGAGCTGAGAGAGATGGTGAAAAGGATCTGCCCAGACACAGGAGTGTGAGCGAGAGGTTCGAGCGAGCTCCTCAGAAATCTGACCTCGGAATTGCGTCCAGAGTCAGACTGTGTTGATATCAGTTTACAACTGGGAGCTGTTATCTTCGTCTCAAGCTCAGAGATGAGGTCATTTTTACAACCATTTTTTAACCTACCCTTTCACAAAATCTGAGCAAATATTTCAGATTGAAATAAGGAAAGCTGCAGTAAACTGGACTGAATATCACAACTTATTATACGCCTGTGAAACGACAGAGTAACGTACATCTTCCAAACACACCCAGTCAATTGTTCACCCCTTATTGTCCACAATACCAGGGAAATAGCAAGATAGGTAATCACATTAGAAATTATGGAATCACAGCTCCTTCCTCATTCTCTCCTACCTCAAGCAAATCACTGACCTCAACCTGACACAGGTCCATGCAAGGATTCTTGCTGTGTATAGTAAAATGGGCACTAGCTCACTGATTAAAAGGGACGTCCACAGATACGGGAATGTGAGAGTGGGGTTCGAAGGACGTCCACAGATACAGGAGTGTGCAGGAGGGGTTAGAGTGACCTCCCCAGATACAGGAGTGTGAGAGAGAGGTTAGAGGGTACCCCCAAATACAGGAGTGTGAGAGGGGTGTTAGAGGGAGCTCTCCAGATACAGGAGTGTGAGAGAGGGGTTAGTGGGACCTCCCCAGATACAGGAGTGTGAGAGAGACGTTAGAGGGAGCTCACCAAATACAGGAGTGTGAGAGAGGGGTTAGAAGGAACACCCCAGATACAGGAGTATGAGAGAGGGGTTAGAGGGACCTCCCCAGATACATAAGTGTGTGAGATAGCGGTTAGAGGAACATCCCCAGATATACGAGTTTGAGAGAGGGGTCAGAGTAACCTCCCTTGATTTCGAAGTGTGAGAGTGGGGGTTCGGGGGAACTCGCCAGATACACGAGTGTGAGAGAAGGGTTAGTGGGCCCTCCCCAGATAAAGAAGTGTGTGAGAGAGGGGTTAGAGGGACATCCCCAGATACAGGTGTGAGAGAGAGGGGTTAGAGGGACCTCCTCAGATACAGGAGTGTGAGAGAGGGGTTAGAGGGAACTCCCCAGATACAGGAGTTTGAGAGAAGTGTTCGAGGGACCTCCCCAGATAGAGGAGTGTGAGTGAGGGGGTGGAGGGACCTTGCCAGATACAGGAGTGTGAGAGAGGGGTTAGAGGGACCTCCCAAAATACAGGACGGTGAGAGAAGGGTTTAGAGGGACCTACCAAGATACGGGAGTGTGCAGGAGTGCTTAGATGGACGTCCGCAGATACAGAAGTGTGAGAGCCGCGTTAGAGGGAGCTCCCCAGATACAGGAGTGTGGGAGAGGGGTTAGAGTGACCTACTCAGATACAGGAGTGTGAGAGACGGGTTAGAGGGACCTCCCCTGATACAGAAGTGTGAGAGAGGGGTTAGAGGGACCTCCGCAGATACAGGATTGTGAGAGAGGGGTTAGAGGGAGCGCCCAGATACAGGAGTGCGAGAGCGGGTTTAGTGGGACCTCCCCAGATACAGGAGTGTGCGAGGGGTGGGGGGTTAGATGGACCTCCCGAGGTACAGGAGTGTGAGAGAGGGGTTAGAGGGAACTCCACAGATACAGGAGTGTGAGAGAGGGGTTAATGGTACTTCCCCAGATACAGGAGTGTGAGAGAGGGGTTAGAGGGAACTACCCAGATACAGGAGTGTGAGAGATGGGTTAGATGGAACTCCCCAGATACAGGAGTGTGAGAGAGGGGTCAGAGGGACCTCCCCAGATACAGGAGTGTGCAGAAGGGGTTAGAGGGACCTCCACAAATAAGGAGTGTGAGAGAAAGGTTAGTGGGACCTCCCCAGATACAGGAGTGTGAGAGAGAGCTTAGAGGGAGCTCACTAAATACAGGAGTGTGAGAGAGGGGTTAGAGGGACCTCCCCAGATACAGGAGTGTGAGAGAGGGGTTAGAGGGAGCGCCCAGATACAGGGGTGTGAGAGAGGGGTTCGTGGGACCTCCACAGATACAGGAGTGTGAGAGGGGTGGGGGGTTAGATGGACCTCCCGAGGTACAGGAGTGTGAGAGAGGTGTTAGAGGGACCTCCCCAGATAGAGGATTGTGTGAGAGAGGGGTTAGGGAGACTTCGCCAGATATAGGAGTGTGAGAGAGGGGTCAGATGACATTCCCAGATATCGGAGTGTGAGAGGGGGGGTTAGAGGGAACTCGCCAGATAAGGAGTTTGAGAGAGGGGTTAGAGGGACTTTCCCATGTACCGGTGTGTGAGAGAGGGGTTAGAGGCAACTACCCAGATAGAGGAGTTTGAGAGAGGTGTTAGAGGGACCTCCCCATATATAGGAGAGTGAGAGAGGGGTTAGTGGGACGTCCACAAATATAGGACGGTGAGAGAAGGGTTTAGAGGGAACTACCAAGATACAGGAGTGTGCAGGAGTGCTTAGATGGATCTCCGCAGATACAGAAGTGTGAGAGCCGTGTTGGAGGGAACTCCGCAGATACAGGAGTGTGGGAGAGGGGTTAGAGTGACCTACTCAGATACAGGAATGTGAGAGAGGGGTTAGAGGGACCTCCCCAGATACAGGAGTGTGAGAGAGGGGTTAGAGGGACCTCCCCAGATACAGGAGTGTGAGAGAGGGGTTAAAGGGAGCGCCAGATACAGGAGTGTGAGAGAGGGTTTAGTGGGACCTCCCCAGATACAGGAGTGTGCGAGCGGTGGGGGATTAGATGGACCTTCCGAGGTACAGGAGTGTGAGAGAGGGGTTAGAGGGACCTCCCCAGATACAGGAGTGTGAGAGAGGGGTTAGAGTGAGCGCCCAGATACAGGGGCGTGAGAGAGGGGTTGGTTGGACCTCCACAGATACCGGAGTGTGAGAGGGGTGGGGGGTTAGATGGACCTCACGAGGTACAGGAGTGTGAGAGAGTGGTTAGAGGGACCTCCCCAGATACAGGAGTCTGAGAGAGGGGTTGGAGGAAGCGCCCAGATATAGGAGTGTGAGACAGGTGTTAAAGGGACCTCCCTATATAGAGGAATGTGTGAGAGAGGGTTTAGAGAGACTTCCCCAGATATAGGGCTGTGAGAGAGGGGTCAGAGTGACCTCCCCAGATATCGGAGTGTGAGAGGGGGGTTCGAGGGAACTCGCCAGATACAGGAGTGTGAGAGAGGGATTAGAGGGATCTCCCCAGATACAGGAGTGTGAGAGAGGGGTTAGTGACCTCCCCAGATACAGGAGTGTGAGAGAGGGGATAGAGGGAACTCCACAGATACAGGAGTGTGAGAGAGGGGTTAGGGGTACTTCCCCAGATACAGGAGTGTGAGAGAGGGGTTAGAGGGAACTACCCAGATACAGGAGTGCGAGAGAT
This sequence comes from Pristiophorus japonicus, assembly GCF_044704955.1. NCBI lineage: Eukaryota > Metazoa > Chordata > Chondrichthyes > Pristiophoridae > Pristiophorus > Pristiophorus japonicus. The sequence continues at coordinate 5,318,090 of NW_027252779.1, forward strand.
GGGTTAGATGGAACTGCCCAGATACAGGAGTGTGAGAGAGAGGTTATTGGGACCTCCCCACATACAGGAGTGTGAGAGAGAGGTTAGAGGGAGCTCACCAAATACAGGAGTGTGAGAGAGGGGTTAGAGCGACCTCCCCAGATACAGGAGTGTGAGAGAGGGGTTAGAGGGAGCGCCCAGATACAGGGGTGTGAGAGAGGGGGTAGTGGGACCTCCACAGATACAGGAGTGTAAGAGAGGAGTTAGAGAGACTTCCCCAGATATATTTGCGTGAGAGAGTGGTCAGAGTGACATCCCCAGATATCGGAGTGTGAGAGGTGGGGTTAGAGGGAACTCGCCAGATAAGGAGTGTGAGAGAGCTGTTAGAGGGACTTTCCCATGTACAGGTGTGTGAGAGAGGGTTGAGAGGCAACTCCCCAGATACAGGAGTGTGAGAGAGGGGTTAGATGGAACTCCCCAGATAAAAGTGTGTGAGAGAGGGGTTAGAGGGACTTCCCCAGATACAGGGGCGTGAGAGAGGGGTTAGAGGGAGCTGCCCAGATACAGGAGTGTGAGAGTGGGGTTAGAGGGAACTCCCCAGAAACAGGAGTGTGAGAGAGGGGTTAGAGGGACATCCACAGATACAGGAGTGTGAGAGAGGGGCTAGAGGGTTCTCCCCAGATACAGGAGTGTGAGGGAGGGTTTAGAGGGACCTTCCCAAATACAGGAGTGTGAGAGAGAGGTTAGTGGGACCTCCGCAGATACAGGAGCGAAGAGAGAGGTTATAGAGACCTCCCCAGATACAGGAGTGTTAGACAGGGGTTAGAGGGATCTCCCCAGAAACAGGAGTGTGAGAGAGGGGTTAGAGGGACATCCACAGATACAGGAGTGTGAGAGAGGGACTAGAGTGTTCTCCCCAGATACAGGAGTGTGAGGGAAGGGTTAGAGGGACCTTCCCAAATACAGGAGTGTGAGAGAGAGGTTAGTGGGACCTCCGCAGATACAGGAGTGAAGAGAGAGGTTAGAGGTAGCTCACCAAATACAGGAGTGTGAGAGAGGGGTTAGAGTGACCTCCCCAGATACAGGAGTGTGAGAGAGGGGTTAGAGGGAGCGCCCAGATACAGGGGTGTGAGAGAGGGATAAGTGGGACCTCCACAGATACAGGAGTGTGAGAGGGGTGGGGGGTTAGATGGACCTCCCGAGGTACAGGAGTGTGAGAGAGGTGTTAGAGGGACCTCCCCAGATACAGGAGTCTGACAGAGGGGTTAGTGGGAGCGCCCAGATATAGGAGTGTGAGAGACGTGTTAGAGGGACCTCCCCAGATAGAGGAATGCGTGAGAGAGGGGTTAGAGAGGCTTCCCCAGATATAGGAGTGTGAGAGGGGAGGTTGGAGGGAACTCACCAGATACAGGAGTGTGAGTGAGGGGTTAGATGGAACTCCCCAGATACAGGAGTGTGAGAGAGGGGTTAGAGGAACTTCCCCAGATACAGGAGTGTTAGACAGGGGTTAGAGGCACCTCCCCAGAAACAGGAGTGTGAGAGAGGGGTTAGAGGGACCTCCCCAGATACAGGAGTGTGAGAGAGGGGCTAGAGGGATCTCCCCAGATACAGGAGTGTGAGTGAGTGGATACAGGGACCTCCCCAGATACAGGAGTGTGATAGAGGGTTTAGAGGGACCTCCCGAGATATAGGAGTGTGAGAGTTGGATTCGAGTGAGCGCCCAGATATATGTGTGTGAGAGAGGGGTTAGATGGCCCTCTCCAGATAGACGAGTGTGAGAGGGAGGTTAGAGGGACCTCCCCAGATAAAGGAGTGAGAGAGAGGGGTTAGAGGGAGCGCCCAAATATAGGAGTGTCAGTGAGGGGTTAGAGGGACAACTCCAGATAGAGGAGTGTGAGAGGGGGGTGGGTTTAGATGGACCTACGGAGGTACAGGAGTGTGAGAGGGGTTAGAGGGACCTCCGCAGATACAGGAGTGTGTGAGAGAGGGGTTAGAGAGACCTCCCAAGATATATGAGTGTGAGAATGGGTTAGAGGGACCTCACCAGATACAGGAGTGTGAGAGAGGGGTTAGAGGGAGCGCCCAGATATAAGAGTGTGAGAGAGGGGTTGGAGGGAGTTCCACAGATATCGGAATGTGAGAGAGGGATCAGAGAGACCTCCTAAGATATCGGAGTGTGAGAGGGGGGGTTAGAGGGAACTCGCCAAATACAGGAGTGTGAGAGAGGGGTTACAGGGACCTCCCCAGATACAGGAGTGTGTGAGAGAGGGGTTAGAGGGACGTCCCCAGATATAGGAGTGTGAGAGAATGGTTGGAGGGCCCTCCCCAGATACAGTAGTGTGAAAGAGGGTTTAGAGGGAACTCCCCAGATACAGGAGTGTGAGAGGGGGGTTAGAGGGACATTGCCAGATACGTGAGTGTTAGATGGGGTATAGAGGGACCTCCCAAGATACAGGAGTGTCAGGGGTTAGAGGTACTTCCCCAGATACAGGAGTGTGAGAGAGGGGTTAGAGGGACCTCCCCAGATATGGGAGTGTGAGAGAGGGGTTAGAGGGAGATCCCCAGATACAGGAGTGTGAGACATGGGTTGAAGGAAACTCTATAGATACTGAGGTGAGAGAGATGGTGAAAAGGACCTCCCCAGACATAGGAGTGTGAGCGAGATGTTAGAGCGAACTCCCCAGAAACCTGACCTCGGAACTGCGTCCAGAGTCAGACAGTGTTGATATCAGTTTATAACTGGGAGCTTTTGTTTTTGTCTCAAATTCAGATACTAGGTCAGTTTTACAATCATTTTTTAACCTGCCCTTTCACAAAACCTGAGCAAATATTTCAGGTTGAAATAAGGATAGCTGCAGCAAACTGGAATGAATATCACAGACGATTATACCCCTGTGAAACGACAGAGTCACGAACATCTTTCAAACACACCCAGTCAGTTGTTCACCCCTTACTATCAACAATACTAGGGGAATAGCAAGAGAGGTATTCACAATAGATATTATCGAATCACAGCTCCTTCCTCATTCTCTCCTCCCTCAAGCAAATCACTGACCTCAACCTGACAGAGGTCCATGCAACGATTCTTGCTGTGTGCAGTAAAATGGGCACTAGCTCACTGATGAAAAGGGACGTCCATAGATACAGGAATGTGAGAGAGGGGTTACCGGGACCTTCCCATATACAGGAGTGTGCAAGAGGGGTTAGAGGGACCTCCCCAGATACAAGAGTCTGAGATAGGGGTTAGAGGGAGCGCCCAGATACAGGGGTGTGAGAGAGGGGTTAGTGGGACCTCCACAGATACAGGAGTGTGAGAGAGGGGTTAGACGTACCTCCCCAGATACAGGAGTCTGAGATAAGGGTTAGAGGGAACGCCCAGATATAGGAGTGTGAGAGAGGTGTTGGAGGGACCTCCCCAGATAGAGGAATGTGTGAAAGAGGGGTTAGAGAGACTTCCCCAGATATAGGAGTGTGAGAGAGGGGTCAGAATGACCTCCCCAGATATCGGAGTGTGAGAGGGTGGGTTAGAGGGAACTCGCCAGATGCAGGAGTGTGAGAGAGGGGTGAGAGGGACCTCCCCAGACACAGGAGTGTAACAGAGGGGTTCGTGACCTCCCCAGATACAGGAGTGTGAGAGAGGGGTTAGAGGGAACTCCCCAGATACAGGAGTGTGAGAGATGGGTTAGAGGGAACTCCAAATGTACAGGAGTATGACGGAGTGGTTAGAGGGACATCTCCAGATACAGGGGCGTGAGAGAGGGGTTAGAGGGAGCTCCCCAGACACAGGAGTGTGAGAGTGGGGTTCGAGGGTCCTCCCCAGATAGAGGAGTGTTTGACAGGGGTTAGAGGGACCTCCCCAGAAACAGAAGTGTGAGAGAGGGGCTAGAAGGACCTCCCCAGATACAGGAGTGTGATAGAATGGTTAGAGGGACCTCCCCAGATACAGGAGTGTGAGAGTTGGGTTAAAGGCAGCGCCCTGATATATGTGTCTGAGAGAGGGGTTAGATGGACCTCTCCAGATACAGGAGTGTAAGAGCGAGGTTAGAGGGACCTCCCCAGATACAGGAGTGTGAGATAGTGGTTAGAGGGAGCGCCAAATATAGGAGTGTGAGATAGGGGTGAGAGGGACCTCCCCAGACACAGGAGTGTGACAGAGGGGTTAGTGACCTCCCCAGATACAGGAGTGTGAGAGAGGGGTTAGAGGGAACTCCCCAGATACAGGAGTGTGAGAGAGGGGTTAGAGGGACTTCCCCAGATACAGGAGTGTGAGAGAGGGGTTAGAGGGAACTCCCCAGATACAGGAGTGTGAGAGATGGGTTAGAGGGAACTCCACAGGTACAGGAGTGTGAGGGAGTGTTTAGAGGTACTTCCCCAGATACAGGGGCGTGAGAGAGGGGTTAGAGGGAGCTCCCCAGACACAGGAGCGTGAGACTGGGGTTAGAGGGTCCTCCCCAGATACAGGAGTGTTTCACAGGGGTTAGAGGTACCTCCCCAGAAACAGGAGTGTGAGAGAGGGGTTAGATGGACCTCCCCAGATACAGGAGTGTGAGAGAGGGGCTAGAGGGACCTCCCCAGATACAGGAGTGTGACAGAGGGGTTAGCGGGACCTTCCCAGATACAGGAGTGTGACAGAGGTGTTAGAGGAACCTCCCCAGATAGAAGAGTGTGATAGAGGGGTTAGTGGGACCTCCCCAGAAACAGGAGTGTGAGAGAGGGGTTAGAGGGATCTTGCCAGATACAGGAGTGTGAGAGGGGTGTTAGAGGGACCTCCCCAGTTACAGGAGTGTGAGAGAGGTGTTAGAGGGACCTCCCCAGATAGAGAAGTGTGACAGAGAGGTTAGAGGGACCTCCCCAGATACAGAAGTGTGACAGAAAGTGTTAGAGGGACCTCCCCAGATACAAGAGTGTGATAGAGGGTTTAGAGGGATCTCCCCAGGTACAGGAGTGTGAGAGAGGGGTTAGAGGGACCTCCCCAGAAACAGGAGTGTGAGAGAGGGGTTAGAGGGATCTTTCCAGATACAGGAGTGTGAGAGGGGTGTTAGAGGGACCTCACCAGTTACAGGAGTGTGAGAGAGGTGTTAGAGGGACCTCCCCAGATACAGAAGTGTGACAGAGAGGTTAGAGGGACCTCCCCAGATACAGAAGTGTGACAGAGGTGTTAGAGGGACCTCCCCAGATACAAGAGTGTGATAGAGGGTTTAGAGGGATCTCCCCAGATACAGGAATGTGAGAGAGGGGTTAGAGGGACCTACCCAGGTACAGGAGTGTGAGAGAGGGGTTAGAGGGACCTCCCCAGTTACAGAAGTGTGAGAGAGGTGTTAGAGGAACCTCCGCAGATCCAGGAGTGTGAGAGAGGGGTTAGAGGGACCTCTCCAGATACAGGAGTGTGAGGGGTTCGAGGGACATCCGCAGATACAGAAGTGTGAGAGAGGGATTAGAGGGACCTACCCAGATAAAGGAGTGTGAGAGAGGGGTTAGAGGGACCTACCCAGGTACAGGAGTGTGAGAGAGGGGTTAGAGGGAGCTCCCCAGATACAGGAGTGTGAGAGATGGGTTAAATGAACCTCTCTAAATACTGAGGTGAGAGAGATGATGAAAAGGACCTCCCCAAACACAGGAGTGTGTGCGAGATGTTAGAGCGAGCTCCCCAGAAACCTGACCTCGGAACTGTGTTGATATCACTTTATAACTGGGAGCTGTTGTCTTCGTAACAAGCTCAGAGACGAAGTCAATTTTACAACCATTTTTAACCTGCCCTTTCACAAAACCTGAGCAAATATTTTAGGTTGAAATAAGGATAGCTGCAGTAAACTGGAATGAATATCACAGCTGATTATACCCCTGTGAAACGGCAGAGTTACGGACATCTTCCAAACACACCCAGTCAATTGTTCACCCCTCACTGTCAACAATACCAGGGAAATAGTAAGTGAGGTATTCACAGTAGATATTATCGATACACAGCTCCTTCCTCATTCTCTCCTCCCTCAAGCAAATCACTGACCTCAACCTGATACATGTCCATGCAACGATACTTGCTGTGTACAGTAAAATGGGAACTGGCTCACTGATTAAAAGGGACCTCCCCAGATACAGGAGTGTGAGAGAGGGGTTAGTGGGACATCTCGAGATACTGAGGTGAGAGAGATGGTGAAAAGGATCTGCCCAGACACAGGAGTGTGAGCGAGAGGTTCGAGCGAGCTCCCCAGAAATCTGACCTCGGAATTGCGTCCAGAGTCAGAATGTGTTGATATCAGTTTACAACTAGGAGCTGTTGTCTTCGTCTCAAGCTCAGAGACGAGGTCATTTTTACAACCATTTTTTAACCTACCCTTTCACAATATCTGAGCAAATATTTCAGGTTGAAATAAGGAAAGCTGCAGTAAACTGGACTGAATATCACAGCTTATTATACGCCTGTGAAACGACAGAGTAACGTACATCTTCCAAACACACCCAGTCAATTGTTCACCCCTCACTGTCAACAATACCAGGGAAATAGTAAGTGAGGTATTCACAGTAGATATTATCGATACACAGCTCCTTCCTCATTCTCTCCTCCCTCAAGCAAATCACTGACCTCAACCTGACACATGTCCATGCAACGATACTTGCTGTGTACAGTAAAATGGGAACTGGCTCACTGATTAAAAGGGACGTCCACAGATACAGGAGTGTGAGAGAGGGGTTAGAGGGACCTCTCCTGATACAGGAGTGTGCAGGAGGGGTTAGAGGGACCTCCCCAGATACAGGAGTGTGAGAGAGGGGTTAGTGGGACATCTCGAGATACTGAGGTGAGAGAGATGGTGAAAAGGATCTGCCCAGACACAGGAGTGTGAGCGAGAGGTTAGAGCGAGCTCCCCAGAAATCTGACCTCGGAATTGCGTCCAGAGTCAGACTGTGTTGATATCAGTTTACAACTAGGAGCTGTTGTCTTCGTCTCAAGCTCAGAGACGAGGTCATTTTTACAACCATTTTTTAACCTACCCTTTCACAATATCTGAGCAAATATTTCAGGTTGAAATAAGGAAAGCTGCAGTAAACTGGACTGAATATCACAGCTTATTATACGTCTGTGAAACGACAGAGTAACGTACATCTTCCAAACACACCCAGTCAATTGTTCACCCCTTATTGTCCACAATACCAGGGAAATAGCAAGATAGGTAATCGCAATAGAAATTATGGAATCACAGCTCCTTCCTCATTCTCTCCTCCCGCAAGCAAATCACTGACCTCAACCTGACACAGGGCCATGCAAGGATTCTTGCTGTGTATAGTAAAATGGGCACAAGCGCACTGATTAAAAGGGACGTCCACAGATACAGGAGTGTGAGAGTGGGGTTAGAAGGACGTCCACAGATACAGGAGTGTGCAGGAGGGGCTAGAGTGACCTTCCCAGATACAGGAATGTGAGAGAGAGGTTAGAGGGTCCCCCCCAAATACAGGAGTGTGAGAGGGGTGTTAGAGGGAGCTCTCCAGATACAGGAGTGTGAGAGAGGGGTTAGTGGGACCTCCCCAGATACACGAGTGTGAGAGAGAGTTTAGGGGGAGCTCACCATATACAGGAGTGTGAGAGAGGGGTTAGAAGGAACTCCCCAGATACAGGAGTGTGAGAGAGGGGTTAGAGGGACCTCCCCAGATACAGAAGTGTGTGAGATAGCGGTTAGAGGGACATCCCCAGATATACGAGTGTGAGAGAGGGGTCAGAGTGACCTCCCTTGATTTCGGAGTGTGAGAGGGGGGGTTAAGGGGAACTCGCCAGATACACGAGTGTGAGAGAGGGGTTAGTGGGACCTCCCCAAATAAAGAAGTGTGTGAGAGAGGGGTTAGAGGGACATCCCCAGATACAGGTGTGTGAGAGAGAGTTTAGGGGGAGCTCACCATATACAGGAGTGTGAGAGAGGGGTTAGAAGGAACTCCCCAGATACAGGAGTGTGGGAGAGGGGTTAGAGTGACCTACTCAGATACAGGAGTGTGAGAGAGGGGTTAGAGGGACCACCCCAGATACAGGAGTGTGAGAGAGGGGTTAGAGGGACCTTCCCAGATACAGGAGTGTGATAGAGGGGTTAGAGGGAGCGCCCAGATACAGGAGTGTGAGAGAGGGTTTAGTGGGACCTCCCCAGATACAGGAGTGTGCGAGGGGTGGGGGGTTAGATGGACCTCCCGAGGTACAGGAGTGTGAGAGAGGGGTTAGAGGGACCTCCCCAGATACAGGAGTGTGAGAGAGGGGTTAGAGGGAGCGCCCAGATACAGGGGTGTGAGAGAGGGGTTGGTGGGACCTCCCCAGATACAGGAGTCTGAGAGAGGGGCTGGAGGAAGCGCCCAGATATAGGAGTGTGAGACAGGTGTTAAAGGGACATCCCTATATAGAGGAATGTGTGAGAGAGGGGTTAGAGAGACTTCCCCTGATATAGGAGTGTGAGAGAGGGGTCAGAGTGACCTCCCCAGATATCGGAGTGTGAGAGGGGGTGTTCGAGGGAACTCGCCAGGTACAGGAGTATGAGAGAGGGATTAGAGGAATCTCCCCAGATACAGGAGTGTGAGAGAGGGGTTAGTGACCTCCCCAGATACAGGAGTGTGAGAGAGGGGTTAGCGGAAACTCCACAGATACAGGAGTGTGAGAGAGTGGTTAGGGCTACTTCCCCAGATACAGGAGTGTGAGAGAGGGGTTAGAGGGAACTACCCAGATACAGGAGTGTGAGAGATGGGTTAGATGGAATTCCCCAGATACAGGAGTGTGAGAGAGGGGTTAGAGGAACCTCCCCAGATACAGGAGTGTGCAGAAGGGGTTAGAGGGACCTCCACAAATACAGGAGTGTGAGAGAGAGGTTAGTGGGACCTCCCCACATACAGGAGTGTGAGAGAGAGGTTAGAGGGAGCTCACCAAATGCAGGAGAGTGAGAGAGGGGTTAGAGGGACCTCCCCAGATACAGGAGTGTGAGAGAGGGGTTAGAGGGAGCGCCCAGATACAGGGGTGTGAGAGAGGGGTTAGTGGGACCTCCACAGATACAGGAGTGTGAGAGGGGTTGGGGGTGAGATGTACCTCCCGAGGTACAGGAGTGTAAGAGAGGGATTAGAGGGACCTCCCCAGATACAGGAGACTGAGAGAGGGGTTACAGGGAACGCCCAGATATAGGACTGTGAGAGAGGTGTTAGAGGGACCTCCCCAGATAGAGGAATGTGTGAGAGAGGGGTTAGAGAGACATCCCCAGATATATTTGTGTGAGAGAGGGGTCAGAGTGACATCCCCAGATATCGGAGTGTGAGAGGGGGGGTTAGAGGGAACTCGCCAGATAAGGAGTTTGAGAGAGGGGTTAGAGGGAATTTCCCATGTACAGGTGTGTGAGAGAGGGGTTAGAGGCAACTCCACAGATATAGGAGTTTGAGAGAGGTGTTAGAGGGACCTCCCCAGATATAGGAGAGTGAGAGAGGGGTTAGAGGGACCTCCCCAGATAGAGGAGTGTGAGAGAGGGGTTAGAGGGACCTTGCCAGATACAGGACTGTGCGAGAGGGGTTCGTGGGACCTCCACAAATACAGGACGGTGAGAGAAGGGTTTAGAGGGAACTACCAAGATACAGGAGTGTGCAGGAGTGCTTAGATGGATCTGCGCAGATACAGAAGTGTGAGAGCCGTGTTAGAGGGAACTCCCCAGATACAGGAGTGTGGGAGAGGGGTTAGAGTGACCTACTCAGATACAGGAGTGTGAGAGAGGGGTTAGAGGGACCTCCACAGATACAGGAGTGTGAGAGAGGGGTTAGAGGGACCTCCCCAGATACAGGAGTGTGAGAGAGGGGTTAGAGGGAGCGCCCAGATACAGGAGTGTGAGAGAGGGTTTAGTGGGACCTCCCCAGATACAGGAGTGTGCGAGGGGTGGGGGTTTAGATGGACCTCCCGAGGTACAGGAGTGTGAGAGAGGGGTTAGAGGGACCTCCCCAGATACAGGAGTGTGAGAGAGGGGTTAGAGGGAGCGCCCAGATACAGGGGTGTGAGAGTGGGGTTGCTGGGACCTCCACAGATACAGGAGTGTGAGAGGGGTGGGGGGTTAGATGGACCTCCCGAGGTACAGGAGTGTGAGAGAGTGGTTAGAGGGACCTCCCCAGATACAGGTGTCTGAGAGAGGGGTTGGAAGAAGCGCCCAGATATAGGAGTGTGAGACAGGTGTTAAAGGGACATCCCTATATAGAGCAATGTGTGAGAGAGGGGTTAGAGAGACTTCCCCAGATATAGGGGTGTGAGAGAGGGGTCAGATTGACCTCCCCAGATATCGGAGTGTGAGAGGGGGGGGTTCGAGGGAACTCGCCAGATACAGGAGTGTGAGAGAGGGATTAGAGGGATCTCTCCAGATACAGGAGTGTGAGAGAGGGGTTCGAGGGAACTCCACAGATACAGGAGTGTGAGAGAGGGGTTAGGGGTACTTCCCCAGATACAGGAGTGTGAGAGAGGGGTTAGAAGGAACTCCCCAGATACAGGAGTGTGAGAGAGGGGTTAGAGGGACCTCCCCAGATACAGAAGTGTGTGAGATAGCGGTTAGAGGGACATCCCCAGATATACGAGTGTGAGAGAGGGTTCAGAGTGACCTCCCTTGATTTCGGAGTGTGAGAGGGGGGGTTAAGGGGAACTCGCCATATACACGAGTATGAGAGAGGGGTTAGAGGGACCTCCCCAGATAAAGAAGTGTGTGAGAGAGGGGTTAGAGGGACATCCCCAGATACAGGTGTGAGAGAGAGGGGTTAGAGGGACCTCCCCAGATACAGGAGTGTGAGAGAGGGGTTCGAGGGAACTCCCCAGATATAGGAGTTTGAGAGAGGTATTAGAGGGATCTCCCCAGATATAGAAGAGTGAGAGAGGGGTTAGAGGGACCTCCCCAGATAGAGGAGTGTGAGAGAGGGGTTAGAGGGACGTTGCCAGATACAGGAGTGTGAGAGAGGGGTTAGTGGGACCTCCACAAATACAGGACGGTGAGAGAAGGGTTTAGACGGACCTACCAAGATACAGGAGTGTGCAGGAGTGCTTAGATGGACCTCCGCAGATACAGAAGTGTGAGAGCCGTGTTAGAGGGAGCTCCCCAGATGCAGGAATGTGGGAGAGGGGTTAGAGTGACCTACTCAGATACAGGAGTGTGAGAGAGGGGTTAGAGGGACCACCCCAGATACAGGAGTGTGAGAGAGGGGTTAGAGGGACCTCCCCAGATACAGGAGTGTGATAGAGGGGTTAGAGGGAGCGCCCAGATACAGGAGTGTGAGAGAGGGTTTAGTGGGACCTCCCCAGATACAGGAGTGTGCGAGGGGTGGGGGGTTAGATGGACCTCCCGAGGTACAGGAGTGTGAGAGAGGGGTTAGAGGGACCTCCCCAGATACAGGAGTGTGAGAGAGGGGTTAGAGGGAGCGCCCAGATACAGGGGTGTGAGAGAGGGGTTGGTGGGACCTCCCCAGATACAGGAGTCTGAGAGAGGGGCTGGAGGAAGCGCCCAGATATAGGAGTGTGAGACAGGTGTTAAAGGGACATCCCTATATAGAGGAATGTGTGAGAGAGGGGTTAGAGAGACATCCCCAGATATAGGAGTGTGAGAGAGGGGTCAGAGTGACCTCCCCAGATATCGGAGTGTGGGAGGGGGTGTTCGAGGGAACTCGCCAGATACAGGAGTATGAGAGAGGGATTAGAGGGATCTCCCCAGATACAGGAGTGTGAGAGAGGGGTTAGTGACCTCCCCAGATACAGGAGTGTGAGAGAGGGGTTAGAGGAAACTCCACAGATACAGGAGTGTGAGAGAGGGGTTAGGGGTACTTCCCCAGATACAGGAGTGTGAGAGAGGGTTTAGAGGGAACTACCCAGATACAGGAGTGTGAGAGAGGGGTTAGAGGGACCTCCCCAGATACAGGAGTGTGCAGAAGGGGTTAGAGGGACCTCCACAAATACAGGAGTGTGAGAGAGAGGTTAGTGGGACCTCCCCACATACAGGAGTGTGAGAGAGAGGTTAGACGGAGCTCACCAAATGCAGGAGTGTGAGAGAGGGGTTAGAGGGACCTCCCCAGATACAGGAGTGTGAGAAAGGGGTTAGAGGGAGCGCCCAGAAACAGGGGTGTGAGAGAGGGGTTAGTGGGACCTCCACAGATACAGGAGTATGAGAGGGTTGGGGGGTTAGATGGACCTCCCGAGGTACAGGAGTGTGAGAGAGGGGTTAGAGGGACCTCCCCAGATACAGGAGACTGAAAGAGGGGTTGCAGGGAACGCCCAGATATAGGACTGTGAGAGAGGTGTTAGAGGGACCTCCCCAGATAGAGGAATGTGTGAGAGAGGGGTTAGAGAGACTTCCCCAGATATATTTGTGTGAGAGAGGGGAGTCAGAGTGACATCCCCAGATATCGGAGTGTGAGAGGGTGGGTTAGAGGGAACTTGCCAGATAAGGAGTTTGAGAGAGGGGTTAGAGGGAATTTCCCATGTACAGGTGTGTGAGAGAGGGGTTAGAGGGACCTTGCCAGATACAGGACTGTGCGAGAGGGGTTCGTGGGACCTCCACAAATACAGGACGGTGAGAGAAGGGTTTAGAGGGAACTACCAAGATACAGGAGTGTGCAGGAGTGCTTAGATGGATCTGCGCAGATACAGAAGTGTGAGAGCCGTGTTAGAGGGAACTCCCCAGATACAGGAGTGTGGGAGAGGGGTTAGAGTGACCTACTCAGATACAGGAGTGTGAGAGAGGGGTTAGAGGGACCTCCCCAGATACAGGAGTGTGAGAGAGGGGTTAGAGGGACCTCCCCAGATACAGGAGTGTGAGAGATGGGTTAGAGGGAGCGCCCAGATACAGGAGTGTGAGAGAGGGTTTAGTGGGACCTCCCCAGATACAGGAGTGTGCGAGGGGTGGGGGTTTAGATGGACCTCCCGAGGTACAGGAGTGTGAGAGAGGGGTTAGAGGGACCTCCCCAGATACAGGAGTGTGAGAGAGGGGTTAGAGGGAGCGCCCAGATACAGGGGTGTGAGAGTGGGGTTGCTGGGACCTCCACAGATACAGGAGTGTGAGAGGGGTGGGGGGTTAGATGGACCTCACGAGGTACAGGAGTGTGAGAGAGTGGTTAGAGGGACCTCCCCAGATACAGGTGTCTGAGAGAGGGGTTGGAGGAAGCGCCCAGATATAGGAGTGTGAGACAGGTGTTAAAGGGACATCCCTATATAGAGCAATGTGTGAGAGAGGGGTTAGAGACACTTCCCCAGATATAGGGGTGTGAGAGAGGGGTCAGAGTGACCTCCCCAGATATCGGAGTGTGAGAGGGGGGGTTCGAGGGAACTCGCCAGATACAGGAGTGTGAGAGAGGGATTAGAGGGATCTCTCCAGATACAGGAGTGTGAGAGAGGGGTTAGTGACGTCCCCAGATACAGGAGTGTGAGAGAGGGGTTCGAGGGAACTCCACAGATACAGGAGTGTGAGAGAGGGGTTAGGGGTACTTCCCCAGATACAGGAGTGTGAGAGAGGGGTTAGAAGGAACTCCCCAGATACAGGAGTGTGAGAGAGGGGTTAGAGGGACCTCCCCAGATACAGAAGTGTGTGAGATAGCGGTTAGAGGGACATCCCCAGATATACGAGTGTGAGAGAGGGGTCAGAGTGACCTCGCTTGATTTCGGAGTGTGAGACGGGGGGTTAAGGGGAACTCGCCAGATACACGAGTGTGAGAGAGGGGTTAGTGGGACCTCCCCAGATAAAGAAGTGTGTGAGAGAGGGGTTAGAGGGACATCCCCAGATACAGGTGTGAGAGAGAGGGGTTAGAGGGACCTCCCCAGATACAGGAGTGTGAGAGAGGGGTTAGAGGGAACTCCCCAGATACAGGAGTTTGAGAGAGGTATTAGAGGGATCTCCCCAGATATAGAAGAGTGAGAGAGGGGTTAGAGGGACCTCCCCAGATAGAGGAGTGTGAGAGAGGGGTTAGAGGGACGTTGCCAGATACAGGAGTGTGAGAGAGGGGTTAGTGGGACCTCCACAAATACAGGACGGTGAGAGAAGGGTTTAGACGGACCAACCAAGATACAGGAGTGTGCAGGAGTGCTTAGATGGATCTCCGCAGATACAGAAGTGTGAGATCCGTGTTAGAGGGAGCTCCCCAGATACAGGAGTGTGGGAGAGGGGTTAGAGTGACCTACTCAGATACAGGAGTGTGAGAGAGGGGTTAGAGGGACCACCCCAGATACAGGAGTGTGAGAGAGGGGTTAGAGGGACCTCCCCAGATACAGGAGTGTGATAGAGGGGTTAGAGGGAGCGCCCAGATACAGGAGTGTGAGAGAGGGTTTAGTGGGACCTCCCCAGATACAGGAGTGTGCGAGGGGTCGGGGGTTAGATGGACCTCCCGAGGTACAGGAGTGTGAGAGAGGGGTTAGAGGGACCTCCCCAGATACAGGAGTGTGAGAGAGGGGTTAGAGGGAGCGCCCAGATACAGGGGTGTGAGAGAGGGGTTGGTGGGTCCTCCCCAGATACAGGAGTCTGAGAGAGGGGCTGGAGGAAGCGCCCAGATATAGGAGTGTGAGACAGGTGTTAAAGGGACATCCCTATATAGAGGAATGTGTGAGAGAGGGGTTAGAGAGACTTCCCCAGATATCGGAGTGTGAGAGGGGGTGTTCGAGGGAACTCGCCAGATACAGGAGTATGAGAGAGGGATTAGAGGGATCTCCCCAGATACAGGAGTGTGAGAGAGGGGTTAGTGCCCTCCCATGATACAGGAGTGTGAGAGAGGGGTTAGAGGAAACTCCACAGATACAGGACTGTGAGAGAGGGGTTAGGGGTACTTCCCCAGATACAGGAGTGTGCAGAAGGGGTTAGAGGGACCTCCACAAATACAGGAGTGTGAGAGAGAGGTTAGTGGGACCTCCCCACATACAGGAGTGTGAGAGAGAGGTTAGAGGGTGCTCACCAAATGCAGGAGTGTGAGAGAGGGGTTAGAGGGACCTCCCCAGATACAGGAGTGTGAGAGAGGGGTTAGAGGGAGCGCCCAGAAACAGGGGTGTGAGAGAGGGGTTAGTGGGACCTCCACAGATACAGGAGTATGAGAGGGGTGGGGGGTTAGATGGACCTCCCGAGGTACAGGAGTGTGAGAGAGGGGTTAGAGGGACCTCCCCAGATACAGTAGACTGACAGAGGGGTTGCAGGGAACGCCCAGATATAGGACTGTGAGAGAGGTGTTGGAGGGACCTCCCCAGATAGAGGAATGTGTGAGAGAGGGGTTAGAGAGACTTCCCCAGATATATTTGTGTGAGAGAGGGGTCAGAGTGACATCCCCAGATATCGGAGTGTGAGAGGGGGGCTTAGAGGGAACTCGCCAGATAAGGAGTTTGAGAGAGGGGTTAGAGGGAATTTCCCATGTACAGGTGTGTGAGAGAGGGGTTAGAGGCAACTCCCCAGATATAGGAGTTTGAGAGAAGTGTTAGAGGGACTTCCCCAGATATAGGAGAGTGAGAGAGGGGTTAGAGGGACCTCCCCAGATAGAGGAGTGTGAGAGAGGGGTTAGAGGGACCTTGCCAGATACAGGACTGTGCGAGAGGGGTTCGTGGGACCTCCACAAATACAGGACGGTGAGAGAGGGTTTAGAGGCAACTCCCCAGATAAAAGTGTGTGAGAGGGGGGTTAGAGGGACTTCCCCAGATACAGGGGCGTGAGAGAGGGGTTAGAGGGACCTCCCCAGATACAGGAGTGTTAGACAGGGGTTAGAGGGATCTCCCCAGAAACAGGAGTGTGAGAGAGGGGCTAGAGGGTTCTCCCCAGATACAGGAGTGTGAGGGAAGGGTTAGAGGGACCTTCCAAAATACAGGAGTGTGAGAGAGAGGTTAGTGGGACCTCCGCAGATACAGGAGTGAAGAGAGAGATTAGACGTAGCTCACCAAATACAGGAGTGTGAGAGAGGGGTTAGAGTGACCTCCCCAGATACAGGAGTGTGAGAGAGGGGTTAGAGGGAGCGCCCAGATACAGGGGTGTGAGAGAGGGGTAAGTGGGACCTCCACAGATACAGGAGTGTGAGAGGGGTGGGGGGTTAGATTGACGTCCCGAGGTACAGGAGTGTGAGAGAGGTGTTAGAGGGACCTCCCCAGATACAGGAGTCTGACAGAGGGGTTAGTTGGAGCGCCCAGATATAGGAGTGTGAGAGACGTGTTCGAGGGACCTCCCCAGATAGAGGAATGCATGAGAGAGGGGTTAGAGAGGCTTCCCCAGAAGTGTGAGAGGGGAGGTTGGAGGGAACTCACCAGATACAGGAGTGTGAGAGAGGGGTTAGATGGAACTCCCCAGATACAGGAGTGTGAGAGAGGGGTTAGAGGAACTTCCCTAGATACAGGAGCGTGAGAGAGTGGTTAGAGGGAGCTCACCAGATACAGGAGTGTGAGAGTGGGGTTAGAGGGACCTCCACAAATACAGGAGTGTGAGAGAGAGGTTAGTGGGACCTCCCCACATACAGGAGTGTGAGAGAGACGTTAGAGGGTGCTCACCAAATGCAGGAGTGTGAGAGAGGGGTTAGAGGGACCTCCCCAGATACAGGAGTGTGAGAGAGGGGTTAGAGGGAGCGCCCAGAAACAGGGGTGTGAGAGAGGGGTTAGTGGGACCTCCACAGATACAGGAGTATGAGAGGGGTGGGGGGTTAGATGGACCTCCCGAGGTACAGGAGTGTGAGAGAGGGGTTAGAGGGACCTCCCCAGATACAGTAGACTGACAGAGGGGTTGCAGGGAACGCCCAGATATAGGACTGTGAGAGAGGTGTTGGAGGGACCTCCCCAGATAGAGGAATGTGTGAGAGAGGGGTTAGAGAGACTTCCCCAGATATATTTGTGTGAGAGAGGGGTCAGAGTGACATCCCCAGATATCGGAGTGTGAGAGGGGGGGTTAGAGGGAACTCGCCAGATAAGGAGTTTGAGAGAGGGGTTAGAGGGAATTTCCCATGTACAGGTGTGTGAGAGAGGGGTTAGAGGCAACTCCCCAGATATAGGAGTTTGAGAGAAGTGTTAGAGGGACCTCCCCAGATATAGGAGAGTGAGAGAGGGGTTAGAGGGACCTCCCCAGATAGAGGAGTGTGAGAGAGGGGTTAGAGGGACCTTGCCAGATACAGGACTGTGCGAGAGGGGTTCGTGGGACCTCCACAAATACAGGACGGTGAGAGAGGGTTTAGAGGCAACTCCCCAGATAAAAGTGTGTGAGAGGGGGGTTAGAGGGACTTCCCCAGATACAGGGGCGTGAGAGAGGGGTTAGAGGGACCTCCCCAGATACAGGAGTGTTAGACAGGGGTTAGAGGGATCTCCCCAGAAACAGGAGTGTGAGAGAGGGGCTAGAGGGTTCTCCCCAGATACAGGAGTGTGAGGGAAGGGTTAGAGGGACCTTCCAAAATACAGGAGTGTGAGAGAGAGGTTAGTGGGACCTCCGCAGATACAGGAGTGAAGAGAGAGATTAGACGTAGCTCACCAAATACAGGAGTGTGAGAGAGGGGTTAGAGTGACCTCCCCAGATACAGGAGTGTGAGAGAGGGGTTAGAGGGAGCGCCCAGATACAGGGGTGTGAGAGAGGGGTAAGTGGGACCTCTACAGATACAGGAGTGTGAGAGGGGTGGGGGGTTAGATTGACGTCCCGAGGTACAGGAGTGTGAGAGAGGTGTTCGAGGGACCTCCCCAGATACAGGAGTCTGACAGAGGGGTTAGTTGGAGCGCCCAGATATAGGAGTGTGAGAGACGTGTTCGAGGGACCTCCCCAGATAGAGGAATGCGTGAGAGAGGGGTTAGAGAGGCTTCCCCAGAAGTGTGAGAGGGGAGGTTGGAGGGAACTCACCAGATACAGGAGTGTGAGAGAGGGGTTAGATGGAACTCCCCAGATACAGGAGTGTGAGAGAGGGGTTAGAGGAACTTCCCTAGATACAGGAGCGTGAGAGAGTGGTTAGAGGGAGCTCACCAGATACAGGAGTGTGAGAGTGGGGTTAGAGGGACCTCCCCAGATACAGGAGTGTTAGACAGGTGTTAGAGGCACCTCCCCAGAAACAGGAGTGTGAGAGAGGGGTTAGAGGGACCTCCCCAGATACAGGAGTGTGAGAGAGGGGCTAGCGGGATCTCCCCAGATACAGGAGTGTGAGGGAGTGGTTACAGGGACCTCCCCAGATACAGGAGTGTGATAGAGGGTTTAGAGGGACCTCCCGAGATATAGGAGTGTGAGAGTTGGGTTCGAGTGAGCGCCCAGATATAGGAGTGTGAGTGAGGGGTTAGAGGGACAACTCCAGATACAGGAGTGTGAGAGGGGGGTGTGTTTAGATGGACCTCCGGAGGTACAGGAGTGTGAGAGGGGTTAGAGGGACCTCCGCAGATACAGGAGTGTGTGAGAGAGGGGTTAGAGGGACCTCCCAAGATATAGGAGTGTGAGAATGGGTTAGAGGGACCTCACCAGATACAGGAGTGTGAGAGAGGGGTTAGAGGGAGCGCCCAGATATAAGAGTGTGAGAGAGGGGTTAGAGGGAGTTCCCCAGATATAGGAATGTGAGAGAGGGATCAGAGAGACCTCCCCCGATATCGGAGTGTGAGAGGGGGGGTTAGAGGGAACTCGCCAAATACAGGAGTGTGAGAGAGGGGTTACAGGGACCTCCCCAGATACAGGAGTGTGTGAGAGAGTGGTTAGAGGGACGTCCCCAGATATAGGAGTGTGAGAGAATGGTTGGAGGGCCCTCCCCAGATACAGTAGTGTGAGAGCGGGTTTACAGGGAACTCCCCAGATACAGGAGTGTGAGAGGGGGGTTAGAGCGACAATGCCAGATACGTGAGTGTTAGAGGGGGTATAGAGGGACCTCCCCAGATACAGGAGTGTGAGGGGTTAGAGGTATCTCCCCAGATACAGGAGTGTGAGAGAGGGGTTAGAGGGACCACCCCAGATATGTTAGTGTGAGAGAGGGGTTCGAGGGAGATCCCCAGATACAGGAGTGTGAGACATGGGTTAAAGGAACCTCTATAGATACTGAGGTGAGAGAGATGGTGAAAAGGACCTCCCCAGACACAGGAGTGTGAGCGAGATGTTAGAGCAAACTCCCCAGAAACCTGACCTCGGAACTGCGTCCAGAGTCAGACAGTGTTGATATCAGTTTATAACTGGGAGCTTTTGTTTTTGTCTCAAGCTCAGATACTAGGTCAGTTTTACAACCATTTTTTAACCTGCTCTTTCACAAAACCTGAGCAAATATTTCAGGTTGAAATAAGGATAGCTGCAGTAAACTGGAATGAATATCACAGCCGATTATACCCCTGTGAAACGACAGAGTCACGAACATCTTCCAAACACACCCAGTCAGTTGTTCACCCCTTACTATCAACAATACTAGGGGAATAGCAAGAGAGGTATTCACAATAGATATTATCGAATCACAGCTCCTTCCTCATTCTCTCCTCCCTCAAGCAAATCACTGACCTCAACCTGACACAGGTCCATGCAACGATTATTGCTGTGTACAGTAAAATGGGCACTAGCTCACTGATGAAAAGGGACGTCCACAGATACAGGAGTGTGAGAGAGGGGTTAGCGGGACCTTCCCAGACACAGGAGTGTGCAGGAGGGGTTAGAGGCACCTCCCCAAATACAGGAGTGTGAGAGAGAGGTTAGAGGGAGCGCCCAGATACAGGGGTGTGAGAGAGGGGTTTGTGGGACCTCCACAGATACAGGAGTGTGAGAGAGGGGTTAGACGGACGTCCCCAGATACAGGAGTCTGAGATAGGGGTTAGAGGGAGCGCCCAGATATAGGAGTGTAAGAGAGGTGTTGGAGGGACCTCCCCAGATAGAGGAATGTGTGAGAGAGGGGTTCGAGAGACTTCCCCAGATATAGGAGTGTGAGAGAGGGGTCAGAATGACCTCCCTAGATATCGGAGTGTGAGAGGGCGGGTTAGAGGGAACTCGCCAGATGCAGGAGTGTGAGAGAGGGGTGAGAGGGACCTCCCCAGACACAGGAGTGTGACAGACGGGTTAGTGACCTCCCCAGATACAGGAGTGTGAGAGAGGGGTTAGAGGGAACTCCCCAGATACAGGAGTGTAGAGAGGGGTTAGAGGGACTTCCCCAGATACAGGAGTGTGAGAGAGGGGTTAGAGGGAACTCCCCAGATACAGGAGTGTGAGAGATGGTTTAGAGGGAACTCCACAGGTACAGGAGTGTGAGGGAGTGGTTAGAGGGACTTCCCCAGATGCAGGGGCGTGAGAGAGGGGTTAGGGGGAGCTCCCCAGACACAGGAGTGTGAGAGTGGGGTTAGAGGGTCCTCCCCAGATACAGGAGTGTATGACAGGGGTTAGAGGGACCTCCCCAGAAACAGGAGTGTGAGAGAGGGTTTAGATGGACCTCCCCAGATACAGGAGTGTGAGAGAGGGGCTAGAGGGAGCTCCCCAAATACAGGAGTGTGAGAGAGAGGGGTTAGTGGGACCTCCCAAGATATAGGATTGTGAGAATGGGTTAGAGGGATCTCCACAGATACAGGAGTGTGAGAGACAGGTTAGAGGGAACGCCCAGATATAGGAGTGTGAGAGAGGGGTTAGAGGGAATTGCCCAGATATAGGAGTGTGAGAGAGCGGTCAGAATGACCTCCCCAGATATCGGAGTATGAGAGGGCGGGTTAGAGGGAACTCGCCAGATACAGGAGTGTGAGAGAGGGGTTAGAGGGACCTCCCCAGACACAGGAGTGTGACAGAGGGGTAAGTGACCTCCCCAGATACAGGAGTGTGAGAGAGGGGTTAGAGGGAACTCCCCAGATACAGTAGTGTGAGAGAGGCGTTAGAGGGACTTCACCAGATACAGGAGTGTGAGAGAGGGGTTAGAGGGAACTCCCCAGATACAGGAGTATGAGAGAAGGGTTAGAGGGAACTCCACAGATACAGGAGTGTGAGAGAGTGGTTAGAGAGGCTTCCCCAGATACAGGGGCGTGAGAGAGGGATTAGAGGGAGCTCCCCAGATACAGGAGTGTGAGAGTGAGGGTCGAGGGTCCTCCCCAGATGCAGGAGTGTTAGACAGGGGTTAGAAGGACCTCCCCAGTAACAGGAGTGTGAGAGAGGGGTTAGATGGACCTCCCCAGATACAGGTGTGTGAGAGAGGGGCTAGAGGGACCTCCCCAGATACAGGAGTGTGATAGAGTGGTAAGAGGGACCTCCCCAGATACAGGATTGTGAGAGTTGGGTTAGAGGGAGCGCCCAGATATATGTGTGTGAGAGAGGGGTTAGTTGGACCTCTCCAAATACAGGAGTGTGAGAGGGAGGTTAGAGGGACCTCCCCAGATACAGGAGTGTGAGATAGTGGTTAGAGGGAGCGCCCAAATATAGGAGTTTGAGTGAGGGGTTAGAGGGACCTCTCCAGATACAGGATTCTGAGAGGGTGGAGGGGTTAGCTGGACCTCCCGAGGTACAGGAGTGTGATAGAGTGGTAAGAGGGACCTCCCCAGATACAGGATTGTGAGAGTTGGGTTAGATGGAGCGCCCAGATATAGGAGTGTGAGAGAGGGGTTAGAGGGAGCTCCCCAGATACAGGAGTGTGAGAGTGGGGTTAGATGCACCTCCCCAGATACAGGAGTGTGAGAGAGGGGCTAGAGGGACCTCCCCAGATACAGGAGTGTGAGAGAGGGGTTAGATGGACATCTCCAGATACAGGAGTGTGAGAGGGAGGTTAGAGGGACCTCCCCAGATACAGGAGGGTGAGAGAGGGGTTAGAGGGAGCGCCCAGATATAAGATTGTGAGTGAGGGGTTAGAGGGACCTCTCCAGATACAGGAGTGTGAGAGGGGGGTGGGGTTAGATGGACCTCCCGAGGTACAGGACTGTGAGAGAGGGGATGAGGGAGCGCCCAGATATAGGAGTGTGAGAGAGGGGTTAGAGGGAGTTCCCCAGATATAGGAGTGTGAGAGAGGGATCAGAGAGACCTCCCCCGATATCGGAGTGTGAGAGGGGGGTTTGTAGGGAAGTCGCTAAATACAGGAGTGTGAGAGAGGGGTTAGAGGGACCTCCCCAGATACAGGAGTGTGTGAGAGAGGGGTGAGAGGGACGTCCCCAGATATAGGAGTGTGAGAGAGGGGTTGAAGGGACCTCCCCAGATACAGGAGTGTGAGAGAGGGCTTCGAGGGACCTCCCCAGATACAGGAGTGTGAGAGGGGGGTTAGAGGGACCTTGCCAGATACGTGAGTGTAAGAGGGGGTTTAGAGGGACCTCCCCAGATACAGGAGTGCGAGGGGTTCGAGGGACCTCCCCAGATACAGGAGTGCGACCGGTTAGAGGGAGCTCCCCAGATACAGGAATGTGAGTGAGGGGTTAGAGGGACCTCCCCAGATACAGGAGTGTGAGAGAGGGGTTCGAGGGAGATCCCCAGATACAGGAGTGTGAGAGATGGGTCAAAGGAACCTCTCTAAATGCTGAGGTGAGAGAGATTGTGAAAAGGACCTCCCCAGACACAGGAGTGTGAGCGAGATGTTAGAGCGAGCTCCCCAGAAATCTGACCTCGGAATTGCGTCCAGAGTCAGAATGTGTTGATATCAGTTTATAACTGGGAGCTTTTGTTTTTGTCTCAAGCTCAGAGACTAGGTCAGTTTTACAACCATTTTATAACCTGCCCTTTCACAAAACTTGAGCAAATATTTCAGGTTGAAATAAGGATAGCTGCAGTAAACTGGAATGAATATCACAGACGATTATACCCCTGTGAAACGACAGAGTCCGTCCATCTTCCAAACACACCCAGTCAATTCTTCAACCCATATTGTCAACAATACTAGAGGAATAGCAAGAGAGGTATTCACAATAGATATTATCGAATCACAGCTCCTTCCTCATTCTCTCCTCCCTCAAGCAAATCACTGACCTCAACCTGACACAGGTCAATGCAACGATTCTTGCTGTGTACAGTAAAATGGGCACAAGCTCACTGATGAAAAGGGACGTCCACAGATACAGGAGTGTGAGACAGGCGTTTGGGGGTCCTCCCCAGATACAGGAGAGTGCAGGACGGGTTAGAGGGAACTCCCCAAATACAGGAGTGTGAGAGAGAGGTTAGTGGGACCACCCAGATACAGGAGTGTGAGAGAGGGGTTAGTGGGACCTCCACAGATACAGGAGTGTGAGAGAGGGGTTAGTGACCTCCACAGATACAGGAGTGTGAGAGAGGGGTTAGAGGGGACTCCCCAGATACAGTCGTGTGAGAGAGCGGTTAGTGGGACCTCCACAGATACAGGAGTGTGAGAGGGGTGGGGGGGTTAGATGGACCTCCCGAGGTACAGGAGTGTGAGAGAGGGGTTAGAGGGACCTCCCCAGATACAGGAGTCTGAGAGAGGGGTTAGAGGGAGCGCCCAGATATAGGAGTATGAGAGAGGTGTTAGAGGGACCTCCCCAGATAGAGGAATGTGTGAGAGAAGGGTTCTAGAGACTTCCACAGATATAGCAGCGTGAAAGAGGGGTCAGAGTGACCTCCCCAGATATCGGAGTGTGAGAGGGGGGGTTAGAGGGAACTTGCCAGATACAGGAGTGTGAGAGAGTGGTTAGAAGGATCTCCCCAGATACAGGAGTGTGAGAGAGGGGTTAGTGACCTCCCCTGATACAGGAGTGTGAGAGAGGGGTTAGAGGGAACTCCCCAGATACAGGACTGTGAGAGAGGGGTTGGAGGGACTTCCCCAGATACAGGAGTGTGAGAGTGGTGTTAGAGGGAACTCCCCAGATACAGGATTGTGAGAGTGGGGTTAGAGGGACCTCCCAGTATACCGGAGTGTTAGACAGGGATTAGAGGGACCTCCCCAGAAACACGAGTGTGAGAGAGGGTTTAGACGGACCTCCCCAGATACAGGAGTGTGAGAGAGGGGCTAGAGTGATCTCCCCAGATACAAGAGTATGAGGGAGGGGTTAGAGGGACCTCCCAGATACAGGAGTGTGATAGAGGGGTAAGATGGACCTCCCCAGATACAGGAGTGTGAGAGTTGGGTTAGAGGGAGCGCCCAGATATATGTGTGTGAGAGAGGGGTTAGATGGACTCTCCAGGTACAGGAGTGTGAGAGGGAGGTTAGAGGGACCTCCCCAGATACAGGAGTGTGAGAGAGGGGTTAGAGGGAGCGCCCAGATATAGGAGTGTGAGTGAGGGGTTAGAGGTACCTTTCCAGATACAGGAGTGTGAGAGGGGGTGGGGTTAGATGAACCTCCCGAGGTACAGTAGTGTGAGAGAGGTGTTAGAGGGACCTCCCCAAATACAGGAGTGTGTGAGAGAGGGGTTAGAGGGACCTCCCAAGATATAGGAGTGTGAGAATGGGTTGGAGGGACCTCCCCAGATAGAGGAGTGTGAGAGAGGGGTTAGAGGGAGCGCCGAGATATAGGAGTGTGAGAGAGGGGTTAGAGGGAGTTCCCCAGGTATAGGAGTGTGAGAGAGGGATCAGAGAGACATCCCCCGATATCGCAGTGTGAGAGAGGGGGTTAGAGGGAACTCACCAAATACAGGAGTGTGAGAGAGGGGTTAGAGGGACCTCCCCAGATAGAGGAGTGCGTGAGAGAGGGGTTAGAGGGACGTCCCCAGATATAGGAGTGTGAGAGAGGGGTTAGAGGGACCTCCTCAGATACAGGAGTGTGAGAGAGGGGTTAAAGGGACCTCCCCAGATACAGGAGTTTGAGCGGGGGTTTAGAGGGACCTTGCCAGATACGTGAGTGTGAGAGAGTGTTTAGAGGGACCTCCCCAGATACAGGAGTGTGAGGGGTTAGAGGGACCTCCCCAGATACAGGAATGTGAGTGAGGGGTTAGAGGGACCTCCTCAGATACAGGAGTGTGAGAGAGGGGTTCGTGGGAGATCCCCAGATGCAGGAGTGTGAGAGATGGGTTAAAGGAACCTATCTAGATACTGAGGTGAGAGAGATGGTGAAAAGTACCTCCCAGACACAGGAGTGTGAGCGAGATGTTAGAGCGAGCTCCTCAGAAACCTGACCTCGGAATTGCGTCCAGAGTCAGACTGTGTTGATATCAATTTATAACTGGGTGCTTTTGTCTTTGTCTCAAGCTCAGAGACTAGGTCAGTTTTACAACCATTTTTTAACCTGCCCTTTCACAAAACCTGAGCAAATATTTCAGGTTGAAATAAGGATAGCTGCAGTAAACTGGAATCAATATCACAGACGATTATACCCCTGTGGAACGTCAGAGTCACGTGCATCTTCCAAACACACCCAGGCAATTGTTCACCCCTTACTGTCAACAATACTGGGGGAATAGCAAGAGAGGTATTCACAATAGATATTATCGAATCACAGCTCCTTCCTCATTCTCTCCTCCCTCAAGCAAATCACTGACCTCAACCTGACACAGGTCCATGCAACGATTCTTGCTGTGTACAGTAAAATGAGCACTAGCTCACTGATGAAAAGGGACGTCCACAGTTACAGGAGTGTGAGAGAGGGGTTAGAGGGACCTCCCCAGATACAGGAGTGTGCAGGAGGGGTTAGAGCAACCTCCCCAAATACAGGAGTGTGAGAGAGAGGTTAGTGGGACCTCCCCAGATACAGGAGTGTGAGAGAGAGGTTAGAGGGTGCTCACCAAATACAGGAGTGTGAGAGAGGGGTTCGAGGGACCTCCCCAGACACAGGAGTGTGAGAGAGGGGTTAGTGGGACCTCCACAGATACAGGAGTGTGAGAGGGGTGGGGTTTAAATTGACCTCCCGAGGTACAGGAGTGTGAGAGAGGGGTTAGACGGACCTCACCAGATACAGGAGTCTGAGAGAGGGGTTAGAGGGAGCGCCCAGATATAGGTGTGTGAGAGAGGAGTTAGAGGGATCTCCCCAGATCGAGGAATGTGTGAGAGAGGGGTTAGAGAGACTTCCCCAGATATAGGAGTGTGAGAGAGGGGTCAGAGTTACCTCCCCAGATATCGGAGTGTGAGAGGGGGCGTTAGAGAGAACTCGCCAGATACAGGAGTGTGAAAGAGGTGTTAGATGGACCTCCCCAGATACAGGAGTGTGAGAGAGGGGTTAGTGACCTCCCCAGATACTGGAGTGTGAGAGAGGGGTGAGAGGAAACTCCACAGATACAGGAGTGTGAGAGAGGGGTTAGAGGGACTTCACCAGATACAGGAGTGTGAGAGAGGGGTTGGAGGGAACTCCCCAGATACAGGAGTGTGAGAGAGGGGTTAGAGGGAACTCCCCAGATACAGGTGTGTGAGAGAGGGGTTAGAGGGACTTCCCCAGATACAGGGGCGTGAGAGTGGGGTTAGAGGGAGCTCCCCAGATACAGGAGAGTGAGAGTGGAGTTAGAGGGACCTCCCCAGATACAGGAGTGTTAGACAGGGGATAGAGGGACCTCCCCAGAAACAGGAGTGTGAGAGAGGGGTTAGAGGCAGCGCCCAGATATAGGAGTGTGAGTGAGGGGTTAGAGGGACCTCTCCAGATACAGGAGTGTGGGAGGGTAGTGGGGTTAGATGGACCTCCCTAGGTACAGCAGTGTGAGATAGTGGTTAGAGGGACCTCTCCAGATACAGGAGTGTATGAGAGAGGGGTTAGAGGGACCTGCCAGGATATAGGAGTGTGTTAATGGGTTCGAGGGACCTCTCCAGATACAGGAGTGTGAGAGACGGGTTGGAGGGACCTCCCCAGATACAGGAGTGTGAGAGGGGGGTTAGAGTGATCTCCCCAGATATCGGAGTGTGAGAGGGGGGGTTAGAGGGAACTCGCCAGATACAGGAGTGTGAGTGATGTGTTAGAGGGACATAACCAGATACAGGAGAGTGAGAGAGGGGTCTGTGACCTCCCCAGACACAGGAGTGTGAGGGAGGGGTAGAGGGACCTCCCCAGATACAGGAGTGTCAGAGAGGGGTTAGAGGGAGCGCCCAGATATAGGAGTGTGAGAGAGGTGTTCGAGGGACCTCCCCAGACACAGGAGTGTGAGAGAGGGGTTAGTGGGACCTCCACAGATACAGGAGTGTGAGAGGGGTGGGGTTTAAATTGACCTCCCGAGGTACAGGAGTGTGAGAGAGGGGTTAGACGGACCTCACCAGATACAGGAGTCTGAGAGAGGGGTTAGAGGGAGCGCCCAGATATAGGTGTGTGAGAGAGGAGTTAGAGGGATCTCCCCAGATCGAGGAATGTGTGAGAGAGGGGTTAGAGAGACTTCCCCAGATATAGGAGTGTGAGAGAGGGGTCAGAGTTACCTCCCCAGATATCGGAGTGTGAGAGGGGGCGTTAGAGAGAACTCGCCAGATACAGGAGTGTGAAAGAGGTGTTAGATGGACCTCCCCAGATACAGGAGTGTGAGAGAGGGGTTAGTGACCTCCCCAGATACTGGAGTGTGAGAGAGGGGTTAGAGGAAACTCCACAGATACAGGAGTGTGAGAGAGGGGTTAGAGGGACTTCACCAGATACAGGAGTGTGAGAGAGGGGTTGGAGGGAACTCCCCAGATACAGGAGTGTGAGAGAGGGGTTAGAGGGAACTCCCCAGATACAGGTGTGTGAGAGAGGGGTTAGAGGGACTTCCCCAGATACAGGGGCGTGAGAGTGGGGTTGGAGGGAGCTCCCCAGATACAGGAGAGTGAGAGTGGAGTTAGAGGGACCTCCCCAGATACAGGAGTGTTAGACATGGGATAGAGGGACCTCCCCAGAAACAGGAGTGTGAGAGAGGGGTTAGAGGCAGCGCCCAGATATAGGAGTGTGAGTGAGGGGTTAGAGGGACCTCTCCAGATACAGGAGTGTGGATGGGTGGTGGGGTTAGATGGACCTCCCTAGGTACAGCAGTGTGAGATAGTGGTTAGAGGGACCTCTCCAGATACAGGAGTGTATGAGAGAGGGGTTAGAGGGACCTGCCAAGATATAGGAGTGTGTTAATGGGTTCGAGGGACCTCCCCAGATACAGGAGTGTGAGAGACGGGTTGGAGGGACCTCCCCAGATACAGGAGTGTGAGAGGGGGGTTAGAGTGACCTCCCCAGATATCGGAGTGTGAGAGGGGGGGTTAGAGGGAACTCGCCAGATACAGGAGTGTGAGTGAGGTGTTAGAGGGACATAACCAGATACAGGAGAGTGAGAGAGGGGTCTGTGACCTCCCCAGACACAGGAGTGTGAGGGAGGGGTAGAGGGACCTCCCCAGATACAGGAGTGTCAGAGAGGGGTTAGAGGGAGCGCCCAGATATAGGAGTGTGAGAGAGGTGTTAGAGGAACCTCCCCAGATAGAGGAGTGTGTGAGAGGAGTTAGAGGAACCTGCTCAGATACAGGACTTTGGCAGGTTAGAGAGACCTCCCAGATACAGGAGTGTGAGTGAGAGGTTAGAGGGAGCTCCCCAGAAACATGACCCCGGAATTGCGTCCGGAGTCAGACTGTGTTGACACCAGTATATAACTGGGAGCTGTTGCCTTACCCTAACAGCTCACAGGCGAGGTCAGTTTACAAACATGTTTTAACCTGCCATTTCACAAAATCTGAAAATATATTTCAGGTTGAAATAAGGATAGCTGCAGTAAACTGGAATAAATATCACACCTGATTATACCCCTGAGAAACGACAGAGTCACGTTCATCTTCCAAACACACCCAGTCAATTGTTCACCCCTTACTGTCAACTGCACCAGGGATATGCAGGAGAGGTATTCACAGTAGATATTATCGAATCACAGCTCCTTCCTCATTCTCTCCTCCCTCAAGCAAATCACTGACCTCAACCAGACACAGGTCCATGCAAGGCCTCTTGCTGTGTACAGTAAAATGGGCACTAGCTCACTGATTAAAAGGGATGTCCACAGATACAGGAGTGTGAGAGAGGGGTTACAGGGACCCCCAGATACAGTACTGTGAGAGAAGGGTGTAGAGGGACCTCCCCAGATACAGGAGTGTGCAGGAGGGGTTAGAGGGACTTCCGCAGATACAGGAGTGTGAGAGCCATGTTAGAGGGAGCTCCCCAGATACAGGAATGTGAGGGGTTAGAGGGACCTCCGCAGATACAGGAGTGTGAGAGAGGGTTCAGAGGGACCTCCCCAGATACAGGAGTGTGAGAGAGGGGTTAGAGGGACCTTCCCAGATACAAGAGTGTGAGGGGTTAGAGGGACCTCCCCCAGATACAGGAATGTGAGAGAGGGGTTAGAGGGACTTCCCCAGATACAGGATTGTGAGAGAGGGTTTAGAGGGACCACCGCAGATACAGGAGTGTGAGAGATGGGTTAGAGGGACCTCCACAGACACAGGATTGTGACAGAGGGGTAAGAGGGACCTCCCCAGATACAGGAGTGTGAGAGAGGTGTCAGAGTGACCTCCCCAGATACAGGAGTGTGAGAGAGAGGATGGAGGGACCTCCCCAGATACAGGAGTGTGAGAGATGGGTTAAAGCAACCTCTCTAGATACTGAGGTGAGAGAGATCGTGAAAAGGACCTCCCCAGACACAGGAGTATGAGCGAGAGATTAGAGCGAGCTCCCCAGAAACCAGACCCCGGAATTGCGTCCAGAGTCAGACGGTGTTGATATCAGTTTATAACTGCAAGCTTTTGTCTTTGTCTCAAGCTCAGAGACGAGGTCAGTTTTACAACCATTTTTTAACCTGCCCTTTCACAAAACCTGAGCAAATATTTCAGGTTGAAATACGGATAGCTGCAGTAAACTGGAAT
Source organism: Pristiophorus japonicus (assembly GCF_044704955.1). Classification (NCBI taxonomy): domain Eukaryota; kingdom Metazoa; phylum Chordata; class Chondrichthyes; family Pristiophoridae; genus Pristiophorus; species Pristiophorus japonicus. Next base: position 5,347,622 of record NW_027252779.1, read on the forward strand.
GAATATCACAGCTGATTATACCCCTGTGAAACGACAGTGTCACGTACATCTTCGAAACACACCCAGTCAATTGTTCACCCCTTACTGTCAACAATACCAGGGAAATAGCAAGAGAGGTATTCACAATAGATATTATGGAATCACAGCTCCTTCCTCATTCTCTCCTCCCTCAAGCAAATCACTGACCTCAACCTGACACAGGTCCATCCAAGGATTCTTGCTGAGTACAGTAAAATGGGTACTAGCTCACTGATTTAAAAGGGACGTCCACAGATGCAGGAGTGTGAGAGAGGGGTTAGAGGGACCTCCACAGATACAGGACTGTGAGAGAAGGGTTTAGAGGGAACTCCCCAGATACAGGAGTGTGCAGGAGGTGTTAGAGGGACCTCCGCAGATACAGGAGTGTGAGAGAGGTGTTAGAGGGAGCTCCCCAGATACAGGACTGTGAGAGAGGGGTTAGAGAGAACTCCCCAGTTACAGGAGTGAGAAAGAGGGGTTAGAGGGAGCTCCCCAGATACAGGAGTGTGAGAGAGGGGTTAGAGGGACCTCCCCAGATACAAAAGTGTGAGGAAGGAGTTAGATGAAACTCCCCAAATACTGGATTGGGAGAGAGGGGTTTAAGGGACCTCCCCAGACTCGGAGTGGGAGAAAGGAGTTAGGAAATTCTGAAATACAGGATTAATGTGGAATGGGTTAGAGGGACATCTTCAATTAGAGGAGTGATGCGAGAGGGGTTAGGAGCACCTCCACAGCGACATAAGTGTGATAGAGGGGTTATAGGAGCCTCCCTAGATATTGGAGTGACAGAGAAGGGTTAGAAGTATCTCCGCAGATACAGGAGTGAGAGAAAGGCGTTAGAGAGAGCTCTCCAGATACAGGAGTGTGAGAGAGGGGTTTGAGGCACCTTCCCAGATACAGGAGTGTGAGAGAAGGGATTAGAGGGACCTCCCCAGATACAGGAGTGTGAGAGAGGGTTTAGAGGGACACCTCCAGATATAGGAGAGTGAGAGAAGGGTTAGAGGGTCCTCCCCAGATACAGGAGTGAGAGAGAGGCTTTACAGGGAGCTTCCCAGATACAGGAGTGTTCTAGAGGGGTTAGAGGGACGTCCCCAGATACAGGAGTGTGAGAGAAGACTTAGAGGTTCATCCACAAATACAGGAATGTGAGTGGTTAGATGGACGCCACGCCCCACCCAGATCCAGGTGTGTGAGGGGTTAGAGGGACCCCCCCCAGATAGAGGAGTGTGAGGGGTCAGTGTCACTGTGAGTGTAAACGCCCCTATTTAAAAAAAGAGGCAGACAATAAGCAGGGAAACTATAGACCATTTAGCATAGCATCTGTGGTTGGGTAAATGTTGGAGTCCGTTATTAAAGAAGCAAGGACTGTGTTTGAACTCTCCACATCCATTTTACAGCAGGTGGTGAAGAAGGCAAATGGTATGTTGGCCTTCATAGCTAGGGGATTTGAATATCGGAGCAGGGAGGTCTTACTGCAGTTGTACAGGGCCATAGTGAGAACTCACCTGCAATATTGTGTTCAGTTTTGGTATCCTAGTCTGTGGAAGGACGTTCATGTTATTGAGAGATAGCAGCGATAGTTCACCAGACTGATTCCAGGGATGGATGGGCTGTCATATGAGGAGAGACTGGGTCAACTGGGCCTTTATTCACTGGTGTTTAGAAGGATGAGAGAGGATCTCATAGAAACATACAAGATCCTGACTGGACTGGGCAGGCTAGATATGGCAAGAATGCTCTCGATGTTGGGGAAGTCCAGTAACAGGGGACATAGTCTTAGGATATGGGATAGGCCATTTAGGACTGAGATGAGGAGAAACTTATTCACTCAGAGAGTTGTTGACCTGTGGAATTCCCTGCCGCAGAGAGTTGTTGATGCCAGTTCATTGGATATCTTCAAGAGGGAATTTGATATGGCTCTTACGGTAAAGGGGATCACGGGGTATGGAGAGAAAGCAGGAAAGGGGTGCTGAATGAATAATCAGCCATGATCTTATTGAGTGGCGGTGCAGGCTCTAAGGGCCGAATGGCCTCCGCCTGCACCTATTTTCAATGTTTCTATGATACAGAATTAGCTAACCAAGAGCAAATAGAGACTCGGAATAAATTGTTCATTCTCGGTTTGGCAATCAGGAATTAGTGGGGTGCAGCAGGGATCAGTACCGGGACCCCAACTATTTACAATCTATATTAACGATTTAGAGGAAGGGACCGAGTGTAACGTAGCCAAGTTTGCTGACCATACAAAGATGGGAGGAAAAGCAATGTGTGAGGAGGACACACAAAATCTGCAAAAGGCCATAGAGAGGCTAAGCGAGTGGGCAAAAATTTCGGTAGATGGAGTATAATGTTGGAAAGTGTGAGGTCATGCACTTCGGCAGAAAAAAATTAAAAAGGGAAAGTTATTATTTAAATGCAGAAAGATTGCAAAGTGCTGCGGTGCAGCGGTACCTGGGGGTACTTGTGCATGAAACACAAAAGGTTAGTATGCAGGTACAGCAAGTGATCAGGAAGGCCAATGGAATCTTGGCCTTTATTGCAAAGGAGATGGAGTATAAAAGCAGGGACGTCTTGTTCCAACTGTGCAGGGTTTTGGTGAGGCCACACCTGGAATACTGCGTGCAGTTTTGGTTTGCATATTTACGAAAGGATATACTTGCTTTGGAGGCAATTCAGAGAAGATTCATTAGGTTGATTCCAGAGATCTGGGGATTGACTTATGAGGAAAGGTTAACGCGTTTGGGCCTCTACTCATTGGAATTCAGAAGAATGAGAGGTGATCTTATCGAAACGTATAAGCTTATGAGGGGGCTTGACAAGGTGGATGCAGAGAGGATGTTTCCACTGATAGGGAAGACTGGAACGAGAGGGCATAAATTTAGAAAAAGGGGCCGCCCATTTAAATCAGAGATGAGGAGGAATTTTTTCTCTCAAAGGCTTCTAAATCTGGAATTCGCTGCCTCAGAGAGCTGTGGAAGCTGGGACGTTGAATAAATATAAGACAGAGATAGACAGTTTCTTAACCGATAAGGGAACAAAGGGTTATGGGGAGCGGGCGGGGAAGTGCAGCGGAGTCCATGATCAGATCAGCCAGGATCATATTAAATGACGGAGCAGGCTTGAGGTGCCGTATGGCCTACTCCTGCTCCTAATTTTACGTCTTATGTCCAAGGACTCCCTGGCCCCTCTGTATGCAGCATTTTTAATATATCTCTATTTAAATAATAACTTGCGTTTTTTTTTTCTTGCCAAAGTGGATAACCTCACACTTTCCCAAATTATATACCATCTACAAAATTTTTCCCACTCTCTTAGCCTGCCAATATCCCTCTGCAGATTCGTTGTGTCCTCCTCACAATTTGCTTTCCCACACATATTTGTGTCATCAGGAAACTTGGCCCCATTGCACTTGGTCCCAATAGTTGAAGTTCCAAGCACCGATCCCTGTGGGACCACACAAGTTAGTGTTTGACAACCGGAGAATGAACCATTTAGCCTGATTCTCTGTCTTCTGTCAGTTAGCCCACCCTCTATCCATAAGAACATCAGAAATAGAACCAGGATTAGGCAATTTGGCCCACCGAACCTGCTCCTCCATTTAATACGATCATGGCTGATCTGATCGTGGTCTTTGTTCCAATTGCATGCCTGCCCGCTCCCCATAACGCTTTACTCCCTTATCACTCAAAGATCTGTCTATCTCTGCCTTAAATATATTCAATGACCCAGCCTCCATAACACTCTGGGGGAGAGAATTCCATAGATTTACAACCCTCAGAGAAATAATTCCTCCTCATCACAGTTTTAAATGGGCGGCCCATTATTCTTAGACTATGCCCCGTAGTATGAGTGGAAATATCCTCTCTGCATCCACCTTGTCGAACCCCCTCATGATCTTGTATGTTTCGATAAGATCACCTCATTCTTCTGAACTCCAATGTGTATAGGCCCAACCTACTCAACCTATCTTCATAAGTCAACCCCCACAGCTCTAGCATCAACCTAGTGAACCTTCTTTGAACAGCGTACACTGCAAGTACATCCTTCCTTAAATACGGAGACCAAAATTGCATGCAGTACTCCAGGTGTGGCCTCACCAATACGCTGTACAGTTGTAGCAGGACTTTTCTGCTTTATCCCCCTTGCAATGAAGGCCAACATTCCATTTGCCTTCCTGATTACTTGCTGTACTTGCACACTAACCTTTTGTGTTTGATGTACAAGTCCCACCAGTTCTCTCTGTACTGCAGCACTTTGCAATTTTTCTCCATTTAAATTTATAATTTGCTTTTCTATTTTTTCTGCCAAAGTGGATAACCTCACATTTTCCCACATTATACTCCATCTGACAATTTTTTGCCCACTCACTTAGCCTGTCTATATCCATTTGTAGATTGTTTGTGTCCTCCTCACAATTTGCTTTCCCACCCATCTTTATATCATCGGAAAACATAAGCTACATTACACTTGATCCCCTCAGAGTTGGTGAGAGGGGAGCGACCTATCAAAAGCCCAGCGGGAGATCGAGAGCCAGCGGCAGTTGGTGAGAGGGGAGCGACCTATCAAAAGCCCAGCGGGAGATCGAGAGCCAGCGGCAGTTGGTGAGAGGGGAGCGACCTATCAAAAGCCCAGCGGGAGATCGAGAGCCAGCGGCAGTTGGTGAGAGGGGAGCGACCTATCAAAAGCCCAGCGGGAGATCGAGAGCCAGCGGCAGTTGGTGACAGGGGAGCGACCTATAAAAGGCCCAGCGGGAGATCGAGAGCCAGCGGCAGTTGGTGAGAGGGGAGCGACCTATAATAGGCCCAGCGGGAGATCGAGAGCCAGCAGCAGTTGGTGAAACGCGGGAGCAGCCTATCAAAAGGCAGCTACAGCGGGAGAGAAAGCAAAATAGAAGTAGAAAGTAATCAAAAAGTGACGTCACAGCCAATGGGTTAAGTGATTGGCTGGTGATTGGTGAGTTTCTTTTCTTTTCTTTTTTATATCAGTAAGTGAACTGTAACATTGTTATTACCAATTTAGGTGTATCTAAGGTTAAGGCATGGCAGGAGAGCTCGGCCATGTGATATGCTCCTCCTGTACCATGTGGGAACTCGGGGACACTTCCGGTGTACCTGGGCGCCACGTGTGTGGGAAGTGTATCCGCTTCGAGCTCTTGACGGTCCGCGTTGCGGAATTGGAGCTGAGGGTGGATTCACTCTGGAGCATCCACGATGCTAAGAATGACGTGAGTATCACGTGTAGTGAGTTGGTCTTACCGCAGGAGAAGGGTCCACAGCCAGATAGGGAATGGAAGACCAGCAGGAAGAGCAGTGCAAGAAAGATAGTGCAGGGGTCCCCTGTGGTCATCCCCCTGCAAAACAGATACACTGCTTTGAGTACTGTTGGGGAAGATGACTCATCAGGGGAGGGCAGCAGCAGCCAAGTTCATGGCACCGTAGGTGGCTCTGCTGCAAAGGAGGGCAGGAAAAAGAGTGGGAGCGTGATAGTGATAGGGGATTCGATGGTGAGGGGAATAGATAGGCGTTTCTGCGGACGCAACCGAGACTCCAGGATGGTATGTTGCCTCCCTGGTGCAAGGGTCAAGGATGTCTCGGAGCGGGTGCAGGACATTCTGAAATGGGAGGGAGAACAGCCAGTTGTCGTGGTGCACATTGGTACCAACGACATAGGTAAAAAAAGGGATGAGGTACTACGAAACGAATTTAAGGAGCTAGGAGCTAAATTAAAAAGTAGGACCTCAAAAGTAGTAATCTCGGGATTGCTACCAGTTCCACGTGCTAGTCAGAGTAGGAATCGCAGGATAGCGCAGATGAATACATGGCTTGAGCAGTGGTGCAGCAGGGAGGGATTCAAATTCTTGGGGTATTGGAACCGGTTCTGGGGGAGGTGGGCCAAGTACAAACAGGACGGTCTGCACCTGGGCAGATCCGGAACCAATGTCCTAGGGGGAGTGTTTGCTAGTGCTGTTGGGGAGGAGTTAAACTAATATTGCAGGGGGATGGGAACCTATGCAGGGAGACAGAGGGAGACAAAAATGAGGCAAAAGAAAAAGACAGAAAGGAGATGAGGAAAATGGAGGGCAGAGAAACCCAAGGCAAAGAACAAAAAGGGCCACTGTACAGCAAAATTCTAGAAGTACAAAGGGTGTTAAAAAAGCAAGCTTGAAGGCTTTGTGTCTTAATGCAAGTAGCTTCCGCAATAAGGTGGATGAATTAACTATGCAAATAAATGTTAACAAATATGATGTGATTGGGACTACAAAGACGTGGCTCCAGGATGATCAGGGCTGGGAACTCAACATCCAGGGGTATTCAACATTCAGGAAGGATAGAATAAAAGGAAAAGGAGGTGGGGTAGCATTGCTGGTTCAAGAGGAGATTAATGCAATAGTTAGGAAAGACATTAGCTTGGATGATGTCGAATCTATATGGGTAGAGTTACAGAACACTAAAGGGCAAAAATCGTTAGTGGGAGTTGTGTGCCGACCTCCAAACAGTAGTAGTGATGTTGGGGAGGGCATCAAACAGGAAATTAGGAGTGCATGCAATAAAGGTGCAGCAGTTATAATGGGTGACTTTAATATGCACATAGATTGGGCTAGCCAAACTGGAAGCAATACGGTGGAGGAGGATTTCCTGGAGTGCATAAGGGATGGTTTTCTAGACCAATATGTCGAGGAACCAACTAGGGGGGAGGCCATCTTAGACTGGGTGTTGTGTATTGAGAGAGGATTAATTAGCAATCTCATTGTGCGAGGCTCCTTGGGGAAGAGTGACCATAATATGGTGGAATTCTGCATTAGGATGGAGAATGAAACAGTTAATTCAGAGACCATGGTCCAGAACTTAAAGAAGGGTAACTTTGAAGGTATGAGGCATGAATTGGCTAAGATAGATTGGCTAATGATACTTAAGGGGTTGACTGTGGATGGGCAATGGCAGACATTTAGAGACCGCATGGATGAATTACAACAATTGTACATTCCTGTCTGGCGTAAAAATAAAAAAGGGAAGGTGGCTCAACCGTGGCTATCTAGGGAAATCAGGGATAGTATTAAAGCCAAGGAAATGGCATACACATTGGCCAGAAATAGCAGCGAACCTCGGGACTGGGAGAAATTTAGAACTCAGCAGAGAAGGACAAAGGGTTTGATTAGGGCAGGGAAAATGGAGTACCAGTTGAAGCTTGCAGGGAACATTAAGGCGGATTGCAAAAGTTTCTATAGGTATGCAAAGAGAAAAAGGTGAGTAAAGACAAACGTAGGTCCCCTGCAGTCAGAATCAGGGGAAGTCATAACGGGGAACAAAGAAATGGCAGACCAATTGAACAAGTACTTTGGTTCAGTTTTCACTAAGGAGGACACAAACAACCTTCCGGATATAAAAGTGGTCAGAGGGCCGAGTAAGGAGGAGGAACTGAGGGAAATTTTTATTAGTCGGGAAATTGTGTTGGGGAAATTGATGGGTTTGAAGGCCGATAAATCCCCAGGGCCTGATGGACTGCATCACAGAGTACTTAAGGAGGTGGCCTTGGAAAAACGGATGCATTGACAGTCATTTTCCAACATTCCATTGAATCTGGATCAGTTCCTATCGAGTGGAGGGCAGCCAATGTAACCCCACTTTTTAAAAAAGTTGGGAGAGAGAAAGCAGGGAATTATAGACCGGTCAGCCTGACCTCAGTAGTGGGTAAAATGATGGAATCAATTATTAAGGATGTCATAGCATGTCATGGTGACATGATAGGTCCAAGTCAGCATGGATTTGTGAAAGGGAGATCATGCTTGACAAATCTTCTGTAATTTTTTGAGGATGTTTCCAATAAAGTGGACAAAGGAGTACCAGTTGATGTGGTATATTTGGACTTTCAGAAAGCTTTCGACAATGTCGCACACAGGAGATAAATGTGCAAAGTTAAAGCACATGGGATTGGGGGTAGTTTGCTGATGTGGATTGAGAACTGGTTGTCAGACAGGAAGCAAAGAGTAGGAGTAAATGGGTACTTTTCGGAATGGCAGGCAGTGACTAGTGGGGTACCGCAGGGTTCTGTGCTGGGGCCCCAGCTGTTTACATTCTACATTAATGATTTAGACGAGGGGATTAAATGTAGTATCTCCAAATTTGCGGATGACACAAAGTTGGGTGGCAGTGTGAGCTGCGAGGAGGATGCTATGAGGCTACTGAGTGACTTGGATAGGTTAGGTGAGTGGGCAAATGCGTGGCAGATGAAATATAATGTGGATAAATGTGAGGTTATCCACTTTGGTGGTAAAAACAGAGAGACAGACTATTATCTGAATGGTGACAGATTAGGCAAAGGGAAGGTGCAAAAAGACCTGGATGTCATGGTACATCAGTCAATGAAGGTTGGCATGCAGGTACAGCAGGCGGTTAAGAAAGCAAATGGCACGTTGGCCTTCATAGCGAGGGGATTTGAGTACAGGGCAGGGAGGTGTTGCTACAGTTGTACAGGGCCTTGGTGAGGCCACACCTGGAGTATTGTGTACAGTTTTGGTCTCCTAACTTGAGGAAGGACATTCTTGCTATTGAGGGAGTGCAGCGAAGATTCACCAGACTGATTCCCGGGATGGTGGGACTGACCTATCAAGAAAGACTGGATCAACTGGGCTTGTGTTCACTGGAGGTCAGAAGAGTGAGAGGGGACCTCATAGAAACGTTTAAAATTCTGACGGGTTTGGACAGGTTGGATGCAGGAAGAATGCTCCCAATGTTGGGGAAGTCCAGAACCAGGGGTCACAGTCTATGATAAGGGGTAAGCCATTTAGGACCGAGATAAGGAGAAACTTCTTCACCCAGAGAGTGGTGAACCTGTGGACTTCTCTACCACAGGAAGTAGTTGAGGCCAATTCACTAAATATATTCAAAAGGGAGGTAGATCAAGTCCTTACTACTGGGGGGATCAAGGGTTATGGCGTGAAAGCAGGAAGGGGGTACTGAAGTTTCATGTTCAGCCATGAATTCATTGAATGGCGGTGCAGACTAGAATGGGTGAATGGCCTACTCCTGCTACTATTTTCTATGATTCTATGTTTCTATCCGAGTCATTAATATAAGATTGAAAATAGTTGAGGCCCCAGCACCGATCCCTGCGGCACCTCACTAGTCACTGATTGCCAACCCGAAAATGATCCATATATCCCGACCATCTGTTTTCTGTTATTTAACCAATCCTCTATCCATGCTAATATATTACCCCCAACCCCGTGAAATTTTATCTTCTGCAGTAACCTGTTATGTGGCACCTTGTCAAATACACCACATTCACTGGTTCCCCCTTATCCACCCAGCTCGTTATATCATCAAAGTGTTCCATCACATTTGTGAAATGAGAGTTCCCTTTCATAAAACCATGCTGACTCTGCTTGATTGTATTATGCTTTTCCAAATGTCCTGCTACTGCTTCCTCAATAACAGACACCAGCATTTTCCTAACCACAGATGTTAGGCTAACTGGTCAATAGTTTACTGCTTTTTGTCTGGCTGCTTTTGCATGGACAAAGCAGCCCACTTGATTGGCCTTGCATCCACCACATTAAACATTCACTCTCTCCAGCACCGGCGCACCGTGGCTGCAGTGTGTACAATCAAAAAGATGCACTGCAGCAATTAGCCAATGCTTCGTTGTCAGCACCTCCCAAACCCGCGACCTTTACCTCCTAGAAGGACAACGGCAGCAAGTGCATGGACACACCATCATCTGCAAGTTCCCCTCCAAGTTACTCACCATCCTGACTTCGAAATATATTGGCTGTTCCTTCATAGTCGCTGGGTCAAAATCCTGGCACTCCCTCCCAAACAGCACTGTGGGAACACCTTCATCACATGGACTGCAGCGGTTCAAGAAGGCAGCTCAGTCACATTCTCGGGGACAATTAGGGATCAGCAATAAATACTGACCTGGAGAGGGCAATCAATGCTTGGCTGGAGAGTGCAATAAATACTGACCTGGAGAGTACAATAAAAACTGACCTGGAGAGTACAATAAATACTGACCTGGAGAGTACAATAAATGCTGACTAGGAGAGTAGAATAAGTATTGACTTGAAGAGTACAATAAATACTGACCTGGAGAGTACAATAAATACTGACCTGGAGAGGGCAATAAATACTGACCTGGAGAGTACAATAAATACTGACCAGGAGAGTACAATAAATACTGAACTGGAGAGTACAATAAACAGTGACCTGGAGAGGGCAATAAATACTGACCGGGAGAGTACAATTAATACTGACATGGAGAGTACAATAAATACTGACCTGGAGAGTACAATAAATATTGACCTGGAGAATACAATAAATACTGACCTGGAGAGTACAATAAATACAGAACTAGAGAGGGCAATAAATACTGACCTGGAGAGGGCAATAAATACTGTCCTGGAGAGTACAATAAAACTGAACTGGGTAGTACAATAAATACTGACCTGGAGAGTACAATAAGTACTGACCTGGAGAGTACAATAAATACTGACCTGGAGAGGGTAATAAATACTGTCCTGGAGAGGGTAATAAATACAGACCTGGAGAGTACATTAAATACTGACCTGGAGAGAACAATAAATACTGACCTGGAGAGAACAATAAATACTTACCAGGAGAGTACTATAAATAGTGACTTGGAGAGTACAATCAATACTGACCTGGAGAGTACAATAAATATTGCCCTGGAGAGTACAATAAATAGTGACTTGTAGAGTACAATGAATACTGACCTGGAGGGTACCATAAATAAAGACCTGGGGCGGGTAATACATCTGACCTGGAGAGGGTAATAAATACTTACCTGGAGAGTACAATAAATACTGACATGTAGAGTACAATAAATATTGACCTGGAGAGTACAATAAAAACCGACTTGGATAGTACAATAAAAACTGACCTGGAGAGTACAATAAATACTGACCTGGAGAGTACAATAAATACTGACATGGGGAGTACAATAAATACTGACATGGAGCGGGTAATAAATACTGACCTGGAGAGAGTAGAAAATACGGACCTGGAGAGGGTAATAAAAACTGACCTGGAGAGTATAATAAACACTGACCTGGAGAGTACAATAAAAACTGACCTGGAGAGTAAAATAAATAGTGACTTGGAGAGTACAATAAATACTGACCTGGAGAGGGTAATAAATACTGATCTGGAGAGGGTAATAAATACTGATCTTGAGAGTACAATAAATACTGACCTGGCGAGTACAATAAAAACTGAATTGGAGAGTACAATAAATACTGACCTGGAGTGTACAATAAATAATGAATTGGAGAGTACATTAAATACTGACCTGGAGAGTACAATAAATATTGACCTGTGGCGTAAAATAAATACTGACCTGGAGAGGGCAATAAATACTGACCTGGGGAGTACAATAAATACTGACCTGGAGAGTAAAATAAATACTGACCTTGAGAGTACAATGAATACTGACCTGGAGAGTACAATAAATACTGACCTGGAAAGTACAATAAATACAGACCTGGAGAGTACAATAGATACTGACGTGGAGAGTACAATAAATATTGACCTGGGGAGTACAATAAATACTGACCTGGAGAGGGTAATAAATACTGACCTGGGGAGTAAAATAAATACTGAATTGGAGAGTACAATAAATACTGACCTGGAGAGTACAATAAATACCAACCTGGAAGTACAATAAATACTGACCTGGAGAGTACATTAAGTACTGACCTGGAGATTACAATAAATACTGACCTGGAGAGGACTATAAATACTGACCTAGAGAGTACAATAGGTACTGACCTGGAGATGACAAAACATACTGACCTGGAGAGTACAATAAATAGTCACTTGGAGAGTACAATAAATACTGACCTGGAGAGCACAATAAATAATTACTTGGAGAAAACAATAAATACTGACCTGGAGAGTACAATAAATACTGACCTGGACAGGGCAATAAATACTGGCCTTGGGAGTACAATAAATACTGACCTGGAGAGTACAATTAATACTGACTTGGAGAATTACAATAAATACAGAACTGGAGAGTACAAAAAATACTGACCTGGAGAGTACAATAAAAACCGACTTGGATAGTACAATAAATACTGACCTGGAGAGTACAATAAATACTGACCTGGAGAGAGTGATAAATACTGACCTGGAGAGGGTAATAAATACTGACCCTGAGAGTATAATAAATAATGACTTGGAGAAAACAATAAATACTGACCAGGAGAGGGCAATAAATACTGACCTGGAGAGAACAATAAATACTGACCTGGAGAGTACAATAAATACTGAACTGAACAGGGCAATAAATACTGGCCTTGGGAGTACAATAAATACTGACCTGGAGAGTACAATTAATACTGACTTGGAGATTACAATAAATACTGAACTGGAGAGTACAAAAATACTGACCTGGAGGGTACAATAAATACTGACCTAGAGAGTACAATAAATACTAACCTGGAAGTACAATAAATACTGACCTGGAGAGTACAATAAGTACTGACCTGGAGATTACAATAAATACTGACCTGGAGAGGGCTATAAATACTGACCTGGAGAGTACAATAAGTACTGACCTGGAGATTACAAAAAATACTGACCTGGAGAGTACAATAAATAATGACTTGGAGAGTAAAATAAATACTGACATGGAGAGCACAATAAAAACTGAATTGGAGAGTACAATAAATACCGACCTGGAGAGTACAATAAATAATTACTTGGAGAAAACAATCAATACTGACCAGGAGAGGGCAATAATACTGACCTGGAGAGAACAATAAATACTGACCTGGAGAGTACAATAAATACTGACCTGGACAGGGCAATAAATACTGGCGTTGGGAGTACAATAAATACTGACCTGGAGAGTACAATTAATACTGACTTGGAGATTACAATAAATACTGAACTGGAGAGTACAACAAATACTGACCTGGAGAGTACAATAAATACTGACCTGGAGAGTACAATAAATATTGACCTGGAGAATACAATAAATACTGACCTGGAGAGTACAATAAATACAGAACTAGAGAGTACAATAAATACTGACCTGGAGAGGGTAATAAATACTGTCCTGGAGAGGGTAATAAATACAGACCTGGAGAGTACATTAAATACTGACCTGGAGAGAACAATAAATACTGACCTGGAGAGAACAATAAATACTTACCAGGAGAGTACTATAAATAGTGACTTGGAGAGTACAATCAATACTGACCTGGAGAGTACAATAAATATTGCCCTGGAGAGTACAATAAATAGTGACTTGTAGAGTACAATGAATACTGACCTGGAGGGTACCATAAATAAAGACCTGGTGCGGGAAATACATCTGACCTGGAGAGGGTAATAAATACTTACCTGGAGAGTACAATAAATACTGACATGTAGAGTACAATAAATATTGACCTGGAGAGTACAATAAAAACCGACTTGGATAGTACAATAAAAACTGACCTGGAGAGTACAATAAATACTGACCTGGAGAGTACAATAAATACTGACATGGGGAGTACAATAAATACTGACATGGAGCGGGTAATAAATACTGACCTGGAGAGAGTAAAAAATACGGACCTGGAGAGGGTAATAAAAACTGACCTGGAGAGTATAATAAACACTGACCTGGAGAGTACAATAAAAACTGACCTGGAGAGTAAAATAAATAGTGACTTGGAGAGTACAATAAATACTGACCTGGAGAGTACAATAAATACTGACATGGGGAGTACAATAAATACTGACATGGAGCGGGTAATAAATACTGACCTGGAGAGAGTAAAAAATACGGACCTGGAGAGGGTAATAAAAACTGACCTGGAGATTATAATAAACACTGTCCTGGAGAGTACAATAAAAACTGACCTGGAGAGTAAAATAAATAGTGACTTGGAGAGTACAATAAATACTGACCTGGAGAGGGTAATAAATACTGATCTGGAGAGGGTAATAAATACTGATCTTGAGAGTACAATAAATACTGACCTGGCGAGTACAATAAAAACTGAATTGGAGAGTACAATAAATACTGACCTGGAGTGTACAATAAATAATGAATTGGAGAGTACATTAAATACTGACCTGGAGAGTACAATAAATATTGACCTGTGGCGTAAAATAAATACTGACCTGGAGAGGGCAATAAATACTGACCTGGGGAGTACAATAAATACTGACCTGGAGTGTAAAATAAATACTGACCTTGAGAGTACAATGAATACTGACCTGGAGAGTACAATAAATACTGACCTGGAAAGTACAATAAATACAGACCTGGAGAGTACAATAGATACTGACGTGGAGAGTACAATAAATATTGACCTGGGGAGTACAATAAATACTGACCTGGAGAGGGTAATAAATACTGACCTGGGGAGTAAAATAAATACTGAATTGGAGAGTACAATAAATACTGACGAGTAGAGTACAATAAATACTAACCTGGAAGTACAATAAATACTGACCTGGAGAGTACATTAAGTACTGACCTGGAGATTACAATAAATACTGACCTGGAGAGGACTATAAATACTGACCTGGAGAGTACAATAGGTACTGACCTGGAGATGACAAAACATACTGACCTGGAGAGTACAATAAATAGTCACTTGGAGAGTACAATAAATACTGACCTGGAGAGCACAATAAATAATTACTTGGAGAAAACAATAAATACTGACCTGGAGAGTACAATAAATACTGACCTGGACAGGGCAATAAATACTGGCCTTGGGAGTACAATAAATACTGACCTGGAGAGTACAATTAATACGGACTTGGAGAATTACAATAAATACAGAACTGGAGAGTACAAAAAATACTGACCTGGAGAGTACAATAAAAACCGACTTGGATAGTACAATAAATACTGACCTGGAGAGTACAATAAATACTGACCTGGAGAGAGTGATAAATACTGACCTGGAGAGGGTAATAAATACTGACCCTGAGAGTATAATAAATAATGACTTGGAGAAAACAATAAATACTGACCAGGAGAGGGCAATAAATACTGACCTGGAGAGAACAATAAATACTGACCTGGAGAGTACAATAAATACTGACCTGGACAGGGCAATAAATACTGGCCTTGGGAGTATAATAAATACTGACCTGGAGAGTACAATTAATACTGACTTGGAGATTACAATAAATACTGAACTGGAGAGTACAAAAAATACTGACCTGGAGGGTACAATAAATACTGACCTAGAGAGTACAATAAGTACTAACCTGGAAGTACAATAAATACTGACCTGGAGAGTACAATAAGTACTGACCTGGAGATTACAATAAATACTGACCTGGAGAGGGCTATAAATACTGACCTGGAGAGTACAATAAGTACTGACCTGGAGATTACAAAAAATACTGACCTGGAGAGTACAATAAATAGTGACTTGGAGAGTAAAATAAATACTGACATGGAGAGCACAATAAAAACTGAATTGGAGAGTACAATAAATACCGACCTGGAGAGTACAATAAATAATTACTTGGAGAAAACAATCAATACTGACCAGGAGAGGGCAATAATACTGACCTGGAGAGAACAATAAATACTGACCTGGAGAGTACAATAAATACTGACCTGGACAGGGCAATAAATACTGGCGTTGGGAGTACAATAAATACTGACCTGGAGAGTACAATTAATACTGACTTGGAGATTACAATAAATACTGAACTGGAGAGTACAACAAATACTGACCTGGAGAGTACAATAAATACTGACCTGGAAGTACAATAAATACTGACGTGGAGAGTACAATAAAAACCGACTTGGATAGTACAAAAATACTGACCTGGAGAGTACAATAAATACTGACCTGGAGAGGACAATAAATACTGAACTGTGGAGTACAATAAATACTGACTATGAGAGGGTAATAAATACTGACCTGGAGAGTATAATAAATAATGACTTGGAGAAAACAACAAATACTGACCAGGAGAGGGCAATAAATACTGACCTGGAGAGAACAATAAATACTGACCTGGAGAGTACAATAAATATTGACCTGGACAGGGCAATAAATACTGGCCTTGGGAGTACAATAAATACTGAACTGGAGAGTACAATTAATACTGACTTGGAGATTACAATAAATACTGAACTGGAGAGTACAAAAAATACTGACCTGGAGAGTACAATAAATACTGACCTGGAAGTACAATAAATACTGACCTGGAGAGTACAATAAGTACTGACCTGGAGAGGGTAATAAATACCGACCTGGAGAGGTTAATAAATACTGGCCTGGAGAGTATAATAAATATGACCTGGAGAGGGCAATAAACACTGACCTGGAGAGTACAATAAATAGTGACATGGAGAGTACAATAAATACTTATGTGGAGAGAATAATAAATAATGACCTGGAGAGTGCAATAAATAGTGACTTGGAGAGTACAATAAATACTGCTCTGGAGAGTACAATAAATACAGACCTGGAGAGTACATTAAATACTGACCTGGAGAGAACAATAAATACTGACCTGGAGAGAACAATAAATACTTACCAGGAGAGTACTATAAATAGTGACTTGGAGAGTACAATCAATACTGACCTGGAGAGTACAATAAATATTGCCCTGGAGAGTACAATAAATAGTGACTTGTAGAGTACAATGAATACTGACCTGGAGGGTACCATAAATAAAGACCTGGTGCGGGTAATACATCTGACCTGGAGAGGGTAATAAATACTTACCTGGAGAGTACAATAAATACTGACATGTAGAGTACAATAAATATCGACCTGGAGAGTACAATAAAAACCGACTTGGATAGTACAATAAAAACTGACCTGGAGAGTACAATAAATACTGACCTGGAGAGTACAATAAATACTGACATGGGGAGTACAATAAATACTGACATGGAGCGGGCAATAAATACTGACCTGGAGAGAGTAAAAAATACGGACCTGGAGAGGGTAATAAAAACTGACCTGGAGAGTATAATAAACACTGACCTGGAGAGTGCAAGAAAAACTGACCTGGAGAGTAAAATAAATAGTGACTTGGAGAGTACAATAAATACTGACCTGGAGAGGGTAATAAATACTGATCTGGAGAGGGTAATAAATACTGATCTTGAGAGTACAATAAATACTGACCTGGCGAGTACAATAAAAACTGAATTGGAGAGTACAATAAATACTGACCTGGAGTGTACAATAAATAATGAATTGGAGAGTACATTAAATACTGACCTGGAGAGTACAATAAATATTGACCTGGGGAGTACAATAAATACTGACCTGGAGAGTAAAATATATACTGACCTTGAGAGTACAATGAATACTGACCTGGAGAGTACAATAAATACTGACCTGGAAAGTACAATAAATACAGACCTGGAGAGTACAATAGATACTGACGTGGAGAGTACAATAAATATTGACCTGGGGAGTACAATAAATACTGACCTGGAGAGTACAATAAATACTAACCTGGAAGTACAATAAATACTGACCTGGAGAGTACATTAAGTACTGACCTGGAGATTACAATAAATACTGACCTGGAGAGGACTATAAATACTGACCTGGAGAGTACAATAGGTACTGACCTGGAGATGACAAAACATACTGACCTGGAGAGTACAATAAATAGTCACTTGAAGAGTACAATAAATACTGACCTGGAGAGCACAATAAATAATTACTTGGAGAAAACAATAAATACTGACCTGGAGAGTACAATAAATACTGACCTGGACAGGGCAATAAATACTGGCCTTGGGAGTACAATAAATACTGACCTGGAGAGTACAATTAATACTGACTTGGAGAATTACAATAAATACAGAACTGGAGAGTACAAAAAATACTGACCTGGAGAGTACAATAAAAACCGACTTGGATAGTACAATAAATACTGACCTGGAGAGTACAATAAATACTGACCTGGAGAGAGTGATAAATACTGACCTGGAGAGGGTAATAAATACTGACCCTGAGAGTATAATAAATAATGACTTGGAGAAAACAATAAATACTGACCAGGAGAGGGCAATAAATACTGACCTGGAGAGAACAATAAATACTGACCTGGAGAGTACAATAAATACTGACCTGGACAGGGCAATAAATACTGGCCTTGGGAGTACAATAAATACTGACCTGGAGAGTACAATTAATACTGACTTGGAGATTACAATAAATACTGAACTGGAGAGTACAAAAAATACTGACCTGGAGGGTACAATAAATACTGACCTAGAGAGTACAATAAATACTAACCTGGAAGTACAATAAATACTGACCTGGAGAGTACAATAAGTACTGACCTGGAGATTACAATAAATACTGACCTGGAGAGGGCTATAAATACTGACCTGGAGAGTACAATAAGTACTGACCTGGAGATTACAAAAAATACTGACCTGGAGAGTACAATAAATAGTGACTTGGAGAGTAAAATAAATACTGACATGGAGAGCACAATAAAAACTGAATTGGAGAGTACAATAAATACCGACCTGGAGAGTACAATAAATAATTACTTGGAGAAAACAATCAATACTGACCAGGAGAGGGCAATAATACTGACCTGGAGAGAACAATAAATACTGACCTGGAGAGTACAATAAATACTGACCTGGACAGGGCAATAAATACTGGCGTTGGGAGTACAATAAATACTGACCTGGAGAGTACAATTAATACTGACTTGGAGTTTACAATAAATACTGAACTGGAGAGTACAACAAATACTGACCTGGAGAGTACAATAAATACTGACCTGGAAGTACAATAAATACTGACGTGGAGAGTACAATAAAAACCGACTTGGATAGTACAAAAATACTGACCTGGAGAGTACAATAAATACTGACCTGGAGAGGACAATAAATACTGAACTGTGGAGTACAATAAATACTGACTATGAGAGGGTAATAAATACTGACCTGGAGAGTATAATAAATAATGACTTGGAGAAAACAACAAATACTGACCAGGAGAGGGCAATAAATACTGACCTGGAGAGAACAATAAATACTGACCTGGAGAGTACAATAAATATTGACCTGGACAGGGCAATAAATACTGGCCTTGGGAGTACAATAAATACTGAACTGGAGAGTACAATTAATACTGACTTGGAGATTACAATAAATACTGAACTGGAGAGTACAAAAAATACTGACCTGGAGAGTACAATAAATACTGACCTGGAAGTACAATAAATACTGACCTGGAGAGTACAATAAGTACTGAACTGGAGAGGGTAATAAATACCGACCTGGAGAGGTTAATAAATACTGGCCTGGAGAGTATAATAAATATGACCTGGAGAGGGCAATAAACACTGACCTGGAGAGTACAATAAATAGTGACATGGAGAGTACAATAAATACTTATGTGGAGAGAATAATAAATAATGACCTGGAGAGTGCAATAAATAGTGACTTGGAGAGTACAATAAATACTGCTCTGGAGAGTACAATAAATACAGACCTGGAGAGTACAATAAATACTGACCTGGAGAGTACAATAAATACTGACCTGGAGAGTACAATAAATAGTGAACTGGAGAGGACAATAAATACTCACCATGGGAGTACATTAAATACTGACCTGGAGCGTAAAATAAATACTGACCTGGAGAATTCAATAAATACTGACCAGGAGTGGGCAATAAATATTGACCTGGAGAGTACAATAAATACTGACGTGTAGAGTACAATAAATACTGACCTGGAGAGGGGAATAAATACTGTCCTCGAGAGTACAATAAATACTGACCTGGAGAGTTCAATAAATACTGACCTGGACAGGGCAATAAATACTGGCCTTGGGAGTACAATAAATACTGACCTGGAGAGTACAAGTAATACTGAACTGGGGAGTACAATGAATACTGACCTGGAGAGAGTAATAAATACTGACCTGGAGAGGGTAATAAATACTGACCCTGAGAGTATAATAAATAATGACTTGGAGAAAACAATAAATACTGACCAGGAGAGGGCAATAAATACTGACCTGGAGAGAACAATAAATACTGACCTGGAGAGTACAATAAATACTGACCTGGACAGGGCAATATATACTGGCCTTGGGAGTACAATAAATATTAACCTGGAGAGTACAATTAATACTGACTTGGAGATTACAATAAATACTGAACTGGAGAGTACAAAAAATACTGACCTGGAGAGTACAATAAATACTGACCTGGAGAGTACAATAAATACTAACCTGGAAGTACAATAGATACTGACCTGGAGAGTACAATAAGTACTGACCTGGATATTACAATATATACTGACCTGGATAGGGCTATAAATACTGACCTGGAGTGTACAATAAGTACTGACCTGGAGATTACAAAAAATACTGACCTGGAGAGTACAATAAATAGTGACTTGGAGAGTAAAATAAATACTGACCTGGAGAGCACAATAAAAACTGAATTGGAGAGTACAATAAATACTGACCTGGAGAGTACAATAAATAATTACTTGGAGAAAACAATCAATACTGACCAGGAGAGGGCAATAAATACTGACCTGGAGAGAACAATAAATACTGACCTGGAGAGTACAATAAATACTGACCTGGACAGGGCAATAAATACTGGCCTTGGGAGTACAATAAATACTGACCTGGATAGTACAATTAATACTGACTTGGAGATTACAATAAATACTGAACTGGAAAGTACAAAAAATACTGACCTGGAGAGTGCAATAAATACTGACCTGGAAGTAAAATAAATACTGACCTGGAGAGTACAATAAAAACCGACTTGGATAGTACAATAAATACTGACCTGGAGAGTACAATAAATACTGACCTGGAGAGTACAATAAATACTGAACTGGGGAGTACAATAAATATTGACCTGGAGAGGGTAATAAATACTGACCTGGAGAGTATAATAACTAATGACTTGGAGAAAACAGTAAATACTGACCAGGAGAGGGCAATAAATACTGACCTGGAGAGAACAATAAATACTGAGCTGGAGAGTACAATAAATACTGACCTGGAGAGTACAATAAATACTGAACTGGAGAGTACAATAAATACTGAACTGGGGAGTACAATAAATACTGACCTGGAGAGGGTAATAAATACTGACCTGGAGAGCATAATAAATAATGACTTGGAGAAAACAATAAATACTGACCTGGAGAGAACAATAAATACTGACCTGGAGAGTAAAATAAATACTGACCTGGACAGGGCAATAAATACTGGCCTTGGGACTACAATAAATACTGACTTGGAGATTACAATAAATACTGAACTGGAGAGTACAATAAATACTGACCTGGAGAGTACAATAAATACTGACCTGGAAGTACAATAAATACTGACCTGGAGAGTACAATAAGTTCTGACCTGGAGAGGGTAATAAATACCGACCTGGAGAGGGTAATAAATACTGGCCTGGAGAGTATAATAAATATGACCTGCAGAGGGCAATAAACACTGACCTGGAGTGTACAATAAATAGTGACCTGGAGAGTACAATAAATACTTATCTGGAGAGAATATAAATACTGACCTGGAGAGTGCAATAAATAGTGACTTGGAGAGTACATTAAATACTGCTCTGGAGAGTACAATAAAAACAGACCTGGAGAGTACAATAAATACTGACCTGGAGAGTACAATAGATACTGACCTGGAGAGTACAATAAATAATGAACTGGAGAGGACAATAAATACTCACCATGGGAGTACATTAAATACTGACCTGGAGCGTAAAATAAATACTGACCTGGAGAATACAATAAATACTGACCAGGAGTGGGCAATAAATATTGACCTGGAGAGTACAATAAATACTGACGTGTAGAGTACAATAAATACTGACCTGGAGAGGGAAATAAATACTGCCCTGGAGAGTACAATAAATACTGTCCTGGAGAGTACAATAAATACTGACCTGGACAGGGCAATAAATACTGGCCTTGGGAGTGCAATAAATACTGACCTGGAGAGTACAATTAATACTGAACTGGGGAGTACAATAAATACTGACCTGGAGAGAGTAATAAATACTGACCTGGAGAGGGTAATAAATACTGACCCTGAGAGTATAATAAATAATGACTTGGAGAAAACAATAAATATTGACCAGGAGAGGGCAATAAATACTGACCTGGAGAGAACATTAAATACTGACCTGGAGAGTACAAGAAATACTGACCTGGACAGGGCAATAAATACTGGCCTTGGGAGTACAATAAATACTGACCTGGAGAGTACAATTAATACTGACTTGGAGATTACAATAAATACTGAACTGGAGAGTACAAAAAATACTGATCCGGAGAGTACAATAAATACTGACCTGGAGAGTACAATAAATACTAACCTGGAAGTACAATAAATACTGACCTGGAGAGTACAATAAGTACTGACCAGGAGATTACAATAAATACTGACCTGGAGAGGGCTATAAATACTGACCTGGAGAGTACAATAAGTACTGACCTGGAGATTACAAAAAATACTGACCTGGAGAGTACAATAAATAGTGACTTGGAGAGTAAAATAAATATTGACCTGGAGAGCACAATAAAAACTGAATTGGAGAGTACAATAAATACTGACCTGGAGAGTACAATAAATAATTACTTGGAGAAAACAATCAATACTGACCAGGAGAGGGCAATAAATACTGACCTGGAGAGAACAATAAATACTGACCTGGAGAGTACAATAAATACTGACCTGGACAGGGCAATAAATACTGGCCTTGGGAGTACAATAAATACTGATTTGGAGAGTACAATTAATACTGACTTGGAGATTACAATAAATACTGAACTGGAGAGTACAAAAAATACTGACATGGAGAGTACAATAAAAACCGACTAGGATAGTAAAATAAATACTGACCTGGAGAGTACAATAAATACTGACCTGGAGAGTACAATAAATACTGAACTGGGGAGTACAATAAATACTGACATGGAGAGGGTAATAAATACTGACCTGGAGAGTATAATAAATAATGACTTGGAGAAAACAATAAATACTGACCAGGAGAGGGCAATAAATACTGACCTGGAGAGAACAATAAATACTGACCTGGAGAGTACAATAAATACTTACCTGGACAGGGCAATAAATACTGGCATTGGGAGTACAATAAATACTGACCTGGAGAGTACAATTAATACTGACTTGGAGATTAGAATAAATACTGAACTGGAGAGTACAAAAAATACTGACCTGGAGAGTACAATAAATACTGACCTGAAAGTACAATAAATACTGACCTGGAGAGTACAATAAGTACTGACCTGGAGAGGGTAATAAATACCGACCTGGAGAGGGTAATACATACTGGCGTGGAGAGTATAATAAATATGACCTGGAGAGGGCAATAAACACTGACCTGGAGAGTACAATAAATACTGACCTGGAGAGTACAATAAATAGTTATCTGGAGAGAATAATAAATACTGACCTGGAGAGTGCAATAAATAGTGACTTGGAGAGTACAATAAATACTGCTCTGGAGAGTACAATAAATACAGACCTGGAGAGTACGATAAATACTGACCTGGAGAGTACAATAAATACTGACCTGGAGAGTACAATAAATAATGAACTGGAGAGGACAATAAATACTCACCATGGGAGTACATTAAATACTGACCTGGAGCGTAAAATAAATACTGTCCTGGAGAATACAATAAATACTGACCCTGGAGTGGGCAATAAATATTGACCTGGAGAGTACAATAAATACTGACGTGTCGAGTACAATAAATACTGACCTGGAGAGGGAAATAAATACTGCCCTGGAGATTACAATAAATACTGACCTGGAGAGTTCAATAAATACTGACCTGGAGAGGGCAATAAATACTGATCTGGACAGTACAATAAACATAGACCTGGAGGGTACAATAAATACTGACCTGGGGAGTGCAATAAATACTGACCTGGAGAGTAAAATAAATACTGACCTGGATCGTACAATAAATACTGACCTGCAGAGGGTAATAAATACTTACCTGGAGAGTACAATAAATACTGACCTGGAGAGGGTAATAAATACTGAACTGGAGAGTACAATAAATGCTGAACTGGAGAGTACAAAATATACAGAAATGGAGAGTACAATAAATACTGACATGGAGGGAACAATAAATACTGACCTGGAGAGGACAAGAAAAACTGAATTGGAGAATACAATAAATACTGACCTGGAGAGTACAATAAATAGTGAGTTGGAGAGTACAATAAATACTGACCTGGAGAGTACAATAAATACAGACCTGGAGCGGGTAATAAATACTGACCTGGACAGTGGAATAAATACTAACCTAGAGAGTACAATAAATACTGACCTGGAGAGTACAATAAAAACTGACCTGGATAGTACAATAAATTCTGACCTGCAGAGGGTAATAAATACTTACCTGGAGAGTACAATAAATACTGACCTGGAGAGGGTAATAAATACTGACCTGGAGAGACAATAAATGCTGACCTGGTGAGTACAATAAATACTGACCGTGAGAGTATAATATATATTGACCCGGAGAGTGCAATAAATACTGACCTGGAGAGTACAATAAGTACTGACCTGGAGAGTACAATAAATGCTGACCTGGAGAGGGCAATAAATACTGATCTGGAGAATACAATAAATACTGACATGGGGAGTACAATAAATACTGGCCTGGAGAGGGTAATAAATACTGACCTGGAGAGAGTAATAATTACAGACCTTGAGAGTACAATGAATACTGACCTGGAGAGTACAATAAATACTGACCTGAAGAGTACAATAAAAACTGAATTGGAGAGTACAATAAATACTGACCTGGAGAGTACAATAAATACTGACCTGGAGAGTACAATAAATACATACCTGGAGAGTAGAATAAATACTGACCTGGAGAGTACAATAAATACTGACCTGGAGAGTACAATAAATACTGACCTGGAGAGTACACTAAATACAGAACTGTGGAGTAGAATAAATACTGACCTGGAGAGTACAATAAATACTGACCTGGAGAATACAATAAATTCGGACAAGGAGAGGGCAATATATATTGACCTGGAGAGTACAATAAATACTGACCTGGAGAGTACAATAAATACAGATTTGGAGAGGGCAATAAATACTGACCTGGAGAGTACAATAAATACTGACCTGCAGAGTACAATAAATATTGACCTGGGGAGTAAAATAAATACTGACCTGACGAGTACAATGAATACTGACCTGGAAAGTACAATAAATACAGACCTGGAGAGTACAATACATACTGACGTGGAGAGTACAATAAATATTGACCTGGGGAGTACAATAAATACTGACCTGGAGAGGGTAATAAATACTGACCTGGGGAGTACAATAAACACTGAACTGGAGCAAACAATAAATACTGACCTGGAGAGGGCACTAAATACTGACCTGGAGAGTAAAATAAATACTGACCTGGAGAGTACAATTAATACTGATATAGAGTGTACAATAAATACTGAACTGGAGAGTACAATAAATACTGACCTGGAGAGTACAATAAATACTGACCTGGAGAGTACGATAAATACTGACCTGGAGAGTACAATAAACACTGACCTGGAGAGGGCAATAAATACTGACCGGGAGAGTACAATAAATACTGACATGGAGAGTAGAATAAATACTGACCTGGTGAGTACAATAAATATTGACCTGGAGAATACAATAAATACTGACCTGGTGAGTACAATAAATACAAAACTAGAGAGGGCAATAAATACTGACCTGGAGAGGTCAATAAATAATGTCCTGGAGGGTACAATAAAACTGACCTGGATAGTACAATAAATACTGACCTGGAGAGTACAATAAATGCTGACCTGGAGAATACAATAAATACCGACCTGGAGAGTACACTTAATACTGACCTGGAGAGTACAATAAATACTGACCTGGAGAGTACAATTAATACTGAGTTGGAGAGTACAATAAATACTGACCTGGAGAGTAGAATAAATACTGACCGGGAGAGGACAATAAATACTGACCTGGATGTACAATAAATACTGACCTGGAGAGTACAATAAGTACTGACCTGGAGAGTACAATAAATACTGACCTGGAGAGGGCAATAAATACTGACCTTGAAGAGTACAATAAATACTGACCTGGAGAGTACAATAAATACTGACCTGGAGAGGGGAATAAATACTGACCTGGAGAGGGTAATAAATACAGACCTGGAGAGTACAATAAATACTGACATGGAGGGAACAATAAATACTGACCTGGAGAGTACAATAAAAACTGAATTGGAGAATACAATAAATACTGACCTGGAGAGTACAATAAATAGTGAGTTGGAGAGTACAATAAATACTGACCTGGAGAGTACTATAAATACAGACCTGGAGCGGGTGATAAATACTGACCTGGACAGTGGAATAAATACTAACCTGGAGAGTACAATAAATACTGACCTGGAGAGTACAATAAAAACTGACCTGGAGAGTACAATAAATACTGACCGAGAGGGTAGAATAAATACTGACCTGGAGAGAGTAATAAATACTGACATGGAGAGTACAATAAACACTGACCTGGAGAGTACAATAAATACAGACCTGGAGAGTACAATAAATACTGACCTGGAGAGTACAATAAATGCTGACATGGAGAGGGTAATAAATACTGACCTGAAGAGTACAATAAATACTGACCTGCAGAGTACAATAAATACTTACCTGGAGAGTACAATAAAACTGATCTGGAGAGTACAATAAATATTGACCTGCAGAGAACAATAAGTACAGACCTGGAGAGTACTATAAAAATGACCTGGAGAGTACAATAAAAACTGACCTGGAGAGTACAATAAATAATGACATGGGGAGTACAATAAATACTGACCTGGAGAGTAAAATAAATACTGACCTGGAGAGGGTAATAAATACTGACTTGGAGAGTATAATACATACTGACCTGGGAATGCAATAAATACTGACCTGTAGAGTACAATAAATACTGACCTGGTGAGTAAAATAAATACTGACCTGGAGAGGGTAATAAATACTGACCTGGAGGGGTAATAAATACTGACCTGGAGAGTAAAACAAATACTGACCTGGAGAATACAATAAATACTGACCTGGAGAGGGCAATAAATACTGACGTGGAGAGTATAATAAATACTGACCTGGAGAGTACAATAAATACTGACCTGGAGCGTACTATAAATACTGAACTGGAGAGTACAATAAATACTGACCTAGAGGGTACAATAAATACTGACCTGGAGAGAGTAATAAATACTGACATGGAGAGTACAATAAACACTGACCTGGAGAGTACAATAAATACAGACCTGGAGAGTACGATAAATACTGACCTGGAGAGCACAATAAATGCTGACCTGGAGGGGGTAATAAATACTGACCTGGAGAGTAAAACAATTACTGACCTGGAGAATACAATAAATACTGACCTGGAGAGGGTAATAAATAATGACCTAGAGAGTATAATAAATACTGACCTGGGGAGTGCAATAAATACTGACCTGGAGAGTACAATAAATACTGACCTGGGGAGTAAAATAAATACTGACCTGGAGAGGGTAATAAATACTGACTGGAGGGGGTAATAAATACTGACCTTGAGAGTAAAACAAATACTGACCTGGAGAATACAATAAATACTGACCTGGAGAGGGTAATAAATACTGACCTGGGGAGTGCAATAAATACTGGCCTGGAGAGTACAATAAATACTGATCTGGAGTGTACTATAAATACTGACCTGGAGAGTACAATAAATACTGACCGAGAGGGTAGAATAAATACTGACCTGGAGAGAGTAATAAATACTGACATGGAGAGTACAATAAACACTGACCTGGAGAGTACAATAAATACAGACCTGGAGAGTACAATAAATACTGACCTGGAGAGTACAATAAATGCTGACATGGAGAGGGTAATAAATACTGACCTGGAGAGTAAAACAAATACTGACCTGGAGAATACAATAAATACTGACCTGGAGAGGGCAATAAATACTGACGTGGAGAGTATAATAAATACTGACCTGGAGAGTACAATAAATACTGACCTGGAGTGTACTATAAATACTGACCTGGAGAGTACAATAAATACTGACCTAGAGGGTACAATAAATACTGACCTGGAGAGAGCAATAAATACTGACATGGAGAGTACAATAAACACTGACCTGGAGAGTACAATAAATACAGAGCTGGAGAGTGCAGTAAATACTGACCTGGAGAGGGCAATAAATGCTGACAAGGAGAGGGTAATAAATACTGACCTGGAGAGTAAAACAAATACTGACCTGGAGAATACAATAAATACTGACCTGGAGAATACAATAAATACTGACCTGGAGAGGGCAATAAATACTGACGTGGAGAGTATAATAAATACTGACCTGGAGAGTACAATAAATACTGACCTGGAGTGTACTATAAATACTGACCTGGAGAGTACAATAAATACTGACCTAGAGGGTACAATAAATACTGACCTGGAGAGAGTAATAAATACTGACATGGAGAGTACAATAAACACTGACCTGGAGAGTACAATAAATACAGAGCTGGAGAGTACGATAAATACTGACCTGGAGAGCACAATAAATGCTGACATGGAGAGGGTAATAAATACTGACCTGGAGAGTACAATAAATACTGACCTGGAGAGTACAATAAATACTTACCTGGAGAGTACAATAAATACTGACCTGGAGAGTACAATAAATACTGACTGGAGAGAACAATAAATACTGACCTGGAGAGTACAATAAAAACTGACCTGGAAAGTACAATAAATACTGACATGGAGAGTACAATAAATACTGACATGGGGAGTACAATAAATACTGACCTGGAAAGGAAAATAAATACTGACCTGGAGAGTACAATAAAAACTGACCTGGAGAGTATAATAAATACTGACCTGCGTAGTAAAATAAATACTGACCTGGGGAGTAAAATAAATACTGACCTGGAGAGCGTAATAAAGAATGACCTGGAGGGGGTAATAAATACTGACCTCGATTGTAAAACAAATACTGACCTGGAGAATACAATAAATACTGATATGGAGAGTACAATAAATACTGACCTAGAGGGTACAATAAATACTGACCTGGAGAGGGTAATAAATACTGACCTGGAGAGTATAATAAATACTGACCTGGGGAGTGCAATAAATACAGACCTGGTGAGTAAAATAAATATCGAACTGGAGTGTACTATAAATACTGACCTGGAGAGTACAATAAATACTGACCTAGTGGGTACAATAAATACTGACCTGGAGAGGACAATAAATACTGACCTGGAGAGTACAATAAATACTGACCTGTTGAATAGAATAAATAATGACCTGGAGAGTACAATAAATACTAACCTGGAGAGTACAATAAATACTGACCTGGGGAGTAAAATAAATACTGACCTAGAGAGGGTAATAAATACTGACAGAGAGGGGTTGATAAATACTGCCCTGGAGAGTAAAACAAATACTGACCTGGAGAGTACAATAAATACTGACCTGGGGAGTGCAATAAATACTGACCTGGAGAGTACAATAAATACTGAGCTGGAGTGTATAATAAATATTGACCTGGAGAGTTCAATAAATACTGACCTAGAGGGTACATTAAATACTGACCTGGGGAGTGCAATAAATACTGACCTGGAGAGTACAATAAATACTGAGCTGGAGTGTATAATAAATACTGACCTGGAGAGTACAATAAATACTGAACTGGGGAGTACAATAAATACTGACATGGAGAGGGTAATAAATACTGACCTGGAGAGTATAATAAATAATGACTTGGAGAAAACAATAAATACTGACCAGGAGAGGGCAATAAATACTGACCTGGAGAGAACAATAAATACTGACCTGGAGAGTACAATAAATACTTACCTGGACAGGGCAATAAATACTGGCATTGGGAGTACAATAAATATTGACCTGGAGAGTACAATTAATACTGACTTGGAGATTAGAATAAATACTGAACTGGAGAGTACAAAAAATACTGACCTGGAGAGTACAATAAATACTGACCTGAAAGTACAATAAATACTGACCTGGAGAGTACAATAAGTACTGACCTGGAGAGGGTAATAAATACCGACCTGGAGAGGGTAATACATACTGGCGTGGAGAGTATAATAAATATGACCTGGAGAGAGTAATAAATACTGACATGGAGAGTACAATAAACACTGACCTGGAGAGTACAATAAATAGTTATCTGGAGAGTACAATAAATACTGACCTGGAGAGTACAATAAATGCTGACATGGAGAGGGTAATAAATCCTGACCTGGAGAGTAAAACAAATACTGACCTGGAGAATACAATAAATACTGACCTGGAGAGGGCAATAAATACTGACGTGGAGAGTATAATAAATACTGACCTGGAGAGTACAATAAATACTGACCTGGAGTGTACTATAAATACTGACCTGGAGAGTACAATAAATACTGACCTAGAGGGTACAATAAATACTGACCTGGAGAGAGCAATAAATACTGACATGGAGAGTACAATAAACACTGACCTGGAGAGTACAATAAATACAGAGCTGGAGAGTGCAGTAAATACTGACCTGGAGAGGGCAATAAATGCTGACAAGGAGAGGGTAATAAATACTGACCTGGAGAGTAAAACAAATACTGACCTGGAGAATACAATAAATACTGACCTGGAGAATACAATAAATACTGACCTGGAGAGGGCAATAAATACTGACGTGGAGAGTATAATAAATACTGACCTGGAGAGTACAATAAATACTGACCTGGAGTGTACTATAAATACTGACCTGGAGAGTACAATAAATACTGACCTAGAGGGTACAATAAATACTGACCTGGAGAGAGTAATAAATACTGACATGGAGAGTACAATAAACACTGACCTGGAGAGTACAATAAATACAGAGCTGGAGAGTACGATAAATACTGACCTGGAGAGCACAATAAATGCTGACATGGAGAGGGTAATAAATACTGACCTGGAGAGTACAATAAATACTGACCTGGAGAGTACAATAAATACTTACCTGGAGAGTACAATAAATACTGACCTGGAGAGTACAATAAATACTGACTGGAGAGAACAATAAATACTGACCTGGAGAGTACAATAAAAACTGACCTGGAAAGTACAATAAATACTGACATGGAGAGTACAATAAATACTGACATGGGGAGTACAATAAATACTGACCTGGAAAGGAAAATAAATACTGACCTGGAGAGTACAATAAAAACTGACCTGGAGAGTATAATAAATACTGACCTGCGTAGTAAAATAAATACTGACCTGGGGAGTAAAATAAATACTGACCTGGAGAGCGTAATAAAGAATGACCTGGAGGGGGTAATAAATACTGACCTCGATTGTAAAACAAATACTGACCTGGAGAATACAATAAATACTGATATGGAGAGTACAATAAATACTGACCTAGAGGGTACAATAAATACTGACCTGGAGAGGGTAATAAATACTGACCTGGAGAGTATAATAAATACTGACCTGGGGAGTGCAATAAATACAGACCTGGTGAGTAAAATAAATACTGAACTGGAGTGTACTATAAATACTGACCTGGAGAGTACAATAAATACTGACCTAGTGGGTACAATAAATACTGACCTGGAGAGGACAATAAATACTGACCTGGAGAGTACAATAAATACTGACCTGTTGAATAGAATAAATAATGACCTGGAGAGTACAATAAATACTAACCTGGAGAGTACAATAAATACTGACCTGGGGAGTAAAATAAATACTGACCTAGAGAGGGTAATAAATACTGACAGAGAGGGGTTGATAAATACTGCCCTGGAGAGTAAAACAAATACTGACCAGGAGAGTACAATAAATACTGACCTGGGGAGTGCAATAAATACTGACCTGGAGAGTACAATAAATACTGAGCTGGAGTGTATAATAAATATTGACCTGGAGAGTTCAATAAATACTGACCTAGAGGGTACATTAAATACTGACCTGGGGAGTGCAATAAATACTGACCTGGAGAGTACAATAAATACTGAGCTGGAGTGTATAATAAATACTGACCTGGAGAGTACAATAAATACTGAACTGGGGAGTACAATAAATACTGACATGGAGAGGGTAATAAATACTGACCTGGAGAGTATAATAAATAATGACTTGGAGAAAACAATAAATACTGACCAGGAGAGGGCAATAAATACTGACCTGGAGAGAACAATAAATACTGACCTGGAGAGTACAATAAATACTTACCTGGACAGGGCAATAAATACTGGCATTGGGAGTACAATAAATACTGACCTGGAGAGTACAATTAATACTGACTTGGAGATTAGAATAAATACTGAACTGGAGAGTACAAAAAATACTGACCTGGAGAGTACAATAAATACTGACCTGAAAGTACAATAAATACTGACCTGGAGAGTACAATAAGTACTGACCTGGAGAGGGTAATAAATACCGACCTGGAGAGGGTAATACATACTGGCGTGGAGAGTATAATAAATATGACCTGGAGAGGGCAATAAACACTGACCTGGAGAGTACAATAAATACTGACCTGGAGAGTACAATAAATAGTTATCTGGAGAGAATAATAAATACTGACCTGGAGAGTGCAATAAATAGTGACTTGGAGAGTACAATAAATACTGCTCTGGAGAGTACAATAAATACAGACCTGGAGAGTACGATAAATACTGACCTGGAGAGTACAATAAATACTGACCTGGAGAGTACAATAAATAATGAACTGGAGAGGACAATAAATACTCACCATGGGAGTACATTAAATACTGACCTGGAGCGTAAAATAAATACTGTCCTGGAGAATACAATAAATACTGACCCTGGAGTGGGCAATAAATATTGACCTGGAGAGTACAATAAATACTGACGTGTCGAGTACAATAAATACTGACCTGGAGAGGGAAATAAATACTGCCCTGGAGATTACAATAAATACTGACCTGGAGAGTTCAATAAATACTGACCTGGAGAGGGCAATAAATACTGATCTGGACAGTACAATAAACATAGACCTGGAGGGTACAATAAATACTGACCTGGGGAGTGCAATAAATACTGACCTGGAGAGTAAAGTAAATACTGACCTGGATCGTACAATAAATACTGACCTGCAGAGGGTAATAAATACTTACCTGGAGAGTACAATAAATACTGACCTGGAGAGGGTAATAAATACTGAACTGGAGAGTACAATAAATGCTGAACTGGAGAGTACAAAATATACAGAAATGGAGAGTACAATAAATACTGACATGGAGGGAACAATAAATACTGACCTGGAGAGTACAATAAAAACTGAATTGGAGAATACAATAAATACTGACCTGGAGAGTACAATAAATAGTGAGTTGGAGAGTACAATAAATACTGACCTGGAGAGTACAATAAATACAGACCTGGAGCGGGTAATAAATACTGACCTGGACAGTGGAATAAATACTAACCTGGAGAGTACAATAAATACTGACCTGGAGAGTACAATAAAAACTGACCTGGATAGTACAATAAATTCTGACCTGCAGAGGGTAATAAATACTTACCTGGAGAGTACAATAAATACTGACCTGGAGAGGGTAATAAATACTGACCTGGAGAGACAATAAATGCTGACCTGGTGAGTACAATAAATACTGACCGTGAGAGTATAATAAATATTGACCCGGAGAGTGCAATAAATACTGACCTGGAGAGTACAATAAGTACTGACCTGGAGAGTACAATAAATGCTGACCTGGAGAGGGCAATAAATACTGATCTGGAGAATACAATAAATACTGACATGGGGAGTACAATAAATACTGACCTGGAGAGGGTAATAAATACTGACCTGGAGAGAGTAATAATTACAGACCTTGAGAGTACAATGAATACTGACCTGGAGAGTACAATAAATACTGACCTGAAGAGTACAATAAAAACTGAATTGGAGAGTACAATAAATACTGACCTGGAGAGTACAATAAATACTGACCTGGAGAGTACAATAAATACATACCTGGAGAGTAGAATAAATACTGACCTGGAGAGTACAATAAATACTGACCTGGAGAGTACAATAAATACTGACCTGGAGAGTACACTAAATACAGAACTGTGGAGTAGAATAAATACTGACCTGGAGAGTACAATAAATACTGACCTGGAGAATACAATAAATTCGGACAAGGAGAGGGCAATATATATTGACCTGGAGAGTACAATAAATACTGACCTGGAGAGTACAATAAATACAGATTTGGAGAGGGCAATAAATACTGACCTGGAGAGTACAATAAATACTGACCTGGAGAGTACAATAAATATTGACCTGGGGAGTAAAATAAATACTGACCTGACGAGTACAATGAATACTGACCTGGAAAGTACAATAAATACAGACCTGGAGAGTACAATACATACTGACGTGGAGAGTACAATAAATATTGACCTGGGGAGTACAATAAATACTGACCTGGAGAGGGTAATAAATACTGACCTGGGGAGTACAATAAACACTGAACTGGAGAAAACAATAAATACTGACCTGGAGAGGGCACTAAATACTGACCTGGAGAGTAAAATAAATACTGACCTGGAGAGTACAATTAATACTGATATAGAGTGTACAATAAATACTGAACTGGAGAGTACAATAAATACTGACCTGGAGAGTACAATAAATACTGACCTGGAGAGTACGATAAATACTGACCTGGAGAGTACAATAAACACTGACCTGGAGAGGGCAATAAATACTGACCGGGAGAGTACAATAAATACTGACATGGAGAGTAGAATAAATACTGACCTGGTGAGTACAATAAATATTGACCTGGAGAATACAATAAATACTGACCTGGTGAGTACAATAAATACAAAACTAGAGAGGGCAATAAATACTGACCTGGAGAGGTCAATAAATAATGTCCTGGAGGGTACAATAAAACTGACCTGGATAGTACAATAAATACTGACCTGGAGAGTACAATAAATGCTGACCTGGAGAATACAATAAATACCGACCTGGAGAGTACACTTAATACTGACCTGGAGAGTACAATAAATACTGACCTGGAGAGTACAATTAATACTGAGTTGGAGAGTACAATAAATACTGACCTGGAGAGTAGAATAAATACTGACCGGGAGAGGACAATAAATACTGACCTGGATGTACAATAAATACTGACCTGGAGAGTACAATAAGTACTGACCTGGAGAGTACAATAAATACTGACCTGGAGAGGGCAATAAATACTGACCTTGAAGAGTACAATAAATACTGACCTGGAGAGTACAATAAATACTGACCTGGAGAGGGGAATAAATACTGACCTGGAGAGGGTAATAAATACAGACCTGGAGAGTACAATAAATACTGACATGGAGGGAACAATAAATACTGACCTGGAGAGTACAATAAAAACTGAATTGGAGAATACAATAAATACTGACCTGGAGAGTACAATAAATAGTGAGTTGGAGAGTACAATAAATACTGACCTGGAGAGTACTATAAATACAGACCTGGAGCGGGTGATAAATACTGACCTGGACAGTGGAATAAATACTAACCTGGAGAGTACAATAAATACTGACCTGGAGAGTACAATAAAAACTGACCTGGAGAGTACAATAAATACTGACCTGGAGAGGGTAATAAATACTGACCTGGAGAGACAATAAATGCTGACCTGGTGAGTACAATAAATACTGACCGTGAGAGTATAATAAATATTGACCCGGAGAGTGCAATAAATACTGACCTGGAGAGTACAATAAGTACTGACCTGGAGAGTACAATAAATGCTGACCTGGAGAGGGCAATAAATACTGATCTGGAGAATACAATAAATACTGACATGGGGAGTACAATAAATACTGACCTGGAGAGGGTAATAAATACTGACCTGGAGAGAGTAATAATTACAGACCTTGAGAGTACAATGAATACTGACCTGGAGAGTACAATAAATACTGACCTGAAGAGTACAATAAAAACTGAATTGGAGAGTACAATAAATACTGACCTGGAGAGTACAATAAATACTGACCTGGAGAGTACAATAAATACATACCTGGAGAGTAGAATAAATACTGACCTGGAGAGTACAATAAATACTGACCTGGAGAGTACAATAAATACTGACCTGGAGAGTACACTAAATACAGAACTGTGGAGTAGAATAAATACTGACCTGGAGAGTACAATAAATACTGACCTGGAGAATACAATAAATTCGGACAAGGAGAGGGCAATATATATTGACCTGGAGAGTACAATAAATACTGACCTGGAGAGTACAATAAATACAGATTTGGAGAGGGCAATAAATACTGACCTGGAGAGTACAATAAATACTGACCTGGAGAGTACAATAAATATTGACCTGGGGAGTAAAATAAATACTGACCTGACGAGTACAATGAATACTGACCTGGAAAGTACAATAAATACAGACCTGGAGAGTACAATACATACTGACGTGGAGAGTACAATAAATATTGACCTGGGGAGTACAATAAATACTGACCTGGAGAGGGTAATAAATACTGACCTGGGGAGTACAATAAACACTGAACTGGAGAAAACAATAAATACTGACCTGGAGAGGGCACTAAATACTGACCTGGAGAGTAAAATAAATACTGACCTGGAGAGTACAATTAATACTGATATAGAGTGTACAATAAATACTGAACTGGAGAGTACAATAAATACTGACCTGGAGAGTACAATAAATACTGACCTGGAGAGTACGATAAATACTGACCTGGAGAGTACAATAAACACTGACCTGGAGAGGGCAATAAATACTGACCGGGAGAGTACAATAAATACTGACATGGAGAGTAGAATAAATACTGACCTGGTGAGTACAATAAATATTGACCTGGAGAATACAATAAATACTGACCTGGTGAGTACAATAAATACAAAACTAGAGAGGGCAATAAATACTGACCTGGAGAGGTCAATAAATAATGTCCTGGAGGGTACAATAAAACTGACCTGGATAGTACAATAAATACTGACCTGGAGAGTACAATAAATGCTGACCTGGAGAATACAATAAATACCGACCTGGAGAGTACACTTAATACTGACCTGGAGAGTACAATAAATACTGACCTGGAGAGTACAATTAATACTGAGTTGGAGAGTACAATAAATACTGACCTGGAGAGTAGAATAAATACTGACCGGGAGAGGACAATAAATACTGACCTGGATGTACAATAAATACTGACCTGGAGAGTACAATAAGTACTGACCTGGAGAGTACAATAAATACTGACCTGGAGAGGGCAATAAATACTGACCTTGAAGAGTACAATAAATACTGACCTGGAGAGTACAATAAATACTGACCTGGAGAGGGGAATAAATACTGACCTGGAGAGGGTAATAAATACAGACCTGGAGAGTACAATAAATACTGACATGGAGGGAACAATAAATACTGACCTGGAGAGTACAATAAAAACTGAATTGGAGAATACAATAAATACTGACCTGGAGAGTACAATAAATAGTGAGTTGGAGAGTACAATAAATACTGACCTGGAGAGTACTATAAATACAGACCTGGAGCGGGTGATAAATACTGACCTGGACAGTGGAATAAATACTAACCTGGAGAGTACAATAAATACTGACCTGGAGAGTACAATAAAAACTGACCTGGAGAGTACAATAAATACTGACCGAGAGGGTAGAATAAATACTGACCTGGAGAGAGTAATAAATACTGACATGGAGAGTACAATAAACACTGACCTGGAGAGTACAATAAATACAGACCTGGAGAGTACAATAAATACTGACCTGGAGAGTACAATAAATGCTGACATGGAGAGGGTAATAAATACTGACCTGAAGAGTACAATAAATACTGACCTGCAGAGTACAATAAATACTTACCTGGCGAGTACAATAAAACTGATCTGGAGAGTACAATAAATATTGACCTGCAGAGAACAATAAGTACAGACCTGGAGAGTACTATAAAAATGACCTGGAGAGTACAATAAAAACTGACCTGGAGAGTACAATAAATAATGACATGGGGAGTACAATAAATACTGACCTGGAGAGTAAAATAAATACTGACCTGGAGAGGGTAATAAATACTGACTTGGAGAGTATAATACATACTGACCTGGGAATGCAATAAATACTGACCTGTAGAGTACAATAAATACTGACCTGGTGAGTAAAATAAATACTGACCTGGAGAGGGTAATAAATACTGACCTGGAGGGGTAATAAATACTGACCTGGAGAGTAAAACAAATACTGACCTGGAGAATACAATAAATACTGACCTGGAGAGGGCAATAAATACTGACGTGGAGAGTATAATAAATACTGACCTGGAGAGTACAATAAATACTGACCTGGAGCGTACTATAAATACTGAACTGGAGAGTACAATAAATACTGACCTAGAGGGTACAATAAATACTGACCTGGAGAGAGTAATAAATACTGACATGGAGAGTACAATAAACACTGACCTGGAGAGTACAATAAATACAGACCTGGAGAGTACGATAAATACTGACCTGGAGAGCACAATAAATGCTGACCTGGAGGGGGTAATAAATACTGACCTGGAGAGTAAAACAATTACTGACCTGGAGAATACAATAAATACTGACCTGGAGAGGGTAATAAATAATGACCTAGAGAGTATAATAAATACTGACCTGGGGAGTGCAATAAATACTGACCTGGAGAGTACAATAAATACTGACCTGGGGAGTAAAATAAATACTGACCTGGAGAGGGTAATAAATACTGACTGGAGGGGGTAATAAATACTGACCTTGAGAGTAAAACAAATACTGACCTGGAGAATACAATAAATACTGACCTGGAGAGGGTAATAAATACTGACCTGGGGAGTGCAATAAATACTGGCCTGGAGAGTACAATAAATACTGATCTGGAGTGTACTATAAATACTGACCTGGAGAGTACAATAAATACTGACCGAGAGGGTAGAATAAATACTGACCTGGAGAGAGTAATAAATACTGACATGGAGAGTACAATAAACACTGACCTGGAGAGTACAATAAATACAGACCTGGAGAGTACAATAAATACTGACCTGGAGAGTACAATAAATGCTGACATGGAGAGGGTAATAAATACTGACCTGTTGAGTAAAACAAATACTGACCTGGAGAATACAATAAATACTGACCTGGAGAGGGCAATAAATACTGACGTGGAGAGTATAATAAATACTGACCTGGAGAGTACAATAAATACTGACCTGGAGTGTACTATAAATACTGACCTGGAGAGTACAATAAATACTGACCTAGAGGGTACAATAAATACTGACCTGGAGAGAGCAATAAATACTGACATGGAGAGTACAATAAACACTGACCTGGAGAGTACAATAAATACAGAGCTGGAGAGTGCAGTAAATACTGACCTGGAGAGGGCAATAAATGCTGACAAGGAGAGGGTAATAAATACTGACCTGGAGAGTAAAACAAATACTGACCTGGAGAATACAATAAATACTGACCTGGAGAATACAATAAATACTGACCTGGAGAGGGCAATAAATACTGACGTGGAGAGTATAATAAATACTGACCTGGAGAGTACAATAAATACTGACCTGGAGTGTACTATAAATACTGACCTGGAGAGTACAATAAATACTGACCTAGAGGGTACAATAAATACTGACCTGGAGAGAGTAATAAATACTGACATGGAGAGTACAATAAACACTGACCTGGAGAGTACAATAAATACAGAGCTGGAGAGTACGATAAATACTGACCTGGAGAGCACAATAAATGCTGACATGGAGAGGGTAATAAATACTGACCTGGAGAGTACAATAAATACTGACCTGGAGAGTACAATAAATACTTACCTGGAGAGTACAATAAATACTGACCTGGAGAGTACAATAAATACTGACTGGAGAGAACAATAAATACTGACCTGGAGAGTACAATAAAAACTGACCTGGAAAGTACAATAAATACTGACATGGAGAGTACAATAAATACTGACATGGGGAGTACAATAAAT
Organism: Pristiophorus japonicus; assembly: GCF_044704955.1. NCBI lineage: Eukaryota > Metazoa > Chordata > Chondrichthyes > Pristiophoridae > Pristiophorus > Pristiophorus japonicus. The sequence continues at coordinate 5,387,767 of NW_027252779.1, forward strand.
ACTGACCTGGAAAGGAAAATAAATACTGACCTGGAGAGTACAATAAAAACTGACCTGGAGAGTATAATAAATACTGACCTGCGTAGTAAAATAAATACTGACCTGGGGAGTAAAATAAATACTGACCTGGAGAGCGTAATAAAGAATGACCTGGAGGGGGTAATAAATACTGACCTCGATTGTAAAACAAATACTGACCTGGAGAATACAATAAATACTGATATGGAGAGTACAATAAATACTGACCTAGAGGGTACAATAAATACTGACCTGGAGAGGGTAATAAATACTGACCTGGAGAGTATAATAAATACTGACCTGGGGAGTGCAATAAATACAGACCTGGTGAGTAAAATAAATACTGAACTGGAGTGTACTATAAATACTGACCTGGAGAGTACAATAAATACTGACCTAGTGGGTACAATAAATACTGACCTGGAGAGGACAATAAATACTGACCTGGAGAGTACAATAAATACTGACCTGTTGAATAGAATAAATAATGACCTGGAGAGTACAATAAATACTAACCTGGAGAGTACAATAAATACTGACCTGGGGAGTAAAATAAATACTGACCTAGAGAGGGTAATAAATACTGACAGAGAGGGGTTGATAAATACTGCCCTGGAGAGTAAAACAAATACTGACCTGGAGAGTACAATAAATACTGACCTGGGGAGTGCAATAAATACTGACCTGGAGAGTACAATAAATACTGAGCTGGAGTGTATAATAAATATTGACCTGGAGAGTTCAATAAATACTGACCTAGAGGGTACATTAAATACTGACCTGGAGAGGGCAATAAATACTGACCTGGAGAGTACAATAACTACTGACCTGGAGAGGGTAATAAATACTGACCTAGAGGGGTTAATAAATACTGACCTGGAGAGTAAAACATATACTGACCTGGAGAATACAATAAATACTGACCTGGAGTTGTTAATAAATACTGACCTGGAGAGTATAATAAATACTGACCTGGGGAGTGCAATAAATACTGACCTGGAGAGTACAATAAATACTGACCTGGAGAGTACAGTAAATACTGACCTGGAGAGGGCAATAAATACTGACGTGGAGAGTATTATAAATACTGAATTGGAGAGTACAATAAATACTGAACTGGGGAGTGCAATAAATATTGACCTGGAGAGTACAATAAATACCGACCTGGAGAGTACAGTAAATACTGACCTGGAGAGGGCAATAAATACTGATGTGGAGAGTACAATAAATACTGACCTGGAGAGTACAATAAACAGTGACCTGGAGTGTACAATAAATACTGACATGGAGAGTACAATAAATATTGACCAAGAGGGTACATTAAACACTGAGCTGGAGAATACAATAAATACTGACCTGGAGAGGGTAATAAATACTGACCTGGAGAGTATAATAAATAATGACCTGGGAGTGCAATAAATACTGACCTGGAGAGTACAATAAATGCTGACCTTGAGTGTACAATAAATACTGACCTGGAGAGTACAATAAATATTGACCAAGAGGGTACATTAAACACTGACCTGGAGAGGGCAATAAATTCTGAACTGGAGAGTGCAGTAAATACTGACCTGGAGAGGGCAATAAATACTGACGTGGAGAGTACAATAAATACTGACCTGGAGATTACAATAAATACTGACCTGGAGAGTACAATCAATACTGAGCTAGAGAGGGTAATAAATACTGACCTGGAGGGGGTAATAAATACTGACCTGGAGAGTACAATAAATACTGACCTGAGGAGTAAAATAAATACTGACCTGGAGAGGGTAATAAATGCTGACATGGAGGGTGTAATAAATACTGACCTGGAGAATAAAACAAATACTGACCTGGAGAATACAATAAATACTGACCTGGAGAGGGGAATAAATACTGACCTGGAGAGTATAATAAATACTGACCTGGGGGGTGCAATAAATACTGACCTGGGGAGTACAATAAATACAGACCTGGAGAGTACAATAAATACTGACCTGAAGAGTACAATAAATACTGACCTGGGTAGTGCAATAAATACTGACCTGGAGAGTACAATAAATACTGAGCTGGAGTGTATAATAAATATTGAACTGGAGAGTACAATAAATACTGACCTAGAGGGTACATTAAATACTGACCTGGAGAGTGCAATAAATACTGACCTGGAGAGTACAATAAATACTGACCTGGAGATGTTAATAAATACTGACCTGGAGAGTATAATAAATACTGACCTGGGGAGTGCAATAAATATTGACCTGGATAGTACAGTAATTACTGACCTGGAGAGGGCAATAAATACTGACGTGGAGAGTATAATAAATACTGACCTGGAGAGTACAATAAATATTGACCTGGGGAGTGCAATAAATACTGACCTGGAGAGTACAATAAATACTGACCTGGAGAGTACAGTAAACACTGACCTGGAGAGGGCAATAAATACTGACCTGGAGTGTACAGTAAATACTGACCTGGAGAGGACAATAAATATTGACCAAGAAGGTACATTAAACACTGACCTGGAGAATACAATAAATACTGACCTGGAGATGTTAATAAATACTGACCTGGAGAGTATAATAAATACTGACCAGGGGAGTGCAATAAATACTGACCTGGAGAGTACAATAAATGCTGACCTTGAGAGTACAATAAATACTGACCTGGAGAGTACAATAAATATTGACCAAGAGGGTACATTAAACACTGACCTGGAGAGTACAGTAAATACTGACCTGGAGAGGGCAATAAATACTGACGTGGAGAGTATAATAAATACTGACCTGGAGAGTACAATAAATACTGACCTGGAAAGGACAATCAATACTGACCTAGAGAGGGTAATAAATACTGATCTGGAGGGGGTAATAAATACTGACCTGGAGAGGGTAATAAATACTGACGTAGAGAGTATAATAAATACTGACCTGGGGAGTGCAAAAAATACTGACCTGGAGAGTACAATAAATACTGACCTGGGGAGTAAAATAAATACTGACCTGGAGAGGGTAATAAATGCTGACCTGGAGGGGGTAATAAATACTTACCTGGTGAGTAAAACCAATACTGACCTGGAGAATACAATAAATACTGACCTGGTGAGGGTAATAAATACTGACCTGGAGAGTATAATAAATACTGTCCTGGGGAGTGCAATAAATACTGACCTGGAGAGTACAATAAATATTGACCTAGAGGGTACAATAAATACTGACCTGGAGAGGGCAATAAATACTGACCTCGAGAGAGAGCAATAAATACTGACATGGAGAGTACAATAAACACTGACCTGGAGAGTACAATAAATACAGACCTGGAGAGTACAATAAATACTGACCTGGAGAGTACAATAAATACTGACCTGGGGAGTGCAATAAAAACTGACCTGGAGAGTACAATAAATACTGAGCTGGAGTGTATAATAAATATTGACCTGGAGAGTACAATAAATACTGACCGAGAGGGTACATTAAATACTGACCTAGAGAGTGCAATAAATACTGACCTGGAGAGTACAATAAATACTGACCTGGAGAGGGTAATAAATACTGACCTGGAGGGGTTAATAAATACTGACCTGGAGAGTACAATAAATACTGACCTGGAGAATACAATAAATACTGACCTGGAGATGTTAATAAACACTGACCCGGAGATATTAATAAATACTGACCTATGGAGTGCAATAAATACTGACCTGGAGAGTACAATAAATACTGACCTGGAGAGAACAGTAAATACTGACCTGGAGAGGGCAATAAATACTGACGTGGAGAGTATAATAAATACTGACCTTTAGAGTACAATAAATACTGCCCTGAGGAGTAAAATAAATACTGACCTGGAGAGGGTAATAAATGCTGACCTGGAGGGTGTAATAAATACTGACCTGGAGAATAAAACAAATACTGACCTGGAGAATACAATAAATACTGACCTGGAGAGGGGAATAAATACTGACCTGGAGAGTATAATAAATACTGACCTGGGGGATGCAATAAATACTGACCTGGAGAGTACAATAAATACAGACCTGGAGAGTACAATAAATACTGACCTGGAGAGTACAATAAATACTGACCTGGGTAGTGCAATACATACTGACCTGGAGAGTACAATAAATACTGAGCTGGAGTGTATAATAAATATTGAACTGGAGAGTACAATAAATACTGACCTAGAGGGTACATTAAATACTGACCTGGAGAGTGCAATAAATACTGACCTGGAGAGTACAATAAATACTGACCTGGAGATGTTAATAAATACTGACCTGGAGAGTATAATAAATACTGACCTGGGGAGTGCAATAAATATTGACCTGGATAGTACAGTAATTACTGAACTGGAGAGGGCAATAAATACTGACGTGGAGAGTATAATAAATACTGACCTGGAGAGTACAATAAATATTGACCTGGGGAGTGCAATAAATACTGACCTGGAGAGTACAATAAATACTGACCTGGAGAGTACAGTAAACACTGACCTGGAGAGGGCAATAAATACTGACGTGGAGAGTACAATAAATACTGACCTGGAGAGTACAATAAACAGTGACCTGGAGTGTACAGTAAATACTGACCTGGAGAGGACAATAAATATTGACCAAGAAGGTACATTAAACACTGACCTGGAGAATACAATAAATACTGACCTGGAGATGTTAATAAATACTGACCTGGAGAGTATAATAAATACTGACCAGGGGAGTGCAATAAATACTGACCTGGAGAGTACAATAAATGCTGACCTTGAGAGTACAATAAATACTGACCTGGAGAGTACGATAAATATTGACCAAGAGGGTACATTAAACACTGACCTGGAGAGTACAGTAAATACTGACCTGGAGAGGGCAATAAATACTGACGTGGAGAGTATAATAAATACTGACCTGGAGAGTACAATAAATACTGACCTGGAGAGGACAATCAATACTGACCTAGAGAGGGTAATAAATACTGATCTGGAGGGGGTAATAAATACTGACCTGGAGAGGGTAATAAATACTGACGTAGAGAGTATAATAAATACTGACCTGGGGAGTGCAATAAATACTGACCTGGAGAGTACAATAAATACTGACCTGGGGAGTAAAATAAATACTGACCTGGAGAGGGTAATAAATGCTGACCTGGAGGGGGTAATAAATACTTACCTGGTGAGTAAAACCAATACTGACCTGGAGAATACAATAAATACTGACCTGGTGAGGGTAATAAATAATGACCTGGAGAGTATAATAAATACTGTCCTGGGGAGTGCAATAAATACTGACCTGGAGAGTACAATAAATATTGACCTAGAGGGTACAATAAATACTGACCTGGAGAGGGCAATAAATACTGACCTCGAGAGAGCAATAAATACTGACATGGAGAGTACAATAAACACTGACCTGGAGAGTACAATAAATACAGACCTGGAGAGTACAATAAATACTGACCTGGAGAGTACAATAAATACTGACCTGGGGAGTGCAATAAAAACTGACCTGGAGAGTACAATAAATACTGACCTGGGGAGTGCAATAAAAACTGACCTGGAGAGTACAATAAATACTGACCTGGAGAGTACAATAAATACTGACCGAGAGGGTACATTAAATACTGACCTAGAGAGTGCAATAAATACTGACCTGGAGAGTACAATAAATACTGACCTGGAGAGGGTAATAAATAAGACCTGGAGGGGTTAATAAATACTGACCTGGAGAGTACAATAAATACTGACCTGGAGAATACAATAAATACTGACCTGGAGATGTTAATAAACACTGACCCGGAGAGTATAATAAATACTGACCTATGGAGTGCAATAAATACTGACCTGGAGAGTACAATAAATACTGACCTGGAGAGAACAGTAAATACTGACCTGGAGAGGGCAATAAATACTGATGTGGAGAGTATAATAAATACTGACCTTTAGAGTACAATAAATACTGACCTATGGAGTGCAATAAATACTGACCTGGAGAGTACAATAAATACTGACCTGGAGAGTACAATAAATACTGACCTGGAGAATACAATAAATACTGACCTGGAGATGTTAATAAATACTGACCCGGAGAGTATAATAAATACTGACCTATGGAGTGCAATAAATACTGACCTGGAGAGTACAATAAATACTGACCTGGAGAGAACAGTAAATACTGACCTGGAGAGGGCAATAAATACTGAGCTGGAGAGTATAATAAATACTGACCTTTAGAGTACAATAAATACTGACCTGGGGAGTGCAATAAATACTGACCTGGAGTGTACAGTAAATATTGACCTTGAGAGGGCAATAAATACTGACGTGGAGAGTACAATAAATACTGACCTGGAGAGTACAATAAGCAGTGACCTGGAGTGTACAGTAAATAGTGACCTGGAGAGTACAATAAATATTGACCAAGAAGGTACATTGAACACTGACCTGGAGAATACAATAAATACTGACCTGGAGATGTTAATAAATACTGACCTGGAGAGTATAATAAACACTGACCTGGGGAGTGCAATAAATACTGACCTGGAGAGTACAATAAATGCTGACCTGGGGAGTGCAATAAATACTGACCTGGAGAGTACAATAAATACTGAGCTGGAGTGTATAATAAATATTGACCTGGAGAGTACAATAAATACTGACCTAGAGGGTACATTAAATACTGACCTGGAAAGTGCAATAAATACTGACCTGGAGAGGGTAATAAATACTGACCTGGAGGGGTTAATAAATACTGTCCTGGAGACTAAAACAAATACTGACCTGGAGAATACAATAAATACTGACCTGGAGATGTTAATAAATACTGACCTGGATAGTATAATAAATACTGACCTGGGGAGAGCAATAAATACTGACCTAGAGAGTACAATAAATACTGGCCTGGAGAGTACAGTAAATACTGACCTGGAGAGGGCAATAAATAATGACGTGGAGAGTATAATAAATACTGACCTGGAGAGTACAATAAATACTGACCTGGGGAGTGTAATAAATACTGACCTGGAGAGTACAATAAATACTGACCTGGAGAGTACAGTAAATACTGACCTGGAGTGGGCAATAAATACTGACGTGGAGAGTACAATAAATACTGACCAAGAAGGTACATTAAACACTGACCTGGAGAGTACAATAAATACTGACCTGGAGATGTTAATAAATACTGACCTGTAGAGTATAATAAATACTGACCTAGAGAGGGTAATAAATACTGACCTGGAGGGGGTAATAAATACTGACCTGGAGAGTAAAACAATTACTGACCTGGAGAATACAATAAATACTGACCTGGAGAGGGTAATAAATACTGACCTGGAGAGTATAATAAATACTGACCTGGGAAGTGCAATAAATACTGACCTGGAGTGTACAATAAATACTGACCTAGAGGGTACAATAAATACTGAACTGGAGAGGGCAATAAATACTGACCTCGAGAGAGCAATAAATACTGACATGGAGAGTACAATAAACACTGACCTGGAGAGTACAGTAAATACTGACCTGGAGAGGGCAATAAATACTGACCTAGAGGGTACATTAAATACTGACCTGGAGAGTGCAATAAATACTGACCTGGAGAGTACAATAAATACTGACCTGGAGAGGGTAATATATACTGACCTGGAGGGGTTAATAAATACTGACCTGGAGAGTAAAACAAATACTGAGCTGGAGTGTATAATAAATATTGACCTGGAGAGTACAATAAATACTGACCTAGAGGGTACATTAAATACTGACCTGGAGAGTGCAATAAATACTGACCTGGAGAGTACAATAAATACTGACCTGGAGAGGGTAATATATACTGACCTGGAGGGGTTAATAAATACTGAACTGGAGAGTAAAACAAATACTGACCTGGAGAATACAATAAATACTGACCTGGAGATTTTAATAAATACTGACCTGGAGAGTATAATAAATACTGATCTGGGGAGTGCAATAAATACTGACCTGGAGAGTACAATAAATACTGACCTGGAGAGTACAGTAAATACTGACCTGGAGAGGGCAATAAATACTGACGTGGAGAGTATAAAAAATTCTGACCTGGAGAGTACAATAAATATTGACCTGGGGAGTGCAATAAATACTGACCTGGAGAGTACAATAAATACTGACCTGGAGAGTACAGTAAATACTGACCTGGAGAGGGCAATAAATACTGACGTGGAGAGTACAGTAAATACTGACCTGGAGAGGGCAATAAATACTGACCTGGAGAGTACAATCAATACTGACCTAGAGAGGGTAATAAATACTGACCTGGAGGGGGTAATAAATACTGACCTGGAGAGTACAATAAATACTGACCTGGAGAGGGCAATAAATACTGACATGGAGAGTACAATAAATACTGACCTGGAGAGTACAATAAACAGTGACCTGGAGTGTACAGTAAATACTGACCTGGAGAGTACAATAAATATTGACCAAGAAGGTACATTAAACACTGACCTGGAGAATACAAAAATACTGACCTGGAGATGTTAATAAGTACTGACCTGTAGAGTATAATAAATACTGACCTGGGGAGAGCAATAAATACTGACCTGGAGAGCACAATAAATGCTGACCTTGAGTGTACAATAAATACTGACCTGGAGAATACAATAAATATTGACCAAGAGGGTACATTAAACACTGACCTGGAGAGGGCAATAAATACTGACCTGGAGAGTACAGTAAATACTGACCTTGAGAGGGCAATAAATACTGACGTGGAGAGTACAATAAATACTGACCTGGAGAGTACAATAAATACTGACCTGGAGTGTACATTCAATACTGACCTAGAGAGGGTAATAAATACTGACCAGGAGGGGGTAATAAATACAGACCTGGAGAGTAAAACAATTACTGACCAGGAGAATACAATAAATACTGACCTGGAGAGGGTAATAAATACTGACCTGGAGAGTAAAATAAATACTGACCTGGGAAGTGCAATAAATACTGACCTGGAGTGTACAATAAATACTGACCTAGAGGGTACAATAAATACTGAACTGGAGAGGGCAATAAATACTGACCTCGAGAGAGCAATAAATACTGACATGGAGAGTACAATAAACACTGACCTGGAGAGTACAATAAATACTGACCTGGTGAGTGCAATAAATACTGACCTGCAGAGTACAATAAATACTGAGCTGGAGTGTATAATAAATATTGACCTGGAGAGTACAATAAATACTGACCTAGAGTGTACATAAAAAACTGACCTGGAGAGTGCAATAAATACTGACCTGGAGAGTACAATAAATACTGACCTGGAGAGGGTAATATATACTGACCTGGAGGGGTTAATAAATACTGACCTGGAGAGTAAAACAAATACTGACCTGGAGAATACAATAAATACTGACCTGGAGATATTAATAAATACTGACCTGGAGAGTATAATAAATACTGACCTGGGGAGTGCAATAAATACTGACCTGGAGAGTACAATAAATACTGACCTGGAGAGTACAGTAAATACTGACCTGGAGAGGGCAAATAATACTGACGTGGAGAGTAAAAAAAATATTGACCTGGAGAGTACAATAAATACTGACCTGGGGAGTGCAATAAATACTGACCTCGAGATTACAATAAATACTGACCTGGAGAGTACAGTAAATACTGACCTGGAGAGGGCAATAAATACTGACGTGGAGAGTACAGTAAATACTGACCTGGAGAGGGCAATAAATACTGACGTGGAGAGTACAATAAATATTGACCTGGAGAGTACAATAAATACTGACCTGGAGGGGGTAATAAATACTGATCTGGAGAGTAAAACAATTACTGACCTGGAGATTACAATAAATACTGACCTGGAGAGGGTAATAAATACTGACCTACAGAGTATAATAAATAGTGGCTTGGAGAGGGTAATAAATGCTGACCTGGAGGGGGTAATAAATACTAACCTGGAGAGTGAAACAAATACTGACCTGGAGAATACAATAAATACTAACCTGGAGAGGGTAATAAATACTGACCTGGAGAGTATAATAAATACTGACCTGGGGAGTGCAATAAATACTGACCTGGAGAGTACAATAAATACTGACCTAGAGGGTACAATAAATAGTGACCTGGAGAGGGCAATAAATACTGACCTCGAGAGAGCAATAAATACTGACATGGAGAGTACAATAAATACTGACCTGGAGAGTACAATACATACAGACCTGGAGAGTACAATAAATACTGAACTGGAGAGTACAATAAATACTGACCTGGGGAGTGCAATAAATACTGACCTGGAGAGTACAATAAATACTGAGCTGGAGTGTATAATAAATATTGACCTGGAGAGTACAATAAATACTGACCTAGAGGGTACATTAAATACTGACCTGGAGAGGGCAATAAATACTGACCTCGAGAGAGCAATAAATACTGACACGGAGAGTACAATAAACACCGACCTGGAGAGTACAATAAATACAGACCTGGAGAGTACAATAAATACTGACCTGGAGAGTACAATAAATACTGACCTGGGGAGTGCAATAAATACTGACCTGGAGAGTACAATAAATACTGAGCTGGAGTGCATAACAAATAGTGACCTGGCGAGTACAATAAATACTGACCTAGAGGGTACATTAAATACTGACCTGGAGAGTGCAATAAATACTGACCTGGAGAGTACAATAAATACTGACCTGGAGAGGGTAATAAATACTGACCTGGAGGGGTTAATAAATACTGACCTGGAGAGTATAATAAATACTGACCTGGGGAGTGCAATAAATACTGACCTGGAGAATACAATAAATACTGACCTGGAGAGTACAGTAAATACTGACCTGGAGAGGGCAATACATACTGATGTGGAGAGTATATTAAATACTGACCTGGAGAGTACAATAAATACTGACCGGTGAGTGCAATAAATACTGACCTGGAGAGTACAATAAATACTGACCTGGAGAGTACAGTAAATACTGACCTGGAGGGGGCATAATTACTGACGTGGAGAGTACAGTAAATACTGACCTGGAGAGGGCAATAAATACTGACGTGGAGAGTACAATAAATAATGACCTGGAGAGTACAATAAATACTGACCTGGAGAATACAGTAAATACTGACCTGGAGAGGGCAATAAATACTGACGTGGATAGTATAAAAAATACTGACCTGGAGAGTACAATAAATACTGACCTGGGGAGTGCAATAAATACTCACCTGGAGAGTACAATAAATACTGACCTGGAGAGTACAGTAAATACTGACCTGGAGAGGGCAATAAATACTGACGTGGAGAGTACAGTAAATACTGACCTGGAGAGGGCAATAAATACTGACGTGGAGAGTACAATAAATACTGACCTGGAGAGTACAATAAATACTGACCTGGAGAGTACAATCAATACTGACCTAGAGAGGGTAATAAATACTGACCTGGAGGGGGAAATAAATACTGACCTGGAGAGTAAAACAATTACTGACCTGGAGAATACAATAAATACTGACCTGGAGAGGGTAATAAATACTGACCTAGAGAGTATAATAAATAGTGACCTGGGGAGTTCAATAAATACTGACCTGGAGAATACAATAAATACTGACCTGGGGAGTAAAATATATACTGACCTGGAGAGGGTAATAAATGCTGACCTGGAGGGAGTAATAAATACTGACCTGGCGAGTAAAACAAATACTGACCTGGAGAATACAATAAATACTGACCTGGAGAGGGTAATAAATACTGACCTGGAGAGGGCAATAAATACTGACCTCGAGAGAGCAATAAATACTGACATGGAGAGTACAATAAACACTGACCTGGAGAGTACAATAAATACAGACCTGGAGAGTACAATAAATACTGACCTGGAGAATACAATAAATACTGACCTGGGGAGTGCAATAAATACTGACCTGGAGAGTACAATAAATAATGAGCTGGCGTGTATAATAAATATTGACCTGGAGAGTAAAATAAATACTGACCTAGAGGGTACATTAAATACTGACCTGGAGAGGGCAATAAATACTGACCTCGAGAGAGCAATAAATACTGACATGGAGAGTACAATAAACATTGACCTGGAGAGTACAATAAATACAGACCTGGATAGTACAATAAATACTGACCTGCAGAGTACAATAAATACTAACTTGGGGAGTGCAATAAATACTGACCTGGAGAGTACAATAAATACTGAGCTGGAGTGTATAATAAATATTGACCTGGAGAGTGCAATAAATACTGACCTAGAGTGTACATTAAATACTGACCTGGAGAGTGCAATAAATACTGACCTGGAGAGGACAATAAATACTGAGCTGGAGTGTATAATAAATATTGACCTGGAGAGTGCAATAAATACTGACCTAGAGTGTACATTAAATACTGACCTGGAGAGTGCAATAAATACTGACCTGGAGAGTACAATAAATACTGACCTGGAGAGGGTAATAAATACTGACCTGGAGGGGTTAATAAATACTGACCTGGAGAGTAAAACAAATACTGACCTGGAGAATACAATAAATACTGACCTGGAGATGTTAATAAATACTGACCTGGAGAGTATAATAAATACTGACCTGGGGAGTGCAATAAATACTGACCTGGAGAGTACAATAAATACTGACCTGGAGAGTACAGTAAATACTGACCTGGAGAGGGCAATAAATACTGACGTGGAGAGTATATTAAATACTGACCTGGAGAGTACAATATACACTGACCTGGGGAGTGCAATAAATACTGACCTGGAGAGTACAATAAATACTGACCTGGAGAGTACAGTAAATACAGACCTGGAGAGGGCAATAAATACTGACATGGAGAGTACAGTAAATACAGACCTGGAGAGGGCAATAAATACTGACATGGAGAGTACAGTAAATACTGACCTGGAGAGTACAATAAATACTGACCTGGGGAGTAAAATAAATACTGACCTGTAGAGGGTAATAAATGCTGATGTGGAGAGTACAATAAATACTGACCTGGAGAGTACAATAAATACTGAGCTGGAGTGTATAATAAATATTGACCTGGAGAGTAAAATAAATACTGACCTAGAGGGTACATTAAATACTGACCTGGAGAGGGCAATAAATACTGACCTCGAGAGAGCAATAAATACTGACATGGAGAGTACAATAAACACTGACCTGGAGAGTACAATAAATACAGACCTGGAGAGTACAATAAATACTGACCTGGAGAGTACAATAAATACTGACCTGGAGAGTGCAATAAATACTGACCTGAAGAGTACAATAAATACTGAGCTGGAGTGTATAATAAATATTGACCTGGAGAGTACAATAAATACTGACCTAGAGGGTACATTAAATACTGACCTGGAGAGTGCAATAAATACTGATCTGGAGAGTACAATAAATACTGACCTGGAGAGGGTAATAAATACTGACCTGGAGGGGTTAATAAATACTGATCTGGAGAGTAAAACAAATACTGACCTGGAGAATACAATAAATACTGACCTGGAGATGTTAATAAATACTGACCTGGAGAGTATAATAAATACTGACCTGGGGAGTGCAATAAATACTGACCTGGAGAATACAATAAATACTGACCTGGAGAGTACAGTAAATACTGACCTGGCGAGGGCAATAAATACTGATGTGGAGAGTATATTAAATAGTGACCTGGAGAGTACAATAAATACTGACCTGGGGAGTGCAATAAATACTGAGCTGGAGAGTACAATAAATACTGACCTGGAGAGTACAGTAAATACTGACCTGGAGAGGGCATAATTACTGACGTGGAGAGTACAGTAAATACTGACCTGGAGAGGGCAATAAATACTGACGTGGAGAGTACAATAATAATGACCTGAAGAGTACAATAAATACTGACCTGGAGAGTACAGTAAATACTGACCTGGAGAGGGCAATAAATACTGAAGTGGAGAGTATAAAAAATACTGACCTAGAGAGGGTAATAAATACTGACCTGGAGGGGTCATTAAATACTGACCTGGAGAGTAAAACAATTACTGACCTGGAGAGTACAATAAATACTGAGCTGGGGAGTGCAATAAATACTGACCTGGAGAGTACAATAAATACTGACCTGGGGAGTGCAATAAATACTCACCTGGAGAGTACAATAAATACTGACCTGGAGAGTACAGTAAATACTGACCTGGAGAGGGCAATAAATACTGACGTGGAGAGTACAGTAAATACTGACCTGGAGAGGGCAATAAATACTGACGTGGAGAGTACAATAAATACTGACCTGGAGAGTACAATAAATACTGACCTGGAGAGTACAATCAATACTGACCTAGAGAGGGTAATAAATACTGACCTGGAGGGGTTAATAAATACTGTCCTGGAGAGTAAAACAATTACTGACCTGGAGAATACAATAAATACTGACCTGGAGAGGGTAATAAATACTGTCCTAGAGAGTATAATAAATAGTGACCTGGGGAGTGCAATAAATACTGACCTGGAGAGTACAATAAATACTGACCTGGTGAGTAAAATATATAATGACCTGGAGAGGGTAATAAATGCTGACCTGGAGGGGGTAATAAATACTGACCTGGAGAGTAAAACAAATACTGACCTGGAGAATACAATAAATACTGACCTGGAGAGGGTAATAAATACTGACCTGGAGAGTATAATAAATACTGACCTGGGGAGTGCAATAAATACTGACCTGGAGAGTACAATAAATACTGACCTAGAGGGTACAATAAATACTGACCTGGAGAGGGCTGTAAATACTGACCTCGAGGGAGCAATAAATACTGACAGGGAGAGTACAATAAACACTGACCTGGAGAATACAATAAATACAGACCTGGAGAGTACAATAAATACTGACCTGGTGAGTACAATAAATACTGACCTGGGGAGTGCAATAAATACTGACCTGGAGAGTACAATAAATACTGAGCTGGCGTGTATAATAAATATTGACCTGGAGAGTAAAATAAATACTGACCTAGAGGGTACATTAAATACTGACCTGGAGAGGGCAATAAATACTGACCTCGAGAGAGCAATAAATACTGACATGGAGAGTACAATAAACACTGACCTGGAGAGTACAATAAATACAGACCTGGAGAGTACAATAAATACAGCCCTGGAGAGTACAATAAATACTGACCTGGGGAGTGCAATAAATACTGACCTTGAGAGTACAATAAATACTGAGCTGGAGTGTATAATAAATATTGACCTGGAGAGTGCAATAAATACTGACCTAGAGTGTACATTAAATACTGACCTGGAGAGTGCAATAAATACTGACCTGGAGAGTACAATAAATACTGACCTGGAGAGGGTAATAAATACTGACCTGGAGGGGTTAATAAATACTGACCTGGAGAGTAAAACAAATACTGACCTGAGAATACAATAAATACTGACCTGGAGATGTGAATAAATACTGACCTGGAGAGTATAATAAATACTGACCTGGGGAGTGCAATAAATACTGACCTGGAGAGTACAATAAATACTGACCTGGAGAGTACAGTAAATACTGACCTGGAGAGGGCAATAAATACTGACGTGGAGAGTATATTAAATACTGACCTGGAGAGTACAATAAATACTGACCTGGGGAGTGCAATAAATACTGACCTGGAGAGTACAATAAATACTGACCTGGAGAGTACAGTAAATACAGACCTGGAGAGGGCAATAAATACTGACGTCGAGAGTACAGTAAATACTGACCTGGAGAGGGCAATAAATACTGACTTGGAGAGTACAATAAATACTGACCTGGAGAGTACAATAAATACTGACCTGGAGAGTACAATCAATACTGACCTAGAGAGGTTAATAAATACTGACCTGGAGGGGGTAATAAATACTGACCTGGAGAGTAAAACAAATACTGACCTGGAGAATACAATAAATACTGACCTGGAGAGGGTAATAAATACTGACCTAGAGAGTATAATAAATAGTGACCTGGGGAGTGCAATAAATACTGACCTGGAGAGTACAGTAAATACTGACCTTGAGAGGGCAATAAATACTGAAGTGGAGAGTACAATAAATACTGACCTGGAGAGTACAATAAATACTGACCTGGAGAGTACAATCAATACTGACCTACAGAGGGTAATAAATACTGACCTGGAGGGGTTAATAAATACTGACCTGGAGAGTAAAACAATTACTGACCTGGAGAATACAATAAATACTGACCTGGAGAGGGTAATAAATACTGACCTAGAGAGTATAATAAATAGTGACCTGGGGAGTGCAATAAATACTGACCTGGAGAGTACAATAAATACTGACCTGGTGAGTAAAATATATAATGACCTGGAGAGGGTAATAAATGCTGACCTGGAGGGGGTAATAAATACTGACCTGGAGAGTAAAACAAATACTGACCTGGAGAATACAATAAATACTGACCTCGAGAGAGCAATAAATACTGACAGGGAGAGTACAATAAACACTGACCTGGAGAATACAATAAATACAGACCTGGAGAGTACAATAAATACTGACCTGGTGAGTACAATAAATACTGAGCTGGCGTGTATAATAAATATTGACCTGGAGAGTAAAATAAATACTGACCTAGAGGGTACATTAAATACTGACCTGGAGAGGGCAATAAATACTGACCTCGAGAGAGCAATAAATACTGACATGGAGAGTACAATAAACACTGACCTGGAGAGTACAATAAATACAGACCTGGAGAGTACAATAAATACTGACCTGGAGAGTACAATAAATACTGACCTGGGGAGTGCAATAAATACTGACCTTGAGAGTACAATAAATACTGAGCTGGAGTGTATACTAAATATTGACTTGGAGAGTACAATAAATACAGACCTGGAGAGTACAATAAATACTGACCTGGTGAGTACAATAAATACTGACCTGGGGAGTGCAATAAATACTGACCTGGAGAGTACAATAAATACTGAGCTGGAGTGTATAATAAATATTGACCTGGAGAGTAAAACAAATACTGACCTGGAGAATACAATAAATACTCACCTGGAGATGTTAATAAATACTGACCTGGAGAGTATAATAAATACTGAACTGGGGAGTGCAATAAATACTGACCTGGAGAGTACAATAAATACTGACCTGGAGAGTACAGTAAATACTGACCTGGAGAGGGCAATAAATACTGACGTGGAGAGTATATTAAATACTGACCTGGAGAGTAGAATAAATACTGACCTGGGGAGTGCAATAAATACTGACCTGGAGCGTACAATAAATACTGACCTGGAGAGTACAGTAAATACAGACCTGGAGAGGGCAATAAATACTGACGTGGAGAGTACAGTAAATACTGACCTGGAGAGGGCAATAAATACTGACGTGGAGAGTACAATAAATACTGACCTGGAGAGTACAATAAATACTGACCTGGAGAGTACAATCAATACTGACCTAGAGAGGGTAATAAATACTGACCTGGAGGGGGTAATAAATACTGACCTGGAGAGTAAAACAAATACTGACCTGGAGAATACAATAAATACTGACCTGGAGAGGGTAATAAATACTGACCTAGAGAGTATAATAAATAGTGACCTGGGGAGTGCAATAAATACTGACCTGGAGAGTACAATAAGTACTGACCTGGGGAGTAAAATAAATACTGACCTGGAGAATACAATAAATACTGACCTGGAGAGGGTAATAAATACTGACCTGGAGGGGTTAATATATACTGACCTAGAGAGTATAATAAATAGTGACCTGGGGAGTGCAATAAATACTGACCTGGAGAGTACAATAAATACTGACCTGGTGAGTAAAATATATAATGACCTGGAGAGGGTAATAAATGCTGACCTGGAGGGGGTAATAAATACTGACCTGGAGAGTAAAACAAATACTGACCTGGAGAATACAATAAATACTGACCTGGAGAGGGTAATAAATACTGACCTGGAGAGTATAATAAACACTGACCTGGGGAGTGCAATAAATACTGACCTGGAGAGTACAATAAATACTGACCTAGAGGGTACAATAAATACTGACCTGGAGAGGGCTGTAAATACTTACCTCGAGAGAGCAATAAATACTGACAGGGAGAGTACAATAAACACTGACCTGGAGAATACAATAAATACAGACCTGGAGAGTACAATAAATACTGACCTGGTGAGTACAATAAATACTGACCTGGGGAGTGCAATAAATACTGACCTGGAGAGTACAATAAATACTGAGCTGGAGTGTATAATAAATATTGACCTGGAGAGTGCAATAAATACTGTCCTAGAGTGTACATTAAATACTGACCTGGAGAGTGCAATAAATACTGACCTGGAGAGTACAATAAATACTGACCTGGAGAGGGTAATAAATACTGACCTGGAGGGGTTAATAAATACTGACCTGGAGAGTAAAACAAATACTGACCTGGGGAATACAATAAATACTGACCTGGAGATGTTAATAAATACTGACCTGGAGAGTATAATAAATACTGACCTGGGGAGTGCAATAAATACTGACCTGGAGAGTACAATAAATACTGATCTAGAGAGTAGAGTAAATACTGACCTGGAGAGGGCAATAAATACTGACGTGGAGAGTATATTAAATACTGACCTGGAGAGTACAATAAATACTGACCTGGGGAGTGCAATAAATACTGACCTGGAGAGTACAATAAATACTGACCTGGAGAGTACAGTAAATACAGACCTGGAGAGGGCAATAAATACTGACGTGGAGAGTACAGTAAAAACTGACCTGGAGAGGGCAATAAATACTGACTTGGAGAGTACAATAAATACTGACCTGGAGAGTACAATAAATACTGACCTGGAGAGTACAATCAATACTGACCTAGAGAGGGTAATAAATACTGACCTGGAGGGGGTAATAAATACTGACCTGGAGAGTAAAACAAATACTGACCTGGAGAATACAATAAATACTGACCTGGAGAGGGTAATAAATACTGACCTAGAGAGTATAATAAATAGTGACCTGGGGAGTGCAATAAATACTGACCTGGAGAGTACAATAAATACTGACCTGGGGAGTAAAATAAATACTGACCTGTAGAGGGTAATAAATGCTGATGTGGAGAGTACAATAAATACTGACCTGGAGAGTACAATAAATACTGAGCTGGAGGGTATAATAAATATTGACCTGGAGAGTACAATAAATACTGACCTAGAGGGTACATTAAATACTGACCTTGAGAGTGCAATAAATACTGATCTGGAGAGTACAATAAATACTGACCTGGAGAGGGTAATAAATACTGACCTGGAGGGGTTAATAAATACTGATCTGGAGAGTAAAACAAATACTGACCTGGAGAATACAATAAATACTGACCTGGAGATGTTAATAAATACTGACCTGGAGAGTATAATAAATACTGACCTGGGGAGTGCAATAAATACTGACCTGGAGAATACAATAAATACTGACCTGTAGAGTACAGTAAATACTGACCTGGAGAGCGCAATAAATACTGATGTGGAGAGTATATTAAATACTGACCTGGGGAGTGCAATAAATACTGACCTGGAGAGTACAATAAATACTGACCTGGAGAGTACAGTAAATACAGACCTGGAGAGGGCAATAAATACTGACGTGGAGAGTACAGTAAAAACTGACCTGGAGAGGGCAATAAATACTGACTTGGAGAGTACAATAAATACTGACCTGGAGAGTACAATAAATACTGACCTGGAGAGTACAATCAATACTGACCTAGAGAGGGTAATACATACTGACCTGGAGGGGGTAATAAATACTGACCTGGAGAGTAAAACAAATACTGACCTGGAGAATACAATAAATACTGACCTGGAGAGGGTAAAAAATACTGACCTAGAGAGTATAATAAATAGTGACCTGGGGAGTGCAATAAATACTGACCTGGTGAGTACAATAAATACTGACCTGGGGAGTAAAATAAATACTGACCTGTAGAGGGTAATAAATGCTGATGTGGAGAGTACAATAAATACTGACCTGGAGAGTACAATAAATACTGAGCTGGAGTGTATAATAAATATTGACCTGGAGAGTAAAATAAATACTGACCTAGAGGGTACATTAAATACTGACCTGGAGAGGGCAATAAATACTGACCTCGAGAGAGCAATAAATACTGACATGGAGAGTACAATAAATACTGACCTGGAGAGTAAAATAAATACTGACCTTGGGAGTGCAATAAATACTGACCTGAAGAGTACAAAAAATACTGAGCTGGAGTGTGTAATAAATATTGACCTGGAGAGTACAATAAATACTGACCTAGAGGGTACATTAAATACTGACCTGGAGAGTGCAATAAATACTGATCTGGAGAGTACAATAAATACTGACCTGGAGAGGGTAATAAATACTGACCTGGAGGGGTTAATAAATACTGATCTGGAGAGTAAAACAAATAGTGACCTGGAGAATACAATAAATACTGACCTGGAGATGTTAATAAATACTGACCTGGAGAGTATAATAAATACTGACCTGGGGAGTGCAATAAATACTGACCTGGAGAATACAATAAATACTGACCTGTAGAGTACAGTAAATACTGACCTGGAGAGGGCAATAAATACTGATGTGGAGAGTATATTAAATACTGACCTGGAGAGTACAATAAATACTGACCTGGGGAGTGCAATAAATACTGACCTGGAGAGTACAATAAATACTGACCTGGAGAGTACAGTAAATACTGACCTGGAGAGGGCATAATTACTGACCTGGAGAGTACAGTAAATACTGACCTGGAGAGGGCAATAAATGCTGACGTGGAGAGTACAATAAATAATGACCTGGAGAGTACAATAAATACTGACCTGGAGAGTACAGTAAATACTGACCTGGAGAGGGCAATAAATACTGAAGTGGAGAGTATAAAAAATACTGACCTAGAGAGGGTAATAAATACTGACCTGGAGGGGTTAATAAATACTGACCTGGAGAGTAAAACAATTACTGACCTGGAGAGTACAATAAATACTGAGCAGGGGAGTGCAATAAATACTGACCTGGAGAGTACAATAAATACTGACCTGGGGAGTGCAATAAATACTCACCTGGAGAGTACAATAAATACTGACCTGGAGAGTACAGTAAATACTGACCTGGAGAGGGCAATAAATACTGACGTGGAGAGTACAGTAAATACTGACCTGGAGAGGGCAATAAATACTGACTTGGAGAGTACAATAAATACTGACCTGGAGAGTTCAATAAATACTGACCTGGAGAGTACAATCAATACTGACCTAGAGAGGGTAATAAATACTGACCTGGAGGGGTTAATAAATACTGACCTGGAGAGTAAAACAATTACTGACCTGGAGAATACAATAAATACTGACCTGGAAAGGGTAATAAATACTGACCTGGAGAGTATAATAAATAGTGACCAGGAGAGTACAATAAATACTGACCTGGTGAGTAAAATATATAATGACCTGGAGAGGGTAATAAATGCTGACCTGGAGGGGGTAATAAATACTGACCTGGAGAGTAAAACAAATACTGACCTGGAGAATACAATAAATACTGACCTCGAGAGAGCAATAAATACTGACAGGGAGAGTACAATAAACACTGACCTGGAGAATACAATAAATACAGACCTGGAGAGTACAATAAATACTGACCTGGTGAGTACATTAAATACTGACCTGGGGAGTGCAATAAATACTGACCTGGAGAGTACAATAAATACTGAGCTGGCGTGTATAATAAATATTGACCTGGAGAGTAAAATAAATACTGACCTAGAGGGTACATTAAATACTGACCTGGAGAGGGCAATAAATACTGACCTCGAGAGAGCAATAAATACTGACATGGAGAGTACAATAAACACTGACCTGGAGAGTACAATAAATACAGACCTGGAGAGTACAATAAATACTGACCTGGAGAGTACAATAAATACTGACCTGGGGAGTGCAATAAATACTGACCTTGAGAGTACAATAAATACTGAGCTGGAGTGTATACTAAATATTGACTTGGAGAGTACAATAAATACAGACCTGGAGAGTACAATAAATACTGACCTGGTGAGTACAATAAATACTGACCTGGGGAGTGCAATAAATACTGACCTGGAGAGTACAATAAATACTGAGCTGGAGTGTATAATAAATATTGACCTGGAGAGTAAAACAAATACTGACCTGGAGAATACAATAAATACTCACCTGGAGATGTTAATAAATACTGACCTGGAGAGTATAATAAATACTGAACTGGGGAGTGCAATAAATACTGACCTGGAGAGTACAATAAATACTGACCTGGAGAGTACAGTAAATACTGACCTGGAGAGGGCAATAAATACTGACGTGGAGAGTATATTAAATACTGACCTGGAGAGTAGAATAAATACTGACCTGGGGAGTGCAATAAATACTGACCTGGAGCGTACAATAAATACTGACCTGGAGAGTACAGTAAATACAGACCTGGAGAGGGCAATAAATACTGACGTGGAGAGTACAGTAAATACTGACCTGGAGAGGGCAATAAATACTGACGTGGAGAGTACAATAAATACTGACCTGGAGAGTACAATAAATACTGACCTGGAGAGTACAATCAATACTGACCTAGAGAGGGTAATAAATACTGACCTGGAGGGGGTAATAAATACTGACCTGGAGAGTAAAACAAATACTGACCTGGAGAATACAATAAATACTGACCTGGAGAGGGTAATAAATACTGACCTAGAGAGTATAATAAATAGTGACCTGGGGAGTGCAATAAATACTGACCTGGAGAGTACAATAAGTACTGACCTGGGGAGTAAAATAAATGCTGACCTGGAGAATACAATAAATACTGACCTGGAGAGGGTAATAAATACTGACCTGGAGAGTATAATAAATACTGACCTGGGGAGTGCAATAAATAGTGACCTGGAGAGTACAATAAATACTGACCTGGAGAGTACAGTAAATACAGACCTGGAGAGGGCAATAAATACTGACGTGGAGAGTACAGTAAATACTGACCTGGAGAGGGCAATAAATACTGACTTGGAGAGTACAATAAATACTGACCTGGAGAGTACAATAAATACTGACCTGGAGAGTACAATAAATACTGACCTGGAGAGTACAATAAATACTGACCTGGGGAGTGCAATAAATACTGACCTTGAGAGTACAATAAATACTGAGCTGGAGTGTATACTAAATATTGACTTGGAGAGTACAATAAATACAGACCTGGAGAGTACAATAAATACTGACCTGGTGAGTACAATAAATACTGACCTGGGGAGTGCAATAAATACTGACCTGGAGAGTACAATAAATACTGAGCTGGAGTGTATAATAAATATTGACCTGGAGAGTAAAACAAATACTGACCTGGAGAATACAATAAATACTCACCTGGAGATGTTAATAAATACTGACCTGGAGAGTATAATAAATACTGAACTGGGGAGTGCAATAAATACTGACCTGGAGAGTACAATAAATACTGACCTGGAGAGTACAGTAAATACTGACCTGGAGAGGGCAATAAATACTGACGTGGAGAGTATATTAAATACTGACCTGGAGAGTAGAATAAATACTGACCTGGGGAGTGCAATAAATACTGACCTGGAGCGTACAATAAATACTGACCTGGAGAGTACAGTAAATACAGACCTGGAGAGGGCAATAAATACTGACGTGGAGAGTACAGTAAATATTGACCTGGAGAGGGCAATAAATACTGACGTGGAGAGTACAATAAATACTGACCTGGAGAGTACAATAAATACTGACCTGGAGAGTACAATCAATACTGACCTAGAGAGGGTAATAAATACTGACCTGGAGGGGGTAATAAATACTGACCTGGAGAGTAAAACAAATACTGACCTGGAGAATACAATAAATACTGACCTGGAGAGGGTAATAAATACTGACCTAGAGAGTATAATAAATAGTGACCTGGGGAGTGCAATAAATACTGACCTGGAGAGTACAATAAGTACTGACCTGGGGAGTAAAATAAATACTGACCTGGAGAATACAATAAATACTGACCTGGAGAGGGTAATAAATACTGACCTGGAGAGTATAATAAATACTGACCTGGGGAGTGCAATAAATAGTGACCTGGAGAGTACAATAAATACTGACCTGGAGAGTACAGTAAATACAGACCTGGAGAGGGCAATAAATACTGACGTGGAGAGTACAGTAAATACTGACCTGGAGAGTACAATCAATACTGACCTAGAGAGGGTAATAAATACTGACCTTGAGGGGGTAATAAATACTGACCTGGAGAGTAAAACAAATACTGACCTGGAGAATACAATAAATACTGACCTGGAGAGGGTAATAAATACTGACCTAGAGAGTATAATAAATAGTGACCTGGGGAGTGCAATAAATACTGACCTGGAGAGTACAATAAGTACTGACCTGGGGAGTAAAATAAATACTGACCTGGAGAATACAATAAATACTGACCTGGAGAGGGTAATAAATACTGACCTGGAGAGTATAATAAATACTGACCTGGGGAGTGCAATAAATAGTGACCTGGAGAGTACAATAAATACTGACCTGGAGAGTACAGTAAATACAGACCTGGAGAGGGCAATAAATACTGACGTGGAGAGTACAGTAAATACTGACCTGGAGAGGGCAATAAATACTGACTTGGAGAGTACAATAAATACTGACCTGGAGAGTACAATAAATACTGACCTGGAGAGTACAATAAATACTGACCTGGAGAGTACAATAAATACTGACCTGGGGAGTGCAATAAATACTGACCTTGAGAGTACAATAAATACTGAGCTGGAGTGTATACTAAATATTGACTTGGAGAGTACAATAAATACAGACCTGGAGAGTACAATAAATACTGACCTGGTGAGTACAATAAATACTGACCTGGGGAGTGCAATAAATACTGACCTGGAGAGTACAATAAATACTGAGCTGGAGTGTATAATAAATATTGACCTGGAGAGTAAAACAAATACTGACCTGGAGAATACAATAAATACTCACCTGGAGATGTTAATAAATACTGACCTGGAGAGTATAATAAATACTGAACTGGGGAGTGCAATAAATACTGACCTGGAGAGTACAATAAATACTGACCTGGAGAGTACAGTAAATACTGACCTGGAGAGGGCAATAAATACTGACGTGGAGAGTATATTAAATACTGACCTGGAGAGTAGAATAAATACTGACCTGGGGAGTGCAATAAATACTGACCTGGAGCGTACAATAAATACTGACCTGGAGAGTACAGTAAATACAGACCTGGAGAGGGCAATAAATACTGACGTGGAGAGTACAGTAAATACTGACCTGGAGAGGGCAATAAATACTGACGTGGAGAGTACAATAAATACTGACCTGGAGAGTACAATAAATACTGACCTGGAGAGTACAATCAATACTGACCTAGAGAGGGTAATAAATACTGACCTGGAGGGGGTAATAAATACTGACCTGGAGAGTAAAACAAATACTGACCTGGATAATACAATAAATACTGACCTGGAGAGGGTAATAAATACTGACCTAGAGAGTATAATAAATAGTGACCTGGGGAGTGCAATAAATACTGACCTGGAGAGTACAATAAGTACTGACCTGGGGAGTAAAATAAATACTGACCTGGAGAGTACAGTAAATACAGACCTGGAGAGGGCAATAAATACTGACGTGGAGAGTACAGTAAATACTGACCTGGAGAGGGCAATAAATACTGACTTGGAGAGTACAATAAATACTGACCTGGAGAGTACAGTAAATACAGACCTGGAGAGGGCAATAAATACTGACGTGGAGAGTACAGTAAATACTGACCTGGAGAGGGCAATAAATACTGACTTGGAGAGTACAATAAATACTGACCTGGAGAGTACAATAAATACTGACCTGGAGAGTACAATCAATACTGACCTAGAGAGGTTAATAAATACTGACCTGGAGGGGGTAATAAATACTGACCTGGAGAGTAAAACAAATACTGACCTGGAGAATACAATAAATACTGACCTGGAGAGGGTAATAAATACTGACCTAGAGAGTAT
This sequence comes from Pristiophorus japonicus, assembly GCF_044704955.1. Lineage (NCBI taxonomy): Eukaryota > Metazoa > Chordata > Chondrichthyes > Pristiophoridae > Pristiophorus > Pristiophorus japonicus. Next base: position 5,413,841 of record NW_027252779.1, read on the forward strand.
AATAAATAGTGACCTGGGGAGTGCAATAAATACTGACCTGGAGAGTACAATAAATACTGACCTGGGGAGTAAAATAAATACTGACCTGTGGAGGGTAATAAATGCTGATGTGGAGAGTACAATAAATACTGACCTGGAGAGTACAATAAATACTGAGCTGGAGAGTACAATAAATACTGAGCTGGAGTGTATAATAAATATTGACCTGGAGAGTAAAATAAATACTGACCTAGAGGGTACATTAAATACTGACCTGGAGAGGGCAATAAATACTGACCTCGAGAGAGCAATAAATACTGACATGGAGAGTTAAATAAACACTGACCTGGAGAGTACAATAAATACAGACCTGGAGAGTACAATAAATACTGACCTGGAGAGTACAATAAATACTGACCTGGGGAGTGCAATTAATACTGACCTGAAGAGTACAATAAATACTGAGCTGGAGTGTATAATAAATATTGACCTGGAGAGTACAATAAATACTGACCTAGAGGGTACATTAAATACTGACCTGGAGAGTGCAATAAATACTGATCATGAGAGTACAATAAATACTGACCTGGAGAGGGTAATAAATACTGACCTGGAGGGGTTAATAAATACTGATCTGGAGAGTAAAACAAATACTGACCTGGAGAATACAATAAATACTGACCTGGAGATGTTAACAAATACTGACATGGAGAGTATAATAAAAGTGCCCTGGGGAGTGCAATAAATACTGACCTGGAGAATAAAATAAATACTGACCTGGAGAGTACAGTAAATACTGACCCGGAGAGGGCAATAAATACTGATGTGGAGAGTATATTAAATACTGACCTGGAGAGTACAATAAACACTGACCTGGGGAGTGCAATAAATACTGACCTGGAGAGTACAATAAATACTGACCTGGAGAGTACAGTAAATACTGACCTGGAGAGGGCATAATTACTGACGTGGAGAGTACAGTAAATACTGACCTGGAGAGGGCAATAAATACTGACGTGGAGAGTACAATAAATAATGACCTGAAGAGTACAATAAATACTGACCTGGAGAGTACAGTAAATACTGACCTTGAGAGGGCAATAAATACTGACGTGGAGAGTACAATAAATACTGACCTGGAGAGTACAATAAATACTGACCTGGAGAGTACAATCAATACTGACCTACAGAGGGTAATAAATACTGACCTGGAGGGGTTAATAAATACTGACCTGGAGAGTAAAACAATTACTGACCTGGAGAATACAATAAATACTGACCTGGAGAGGGTAATAAATACTGACCTAGAGAGTATAATAAATAGTGACCTGGGGAGTGCAATAAATACTGACCTGGAGAGTACAATAAATACTGACCTGGTGAGTAAAATATATAATGACCTGGAGTGGGTAATAAATACTGACCTGGAGAGTAAAACAAATACTGACCTGGAGAATACAATAAATACTGACCTGGAGAGGGTAATAAATACTGACCTGGAGAGTATAATAAATACTGACCTGGGGAGTGCAATAAATACTGACCTGGAGAGTACAATAAATACTGACCTAGAGGGTACAATAAATACTGACCTGGAGAGGGCTGTAAATACTGACCTCGAGAGAGCAATAAATACTGACAGGGAGAGTACAATAAACACTGACCTGGAGAATACAATAAATACAGACCTGGAGAGTACAATAAATACTGACCTGGTGAGTACAATAAATACTGACCTGGGGAGTGCAATAAATACTGGCCTGGAGAGTACAATAAATACTGAGCTGGAGTGTATAATAAATATTGACCTGGAGAGTGCAATAAATACTGACCTAGAGTGTACATTAAATACTGACCTGGAGAGTGCAATAAATACTGACCTGGAGAGTACAATAAATACTGACCTGGAGAGGGTAATAAATACTGACCTGGAGGGGTTAATAAATACTGACCTGGAGAGTAAAACCAATACTGACCTGGAGAATACAATAAATACTGACCTGGAGATGTTAATAAATACTGACCAGGAGAGTATAATAAATACTGACCTGGGGAGTGCAATAAATACTGACCTGGAGAGTACAATAAATACTGACCTGGAGAGTACAGTAAATACTGACCTGGAGAGGGCAATAAATACTGACGTGGAGAGTATATTAAATACTGACCTGGAGAGTACAATAAATACTGACCTGGGGAGTGCAATAAATACTGACCTGGAGAGTACAATAAATACTGACCTGGAGAGTACAGTAAATACAGACCTGGAGAGGGCAATAAATACTGACGTGGAGAGTACAGTAAAAACTGACCTGGAGAGGGCAATAAATACTGACTTGGAGAGTACAATAAATACTGACCTGGAGAGTACAATAAATACTGACCTGGAGAGTACAATCAATACTGACCTAGAGAGGGTAATAAATACTGACCTGGAGGGGGTAATAAATACTGACCTGGAGAGTAAAACAAATACTGACCTGGAGAATACAATAAATACTGACCAGGAGAGGGTAATAAATACTGACCTAGAGAGTATAATAAATAGTGAACTGGGGAGTGCAATAAATACTGACCTGGAGAGTACAATAAATACTGACCTGGGGAGTAAAATAAATACTGACCTGTAGAGGGTAATAAATGCTGATGTGGAGAGTACAATAAATACTGACCTGGAGAGTACAATAAATACTGAGCTGGAGGGTATAATAAATATTGACCTGGAGAGTACAATAAATACTGACCTAGAGGGTACATTAAATACTGACCTGGAGAGTGCAATAAATACTGATCTGGAGAGTACAATAAATACTGACCTGGAGAGGGTAATAAATACTGACCTGGAGGGGTTAATAAATACTGATCTGGAGAGTAAAACAAATACTGACCTGGAGAATACAATAAATACTGACCTGGAGATGTTAATAAATACTGACCTGGAGAGTATAATAAATACTGACCTGGGGAGTGCAATAAATACTGACCTGGAGAATACAATAAATACTGACCTGTAGAGTACAGTAAATACTGACCTGGAGAGGGCAATAAATACTGATGTGGAGAGTATATTAAATACTGACCTGGGGAGTGCAATAAATACTGACCTGGAGAGTACAATAAATACTGACCTGGAGAGTACAGTAAATACAGACCTGGAGAGGGCAATAAATACTGACGTGGAGAGTACAGTAAAAACTGACCTGGAGTGGGCAATAAATACTGACTTGGAGAGTACAATAAATACTGACCTGGAGAGTACAATAAATACTGACCTGGAGAGTAAAACCAATACTGACCTGGAGAATACAATAAATACTTACCTGGAGATGTTAATAAATACTGACCAGGAGAGTATAATAAATACTGACCTGGGGAGTGCAATAAATACTGACCTGGAGAGTACAATAAATACTGACCTGGAGAGTACAGTAAATACTGACCTGGAGAGGGCAATAAATACTGACGTGGAGAGGGTAATAAATACTGACCTGGAGGGGTTAATAAATACTGACCTGGAGAGTAAAACCAATACTGACCTGGAGAATACAATAAATACTGACCTGGAGATGTTAATAAATACTGACCAGGAGAGTATAATAAATACTGACCTGGGGAGTGCAATAAATACTGACCTGGAGAGTACAATAAATACTGACCTGGAGAGTACAGTAAATACTGACCTGGAGAGGGCAATAAATACTGACGTGGAGAGTATATTAAATACTGACCTGGAGAGTACAATAAATACTGACCTGGGGAGTGCAATAAATACTGACCTGGAGAGTACAATAAATACTGACCTGGAGAGTACAGTAAATACAGACCTGGAGAGGGCAATAAATACTGACGTGGAGAGTACAGTAAAAACTGACCTGGAGAGGGCAATAAATACTGACTTGGAGAGTACAATAAATACTGACCTGGAGAGTACAATAAATACTGACCTGGAGAGTACAATCAATACTGACCTAGAGAGGGTGATAAATACTGACCTGGAGGGGGTAATAAATACTGACCTGGAGAGTAAAACAAATACTGACCTGGAGAATACAATAAATACTGACCTGGAGAGGGTAATAAATACTGACCTAGAGAGTATAATAAATAGTGACCTGGGGAGTGCAATAAATACTGACCTGGAGAGTACAATAAATACTGACCTGGGGAGTAAAATAAATACTGACCTGTAGAGGGTAATAAATGCTGATGTGGAGAGTACAATAAATACTGACCTGGAGAGTACAATAAATACTGAGCTGGAGGGTATAATAAATATTGACCTGGAGAGTACAATAAATACTGACCTAGAGGGTACATTAAATACTGACCTGGAGAGTGCAATAAATACTGATCTGGAGAGTACAATAAATACTGACCTGGAGAGGGTAATAAATACTGACCTGGAGGGGTTAATAAATACTGATCTGGAGAGTAAAACAAATACTGACCTGGAGAATACAATAAATACTGACCTGGAGATGTTAATAAATACTGACCTGGAGAGTATAATAAATACTGACCTGGGGAGTGCAATAAATACTGACCTGGAGAATACAATAAATACTGACCTGTAGAGTACAGTAAATACTGACCTGGTGAGGGCAATAAATACTGATGTGGAGAGTATATTAAATACTGACCTGGGGAGTGCAATAAATACTGACCTGGAGAGTACAATAAATACTGACCTGGAGAGTACAGTAAATACAGACCTGGAGAGGGCAATAAATACTGACGTGGAGAGTACAGTAAAAACTGACCTGGAGAGGGCAATAAATACTGACTTGGAGAGTACAATAAATACTGACCTGGAGAGTACAATAAATACTGACCTGGAGAGTACAATCAATACTGACCTAGAGAGGGTAATAAATACTGACCTGGAGGGGGTAATAAATACTGACCTGGAGAGTAAAACAAATACTGACCTGGAGAATACAATAAATACTGACCTGGAGAGGGTAAAAAATACTGACCTAGAGAGTATAATAAATAGTGACCTGGGGAGTGCAATAAATACTGACCTGATGAGTACAATAAATACTGACCTGGGGAGTAAAATAAATACTGACCTGTAGAGGGTAATAAATGCTGATGTGGAGAGTACAATAAATACTGACCTGGAGAGTACAATAAATACTGAGCTGGAGTGTATAATAAATATTGACCTGGAGAGTAAAATAAATACTGACCTAGAGGGTACATTAAATACTGACCTGGAGAGGGCAATAAATACTGACCTCGAGAGAGCAATAAATACTGACATGGAGAGAACAATAAATACTGACCTGGAGAGTACAATAAATACTGACCTGGGGAGTGCAATAAATACTGACCTGAAGAGTACAATAAATACTGAGCTGGAGTGTGTAATAAATATTGACCTGGAGAGTACAATAAATACTGACCTAGAGGGTACATTAAATACTGACCTGGAGAGTGCAATAAATACTGATCTGGAGAGTACAATAAATACTGACCTGGAGAGGGTAATAAATACTGACCTGGAGGGGTTAATAAATACTGATCTGGAGAGTAAAACAAATACTGACCTGGAGAATACAATAAATACTGACCTGGAGATGTTAATAAATACTGACCTGGAGAGTATAATAAATACTGACCTGGGGAGTGCAATAAATACTGACCTGGAGAATACAATAAATACTGACCTGTAGAGTACAGTAAATACTGACCTGGAGAGGGCAATAAATACTGATGTGGAGAGTATATTAAATACTGACCTGGAGAGTACAATAAATACTGACCTGGGGAGTGCAATAAATACTGACCTGGAGAGTACAATAAATACTGACCTGGAGAGTACAGTAAATACTGACCTGGAGAGGGCATAATTACTGACCTGGAGAGTACAGTAAATACTGACCTGGAGAGGGCAATAAATGCTGACGTGGAGAGTACAATAAATAATGACCTGGAGAGTACAATAAATACTGCCCTGGAGAGTACAGTAAATACTGACCTGGAGAGGGCAATAAATACTGAAGTGGAGAGTATAAAAAATACTGACCTAGAGAGGGTAATAAATACTGACCTGGAGGGGTTAATAAATACTGACCTGGAGAGTAAAACAATTACTGACCTGGAGAGTACAATAAATACTGAGCAGGGGAGTGCAATAAATACTGACCTGGAGAGTACAATAAATACTGACCTGGGGAGTGCAATAAATACTCACCTGGAGAGTACAATAAATACTGACCTGGAGAGTACAGTAAATACTGACCTGGAGAGGGCAATAAATACTGACGTGGAGAGTACAGTAAATACTGACCTGGAGAGGGCAATAAATACTGACTTGGAGAGTACAATAAATACTGACCTGGAGAGTACAATAAATACTGACCTGGAGAGGGTAATAAATACTGACCTGGAGGGGTTAATAAATACTGATCTGGAGAGTAAAACAAATACTGACCTGGAGAATACAATAAATACTGACCTGGAGATGTTAATAAATACTGACCTGGAGAGTATAATAAATACTGACCTGGGGAGTGCAATAAATACTGACCTGGAGAATACAATAAATACTGACCTGTAGAGTACAGTAAATACTGACCTGGTGAGGGCAATAAATACTGATGTGGAGAGTATATTAAATACTGACCTGGGGAGTGCAATAAATACTGACCTGGAGAGTACAATAAATACTGACCTGGAGAGTACAGTAAATACAGACCTGGAGAGGGCAATAAATACTGACGTGGAGAGTACAGTAAAAACTGACCTGGAGAGGGCAATAAATACTGACTTGGAGAGTACAATAAATACTGACCTGGAGAGTACAATAAATACTGACCTGGAGAGTACAATCAATACTGACCTAGAGAGGGTAATAAATACTGACCTGGAGGGGGTAATAAATACTGACCTGGAGAGTAAAACAAATACTGACCTGGAGAATACAATAAATACTGACCTGGAGAGGGTAAAAAATACTGACCTAGAGAGTATAATAAATAGTGACCTGGGGAGTGCAATAAATACTGACCTGATGAGTACAATAAATACTGACCTGGGGAGTAAAATAAATACTGACCTGTAGAGGGTAATAAATGCTGATGTGGAGAGTACAATAAATACTGACCTGGAGAGTACAATAAATACTGAGCTGGAGTGTATAATAAATATTGACCTGGAGAGTAAAATAAATACTGACCTAGAGGGTACATTAAATACTGACCTGGAGAGGGCAATAAATACTGACCTCGAGAGAGCAATAAATACTGACATGGAGAGAACAATAAATACTGACCTGGAGAGTACAATAAATACTGACCTGGGGAGTGCAATAAATACTGACCTGAAGAGTACAATAAATACTGAGCTGGAGTGTGTAATAAATATTGACCTGGAGAGTACAATAAATACTGACCTAGAGGGTACATTAAATACTGACCTGGAGAGTGCAATAAATACTGATCTGGAGAGTACAATAAATACTGACCTGGAGAGGGTAATAAATACTGACCTGGAGGGGTTAATAAATACTGATCTGGAGAGTAAAACAAATACTGACCTGGAGAATACAATAAATACTGACCTGGAGATGTTAATAAATACTGACCTGGAGAGTATAATAAATACTGACCTGGGGAGTGCAATAAATACTGACCTGGAGAATACAATAAATACTGACCTGTAGAGTACAGTAAATACTGACCTGGAGAGGGCAATAAATACTGATGTGGAGAGTATATTAAATACTGACCTGGAGAGTACAATAAATACTGACCTGGGGAGTGCAATAAATACTGACCTGGAGAGTACAATAAATACTGACCTGGAGAGTACAGTAAATACTGACCTGGAGAGGGCATAATTACTGACCTGGAGAGTACAGTAAATACTGACCTGGAGAGGGCAATAAATGCTGACGTGGAGAGTACAATAAATAATGACCTGGAGAGTACAATAAATACTGACCTGGAGAGTACAGTAAATACTGACCTGGAGAGGGCAATAAATACTGAAGTGGAGAGTATAAAAAATACTGACCTAGAGAGGGTAATAAATACTGACCTGGAGGGGTTAATAAATACTGACCTGGAGAGTAAAACAATTACTGACCTGGAGAGTACAATAAATACTGAGCAGGGGAGTGCAATAAATACTGACCTGGAGAGTACAATAAATACTGACCTGGGGAGTGCAATAAATACTCACCTGGAGAGTACAATAAATACTGACCTGGAGAGTACAGTAAATACTGACCTGGAGAGGGCAATAAATACTGACGTGGAGAGTACAGTAAATACTGACCTGGAGAGGGCAATAAATACTGACTTGGAGAGTACAATAAATACTGACCTGGAGAGTACAATAAATACTGACCTGGAGAGTACAATCAATACTGACCTAGAGAGGGTAATAAATACTGACCTGGAGGGGTTAATAAATACTGACCTGGAGAGTAAAACAATTACTGACCTGGAGAATACAATAAATACTGACCTAGAGAGTATAATAAATAGTGACCAGGAGAGTACAATAAATACTGACCTGGTGAGTAAAATATATAATGACCTGGAGAGGGTAATAAATGCTGACCTGGAGGGGGTAATAAATACTGACCTGGAGAGTAAAACAAATACTGACCTGGAGAATACAATAAATACTGACCTCGAGAGAGCAATAAATACTGACAGGGAGAGTACAATAAACACTGACCTGGAGAATACAATAAATACAGACCTGGAGAGTACAATAAATACTGACCTGGTGAGTACAATAAATACTGACCTGGGGAGTGCAATAAATACTGACCTGGAGAGTACAATAAATACTGAGCTGGCGTGTATAATAAATATTGACCTGGAGAGTAAAATAAATACTGACCTAGAGGGTACATTAAATACTGACCTGGAGAGGGCAATAAATACTGACCTCGAGAGAGCAATAAATACTGACATGGAGAGTACAATAAACACTGACCTGGAGAGTACAATAAATACAGACCTGGAGAGTACAATAAATACTGACCTGGAGAGTACAATAAATACTGACCTGGGGAGTGCAATAAATACTGACCTTGAGAGTAAAATAAATACTGAGCTGGAGTGTATACTAAATATTGACTTGGAGAGTACAATAAATACAGACCTGGAGAGTACAATAAATACTGACCTGGTGAGTACAATAAATATTGACCTGGGGAGTGCAATAAATACTGACCTGGAGAGTACAATAAATACTGAGCTGGAGTGTATAATAAATATTGACCTGGAGAGAAAAACAGATACTGACCTGGAGAATACAATAAATACTCACCTGGAGATGTTAATAAATACTGACCTGGAGAGTATAATAAATACTGAACTGGGGAGTGCAATAAATACTGACCTGGAGAGTACAATAAATACTGACCTGGAGAGTACAGTAAATACTGACCTGGAGAGGGCAATAAATACTGACGTGGAGAGTATATTAAATACTGACCTGGAGAGTAGAATAAATACTGACCTGGGGAGTGCAATAAATACTGACCTGGAGCGTACAATAAATACTGACCTGGAGAGTACAGTAAATACAGACCTGGAGAGGGCAATAAATACTGACGTGGAGAGTACAGTAATTACTGACCTGGAGAGGGCAATAAATACTGACGTGGAGAGTACAATAAATACTGACCTGGAGAGTACAATAAATACTGACCTGGAGAGTACAATCAATACTGACCTAGAGAGGGTAATAAATACTGACCTGGAGGGGGTAATAAATACTGACCTGGAGAGTAAAACAAATACTGACCTGGAGAATACAATAAATACTGACCTGGAGAGGGTAATAAATACTGACCTAGAGAGTGTAATAAATAGTGACCTGGGGAGTGCAATAAATACTGACCTGGAGAGTACAATAAGTACTGAGCTGGGGAGTAAAATAAATACTGACCTGGAGAATACAATAAATACTGACCTGGAGAGGGTAATAAATACTGACCTGGAGAGTATAATAAATACTGACCTGGGGAGTGCAATAAATAGTGACCTGGAGAGTACAATAAATATTGACCAAGAGGGTACATTAAACACTGACCTGGAGAGGGCAATAAATACTGACCTGGAGAGTACAGTAAATACTGACCTGGAGAGGGCAATAAATACTGACGTGGAGAGTACAATAAATATTGACCTGGAGAGTACAATAAATACTGACCTGGAGAGTACATTCAATACTGACCTAGAGAGGGTAATAAATACTGACCTGGAGGGGGTAATAAATACTGACCTGAAGAGTAAAACAATTACTGACCTGGAGAATACAATAAATACTGACCTGGAGAGGGTAATAAATACTGACCTGGAGAGTATAATAAATACTGACCTGGGAAGTGCATTAAATACTGACCTGGAGAGTACTTTCAATACTGACCTAGAGAGGCCAATAAATACTTACCTGGAGGGGGTAATAAATACTGAACTGGAGAGTAAAAAAATTACTGATCTGGAGAATACAATAAATACTGACCTGGAGAGGGTAATAAATACTGACCTGGAGAGTATAATAAATACTGACCTGGGAAGTGCAATAAATACTGACCTGGAGTGTACAATAAATACTGACCTAGAGGGTACAATAAATACTGACATGGAGAGGGCAATAAATACTGACCTCGAGAGAGCAATAAATACTGACTTGGTGAGTGCAATAAATACTGACCTGCAGAGTACAATAAATACTGAGCTGGAGTGTAAAATAAATATTGACCTGGAGAGCAGAATAAATAATGACCTAGAGGGTACATTAAATACTGACCTGGAGAGTGCAATAAATACTGACCTGGAGAGTACAATAAATACTGACCTGGAGAGGGTAATATATACTGACCTGGAGGGGTTAGTAAATACTGACCTGGAGAGTAAAACACATACTGACCTGGAGAATACAATAAATACTGACCTGGAGATGTTAATAAATACTGACCTGGAGAATATCATAAATACTGACCTGGGGAGTGCAATAAATACTGACCTGGAGAGTACACTAAATACTGACCTGGAGAGTACAGTAAATACTGACCTGGAGAGGGCAATAAATACTGACGTGGAGGGTATAAAAAGTACTGACCTGGAGAGTACAATAAATACTGACCTGGGGAGTGCAATAAATACTGACCTGGAGAGTACAATAAATACTGACCTGCAGAGTACAGTAAATACTGATCTGGAGAGGGCAATAAATACTGACGTGGAGAGTACAGTAAATACTGACCTGGAGAGGGCAATAAATACTGACTTGGAGAGTACAATAAATACTGACCTGGAGAGTACAATAAATACTGACCTGGAGAGTACCATCAATACTGACCTAGAGAGGGTAATAAATACTGACCTGGAGGGGGTAATAAATACTGACCTGGAGAGTAAAACAATTACTGACCTGGAGAGTACAATAAATACTGACCTGGAGAGTATAATAAATACTGACCTGGGGAGTGCAATAAATACTGACCTGGAGAGTACAATAAATACTGACCTAGAGGGTACAGTAAATAGTGACCTGGAGAGGGCAATAAATACTGACCTCGAGAGAGCAATAAATACTGACATGGAGAGTACAATAAATACTGACCTGGAGAGTACAATACATACAGACCTGGAGAGTACAATAAATACTGAACTGGAGAGTACAATAAATACTGAACTGGGGAGTGCAATAAATACTGACCTGGAGAGTACAATAAATACTGAGCTGGAGTGTATAATAAATATTGACCTGGAGAGTACAATAAATACTGACCTAGAGGGTACATTAAATACTGACCTGGAGAGGGCAATAAATACTGACCTCGAGAGAGCAATAAATACTGTCATGGAGAGTACAATAAACACTGACCGGGAGAGTACAATAAATACAGACCTGGAGAGTACAATAAATACTGACCTGGAGAGTACAATAAATACTGACCTGGGGAGTGCAATAAATACTGACCTGGAGAGTACAATAAATACTGAGCTGGAGTGTATGATAAATATTGACCTGGAGAGTACATTAAATACTGACCAAGAGGGTACATTAAATACTGAATTGGAGAGTGCAATAAATACTGACCTGGAGAGTACAATAAATACTGACCTGGAGAGGGTAATAAATACTGACCTGGATGGGTTAATAAATACTGACCTGGAGAGTAAAACAAATACTGACCTGGAGAATACAATAAATACTGACCTGCAGATGTTAATAAATACTGACCTGGAGAGTATAATAAATACTGACCTGGGGAGTGCAATAAATACTGACCTGGAGAATACAATAAATACTGACCTGGAGAGTACAGTAAATACTGACCTGGAGAGGGCAATAAATACTGATGTGGAGAGTATATTAAATACTGACCTGGAGAGTACAATAAATACTGACCTGGGGAGTGCAATAAATATTGACCTGGAGAGTACAATAAATACTGACCTGGAGAGTACAGCAAATACTGACCTGGAGAGGGCATAATTACTGACGTGGAGAGTACAGTAAATACTGACCTGGAGAGTACAGTAAATACTGACCTGGAGAGGGCAATAAATACTGACGTGGATAGTATAAAAAATACTGACCTGGAGAGTACAATAAATACTGACCTGGGGAGTGCAATAAATACTCACCTGGAGAGTACAATAAATACTGACCTGGAGAGTAGAGTAAATACTGACCTGGGGAGGGCAATACATACTGACGTGGAGAGTACAGTAAATACTGACCTGGAGAGTGCAATAAATACTGACGTGGAGAGTACAATAAATACTGACCTGGAGAGTACAATAAATACTGACCTGGAGAGTACAATCAATACTGACCGAGAGAGGGTAATAAATACTGACCTGGAGGGGGTAATAAATACTGACCTGGAGAGTAAAACAATTTCTGACCTGGAGAATACAATAAATACTGACCTGGAGAGGGTAATAAATACTGACCTAGAGAGTATAATAAATAGTGACCTGGGGAGTGCAATAAATACTGACCTGGAGAATACAATAAATACTGACCTGGGGAGTAAAATATATACTGACCTGGAGAGGGTAATAAATGCTGACCTGGAGGTGGTAATAAATACTGACCTGGAGTGTAAAACAAATACTGACCTGGAGAATACAATAAATACTGACCTGGAGAGGGTAATAAATACTGACCTGGAGAGTATAATAAATACAGACCTGGGGAGTGCAATAAATACTGACCTGGAGAGTACAATAAATACTGACCTAGTGGGTGCAATAAATACTGACCTGGAGAGGGCAATAAATACTGACCTCGAGAGAGCAATAAATACTGACATGTAGAGTACAATAAACACTGACCTGGAGAGTACAATAAATACAGACCTGGAGAGTACAATAAATACTGACCTGGAGAGTACAATAAATACTGACCTGGGGAGTGCAACACATACTGACCTGGAGAGTACAATAAATACTGAACTGGAGTGTATAATAAATATTGACCTGGAGAGTACAATAAATACTGACCAAGAGGGTACATTAAATACTGACCTGGAGAGGGCAATAAATACTGACCTCGAGAGAGCAATAAATACTGACATGGAGAGTACAATAAACACTGACCGGGAGAGTACAATAAATACAGACCTGGAGAGTACAATAAATACTGACCTGGAGAGTACAATAAATACTGACCTGGGGAGTGCAATAAATACTGACCTGGAGAGTACAATAAATACTGAGCTGGAGTGTATAATAAATATTGACCTGGAGAGTAAAATAAATACTGACCTAGAGGGTACATTAAATACTGACCTGGAGAGGGCAATAAATACTGACCTGGAGAGTAAAACAATTACTGACCTGGAGAATACAATAAATACTGACCTGGAGAGGGTAATAAATACTGACCTTGAGAGTATAATAAATAGTGACCTGGGGAGTGCAATAAATACTGACCTGCAGAGTACAATAAATACTGACCTGGGGAGTAAAATATATACTGACCTGGAGAGGGTAATAAATGCTGACCTGGAGGGGATAATAAATACTGACCTGGAGAGTAAAACAAATACTGACCTGGAGAATACAATAAATACTGACCTAGAGAGGGTAATAAATACTGACCTGGAGAGTATAATAAATACTGACCTGGGGAGTGCAATAAATACTGACCTGGAGAGTACAATAAATACTGACCTAGAGGTTACAATAAATACTGACCTGGAGAGGGCAATAAATACTGACCTCGAGAGTGCAATAAATACTGACATGGAGAGTACAATAAACACTGACCTGGAGAGTACAATAAATACAGACCTGGAGAGTACAATAAATACTGACCTGGAGAGTACAATAAATACTGAACTGGGGAGTGCAATAAATACTGACCTGGAGAGTACAATAAATACTGAGCTGGAGTGTATAATAAATATTGACCTGGAGAGTAAAATAAATACTGACCTAGAGGGTACATTAAATACTGACCTGGAGAGGGCAATAAATACTGACCTCGAGAGAGCAATAAATACTGACATGGAGAGTACAATAAACACTGACCTGGAGAGTACAATAAATACAGACCTGGAGAGTACAATAAATACTGACCTGGAGAGTACAATAAATACTGACCTGGGGAGTGCAATAAATACTGACCTGGAGAGTACAATAAATACTGAGCTGGAGTGTATAATAAATATTGACCTGGAGAGTACAATAAATACTGACCTAGAGGGTACATTAAATACTGACCTGGAGAGTGCAATAAATACTGACGTGGAGAGTACAATTAATACTGACCTGGAGAGGGTAATAAATACTGACCTGGAGGGGTTAATAAATACTGACCTGGAGAGTAAAACAAATACTGACCTGGAGAATACAATAAATACTGACCTGAAGATGTTAATAAATACTGACCTGGAGAGTATAATAAATACTGACCTGGGGAGTGCAATAAATACTGACCTGGAGAATACAATAAATACTGACCTGGAGAGTACAGTAAATACTGACCTGGAGAGGGCAATAAATACTGATGTGGAGAGTATATTAAATACTGACCTGGAGAGTACAATAAATACTGACCTGGGGAGTGCAATAAATACTGACCTGGAGAGTACAATAAATACTGACCTGGAGAGTACAGCAAATACTGACCTGGAGAGGGCATAATTACTGACGTGGAGAGTACTGTAAATATTGACCTGGAGAGGGCAATAAATACTGACGTGGAGAGTACAATAAATAATGACCTGGAGAGTACAATAAATACTGACCTGGAGAGTACAGTAAATACTGACCTGGAGAGGGCAATAAATACTGACGTGGATAGTATAAAAAATACTGACCTGGAGAGTACAATAAATACTGACCTGGGGAGTGCAATAAATACTGACGTGGAGAGTACAGTAAATACTGACCTGGAGAGGGCAATAAATACTGACGTGGAGAGTACAATAAATACTGACCTGGAGAGTACAATAAATACTGACCTGGAGAGTACAATCAATACTGACCGAGAGAGGGTAATAAATACTGACCTGGAGGGGGTAATAAATACTGACCTGGAGAGTAAAACAATTTCAGACCTGGAGAATACAATAAATACTGACCTGGAGAGGGTAATAAATACTGACCTAGAGAGTATAATAAATAGTGACCTGGGGAGTGCAATAAATACTGACCAGGAGAATACAATAAATACTGACCTGGGGAGTAAAATATATACTGACCTGGAGAGGGTAATAAATGCTGACCTGGAGGGGGTAATACATACTGACCTGGAGAGTAAAACAAATACTGACCTGGAGAATAAAATAAATACTGACCTGGAGAGGGTAATAAATACTGACCTGGAGAGTATAATAAATACAGACCTGGGGAGTGCAATAAATACTGACCTGTAGAGTACAATAAGTACTGACCTAGAGGGTACAATAAATACTGACCTGGAGAGGGCAATAAATACTGACCTCGAGAGTACAATAAACACTGACCTGGAGAGTACAATAAATACAGACCTGGAGAGTACAATAAATACTGACCTGGAGAGTACAATAAATACTGACTTGGGGAGTGCAATAAATACTGACCTGGAGAGTACAATAAATACTGAGCTGGAGTGCATAATAAATATTGACCTGGAGAGTAAAATAAATACTGACCTAGAGGGTACATTAAATACTGACCTGGAGAGGGCAATAAATACTGACCTCGAGAGGGCAATAAATACTGACATGGAGAGTACAATAAACACTGACCTGGAGAGTACATTAAATACAGACCTGAGAGTACAATAAATACTGACCTGCAGAGTACAATAAATACTAACCTGGGGAGTGCAATAAATACTGACCTGGAGAGTACAATAAATACTGAGCTGGAGTGTATAATAAATATTGACCTGGAGAGTGCAATAAATACTGACCTGGAGAGTACAATAAATACTGACCTGGAGAGGGTAATAAATACTGACCTGGAGGGGTTAATAAATACTGACCTGGAGAGTAAAACAAATACTGACCTGGAGAATACAATAAATACTGACCTGGAGATGTTAATAAATACTGACCTGGAGAGTATAATAAATACTGACCTGGGGAGTGCAATAAATACTGACCTGGAGAGTACAATAAATACTGACCTGGAGGGTACAGTAAATACTGACCTGGAGAGGGCAATAAATACTGACGTGGAGAGTATATTAAATACTGACCTGGAGAGTACAATAAATACTGACCTGGGGAGTGCAATAAATACTGACCTGGAGAGTACAATAAATACTTTCCTGGAGAGTACAGTAAATACAGACCTGGAGAGGGCAATAAATACTGATGTGGAGAGTACAGTAAATACTGACGTTGAGAGTACAATAAATACTGACTGGAGAGTACAATAAATACTGACCTGGAGAGTACAATCAATACTGACCTAGAGAGGGTAATAAATACTGACCTGGAGGGGGTAATAAATACTGACCTGGAGAGTAAAGCAAATACTGACCTGGAGAATACAATAAATACTGACCTGGAGAGGGTAATAAATACTGACCTGGAGAGGGTAATAAATACTGACCTAGGGAGTATAATAAATAGTGACCTGGGGAGTGCAATAAATACTGACCTGGAGAGTACAATAAATACTGACCTGGGGAGTAAAATAAATACTGACCTGGAGAGGGTAATAAATGCTGACCTGGAGGGGGTAATAAATACTGACCTGGAGAGTAAAACAAATACTGACCTGGAGAATACAATAAATACTGACCTGGAGAGGGTAAAAATACTGACCTGGAGAGTACAATAAACACTGACCTGGAGAGTACAATAAATACAGACCTGGAGAGTACAATAAATACTGACCTGGAGAGTACAATAAATACTGACCTGGGGAGTGCAATAAATACTGACCTGGAGAGTACAATAAATACTGACCTAGAGGGTACAATAAATACTGACCTGGAGAGGGCAATAAATACTGACCTCGAGAGAGCAATACATACTGACATGGAGAGTACAATAAACACTGACCTGGAGAGTACAATAAATACAGACCTGGTGAGTACAATAAATACTGACCTGGAGAGTACAATAAATACTGACCTGGGGAGTGCAATAAATACTGACCTGGAGAGTACAATAAATACTGAGCTGGAGTGTATAATAAATATTGACCTGGAGAGTACAATAAATACTGACCTAGAGGGTACATTAAATACTGACCTGGAGAGTGCAATAAATACTGACCTGGAGAGTACAATAAATACTGACGTGGAGAGTACAATAAATACTGACCTGGAGAGTACAATAAATACTGACCTGGAGAGTACAATCAATACTGAACTAGAGAGGGTAATAAATACTGGCCTGGAGGGGGTAATAAATACTGACCTGGAGAGTAAAACAATTACTGACCTGGAGAATACAATAAATACTGACCTGGAGAGGGTAATAAATACTGACCTTGAGAGTATATTAAATAGTGACCTGGGGAGTGCAATAAATACTGATCTGCAGAGTACAATAAATACTGACCTGGGGAGTAAAATATATACTGACCTGGAGAGGGTAATAAATGCTGACCTGGAGGGGATAATAAATACTGACCTGGAGAGTAAAACAAATACTGACCTGGAGAATACAATAAATACTGACCTAGAGAGGGTAATAAATACTGACCTGGAGAGTATAATAAATACTGACCTGGGGAGTGCAATAAATACTGACCTGGAGAGTACAATAAATACTGACCTAGAGGTTACAATAAATACTGACCTGGAGAGGGCAATAAATACTGACCTCGAGAGTGCAATAAATACTGACATGGAGAGTACAATAAACACTGACCTGGAGAGTACAATAAATACAGACCTGGAGAGTACAATAAATACTGACCTGGAGAGTACAATAAATACTGAACTGGGGAGTGCAATAAATACTGACCTGGAGAGTACAATAAATACTGAGCTGGAGTGTATAATAAATATTGACCTGGAGAGTAAAATAAATACTGACCTAGAGGGTACATTAAATACTGACCTGGAGAGGGCAATAAATACTGACCTCGAGAGAGCAATAAATACTGACATGGAGAGTACAATAAACACTGACCTGGAGAGTACAATAAATACAGACCTGGAGAGTACAATAAATACTGACCTGGAGAGTACAATAAATACTGACCTGGGGAGTGCAATAAATACTGACCTGGAGAGTACAATAAATACTGAGCTGGAGTGTATAATAAATATTGACCTGGAGAGTACAATAAATACTGACCTAGAGGGTACATTAAATACTGACCTGGAGAGTGCAATAAATACTGACGTGGAGAGTACAATTAATACTGACCTGGAGAGGGTAATAAATACTGACCTGGAGGGGTTAATAAATACTGACCTGGAGAGTAAAACAAATACTGACCTGGAGAATACAATAAATTATGACCTGGAGATGTTAATAAATACTGACCTGGAGAGTATAATAAATACTGACCTGGGGAGTGCAATAAATACTGACCTGGAGAATACAATAAATACTGACCTGGAGAGTACAGTAAATACTGACCTGGAGAGGGCAATAAATACTGATGTGGAGAGTATATTAAATACTGACCTGGAGAGTACAAGAAATACTGACCTGGGGAGTGCAATAAATACTGACCTGGAGAGTACAATAAATACTGACCTGGAGAGTACAGTAAATACTGACCTGGAGAGGGCATAATTACTGACGTGGAGAGTACAGTAAATACTGACCTGGAGAGGGCAATATATACTGACGTGGAGAGTGCAATAAATAATGACCTGGAGAGTACAATAAATACTGACCTAGAGGGTACATTAAATACTGACCTGGAGAGTGCAATAAATACTGACGTGGAGAGTACAATTATTACTGACCTGGAGAATACAATAAATACTGACCTGGAGAGGGTAATAAATACTGACCTAGATAGGATAATAAATAGTGACCTGGGGAGTGCAATAAATACTGACCTGGAGAGTACAATAAATACTGACCTGGGGAGTAAAATATATACTGACCTGGAGAGGGTAATAAATGCTGACCTGGAGGGGGTAATAAATACTGACCTGGAGAGTAAAACAAATACTGACCTGGAGAATACAATAAATACTGACCTGGAGAGGGTAATAAATACTGACCTGGAGAGTATAATAAATACTGACCTCAGGAGTGCAATAAATACTGACCTGGAGAGGGCAATAAATACTGACCTCGAGAGAGCAATAAATACTGACCTGGAGAGTACAATAAATACTGAGCTGGAGTGTATAATAAATATTGACCTGGAGAGTGCAATAAATACTGACCTGGAAAGTACAATAAATACTGACCTGGAGAGGCTAATAAATACTGACCTGGAGGGGTTAATAAATACTGACCTGGAGAGTAAAACAAATACTGACCTGGAGAGTACATTAAATACTGACCTGGAGAGGGCAATAAATACTCACGTGGAGAGTATATTAAATACTGACCTGGAGAGTACAATAAATACTGACCTGGGGAGTGCAATAAATACTGACCTGGAGCGTACAATAATTACTGACCTGGAGAGTACAGTAAATACAGACCTGGAGAGGGCAATAAATACTGACGTGGAGAGTACAGTAAATACTAACCTGGAGAGGGCAATAAATACTGACCTCGAGAGAGCAATAAATACTGACATGGAGAGTACAATAAACACTGACCTGGAGAGATCAATAAATACTGACCTGGAGAGTACAATCAATACTGACCTAGAGAGGGTAATAAATACTGGCCTGGAGGGGGTAATAAATACTGACCTGGAGAGTAAAACAATTACTGACCTGGAGAGTACAATAAATACTGAGCTGGAGTGTATAATACATATTGACCTGGAGAGTACAATAAATACTGACCTAGAGGGTACATTAAATACTGACCTGGAGAGTGCAATAAATACTGACCTGGAGAGTACAATAAATACTGACGTGGAGAGTACAATAAATACTGACCTGGAGAGTACAATAAATACTGACCTGGAGAGTACAATCAATACTGACCTAGAGAGGGTAATAAATACTGGCCTGGAGGGGGTAATAAATACTGACCTGGAGAGTAAAACAATTACTGACCTGGAGAATACAATAAATACTGACCTGGAGAGGGTAATAAATACTGACCTAGAGAGTATAATAAATAGTGACCTGGGGAGTGCAATAAATACTGACCTGGAGAGTACAATAAATACTGACCTGGGGAGTAAAATATAGACTGACCTGGAGAGGGTAATAAATTCTGACCTGGAGGGGATAATAAATACTGACCTGGAGAGTAAAACAAATACTGACCTGGAGAATACAATAAATACTGACCTGGAGAGGGTAATAAATACTGACCTGGAGAGTATAATAAATACTGACCTGGGGAGTGCAATAAATACTGACCTGGAGAGTACAATAAATACTGACCTAGAGGGTACAATAAATACTGACCTGGAGAGGGCAATAAATACTGACCTCGAGAGTGCAATAAATACTGACATGGAGAGTACAATAAACACTGACCTGGAGAGTACAATAAATACAGACCTGGAGAGTACAATAAATACTGACCTGGAGAGTACAATAAATACTGAACTGGGGAGTGCAATAAATACTGACCTGGAGAGTACAATAAATACTGAGCTGGAGTGTATAATAAATATTGACCTGGAGAGTAAAATAAATACTGACCTAGAGCGTACATTAAATGCTGACCTGGAGAGGGCAATAAATACTGACCTCGAGAGAGCAATAAATACTGACATGGCGAGTACAATAAACACTGACCTGGAGAGTACAATAAATACAGACCTGGAGAGTACAATAAATACTGACCTGGAGAGTACAATAAATATTGACCTGGGGAGTGCAATAAATACTGACCTGGAGATTACAATAAATACTGAGCTGGAGTGTATAATAAATATTGACCTGGAGAGTACAATAAATACTGACCTAGAGGGTACATTAAATACTGACCTGGAGAGTGCAATAAATACTGAACTGGAGAGTACAATAAATACTGACCTGGAGAGGGTAATAAATACTGACCTGGAGGGGTTAATAAATACTGACCTGGAGAGTAAAACAAATACTGACCTGGAGAATACAATAAATACTGACCTGGAGATGTTAATAAATACTGACCTGGAGAGTATAATAAATACTGACCTGGGGAGTGCAATAAATACTGACCTGGAGAATACAATAAATACTGACCTGGAGAGTACAGTAAATACTGACCTGGAGAGGGCAATAAATACTGATGTGGAGAGTATATTAAATACTGACCTGGAGAGTACAAGAAATACTGACCTGGGGAGTGCAATAAATACTGACCTGGAGAGTACAATAAATACTGACCTAGAGGGTACATTAAATACTGACCTGGAGAGTGCAATAAATACTGACCTGGAGAGTACAATAAATACTGACCTGGAGAGGGTAATAAATACTGACCTGGAGGGGTTAATAAATACTGACCTGGAGAGTAAAACAAATACTGACCTGGAGAATACAATAAATACTGACCTGGAGATGTTAATAAATACTGACCTGGAGAGTATAATAAATACTGACCTGGGGAGTGCAATAAATACTCACCTGGAGAGTACAATAAATACTGACCTGGAGAGTACAGTAAATACAGACCTGGAGAGGGCAATAAATACTGACGTGGAGAGTACAGTAAATACTGACCTGGAGAGGGCAATAAATACTGACGTGGAGAGTACAATAAATACTGACCTGGAGAGTACAATAAATACTGACCTGGAGAGTACAATCAATACTGACCGTGAGAGGGTAATAAATACTGACCTGGAGGGGGTAATAAATACTGACCTGGAGAGTAAAACAATTTCTGACCTGGAGAATTCAATAAATACTGACCTGGAGAGGGTAATAAATACTGAACTAGAGAGTATAATAAATAGTGACCTGGGGAGTGCAATAAATACTGACATGGAGAATACAATAAATACTGACCTGGGGAGTAAAATATATACTGACGTGGAGAGGGTAATAAATGCTGACCTGGAGGGGGTAATAAATACTGACCTGGAGAGTAAAACAAATACTGACCTGGAGAATACAATAAATACTGACCTGGAGAGGGTAATAAATACT
Organism: Pristiophorus japonicus; assembly: GCF_044704955.1. Taxonomy (NCBI): domain Eukaryota; kingdom Metazoa; phylum Chordata; class Chondrichthyes; family Pristiophoridae; genus Pristiophorus; species Pristiophorus japonicus. Next base: position 5,436,449 of record NW_027252779.1, read on the forward strand.
GACCTGGAGAGTATAATAAATACAGACCTGGGGAGTGCAATAAATACTGACCTGGAGAGTACAATAAATACTGACCTAGAGGGTGCAATAAATACTGACCTGGAGAGGGCAATAAATACTGACCTCGAGAGAGCAATAAATACTGACATGGAGAGTACAATAAACACTGACCTGGAGAGTACAATAAATACAGACCTGGAGAGTACAATAAATACTGACCTGGAGAGTACAATAAATACTGACCTGGGGAGTGCAATACATACTGACCTGGAGAGTACAATAAATACTGAGCTGGAGTGTATAATAAATATTGACCTGGAGAGTACAATAAATACTGACCAAGAGGGTACATTAAATACTGACCTGGAGAGGGCAATAAATACTGACCTCGAGAGAGCAATAAATACTGACATGGAGAGTACAATAAACACTGACCGGGAGAGTACAATAAATACAGACCTGGAGAGTACAATAAATACTGACCTGGAGAGTACAATAAATACTGACCTGGGGAGTGCAATAAATACTGACCTGGAGAGTACAATAAATACTGAGCTGGAGTGTATAATAAATATTGACCTGGAGAGTACAATAAATACTGACCAAGAGGATACATTAAATACTGACCTGGAGAGTGCAATAAATACTGACCTGGAGAGTACAATAAATACTGACCTGGAGAGGGTAATAAATACTGACCTGGAGGGGTTAATAAATACTGACCTGGAGAGTAAAACAAATACTGACCTGGAGAATACAATAAATACTGACCTGCAGATGTTAATAAATACTGACCTGGAGAGTATAATAAATACTGACCTGGGGAGTGCAATAAATATTGACCTGGAGAATACAATAAATACTGACCTGGAGAGTACAGTAAATACTGACCTGGAGAGGGCAATAAATACTGATGTGGAGAGTATATTAAATGCTGACCTGGAGAGTACAATAAATACTGACCTGGGGAGTGCAATAAATACTGACCTGGAGAGTACAATAAATACTGACCTGGAGAGTACAGCAAATACTGACCTGGAGAGGGCATAATTACTGACGTGGAGAGTACAGTAAATACTGACCTGGAGAGGGCAATAAATACTGACGTGGAGAGTACAATAAATAATGACCTGGAGAGTACAATAAATACTGACCTGGAGAGTACAGTAAATACTGACCTGGAGAGGGCAATAAATACTGACGTGGATAGTATAAAAAATACTGACCTGGAGAGTACAATAAATATTGACCTGGGGAGTGCAATAAATACTCACCTGGAGAGTACAATAAATACTGACCTGGAGAGTACAGTAAATACTGACCTGGAGATGGCAATAAATACTGACATGGAGAGTACAGTAAATACTGACCTGGAGAGGGCAATAAATACTGACGTGGAGAGTACAATAAATACTGACCTGGAGAGTACAATAAATACTGACCTGGAGAGTACAATCAATACTAACCGAGAGAGGGTAATAAATACTGACCTGGAGGGGGTAATAAATACTGACCTGGAGAGTAAAACAATTTCTGACCTGGAGAATACAATAAATACTGACCTGGAGAGGGTAATAAATACTGACCTAGAGAGTATAATAAATAGTGACCTGGGGAGTGCAATAAATACTGACCTGGAGAATACAATAAATACTGACCTGGGGAGTAAAATATATAGTGACCTGGAGAGGGTAATAAATGCTGACCTGGAGTGGGTAATAAATACTGACCTGGAGAGTAAAACAAATACTGACCTGGAGAATACAATAAATACTGACCTGGAGAGGGTAATAAATACTGACCTGGAGAGTATAATAAATACAGACCTGGGGAGTGCAATAAATACTGACCTGTAGAGTACAATAAGTACTGACCTAGAGGGTACAATAAATACTGACCTGGAGAGGGCAATAAATACTGACCTCGAGAGAGCAATAAATACTGACATGGAGAGTACAATAAACACTGACCTGGAAAGTACAATAAATACAGACCTGGAGAGTACAATAAATACTGACCTGGAGAGTACAATAAATACTGACCTGGGGAGTGCAATAAATACTGACCTGGAGAGTACAATAAATACTGAGCTGGAGTGTATAATAAATACTGACCTGGAGAGTATAATAAATACTGACCTGAGGAGTGCAATAAATACTGACCTGGAGAGGGCAATAAATACTGACCTCGAGAGAGCAATAAATACTGACCTGGAGAGTACAATAAATACTGAGCTGGAGTGTATAATAAATATTGACCTGGAGAGTACAATAAATACTGACCTAGAGTGTACATTAAATACTGACCTGGAGAGTGCAATAAATACTGACCTGGAAAGTACAATAAATACTGACCTGGAGAGGCTAATAAATACTGACCTGGAGGGGTTAATAAATACTGACCTGGAGAGTAAAACAAATACTGACCTGGAGAGTACATTAAATACTGACCTGGAGAGGGCAATAAATACTGACGTGGAGAGTATATTAAATACTGACCTGGAGAGTACAATAAATACTGACCTGGGGAGTGCAATAAATACTGACCTGGAGCGTACAATAAATACTGACCTGGAGAGTACAGTAAATACAGACCTGGAGAGGGCAATAAATACTGACGTGGAGAGTACAGTAAATACTAACCTGGAGCGGGCAATAAATACTGACCTCGAGAGAGCAATAAATACTGACATGGAGAGTACAATAAACACTGACCTGGAGAGGGCAATAAATACTGACGTGGAGAGTATATTAAATACTGACCTGGAGAGTACAATAAATACTGACATGGGGAGTGCAATAAATACTGACCTGGAGAGTACAATAAATACTGACCTGGAGAGTACAGTAAATACAGACCTGGAGAGGGCAATAAATACTGATGTGGAGAGTACAGTAAATACTGACGTTGAGAGTACAATAAATACTGACTGGAGAGTACAATAAATACTGACCTGGAGAGTACAATCAATACTGACCTAGAGAGGGTAATAAATACTGACCTGGAGGGGGTAATAAATACTGACCTGGAGAGTAAAACAAATACTGACCTGGAGAATACAATAAATACTGACCTGGAGAGGGTAATACATACTGACCTGGAGAGGTTAATAAATACTGACCTAGAGAGTATAATAAATAGTGACCTGGGGAGTGCAATAAATACTGACCTGGAGAGTACAATAAATACTGACCTGGGGAGTAAAATAAATACTGACCTGGAGAGGGTAATAAATGCTGACCTGGAGGGGGTAATAAATACTGACCTGGAGAGTACAATAAATACTGACCTGGAGAGTACAATAAATACTGACCTGGGGAGTGCAATAAATACTGACCTGGAGAGTACAATAAATACTGAGCTGGAGTGTATAATAAATATTGACCTGGTGAGTACAATAAATACTGACGTGGAGAGTACAATAAATACTGACCTGGAGAGTACAATAAATACTGACCTGGTGAGTACAATCAATACTGAACTAGAGAGGGTAATAAATACTGGTCTGGAGGGGGTAATAAATACTGACCTGGAGAGTAAAACAATTACTGACCTGGAGAATACAATAAATACTGACCTGGAGAGGGTAATAAATACTGACCTAGAGAGTATAATAAATAGTGACCTGGAGAGTGCAATAAATACTGACCTGCAGAGTACAATAAATACTGACCTGGGGAGTAAAATATATACTGACCTGAGAGGGTAAGTAATGCTAACCTGGAAGGGATAATAAATACTGACCTGGAGAGTAAAACAAATACTGACCTGGAGAATACAATAAATACTGACCTGGAGAGGGTAATAAATACTGACCTGGAGAGTATAATAAATACTGACCTGGGGAGTGCAATAAATACTGACCTGGAGAGTACAATAAATACTGACCTAGAGGTTACAATAAATACTGACCTGGAGAGGGCAATAAATACTGACCTCGAGAGTGCAATAAATACTGACATGGAGAGTACAATAAACACTGACCTGGAGAGTACAATACATACAGACCTGGAGAGTACAATAAATACTGACCTGGAGAGTACAATAAATACTGAACTGGGGAGTGCAATAAATACTGACCTGGAGAGTACAATAAATACTGAGCTGGAGTGTATAATAAATATTGACCTGGAGAGTAAAATAAATACTGACCTAGAGGGTACATTAAATACTGACCTGGAGAGGGCAATAAATACTGACCTCGAGAGAGCAATAAATACTGACATGGAGAGTACAATAAACACTGACCTGGAGAGTACAATAAATAGAGACCTGGAGAGTACAATAAATACTGACCTGGAGAGTACAATAAATACTGACCTGGGGAGTGCAATAAATACTGACCTGGAGAGTACAATAAATACTGAGCTGGAGTGTATAATAAATATTGACCTGGAGAGTACAATAAATACTGACCTAGAGGGTACATTAAATACTGACCTGGAGAGTGCAATAAATACTGACCTGGAGAGTACAATAAATACTGACCTGGAGAGGGTAATAAATACTGACCTGGAGGGGTTAATAAATACTGACCTGGAGAGTAAAACAAATACTGACCTGGAGAATACAAAAAATACTGACCTGGAGATGTTAATAAATACTGACCTGGAGAGTATAATAAATACTGACCTGGGGAATGCAATAAATACTGACCTGGAGAATACAATAAATACTGACCTGGAGAGTACAGTAAATACTGACCTGGAGAGGGAAATAAATACTGATGTGGAGAGTCTATTAAATACTGACCTGGAGAGTACAAGAAATACTGACCTGGGGAGTGCAATAAATACTGACCTGGAGAGTACAATAAATACTGACCTGGAGAGTACAGTAAATACTGATATGGAGAGGGCATAATTACTGACGTGGAGAGTACAGTAAATACTGACCTGGAGAGGGCAATAAATACTGACGTGGAGAGTGCAATAAATAATGACCTGGAGAGTACAATAAATACTGACCTGGAGAGTACAGTAAATACCGACCTGGAGAGTACAATAAATACTGACCTGGAGAGTACAATCAATACTGACCTAGAGAGGTTAATAAATACTGACCTGGAGGTGGTAATAAATAATGACCTGGAGAGGGTAATAAATACTGACCTGGAGAGTATAATAAATACTGACCTGAGGAGTGCAATAAATATTGACCTGGAGAGGGCAATAAATACTGACCTCGAGAGAGCAATAAATACTGACCTGGAGAGTACAATAAATAATAAGCTGCAGTGTATAATAAATATTGACCTGGAGAGTACAATAAATACTGACCTAGAGTGTACATTAAATACTGACCTGGAGAGTGCAATAAATACTGACCTGGAAAGTACAATAAATACTGACCTGGAGAGGCTACTAAATACTGACCTGGAGGGGTTAATAAATACTGACCTGGAGAGTAAAACAAATACTGACCTGGAGAGTACATTAAATACTGACCTGGAGAGGGCAATAAATACTGACGTGGAGAGTATATTAAATACTGACCTGGAGAGTACAATAAATACTGACCTGGGGAGTGCAATAAATACTGACCTGGAGCGTACAATAAATACTGACCTGGAGAGTACAGTAAATACAGACCTGGAGAGGGCAATAAATACTGACGTGGAGAGTACAGTAAATACTAACCTGGAGAGGGCAATAAATACTGACCTCCAGAGAGCAATAAATACTGACATGGAGAGTACAATAAACACTGACCTGGAGAGATCAATAAATACAGACCTGGAGAGTACAATAAATACTGACCTGGAGAGTACAATAAATACTGACCTGGGAAGTGCAATAAATACTGACCTGGAGAGTACAATAAATACTGAGCTGGAGTGTATAATAAATATTGACCTGGAGAGTACAATAAATACTGACCTAGAGGGTACATTAAATACTGACCTGGAGAGTGCAATACATACTGACCTGGAGAGTACAATAAATACTGACGTGGAGAGTACAATAAATACTGACCTGGAGAGTACAATAAATACTGACCTGGAGAGTACAATCAATACTGACCTAGAGAGGGTAATAAATACTGGCCTGGAGGGGGTAATAAATACTGACCTGGAGAGTAAAACAATTACTGACCTGGAGAATACAATAAATACTGACCTGGAGAGGGTAATAAATACTGACCTAGAGAGTATAATAAATAGTGACCTGGGGAGAGCAATAAATACTGACCTGGAGAGTACAATACATACTGACCTGGGGAGTAAAATATAGACTGACCTGGAGAGGGTAATAAATGCTGACCTGGAGGGGATAATAAATACAGACCTGGAGAGTAAAACAAATACTGACCTGGAGAATACAATAAATACTGACCTGGAGAGGGTAATAAATACTGACCTGGAGAGTATAATAAATATTGACCTGGAGAGTACAATAAATACTGACCTGGAGAGGGTAATAAATACTGACCTAGAGAGTATAATAAATAGTGACCTGGGGAGTGCAATAAATACTGACCTGGAGAATACAATAAATACTGACCTGGGGAGTAAAATATATACTGACCTGGAGAGGGTAATAAATGCTGACCTGGAGTGGGTAATAAATACTGACCTGGAGAGTAAAACAAATACTGACCTGGAGAATACAATAAATACTGACCTGGAGAGGGTAATAAATACTGACCTGGAGGGGTTAATAAATACTGACCTGGAGAGTAAAACAAATACTGACCTGGAGAGTACATTAAATACTGACCTGGAGAGGGCAATAAATACTGACGTGGAGAGTATATTAAATACTGACCTGGAGAGTACAATAAATACTGACCTGGGGAGTGCAATAAATACTGACCTGGAGAGTACAATCAATACTAACCGAGAGAGGGTAATAAATACTGACCTGGAGGGGGTAATAAATACTGACCTGGAGAGTAAAACAATTTCTGACCTGGAGAATACAATAAATACTGACCTGGAGAGGGTAATAAATACTGACCTAGAGAGTATAATAAATAGTGACCTGGGGAGTGCAATAAATACTGACCTGGAGAATACAATAAATACTGACCTGGGGAGTAAAATATATACTGACCTGGAGAGGGTAATAAATGCTGACCTGGAGTGGGTAATAAATACTGACCTGGAGAGTAAAACAAATACTGACCTGGAGAATACAATAAATACTGACCTGGAGAGGGTAATAAATACTGACCTGGAGAGTATAATAAATACAGACCTGGGGAGTGCAATAAATACTGACCTGTAGAGTACAATAAGTACTGACCTAGAGGGTACAATAAATACTGACCTGGAGAGGGCAATAAATACTGACCTCGAGAGAGCAATAAATACTGACATGGAGAGTACAATAAACACTGACCTGGAAAGTACAATAAATACAGACCTGGAGAGTACAATAAATACTGACCTGGAGAGTACAATAAATACTGACCTGGGGAGTGCAATAAATACTGACCTGGAGAGTACAATAAATACTGAGCTGGAGTGTATAATAAATACTGACCTGGAGAGTATAATAAATACTGACCTGAGGAGTGCAATAAATACTGACCTGGAGAGGGCAATAAATACTGACCTCGAGAGAGCAATAAATACTGACCTGGAGAGTACAATAAATACTGAGCTGGAGTGTATAATAAATATTGACCTGGAGAGTACAATAAATACTGACCTAGAGTGTACATTAAATACTGACCTGGAGAGTGCAATAAATACTGACCTGGAAAGTACAATAAATACTGAGCTGGAGAGGCTAATAAATACTGACCTGGAGGGGTTAATAAATACTGACCTGGAGAGTAAAACAAATACTGACCTGGAGAGTACATTAAATACTGACCTGGAGAGGGCAATAAATACTGACGTGGAGAGTATATTAAATACTGACCTGGAGAGTACAATAAATACTGACCTGGGGAGTGCAATAAATACTGACCTGGAGCGTACAATAAATACTGACCTGGAGAGTACAGTAAATACAGACCTGGAGAGGGCAATAAATACTGACGTGGAGAGTACAGTAAATACTAACCTGGAGAGGGCAATAAATACTGACCTCGAGAGAGCAATAAATACTGACATGGAGAGTACAATAAACACTGACCTGGAGACGGCAATAAATACTGACGTGGAGAGTATATTAAATACTGACCTGGAGAGTACAATAAATACTGACATGGGGAGTGCAATAAATACTGACCTGGAGAGTACAATAAATACTGACCTGGAGAGTACAGTAAATACAGACCTGGAGAGGGCAATAAATACTGATGTGGAGAGTACAGTAAATACTGACGTTGAGAGTACAATAAATACTGACTGGAGAGTACAATAAATACTGACCTGGAGAGTACAATCAATACTGACCTAGAGAGGGTAATAAATACTGACCTGGAGGGGGTAATAAATACTGACCTGGAGAGTAAAACAAATACTGACCTGGAGAATACAATAAATACTGACCTGGAGAGGGTAATACATACTGACCTGGAGAGGTTAATAAATACTGACCTAGAGAGTATAATAAATAGTGACCTGGGGAGTGCAATAAATACTGACCTGGAGAGTACAATAAATACTGACCTGGGGAGTAAAATAAATACTGACCTGGAGAGGGTAATAAATGCTGACCTGGAGGGGGTAATAAATACTGACCTGGAGAGTAAAACAAATACTGACCTGGAGAATACAATAAATACAGACCTGGAGAGTACAATAAATACTGACCTGGAGAGTACAATAAATACTGACCTGGGGAGTGCAATAAATACTGACCTGGAGAGTACAATAAATACTGACCTAGAGGGTAAAATAAATACTGACCTGGAGAGGGCAATAAATACTGACCTCGAGAGAGCAATAAACACTGACCTGGAGAGTACAATAAATACAGACCTGGAGAGTACAATAAATACTGACCTGGAGAGTACAATAAATACTGACCTGGGGAGTGCAATAAATACTGACCTGGAGAGTACAATAAATACTGAGCTGGAGTGTATAATAAATATTGACCTGGTGAGTACAATAAATACTGACGTGGAGAGTACAATAAATACTGACCTGGAGAGTACAATAAATACTGACCTGGTGAGTACAATCAATACTGAACTAGAGAGGGTAATAAATACTGGTCTGGAGGGGGTAATAAATACTGACCTGGAGAGTAAAACAATTACTGACCTGGAGAATACAATAAATACTGACCTGGAGAGGGTAATAAATACTGACCTAGAGAGTATAATAAATAGTGACCTGGGGAGTGCAATAAATACTGACCTGCAGAGTACAATAAATACTGACCTGGGGAGTAAAATATATACTGACCTGAGAGGGTAAGTAATGCTGACCTGGAGGGGATAATAAATACTGACCTGGAGAGTAAAACAAATACTGACCTGGAGAATACAATAAATACTGACCTGGAGAGGGTAATAAATACTGACCTGGAGAGTATAATAAATACTGACCTGGGGAGTGCAATAAATACTGACCTGGAGAGTACAATAAATACTGACCTAGAGGTTACAATAAATACTGACCTGGAGAGGGCAATAAATACTGACCTCGAGAGTGCAATAAATACTGACATGGAGAGTACAATAAACACTGACCTGGAGAGTACAATAAATACAGACCTGGAGAGTACAATAAATACTGACCTGGAGAGTACAATAAATACTGAACTGGGGAGTGCAATAAATACTGACCTGGAGAGTACAATAAATACTGAGCTGGAGTGTATAATAAATATTGACCTGGAGAGTAAAATAAATACTGACCTAGAGGGTACATTAAATACTGACCTGGAGAGGGCAATAAATACTGACCTCGAGAGAGCAATAAATACTGACATGGAGAGTACAATAAACACTGACCTGGAGAGTACAATAAATAGAGACCTGGAGAGTACAATAAATACTGACCTGGAGAGTACAATAAATACTGACCTGGGGAGTGCAATAAATACTGACCTGGAGAGTACAATAAATACTGAGCTGGAGTGTATAATAAATATTGACCTGGAGAGTACAATAAATACTGACCTAGAGGGTACATTAAATACTGACCTGGAGAGTGCAATAAATACTGACCTGGAGAGTACAATAAATACTGACCTGGAGAGGGTAATAAATACTGACCTGGAGGGGTTAATAAATACTGACCTGGAGAGTAAAACAAATACTGACCTGGAGAATACAAAAAATACTGACCTGGAGATGTTAATAAATACTGACCTGGAGAGTATAATAAATACTGACCTGGGGAATGCAATAAATACTGACCTGGAGAATACAATAAATACTGACCTGGAGAGTACAGTAAATACTTACCTGGAGAGGGCAATAAATACTGATGTGGAGAGACTATTAAATACTGACCTGGAGAGTACAAGAAATACTGACCTGGGGAGTGCAATAAATACTGACCTGGAGAGTACAATAAATACTGACCTGGAGAGTACAGTAAATACTGATCTGGAGAGGGCATAATTACTGACGTGGAGAGTACAGTAAATACTGACCTGGAGAGGGCAATAAATACTGACGTGGAGAGTGCAATAAATAATGACCTGGAGAGTACAATAAATACTGACCTGGAGAGTACAGTAAATACTGACCTGGAGAGTACAATAAATACTGACCTGGAGAGTACAATCAATACTGACCTAGAGAGGTTAATAAATACTGACCTGGAGGTGGTAATAAATAATGACCTGGAGAGGGTAATAAATACTGACCTGGAGAGTATAATAAATACTGACCTGAGGAGTGCAATAAATATTGACCTGGAGAGGGCAATAAATACTGACCTCGAGAGAGCAATAAATACTGACCTGGAGAGTACAATAAATACTAAGCTGCAGTGTATAATAAATATTGACCTGGAGAGTACAATAAATACTGACCTAGAGTGTACATTAAATACTGACCTGGAGAGTGCAATAAATACTGACCTGGAAAGTACAATAAATACTGACCTGGAGAGGCTACTAAATACTGACCTGGAGGGGTTAATAAATACTGACCTGGAGAGTAAAACAAATACTGACCTGGAGAGTACATTAAATACTGACCTGGAGAGGGCAATAAATACTGACGTGGAGAGTATATTAAATACTGACCTGGAGAGTACAATAAATACTGACCTGGGGAGTGCAATAAATACTGACCTGGAGCGTACAATAAATACTGACCTGGAGAGTACAGTAAATACAGACCTGGAGAGGGCAATAAATACTGACGTGGAGAGTACAGTAAATACTAACCTGGAGAGGGCAATAAATACTGACCTCCAGAGAGCAATAAATACTGACATGGAGAGTACAATAAATACTGACCTGGGAAGTGCAATAAATACTGACCTGGAGAGTACAATAAATACTGAGCTGGAGTGTATAATAAATATTGACCTGGAGAGTACAATAAATACTGACCTAGAGGGTACATTAAATACTGACCTGGAGAGTGCAATACATACTGACCTGGAGAGTACAATAAATACTGACGTGGAGAGTACAATAAATACTGACCTGGAGAGTACAATAAATACTGACCTGGAGAGTACAATCAATACTGACCTAGAGAGGGTAATAAATACTGGCCTGGAGGGGGTAATAAATACTGACCTGGAGAGTAAAACAATTACTGACCTGGAGAATACAATAAATACTGACCTGGAGAGGGTAATAAATACTGACCTAGAGAGTATAATAAATAGTGACCTGGGGAGAGCAATAAATACTGACCTGGAGAGTACAATACATACTGACCTGGGGAGTAAAATATAGACTGACCTGGAGAGGGTAATAAATGCTGACCTGGAGGGGATAATAAATACTGACCTGGAGAGTAAAACAAATACTGACCTGGAGAATACAATAAATACTGACCTGGAGAGGGTAATAAATACTGACCTGGAGAGTATAATAAATATTGACCTGGGGAGTGCAATAAATACTGACCTGGAGAGTACAATAAATACTGACCTGGGGAGTGCAATAAATACTGACCTGGAGCGTACAATAAATACTGACCTGGAGAGTACAGTAAATACAGACCTGGAGAGGGCAATAAATACTGACGTGGAGAGTACAGTAAATACTAACCTGGAGAGGGCAATAAATACTGACCTCCAGAGAGCAATAAATACTGACATGGAGAGTACAATAAACACTGACCTGGAGAGATCAATAAATACAGACCTGGAGAGTACAATAAATACTGACCTGGAGAGTACAATAAATACTGACCTGGGAAGTGAAATAAATACTGACCTGGAGAGTACAATAAATACTGAGCTGGAGTGTATAATAAATATTGACCTGGAGAGTACAATAAATACTGACCTAGAGGGTACATTAAATACTGACCTGGAGAGTGCAATACATACTGACCTGGAGAGTACAATAAATACTGACGTGGAGAGTACAATAAATACTGACCTGGAGAGTACAATAAATACTGACCTGGAGAGTACAATCAATACTGACCTAGAGAGGGTAATAAATACTGGCCTGGAGGGGGTAATAAATACTGACCTGGAGAGTAAAACAATTACTGACCTGGAGAATACAATAAATACTGACCTGGAGAGGGTAATAAATACTGACCTAGAGAGTATAATAAATAGTGACCTGGGGAGAGCAATAAATACTGACCTGGAGAGTACAATACATACTGACCTGGGGAGTAAAATATAGACTGACCTGGAGAGGGTAATAAATGCTGACCTGGAGGGGATAATAAATACTGACCTGGAGAGTAAAACAAATACTGACCTGGAGAATACAATAAATACTGACCTGGAGAGGGTAATAAATACTGACCTGGAGAGTATAATAAATACTGACCTGGGGAGTGCAATAAATACTGACCTGGAGAGTACAATAAATACTGACCTAGAGGGTACAATAAATACTGACCTGGAGAGGGCAATAAATACTGACCTCGAGAGTGCAATAAATACTGACATGGAGAGTACAATAAACACTGACCTGGAGAGTTCAATAAATACAGACCTGGAGAGTACAATAAATACTGACCTGGAGAGTACAATAAATACTGAACTGGGGAGTTAATAAATACTGACCTGGAGAGTACAATAAATACTGAGCTGGAGTGTATAATAAATATTGACCTGGAGAGTAAAATAAATACTGAACTAGAGGGTACATTAAATACTGACCTGGAGAGGGCAATAAATACTGACCTCGAGAGAGCAATAAATACTGACATGGCGAGTACAATAAACACTGACCTGGAGAGTACAATAAATACAGACCTGGAGAGTACAATAAATACTGACCTGGAGAGTACAATAAATATTGACCTGGGGAGTGCAATAAATACTGACCTGGAGAGTACAATAAATACTGAGCTGGAGTGTATAATAAATATTGACCTGGAGAGTACAATAAATACTGACCTAGAGGGTACATTAAATACTGACCTGGAAAGTGCAATAAATACTGACCTGGAGAGTACAATAAATACTGACCTGGAGAGGGTAATAAATACTGACCTGGAGGGGTTAATAAATACTGACCTGGAGAATAAAACAAATACTGACCTGGAGAATACAATAAAAACTGACCTGGAGATGTTAATAAATACTGACCTGGAGAGTATAATAAATACTGACCTGGGGAGTGCAATAAATACTGACCTGGAGAATACAATAAATACGGACCTGGAGAGTACAGTAAATACTGACCTGGAGAGGGAAATAAATACTGATGTGGAGAGTATATTAAATACTGACCTGGAGAGTACAAGAAATACTGACCTGTGGAGTGCAATAAATACTGACCTGGAGAGTACAATAAATACTGACCTGGAGAGTACAGTAAATACTGACCTGGAGAGGGCATAATTACTGACGTGGAGAGTACAGTAAATACTGACCTGGAGAGGGCAATAAATACTGACGTGGAGAGTACAATAAATAATGACCTGGAGAGTACAATAAATACTGACCTGGAGAGTACAGTAAATACTGACCTGGAGAGGGCAATAAATACTGAAGTGGAGAGTATAAAAAATACTGACCTGGAGAGTACAATAAATACTGACCTGGGGAGTGCAATAAATACTCACCTGGAGAGTACAATAAATACTGACCTGGAGAGTACAGTAAATACTGACCTGGAGAGGGCAATAAATACTGACGTGGAGAGTACAGTAAATACTGACCTGGAGAGGGCAATAAATACTGACGTGGAAAGTACAATAAATACTGACCTGGAGAGTACAATAAATACTCACCTGGAGAGTACAATCAATACTGACCTAGAGAGGGTAATAAATACTGACCTGGAGGGGGTAATAAATACTGACCTGGAGAGTAAAACAAATACTGACCTGGAGAATACAATAAATACTGACCTGGACAGGGTAATAAATACTGACCTGGAGAGTATAATAAATACTGACCAGGGGAGTGCAATAAATACTGACCTGGAGAGGGCAATAAATACTGACCTCGAGAGAGCAATAAATACTGACCTGGAGAGTACAATAAATACTGAGCTGGAGTGTATAATAAATACTGACCTGGAGAGGCTAATAAATACTGACCTGGCGGGGTTAATAAATACTGACCTGGAGAGTAAAACAAATACTGACCTGGAGAATACAATAAATACTGACCTGGAGATGTTAATAAATACTGACCTGGAGAGTATAATAAATACTGACCAGGGGAGTGCAATAAATACTGACCTGGAGAGGGCAATAAATACTGACGTGGAGAGTATATTAAATACTGACCTGGAGAGTACAATAAATACTGACCTGGGGAGTGCAATAAATACTGACCTGGAGCGTACAATAAATACTGACCTGGAGATGTTAATAAATACTGACCTGGAGAGTATAATAAATACTGACCTGGGGAGTGCAATAAATACTGACCTGGAGAATACAATAAATACTGACCTGGAGAGTACAGTAAATACTGACCTGGAGAGGGCAATAAATACTGATGTGGAGAGTATATTAAATACTGACCTGGAGAGTACAAGAAATACTGACCTGGGGAGTGCAATAAATACTGACCTGGAGAGTACAATAAATACTGACCTGGAGAATACAGTAAATACTGACCTGGAGAGGGCATAATTACAGACGTGGAGAGTACAGTAAATACTGACCTGGAGAGGGAAATAAATACTGACGTGGAGAGTACAATAAATAATGACCTGGTGAGTACAATAAATACTGACCTGGAGAGTACAGTAAATACTGACCTGGAGAGGGCAATAAATACTGAAGTGGAGAGTATAAAAAATACTGACCTGGAGAGTACAATAAATACTGACCTGGGGAGTGCAATAAATACTCACCTGGAGAGTACAAAAATACTGACCTGGAGAGTACAGTAAATACTGACCTGGAGAGGGCAATAAATACTGACGTGGAGAGTACAGAAAATACTGACCTGGAGAGGGCAATAAATACTGACGTGGAAAGTACAATAAATACTGACCTGGAGAGTACAATAAATACTCACCTGGAGAGTACAATCTATACTGACCTAGAGAGGGTAATAAATACTGACCTGGAGTGGGTAATAAATACTGACCTGGAGAGTAAAACAATTACTGACCTGGAGAATACAATAAATACTGACCTGGAGAGGGTAATAAATACTGACCTAGATAGTACAATAAATAGTGACCTGGGGAGTGCAATAAATACTGACCTGTAGAGTACAATAAATACTGACCTGGGGAGTAAAATATAAACTGACCTGGAGAGGGTAATAAATGCTGACCTGGAGGGGGTAATAAATACTGACCTGGAGAGTAAAACAAATACTGACCTGGAGAATACAATAAATACTGACCTGGAGAGGGTAATAAATACTGACCTGGAGAGTATAATAAATACTGACCTGGGGAGTGCAATAAATACTAACCTGGAGAGGGCAATAAATACTGACCTCGAGAGAGCAATAAATACTGAAATGGAGAGTACAATAAATACTGAGCTGGAGTGTATAATAAATATTGACCTGGAGAGTACAATAAATACTGACCTAGAGTGTACATTAAATACTGACCTGGTGAGATCAATAAATACTGACCTGGAAAGTACAATAAATACTGACCTTGAGATGCTAATAAATACTGACCTGGCGGGGTTAATAAATACTGACCTGGAGAGTAAAACAAATACTGACCTGGAGAATACAATAAATACTGACCTGGAGATGTTAATGAATACTGACCTGGAGAGTATAATAAATACTGACCTGGGGAGTGCAATAAATACTGACCTGGAGAGTACAATAAATACTGACCTGGAGAGTACATTAAATACTGATCTGGAGAGGGCAATAAATACTGACGTGGAGAGTATATTAAATACTGACCTGGAGAGTGCAATAAATACTGATCTGGGGAGTGCAATAAATACTGACCTGGAGCGTACAATAAATACTGACCTGGAGAGTACAGTAAATACAGACCTGGAGAGGGCAATAAATACTGACGTGGAGAGTACAGTAAATACTGACCTGGAGAGGGCAATAAATACTGAAGTGGAGAGTATAAAAAATACTGACCTGGAGAGTACAATAAATACTGACCTGGGGAGTGCAATAAATACTCACCTGGAGAGTACAATAAATACTGACCTGGAGAGTACAGTAAATACTGACCTGGAGAGGGCAATAAATACTGACGTGGAGAGTACAGTAAATATTGACCTGGAGAGGGCAATAAATACTGACGTGGAGAGTACAATAAATACTGACCTGGAGAGTACAATAAATACTGACCTGGAGAGTACAATCAATACTGACCTAGAGAGGGTAATAAATACTGACCTGGAGGGGGTAATAAATACTGACCTGGAGAGTAAAACAATTACTGTCCTGGAGAATACAATAAATACTGACCTGGAGAGGGTAATAAATACTGACCTAGATAGTATAATAAATAGTGACCTGGGGAGTGCAATAAATACTGACCTGGAGAGTACAATAAATACTGACCTGGGGAGTAAAATATATACTGACCTGGAGAGGGTAATAAATGCTGACCTGGAGGGGGTAATACATACTGACCTGGAGTGTAAAACAAATACTGACCTGGAGAATACAATAAATACTGACATGGAGAGGGTAATAAATACTGACCTGGAGAGTATAATAAATACTTACCTGGGGAGTGCAATAAATACTGACCTGGAGAGGGCAATAAATACTGACCTCGAGAGAGCAATAAATACTGACCTGGAGAGTACAATAAATACTGAGCTGGAGTGTATAATAAATATTGACCTGGAGAGTACAATAAATACTGACCTAGAGTTTACATTAAATACTGACCTGGAGAGTGCAATAAATACTGACCTGGAAAGAGCAATAAATACTGACCTGGAGGGGATAATAAATACTGACCTGGAGAGTAAAACAAATACTGACATGGAGAGTACAATAAACACTGACCTGGAGAGTTCAATAAATACAGACCTGGAGAGTACAATAAATACTGACCTGGAGAGTACAATAAATACTGAACTGGGGAGTTAATAAATACTGACCTGGAGAGTACAATAAATACTGAGCTGGAGTGTATAATAAATATTGACCTGGAGAGTAAAATAAATACTGAACTAGAGGGTACATTAAATACTGACCTGGAGAGGGCAATAAATACTGACCTCGAGAGAGCAATAAATACTGACATGGCGAGTACAATAAACACTGACCTGGAGAGTACAATAAATACAGACCTGGAGAGTACAATAAATACTGACCTGGAGAGTACAATAAATATTGACCTGGGGAGTGCAATAAATACTGACCTGGAGAGTACAATAAATACTGAGCTGGAGTGTATAATAAATATTGACCTGGAGAGTACAATAAATACTGACCTAGAGGGTACATTAAATACTGACCTGGAAAGTGCAATAAATACTGACCTGGAGAGTACAATAAATACTGACCTGGAGAGGGTAATAAATACTGACCTGGAGGGGTTAATAAATACTGACCTGGAGAATAAAACAAATACTGACCTGGAGAATACAATAAAAACTGACCTGGAGATGTTAATAAATACTGACCTGGAGAGTATAATAAATACTGACCTGGGGAGTGCAATAAATACTGACCTGGAGAATACAATAAATACGGACCTGGAGAGTACAGTAAATACTGACCTGGAGAGGGAAATAAATACTGATGTGGAGAGTATATTAAATACTGACCTGGAGAGTACAAGAAATACTGACCTGTGGAGTGCAATAAATACTGACCTGGAGAGTACAATAAATACTGACCTGGAGAGTACAGTAAATACTGACCTGGAGAGGGCATAATTACTGACGTGGAGAGTACAGTAAATACTGACCTGGAGAGGGCAATAAATACTGACGTGGAGAGTACAATAAATAATGACCTGGAGAGTACAATAAATACTGACCTGGAGAGTACAGTAAATACTGACCTGGAGAGGGCAATAAATACTGAAGTGGAGAGTATAAAAAATACTGACCTGGAGAGTACAATAAATACTGACCTGGGGAGTGCAATAAATACTCACCTGGAGAGTACAATAAATACTGACCTGGAGAGTACAGTAAATACTGACCTGGAGAGGGCAATAAATACTGACGTGGAGATTACAGTAAATACTGACCTGGAGAGGGCAATAAATACTGACGTGGAAAGTACAATAAATACTGACCTGGAGAGTACAATAAATACTCACCTGGAGAGTACAATCAATACTGACCTAGAGAGGGTAATAAATACTGACCTGGAGGGGGTAATAAATACTGACCTGGAGAGTAAAACAAATACTGACCTGGAGAATACAATAAATACTGACCTGGACAGGGTAATAAATACTGACCTGGAGAGTATAATAAATACTGACCAGGGGAGTGCAATAAATACTGACCTGGAGAGGGCAATAAATACTGACCTCGAGAGAGCAATAAATACTGACCTGGAGAGTACAATAAATACTGAGCTGGAGTGTATAATAAATACTGACCTGGAGAGGCTAATAAATACTGACCTGGCGGGGTTAATAAATACTGACCTGGAGAGTAAAACAAATACTGACCTGGAGAATACAATAAATACTGACCTGGAGATGTTAATAAATACTGACCTGGAGAGTATAATAAATACTGACCAGGGGAGTGCAATAAATACTGACCTGGAGAGGGCAATAAATACTGACGTGGAGAGTATATTAAATACTGACCTGGAGAGTACAATAAATACTGACCTGGGGAGTGCAATAAATACTGACCTGGAGCGTACAATAAATACTGACCTGGAGATGTTAATAAATACTGACCTGGAGAGTATAATAAATACTGACCTGGGGAGTGCAATAAATACTGACCTGGAGAATACAATAAATACTGACCTGGAGAGTACAGTAAATACTGACCTGGAGAGGGCAATAAATACTGATGTGGAGAGTATATTAAATACTGACCTGGAGAGTACAAGAAATACTGACCTGGGGAGTGCAATAAATACTGACCTGGAGAGTACAATAAATACTGACCTGGAGAATACAGTAAATACTGACCTGGAGAGGGCATAATTACAGACGTGGAGAGTACAGTAAATACTGACCTGGAGAGGGAAATAAATACTGACGTGGAGAGTACAATAAATAATGACCTGGTGAGTACAATAAATACTGACCTGGAGAGTACAGTAAATACTGACCTGGAGAGGGCAATAAATACTGAAGTGGAGAGTATAAAAAATACTGACCTGGAGAGTACAATAAATACTGACCTGGGGAGTGCAATAAATACTCACCTGGAGAGTACAAAAATACTGACCTGGAGAGTACAGTAAATACTGACCTGGAGAGGGCAATAAATACTGACGTGGAGAGTACAGTAAATACTGACCTGGAGAGGGCAATAAATACTGACGTGGAAAGTACAATAAATACTGACCTGGAGAGTACAATAAATACTCACCTGGAGAGTACAATCTATACTGACCTAGAGAGGGTAATAAATACTGACCTGGAGTGGGTAATAAATACTGACCTGGAGAGTAAAACAATTACTGACCTGGAGAATACAATAAATACTGACCTGGAGAGGGTAATAAATACTGACCTAGATAGTATAATAAATAGTGACCTGGGGAGTGCAATAAATACTGACCTGTAGAGTACAATAAATACTGACCTGGGGAGTAAAATATAAACTGACCTGGAGAGGGTAATAAATGCTGACCTGGAGGGGGTAATAAATACTGACCTGGAGAGTAAAACAAATACTGACCTGGAGAATACAATAAATACTGACCTGGAGAGGGTAATAAATACTGACCTGGAGAGTATAATAAATACTGACCTGGGGAGTGCAATAAATACTAACCTGGAGAGGGCAATAAATACTGACCTCGAGAGAGCAATAAATACTGAAATGGAGAGTACAATAAATACTGAGCTGGAGTGTATAATAAATATTGACCTGGAGAGTACAATAAATACTGACCTAGAGTGTACATTAAATACTGACCTGGTGAGATCAATAAATACTGACCTGGAAAGTACAATAAATACTGACCTTGAGATGCTAATAAATACTGACCTGGCGGGGTTAATAAATACTGACCTGGAGAGTAAAACAAATACTGACCTGGAGAATACAATAAATACTGACCTGGAGATGTTAATAAATACTGACCTGGAGAGTATAATAAATACTGACCTGGGGAGTGCAATAAATACTGACCTGGAGAGTACAATAAATACTGACCTGGAGAGTACATTAAATACTGATCTGGAGAGGGCAATAAATACTGACGTGGAGAGTATATTAAATACTGACCTGGAGAGTGCAATAAATACTGATCTGGGGAGTGCAATAAATACTGACCTGGAGCGTACAATAAATACTGACCTGGAGAGTACAGTAAATACAGACCTGGAGAGGGCAATAAATACTGACGTGGAGAGTACAGTAAATACTGACCTGGAGAGGGCAATAAATACTGAAGTGGAGAGTATAAAAAATACTGACCTGGAGAGTACAATAAATACTGACCTGGGGAGTGCAATAAATACTCACCTGGAGAGTACAATAAATACTGACCTGGAGAGTACAGTAAATACTGACCTGGAGAGGGCAATAAATACTGACGTGGAGAGTACAGTAAATATTGACCTGGAGAGGGCAATAAATACTGACGTGGAGAGTACAATAAATACTGACCTGGAGAGTACAATAAATACTGACCTGGAGAGTACAATCAATACTGACCTAGAGAGGGTAATAAATACTGACCTGGAGGGGGTAATAAATACTGACCTGGAGAGTAAAACAATTACTGTCCTGGAGAATACAATAAATACTGACCTGGAGAGGGTAATAAATACTGACCTAGATAGTATAATAAATAGTGACCTGGGGAGTGCAATAAATACTGACCTGGAGAGTACAATAAATACTGACCTGGGGAGTAAAATATATACTGACCTGGAGAGGGTAATAAATGCTGACCTGGAGGGGGTAATACATACTGACCTGGAGTGTAAAACAAATACTGACCTGGAGAATACAATAAATACTGACATGGAGAGGGTAATAAATACTGACCTGGAGAGTATAATAAATACTTACCTGGGGAGTGCAATAAATACTGACCTGGAGAGGGCAATAAATACTGACCTCGAGAGAGCAATAAATACTGACCTGGAGAGTACAATAAATACTGAGCTGGAGTGTATAATAAATATTGACCTGGAGAGTACAATAAATACTGACCTAGAGTTTACATTAAATACTGACCTGGAGAGTGCAATAAATACTGACCTGGAAAGAGCAATAAATACTGACCTGGAGGGGTTAATAAATACTGACCTGGAGAGTAAAACAAATACTGACCTGGAGAATACAATAAATACTGACCTGGAGATGTTAATAAATACTGACTTGGAGAGTATAATAAATACTGACCTGGGGAGTGCAATAAATACTGACCTGGAGAGTACAATAAATACAGACCTGGGGAGTAAAATATATACTGACCTGGAGAGGGTAATAAATGCTGACCTGGAGGGGGTAATAAATACTGACCTGGAGAGTAAAACAAATACTGACCTGGAGAATACAATAAAAACTGACCTGGAGAGGGTAATAAATACTGACCTGGAGAGTATAATAAATACTGACCAGGGGAGTGCAATAAATACTGACCTGGAGAGGGCAATAAATACTGACCTCGAGAGAGCAATAAATACTGACCTGGAGAGTACAATAAATACTGAGCTGGAGTGTATAATAAATATTGACCTGGAGAGTACAATAAATACTGACCTAGAGTGTACATTAAATACTGACCTGGAGAGTGCAATAAATACTGACCTGGAAAGTACAATAAATACTGACCTGGAGAGGCTAATAAATACTGACCTGGAGGGGTTAATAAACACTGACCTGGAGAGGAAAACAAATACTGACCTGGAGAGGGCAATAAATACTGACGTGGAGAGTATATTAAATACTGACCTGGAGTGTACAATAAATACTGACCTGGGGAGTGCAATAAATACTGACCTGGAGCATACAATAAATACTGACCTGGAGATGTTAATAAATACTGACCTGGAGAGTATAATAAATACTGACCTGGGGAGTGCAATAAATACTGACCTGGAGAATACAATAAATACTGACCTGGAGAGTACAGTAAATACTGACCTGGAGAGGGCAATAAATACTGATGTGGAGAGTATATTAAATACTGACCTGGAGAGTACAAGAAATACTGACCTGGGGAGTGCAATAAATACTGACCTGGAGAGTACAATAAATACTGAACTGGAGAGTACAGTAAATACTGACCTGGAGAGGGCATAATTACTGACGTGGAGAGTACAGTAAATACTGACCTGGAGAGGGCAATAAATACTGACGTGGAGAGTACAATAAATAATGACCTGGAGAGTACAATAAATACTGACCTGGAGAGTACAGTAAATACTGACCTGGAGAGGGCAATAAATACTGAAGTGGAGAGTATAAAAAATACTGACCTGGAGAGTACAATAAATACTGACCTGGGGAGTGCAATAAATACTCACCTGGAGAGTACAAAAATACTGACCTGGAGAGTACAGTAAATACTGACCTGGAGAGGGCAATAAATACTGACGTGGAGAGTACAGTAAATACTGACCTGGAGAGGGCAATAAATACTGACGTGGAAAGTACAATAAATACTGACCTGGAGAGTACAATAAATACTCACCTGGAGAGTACAATCAATACTGACCGAGAGAGGGTAATAAATACTGACCTGGAGGGGGTAATAAATACTGACCTGGAGAGTAAAACAATTACTGACCTGGAGAATACAATAAATACTGACCTGGAGAGGGTAATAAATACTGACCTAGATAGTATAATAAATAGTGACCTGGGGAGTGCAATAAATACTGACCTGGAGAGTACAATAAATACTGACCTGGGGAGTAAAATATAAACTGACCTGGAGAGGGTAATAAATGCTGACCTGGAGGGGGTAATAAATACTGACCTGGAGAGTAAAACAAATACTGACCTGGAGAATACAATAAATACTGACCTGGAGAGGGTAATAAATACTGACCTGGAGAGTATAATAAATACTGACCTGGGGAGTGCAATAAATACTGACCTGGAGAGGGCAATAAATACTGACCTCGAGAGAGCAATAAATACTGACCTGGAGAGTACAATAAATACTGAGCTGGAGTGTATAATAAATATTGACCTGGAGAGTACAATAAATACTGACCTAGAGTGTACATTAAATACTGACCTGGTGAGTGCAATAAATAATGACCTGGAAAGTACAATAAATACTGACCTGGAGAGGCTAATAAATACTGACCTGGCGGGGTTAATAAATACTGACCTGGAGAGTATAATAAATACTGACCTTGGGAGTGCAATAAATACTGACCTGGAGAGTACAATAAATACTGACCTGGAGAGTACATTAAATACTGACCTGGAGAGGGCAATAAATACTGACGTGGAGAGTATATTAAATACTGACCTGGAGAGTACAATAAATACTGACCTGGGGAGTGCAATAAATACTGACCTGGAGCGTACAATAAATACTGACCTGGAGAGTACAGTAAATACAGACCTGGAGAGGGCAATAAATACTGACGTGGAGAGTACAGTAAATACTGACCTGGAGAGGGCAATAAATACTGAAGTGGAGAGTATAAAAAATACTGACCTGGAGAGTACAATAAATACTGACCTGGGGAGTGCAATAAATACTCACCTGGAGAGTACAATAAATACTGACCTGGAGAGCACAGTAAATACTGACCTGGAGAGGGCAATAAATACTGACGTGGAGAGGGCAATAAATACTGACCTGGAGAGTACAATAAATACTGATCTGGAGAGTAAAACAATTACTGACCTGGAGAATACAATAAATACTCACCTGGAGAGTACAATAAAGACTGACCTGGAGAGTACAGTAAATACTGACCTGGAGAGGGCAATAAATACTGAAGTCGAGAGTATAAAAAATACTGACCTGGAGAGTACAATAAATACTGACCTGGGGAGTGCAATAAATACTCACCTGGAGAGTACAATAAATACTGACCTGGAGAGTACAGTAAATACTGACCTGGAGAGGGCAATAAATACTGACGTGGAGAGGGCAATAAATACTGACCTGGAGAGTACAATAAATACTGACCTGGAGAGTAAAACAATTACTGACCTGGAGAATACAATAAATACTCACCTGGAGAGTACAATAAATACTGACCTGGAGAGTACAGTAAATACTGACCTGGAGAGGGCAATAAATACTGACGTGGAGAGTACAGTAAATACTGACCTGGAGAGGGCAATAAATACTGACGTGGAAAGTACAATAAATACTGACCTGGAGAGTACAATAAATACTCACCTGGAGAGTACAATCAATACTGACCTAGAGAGGGTAATAAATACTGACCTGGAGGGGGTAATAAATACTGACCTGGAGAGTAAAACAATTACTGACCTGGAGAATACAATAAATACTGACCAGGAGAGGGTAATAAATACTGACCTAGATAGTATAATAAATAGTGACCTGGGGAGTGCAATAAATACTGACCTGGAGAGTACAATAAATACTGACCTGGGGAGTAAAATATAAACTGACCTGGAGAGGGTAATAAATGCTGACCTGGAGGGGGTAATAAATACTGACCTGGAGATTAAAACAAATACTGACCTGGAGAATACAATAAATACTGACCTGGAGAGGGTAATAAATACTGACCTGGAGAGTATAATAAATACTGACCTGGGGAGTGCAATAAATACTGACCTGGAGAGGATAATAAATACTGACCTCGAGAGAGCAATAAATACTGACCTGGAGAGTACAATAAATACTGAGCTGGAGTGTATAATAAATATTGACCTCGAGAGTACAATAAATACTGACCTAGAGTGTACATTAAATACTGACCTGGTGAGTGCAATAAATAATGACCTGGAAAGTACAATAAATACTGACCTGGAGAGGCTAATAAATACTGACCTGGCGGGGTTAATAAATACTGACCTGGAGAGTATAATAAATACTGACCTGGGGAGTGCAATAAATACTGACCTGGAGAGTACAATAAATACTGACCTGGAGAGTACATTAAATACTGACCTGGAGAGGGCAATAAATACTGACGTGGAGAGTATATTAAATACTGACCTGGAGAGTACAATAAATACTGACCTGGGGAGTGCAATAAATACTGACCTGGAGCGTACAATAAATACTGACCTGGAGAGTACAGTAAATACAGACCTGGAGAGGGCAATAAATACTGACGTGGAGAGTACAGTAAATACTGACCTGGAGAGGGCAATAAATACTGAAGTGGAGAGTATAAAAAATACTGACCTGGAGAGTACAATAAATACTGACCTGGGGAGTGCAATAAATACTCACCTGGAGAGTACAATAAATACTGACCTGGAGAGTACAGTAAATACTGACCTGGAGAGGGCAATAAATACTGACGTGGAGAGTACAGTAAATACTGACCTGGAGAGGGCAATAAATACTGACGTGGAGAGTACAATAAATACTGACCTGGAGAGTACAATAAATACTGACCTGGAGAGTACAATCAATACTGACCTAGAGAGGGTAATAAATACTGACCTGGAGGGGGTAATAAATACTGACCTGGAGAGTAAAACAATTACTGACCTGGAGAATACAATAAATACTAACCTGGAGAGGGTAATAAATACTGACCTAGATAGTATAATAAATAGTGACCTGGGGAGTGCAATAAATACTGACCTGGAGAGTACAATAAATACTGACCTGGGGAGTAAAATATATACTGTCCTGGAGAGGGTAATACATGCTGACCTGGAGGGGGTAATAAATACTGACCTGGAGAGTAAAACAAATACTGACCAGGAGTATACAATAAATACTGACCTGGAGAGGGTAATAAATACTGACCTGGAGAGTATAATAAATACTGACCTGGGGAGTGCAATAAATACTGACCTGGAGAGTACAATAAATACTGACCTGGAGAGTACATTAAATACTGACCTGGAGAGGGCAATAAATACTGACGTGGAGAGTACATTAAATACTGACCTGGAGAGTACAATAAATACTGACCTGGGGAGTGCAATAAATACTGACATGGAGCATACAATAAATACTGATCTGTAGAGTACAGTAAATACAGACCTGGAGAGTATAATAAATACTGACCTGGGGAGTGCAATAAATACTGACCTGGAGAATACAATAAATACTGACCTGGAGAGTACAGTAAATACTGACCTGGAGAGGGCAATAAATACTGATGTGGAGAGTATATTAAATACTGACCTGGAGAGTACAAGAAATACTGACCTGGGGAGTGCAATAAATACTGACCTGGAGAGTACAATAAATACTGACCTGGAGAGTACAGTAAATACTGACCTGGAGAGGGCATAATTACAGACGTGGAGAGTACAGTAAATACTGACCTGGAGAGGGCAATAAATACTGACCTGGAGAGTACAATAAATACTGACGTGGAGAGTACAATAAATACTGACCTGGAGAGTACAATAAATACTGACCTGGAGAGTACAATCAATACTGACCTAGAGAGGGTAATAAATACTGACCTGGAGGGGGTAATAAATACTGACCTGGAGAGTAAAACAATTACTGACCTGGAGAATACAATAAATACTGACCTGGAGATGTTAATAAATACTGACCTGGAGAGTATAATAAATACTGACCTGGGGAGTGCAATAAATACTGACCTGGAGAGTACAATAAATACTGACCTGGAGAGTACATTAAATACTGACCTGGAGAGGGCAATAAATACTGACGTGGAGAGTATATTAAATACTGACCTGGAGAGTACAATAAATACTGAACTGGGGAGTGCAATAAATAATGACCTGGAGCGTACAATAAATACTGACCTGGAGAGTACAGTAAATACAGACCTGGAGAGGGCAATAAATACTGACGTGGAGAGTACAGTAAATACTAACCTGGAGAGGGCAATAAATACTGACCTCGAGAGAGCAATAAATACTGACATGGAGAGTACAATAAACACTGACCTGGAGAGTACAATAAATACAGACCTGGAGAGTACAATACATACTGACCTGGAGAGTACAATAAATACTGACCTGGGGAGTGCAATAAATACTGACCTGGAGAGTACAATAAATACTGAGCTGGAGTGTATAATAAATATTGACCTGGAGAGTACAATAAATACTGACCTAGAGGGTACATTAAATACTGACCTGGAGAGTGCAATAAATACTGACCTGGAGAGTACAATAAATACTGAAGTGGAGAGTACAATAAATACTGACCTGGAGAGTACAATAAATACTGACCTGGAGAGTACAATCAATACTGACCTAGAGAGGGTAATTAATACTGGCCTGGAGGGGGTAATAAATACTGACCTGGAGAGTAAAACAATTACTGACCTGGAGAATACAATAAATACTGACCTGGAGAGGTTAATAAATACTGACCTAGAGAGTATAATAAATAGTGACCTGGGGAGTGCAATAAATACTGACTTGGAGTGTACAATAAATACTGACCTGGGGAGTAAAATATATACTGACCTGGAGAGGGTAATAAATGCTGACCTGGAGGGGATAATAAATACTGACCTGGAGAGTAAAACAAATACTGACCTGGAGAATACAATAAATACTGACCTGGAGAGGGTAATAAATACTGACCTGGAGAGTATAATAAATACTGACCTGGGGAGTGCAATAAATACTGACCTGGAGAGGGCAATAAATACTGACCTCGAGAGAGCAATAAATACTGACCTGGAGAGTACAATAAATACTGAGCTGGAGTGTATAATAAATATTGACCTGGAGAGTACAATAAATACTGACCTAGAGTGTACATTAAATACTGACCTGGAGAGTGCAATAAATACTGACCTGGAAAGTACAATAAATACTGACCTGGAGAGGCTAATAAATACTGACCTGGAGGGGTTAATAAATACTGACCTGGAGAGTAAAACAAATACTGACCTGGAGAATACAATAAATACTGACCTGGAGATGTTAATAAATACTGACTTGGAGAGTATAATAAATACTGACCTGGGGAGTGCAATAAATACTGACCTGGAGAGTACAATAAATACTGACCTGGAGAGTACATTAAATACTGACCTGGAGAGGGCAATAAATACTGACGTGGAGAGTATATTAAATACTGACCTGGAGAGTGCAATAAATACTGACCTGGAGAGTACAATAAATACTGAAGTGGAGAGTACAATAAATACTGACCTGGAGAGTACAATAAATACTGACCTGGAGAGTACAATCAATACTGACCTAGAGAGGGTAATTAATACTGGCCTGGAGGGGGTAATAAATACTGACCTGGAGAGTAAAACAATTACTGACCTGGAGAATACAATAAATACTGACCTGGAGAGGTTAATAAATACTGACCTAGAGAGTATAATAAATAGTGACCTGGGGAGTGCAATAAATACTGACTTGGAGAGTACAATAAATACTGACCTGGGGAGTAAAATATATACTGACCTGGAGAGAGTAATAAATGCTGACCTGGAGGGGATAATAAATACTGACCTGGAGAGTAAAACAAATCCTGACCTGGAGAATACAGTAAATACTGACCTGGAGAGGGTAATAAATACTGACCTGGAGAGTATAATAAATACTGACCTGGGGAGTGCAATAAATACTGACCTGGAGAGGGCAATAAATACTGACCTCGAGAGAGCAATAAATACTGACCTGGAGAGTACAATAAATACTGAGCTGGAGTGTATAATAAATATTGACCTGGAGAGTACAATAAATACTGACCTAGAGTGTACATTAAATACTGACCTGGAGAGTGCAATAAATACTGACCTGGAAAGTACAATAAATACTGACCTGGAGAGGCTAATAAATACTGACTTGGAGGGGTTAATAAATACTGACCTGGAGAGTAAAACAAATACTGACCTGGAGAATACAATAAATACTGACCTGGAGATGTTAATCAATACTGACTTGGAGAGTATAATAAATACTGACCTGGGGAGTGCAATAAATACTGACCTGGAGAGTACAATAAATACTGACCTGGAGAGTACATTAAATACTGACCTGGAGAGGGCAATAAATACTGACGTGGAGAGTATATTAAATACTGACCTGGAGAGTACAATAAATACTGACCTGGGGAGTGCAATAAATACTGACATGGAGCGTACAATAAATACTGACGTGGAGAGTACAATAAATACTGACCTGGAGAGTACAATAAATACTGACCTGGAGAGTACAATCAATACTGACCTAGAGAGGGTAATAAATACTGACCTGGAGGGGGTAATAAATACTGACCTGGAGAGTAAAACAATTACTGACCTGGAGAATACAATAAATACTGACCTGGAGATGTTAATAAATACTGACCTGGAGAGTATAATAAATACTGACCTGGGGAGTGCAATAAATACTGACCTGGAGAGTACAATAAATACTGACCTGGAGAGTACATTAAATACTGACCTGGAGAGGGCAATAAATACTGACGTGGAGAGTATATTAAATACTGACCTGGAGAGTACAATAAATACTGAACTGGGGAGTGCAATAAATAATGACCTGGAGCGTACAATAAATACTGACCTGGAGAGTACAGTAAATACAGACCTGGAGAGGGCAATAAATACTGACGTGGAGAGTACAGTAAATACTAACCTGGAGAGGGCAATAAATACTGACCTCGAGAGAGCAATAAATACTGACATGGAGAGTACAATAAACACTGACCTGGAGAGTACAATAAATACAGACCTGGAGAGTACAATACATACTGACCTGGAGAGTACAATAAATACTGACCTGGGGAGTGCAATAAATACTGACCTGGAGAGTACAATAAATACTGAGCTGGAGTGTATAATAAATATTGACCTGGAGAGTACAATAAATACTGACCTAGAGGGTACATTAAATACTGACCTGGAGAGTGCAATAAATACTGACCTGGAGAGTACAATAAATACTGAAGTGAGAGTACAATAAATACTGACCTGGAGAGTACAATAAATACTGACCTGGAGAGTACAATCAATACTGACCTAGAGAGGGTAATTAATACTGGCCTGGAGGGGGTAATAAATACTGACCTGGAGAGTAAAACAATTACTGACCTGGAGAATACAATAAATACTGACCTGGAGAGGTTAATAAATACTGACCTAGAGAGTATAATAAATAGTGACCTGGGGAGTGCAATAAATACTGACTTGGAGTGTACAATAAATACTGACCTGGGGAGTAAAATATATACTGACCTGGAGAGGGTAATAAATGCTGACCTGGAGGGGATAATAAATACTGACCTGGAGAGTAAAACAAATACTGACCTGGAGAATACAATAAATACTGACCTGGAGAGGGTAATAAATACTGACCTGGAGAGTATAATAAATACTGACCTGGGGAGTGCAATAAATACTGACCTGGAGAGGGCAATAAATACTGACCTCGAGAGAGCAATAAATACTGACCTGGAGAGTACAATAAATACTGAGCTGGAGTGTATAATAAATATTGACCTGGAGAGTACAATAAATACTGACCTAGAGTGTACATTAAATACTGACCTGGAGAGTGCAATAAATACTGACCTGGAAAGTACAATAAATACTGACCTGGAGAGGCTAATAAATACTGACCTGGAGGGGTTAATAAATACTGACCTGGAGAGTAAAACAAATACTGACCTGGAGAATACAATAAATACTGACCTGGAGATGTTAATAAATACTGACTTGGAGAGTATAATAAATACTGACCTGGGGAGTGCAATAAATACTGACCTGGAGAGTACAATAAATACTGACCTGGAGAGTACATTAAATACTGACCTGGAGAGGGCAATAAATACTGACGTGGAGAGTATATTAAATACTGACCTGGAGAGTGCAATAAATACTGACCTGGAGAGTACAATAAATACTGAAGTGGAGAGTACAATAAATACTGACCTGGAGAGTACAATAAATACTGACCTGGAGAGTACAATCAATACTGACCTAGAGAGGGTAATTAATACTGGCCTGGAGGGGGTAATAAATACTGACCTGGAGAGTAAAACAATTACTGACCTGGAGAATACAATAAATACTGACCTGGAGAGGTTAATAAATACTGACCTAGAGAGTATAATAAATAGTGACCTGGGGAGTGCAATAAATACTGACTTGGAGAGTACAATAAATACTGACCTGGGGAGTAAAATATATACTGACCTGGAGAGAGTAATAAATGCTGACCTGGAGGGGATAATAAATACTGACCTGGAGAGTAAAACAAATCCTGACCTGGAGAATACAGTAAATACTGACCTGGAGAGGGTAATAAATACTGACCTGGAGAGTATAATAAATACTGACCTGGGGAGTGCAATAAATACTGACCTGGAGAGGGCAATAAATACTGACCTCGAGAGAGCAATAAATACTGACCTGGAGAGTACAATAAATACTGAGCTGGAGTGTATAATAAATATTGACCTGGAGAGTACAATAAATACTGACCTAGAGTGTACATTAAATACTGACCTGGAGAGTGCAATAAATACTGACCTGGAAAGTACAATAAATACTGACCTGGAGAGGCTAATAAATACTGACCTGGAGGGGTTAATAAATACTGACCTGGAGAGTAAAACAAATACTGACCTGGAGAATACAATAAATACTGACCTGGAGATGTTAATAAATACTGACTTGGAGAGTATAATAAATACTGACCTGGGGAGTGCAATAAATACTGACCTGGAGAGTACAATAAATACTGACCTGGAGAGTACATTAAATACTGACCTGGAGAGGGCAATAAATACTGACGTGGAGAGTATATTAAATACTGACCTGGAGAGTACAATAAATACTGACCTGGGGAGTGCAATAAATACTGACATGGAGCGTACAATAAATACTGACCTGTAGAGTACAGTAAATACAGACCTGGAGAGGGCAATAAATACTGACGTGGAGAGTACAGTAAATACTGACCTGGAGAGGGCAATAAATACTGACGTGGAGAGTACAATAAATACTGACCTGGAGAGTACAATAAATACTGACCTGGAGAGTACAATCAATACTGACCTAGAGAGGGTAATAAATACTGACCTGGAGGGGGTAATAAATACTGACCTGGAGAGTAAAACAAATACTGACCTGGAGAATACAATAAATACTGACCTGGAGAGGGTAATAAATACTGACCTAGAGAGTATAATAAATAGTGACCTGGGGAGTGCAATAAATACTGACCTGGAGAGTACAATAAATAATGACCTAGAGGGTACAATAAATACTGACCTGGAGAGGGCAATAAATACTGACCTCGGGAGAGCAATAAATACTGACATGGAGAGTACAATAAACACTGACCTGGAGAGTACAATAAATACAGACCTGGAGAGTACAATAAATACAGACCTGGAGAGTACAATAAATACTTACCTGGAGAGTACAATAAATACCGAGCTGGAGTGTATAATAAATATTGACCTGGAGAGTACAATAAATACTGACCTAGAGGGTACATTAAATACTGACCTGGAGAGTGCAATAAATACTGACCTGGAGAGTACAATAAATACTGACGTGGAGAGTACAATAAATACTGACCTGGAGAGTACAATAAATACTGACCTGGAGAGTACAATCAATACTGACCTAGAGAGGGTAATAAATACTGACCTGGAGGGGGTAATAAATACTGACCTGGAGAGTAAAACAATTACTGACCTGGAGAATACAATAAATACTGACCTGGAGGGGTTAATAAATACTGACCTGGAGAGTAAAACAAAAACTGACCTGGAGAATACAATAAATACTGACCTGGAGATGTTAATAAATACTGACCTGGAGAGTACAGTAAATACAGACCTGGAGAGTGCAATAAATACTGACCTGGAGAGTACAGTAAATACTAACCTGGAGAGGGCAATAAATACTGACCTCGAGAGAGCAATAAATACTGACATGGAGAGTACAATAAACACTGACCTGGAGAGTACAATAAATACAGACCTGGAGAGTACAATACATACTGACCTGGAGAGTACAATAAATACTGACCTGGGGAGTGCAATAAATACTGACCTGGAGAGTACAATAAATACTGAGCTGGAGTGTATAATAAATATTGACCTGGAGAGTACAATAAATACTGACCTAGGGGGTACATTAAATACTGACCTGGAGAGTGCAATAAATACTGACCTGGAGAGTACAATAAATACTGACGTGGAGAGTACAATAAATACTGACCTGGAGAGTACAATAAATACTGACCTGGAGAGTACAATCAATACTGACCTAGAGAGGGTAATTAATACTGGCCTGGAGGGGGTAATAAATACTGACCTGGAGAGTAAAACAATTACTGACCTGGAGAATACAATAAATACTGACCTGGAGAGGTTAATAAATACTGACCTAGAGAGTATAATAAATAGTGACCTGGGGAGTGCAATAAATACTGACCTGGAGAGTACAATAAATACTGTTCTGGGGAGTAAAATATATACTGACCTGGAGAGGGTAATAAATGCCGACCTGGAGGGGATAATAAATACTGACCTGGAGAGTAAAACAAATACTGACCTGGAGAATACAATAATTACTGACCTGGAGAGGGTAATAAATACTGACCTGGAGAGTATAATAAATACTGACCTAGAGGGTACAATAAATACTGACCTGGAGAGGGCAATAAATACTGACCTTGAGAGTGCAATAAATACTGACATGGAGAGTACAATAAACACTGACCTGGAGAGTACAATAAATACAGACCTGGAGAGTACAATAAATACTGACCTGGAGAGTACAATAAATACTGACCTGGAGAGTACAATAAATAATGACCAGGAGAGAGCAATAAATACTGACATGGAGAGTACAATAAACACTGACCTGGAGAGTACAATAAATACAGACCTGGAGAGTACAATAAATACTGACCTGGAGAGTACAATAAATACTGACCTGGGGAGTGCAATAAATACTGACCTGGAGAGTACAATAAATACTGAGCTGGAGTGTATAATAAATACTCACCTTGAGAGTACAATAAATACTGACCTGGAGTGTACAATAAATAGTGACCAGGAGAGTACAATAAATACTGACCTGGAGAGTACAATAAATGCTGACCTGGAGAGTACAATAAATACTGACCTGGAGAGTGCAATAAATACTGACCTGGAGAGTACAATAAATAATGACCAGGAGAGTACAATAACTAGTGACCTGGAGAATGCAATAACTACTGACCTGGAGAGTACAATAAATGATGACCTGGAGAGGGCAATAAATACTGACCTGGAGAGGGCAATAAATATTGACCAGGAGAGTGCAATAAATGCTGACCTGGGAAGTACAATAAATGCTGACCTGAAGATTACAATTAATACTGCCCTGAAGAGTGCAATAATTTCTGACATGGAGAGTGCAATAAATAGTGACCTGGAGAGTACAATAAATACTGACCTGGAGAGTACAATAAATGCTGAATTGGAGAGCACAATAAATACTGCCCTGGAGATTGCAATAAATACTGAGCTGGAGAATGCAATAACTAATGACCTGGGAAGTACAATAAATGCTGACCTGAAGATTACAATAAATACTGCCCTGAAGAGTGCAATAATTTCTGACATGGAGAGTGCAATAAATAATGACCTGGAGACGACAATAAACACTCCCCTGGACAGTACAATAAACACTGACATGGAGAGTACAATAAATATTGACCAGTATAGTACAATAAATACTGTCCTGGAGAGGACAATAAATACTGACCTGGAGTGTACAATAAATAGTGACCTGGAGAGTATAATAAATACTGACCTGGAGAGGGTAATAAATACTGACCTGGAGAGGGCAATAAATACTGACCTGAAGAGTACAATAAATACTGACCTGGAGAGGGCAATAAATACTCACCTTGAGAGTACAATAAATACTGACCTGGAGTGTACAATAAATACTGACCTGGAGAGTACAATAAATACTGACCTGGAGAGGACAATAAATGCTGAACTGGAGAGTACAATAAATAGTGCCCTGGAGATTGCAATAAATACTGACCTGGAGAATGCAATAAATAATGACCTGTAGAGTACAATAAATAGTGACCTGGAGAGTACAATAAATACTGACCTGCAGAGTACAATAAATGATGACCTGGAGAGCATAATAAATACTGACCTGGAGAGGGCAATAAATACTGACCTGGAGAGTACAATAAATACTGACCTGGAGAGTACAGTGAATACTGACCTGGAGTGTACAATAAATACTGATCTGCAGAGTACAATAAATAATGATCTGGAGAGTATAATAAATACTGAACTTCAGTGGGCAATAAATAATGACCTGGAGAGTACAATAAATAGTGTCCTGGAGAGTACAATAAATACTGACCTGGAGAGTACAATAAATACTGACCTGGAGTTTACAATAAATACTGACCTGGAGAGTACAAATAATACTGACCTGGAGAACAATAAATACTGATCTGGACAGTACAATAAACACTGACCTGGAGAGTACAATAAATACTGACCTGGAGAGTACAATAGATACTGACCTGGTGAGTAAAATAAATACTGACCTGGAGAGTACAATACATACTGACCTAGAGAGTACAATAAATACAGACCTGGAGAGTACAGTGAATACTGACATGGAGAGTACAATAAATACTGATCTGCAGAGTACAATAAATAATGACCTGGTGAGTACAATAAATACTGACCTGGAGAGTACAATAAATACTGACCTGGAGTTTACAATAAATACTGACGTGGAGAGTACAATAAATAATGACCTGGAGAGTACAATAAATACTGACCTGGTGAGTATATTAAATACTGACCTGGAGAGTACAGTAAATACTGACCTGGAGAGTACAATAAATACAATACATACTGAGCTAGAGAGTACAATAAATACAGACCTGGAGAGTGCAGTGAATACTGACATGGAGAGTACATTAAATACTGATCTGCAAAGTAAAATAAATAATGACCTGGAGACTATAATAAATACTGACCTGGAGAGGGCAATAAATACTGACCTGGAGAGTACAATAAATACTTAACTGGAGAGTACAACGAATACGGACCTGGAGAGGGTAATAAATACTGACCTGGAGAGGGCAATAAATACTGACCTGGAGAGTACAATAAATAGTGACCTGGAGAGTACAATAAATACTGACCTGGTAGGTACAAATAATACTGACCAGGAGGGTAAAATAAATACTGACCTGCAGAGTACAATAAATAAAGACCTGGAGAGTATAATAAATACTGACCTGGATAGGGCAATAAATAGTGCCCTGGAGAGGGCAATAAATACTGACCTGGAAAGTACAATAAATACTGACCTCGAGTGTCCAATAAATATTGACCTGGTGAGTACAATAAATACTGACCTGGAGAGTACACTAAATACTGCCCTGTAGAGGGTAATAAATACTGACCTGGACAGTCCAATAAATACTGACCTGGAGAGTACAATAAATACTGACCTGAAGAGGGGAAAATGTGCTTACCTGGAGAGTACAATAAATACTGGCCTGGAGAGTACAATAAATACTGACCTGGTGTCACAATAAATACTGACCTGGAGATTACGATAAATACTGACCTGGAGAGTACAATAAATAATGACCAGGAGAGTACAATAAATAGTGACCGGGAGATTACAATAATCACTGAGCTGGAGAATACAATAACTACTGACCTGGAAAGTACAATAGATACTGACCTGGAGAGGGCAATAAATACTGACCAGGAGAGGGCAATAAATATTGACCAGGAGAGTGCAATAAATGCTGACCTGGAGAGTACAATAAATGCTGACCTGGAGAGTACAATAAATACTGTCCTGAAGAGTGCAATAATGTCTGACATGGAGAGTGCAATAAATAATGACCTGGAGAGGACAATAAATACTGACCTGGACAGTACAATAAATACTGACATGGAGAACACAAATAAAAACTGACCTGGAGAGTACAATACATACAGACCTGGAGAGTACAATAAATACTGACCTGGTGTTTACAATAAATACTGACCTGGAGAGTACAATTAATACTGACATGGAGAGGACAATAAATATTGACCTGGACAGTACAATAAACACTGACCTGGTGAGTACAATAAATACTGACCTGGAGAGTACAATAGATACTGACCTGGAGAGTACAATAAATACTGAGCTGGAGTGTACAATAAATACTGACCTGGAGAGTACAATAAATACTGACCTGGAGAGTACAATAAATAATGATCTGGAGAGGGCAATAAATACTGACCTGGAGAGTACAATAAATACTGACCTGGAGAGTACAATTAATACTGACCTGTAGAGTACAGTAAATACTGACCTGGAGTGTACAATAAATACAATAAATTCTGACCTGGAGAGGACCATGGAAAATGACCAGGAGAGGGTAATACATACTGACCTGGAGAGTACAATAAACACTGACCGGGAGAGGGCAATAAATACTGACCTGGAGAGTACAATAAATAGTGACCTGGAGAGTACAATAAATACTGACCTGGAGAGTACAATAAATACTGACCTGGTTGGTACAAATAACACTGACCAGGAGAGTACAATAAATATTGACCTCCAGAGTACAATCAATAAAGACCTGGAGAGTATAACAAATACTGACCTGGATAGGGCAATAAATAGTGCCCTGGAGAGGGCAATAAATACTGACCTGGAGAGTACAATAAATACTGACCTCGAGTATCCAATAAATAGTGAACTGGTGAGTACAATAAATGCTGACCTGGAGAGTACACTAAATACTTACCTGGAGAGTACAATAAATACTCACCTGGAGAGGGCATATACTGCCCGAGAGAGCAATAAGTACTGACCTGGAGTGTACAGTAAATACTGACCTGGAGAGTACAATAAATACTGACCTGGAGAGTACAATAGATACTGACCTGGACAGTACAATAAATACTGACCTGGAGAGTACAATAAATACTGACCTTGAGAGTACAATAAATACTGACCTGGAGAGTACAATAAATACTGACCTGGAGAGTACAGTAAATACTGACCTGGAGTGTACAATAAATACAATAAATTCTGACCTGGAGAGGACCATGAAAAATGACCAGGAGAGGGTAATACATACTGACCTGGAGAGTACGATAAACACTGACCTGGAGAGGGCAATAAATACTGACCTGGAGAGTACAATAAATACTGACCTGTAGAGCACAATAAATATGGACCTGGAGAGTACAATAAATACTCACCTGGAGTGGGCAATAAATACTGACCTGGAGAGGGCAATAAATAGTGACTTGGAGAGTTCAATAAATACTGACCTGGAGAGTACAATAAATACTGACCTGGAGAGTACAATAAATACTGATCTGGAGAGTACAATAAATACTGACCTTGAGAGTACAATAAATACTGACCTGGAAAGTACAATAAATACTGACCTGGAAAGGGTAATAAATACTGACCTGGAGATTAGAATAAATAGTGACCTGTAGAGTACCATAAATAGTGACCTGGAGAGTACAATAAATACTGACCTGGAGAGTGCAATAAATAATGACCTGGAGAGCACAATAAATAGTGACCTGGACAGTACAATAAATACTGACCTGGTAGGTACAAATAATACTGACCAGGAGGGTACAATAAATACTGACCTGCAGAGTACAATAAATAAAGACCTGGAGAGTATAATAAATACTGACCTGGGTAGGATAATAAATAGTGCCCTGGAGAGGGCAATAAATACTGACCTCGAGTGTCCAATAAATACTGACCTGGTGATTACAATAAATACTGACCTGGAGAGTACACTAAATACTGACCTGGAGAGTACAATAAATACTCAACTGGAGAGGGCAATAAATACTGCCCAGGAGAGAGCAATAAGCACTGACCTGGAGTGTACAGCAAATACTGACCTGGAGAGTACAGTAAATATTGACCTGGTAAGTATAATAGATACTGACCTGGGGAGTACAATAAATACTGACCTGTAGAGGGTAATAAATACTGATTGGACAGTCCAATAAATACTGACCTGGAGAGTACAATACATACTGACCTGAAGAGGGGAAAATGTGCTGACCTGGAGAGTACAATAAATACTGGCCTGGAGAGTACAATAAATACTGACCAGTTGACACAATAAATACTGACCTGGAGAGTACAATAAATAATGACCAGGAGAGTACAATAAATAGTGACCGGGAGATTACAATAATCACTGAGCTGGAGAATACAATAACTACTGACCTGGAAAGTACAACAGATACTGACCTGGAGAGGGCAATAAATACTGACCAGGAGAGGGCAATAATTATTGACCAGGAGAGTGCAATAAATGCTTACCTGGAGAGTACAATAAATGCTGAACTGGAGAGTACAATAAATACTGCCCTGAAGTGTGCAATAATGTCTGACATGAAGAGTGCAATAAATAATGACCTGGAGAGGACAATAAATACTGACCTGGACAGTACAATAAACACTGACATGGAGAGCACAATAAAAACTGACCTGGAGAGTACAATAAATACTGACCTGGAGAGTACAATAAATACTGACCTGGTGTTTACAATAAATACTGACCTGGAGAGTACAATTAATACTGACATGGAGAGGACAATAAATATTGACCTGGACAGTACAATAAACACTGACCTGGTGAGTACAATAAATACTGACCTGGAGAGTACAATAGATACTGACCTGGAGAGTACATTAAATACTGAGCTGGAGTGTACAATAAATACTGACCTGGAGAGTACAATAAATACTGACCTGGAGAGTACAATAAATAATGACCTGGAGAGGGCATAGAAACATAGAAACATAGAAAATAGGTGCAGGAGTAGGCCATTCGGCCCTTCTAGCCTGCACCGCCATTCAATGAGTTCATGGCTGAACATGAAACTTCAGTACCCCCTTCCTGCTATAGAAACATAGAAAAAATAGATAGAAACATAGAAAATAGGGCAATAAATACTGAGCTGGAGAGTACAATAACTACTGACCTGGAGAGTACAATAAATACTGACCTGGAGAGTACAGTAAATACTGACCAGGAGTGTACAATAAATACAATAAATTCTGACCTGGAGAGGACCATGAAAAATGGCCAGGAGAGGGTAATACATACTGACCTGGAGAGTACAATAAACACTGACCTGGAGAGGGCAATAAATACTGACCTGGAGAGTACAATAAATACTGATCTGCAGAGTACAATAAATAATGACCTGGAGAGTACAATAAATGTTGAACTGTAGAGTACAATGAATACTGCCCTGGAGAGTGCAATAAATACTGACCTGGAGATTACAATAATCACTGAGCTGGAGAATACAATAACTACTGACCTGGAAAGTACAATAGATACTGACCTGGAGAGGGCAATAAATACTGACCTGGAGAGGGCAATAAATATTGACCAGGAGAGTGCAATAAATGCTGAACTGGGGAGTGCAATAAATGCTGACCTGAAGATTATAATAAATACTGCCCTGAAAAGTGCAATAATTCCTGACATGGAGAGTGCAATAAATAATGACCTGGAAAGGACAATAAATACTGACCTGGGCAGTACAATAAACACTGACATGGAGAGTACAATAAAAACTGACCTGGAGAGTACAATAAATACTGACCTGGAGAGGACAATGAACACTGACCTGGAGTATACAATAAATACTGACCTGGAGAGTACAATAAATACTGACCTGGAGAGGGTAATAAATAATGACCTGGACAGTAGAATAAATACTGACCTGGAGCGTACAATAAATACTGACCTGGAGAGGGTAATATGTACGGACCTGGAGATTACAATAAATACTGGCCTGGAGAGTACAATAAATACTGACCTGGAGAGGGCAATAAATACTGACCTGGAGAGTACAATAAATACTGACCTGGAGAGTACATTAAATACTGATCAGAAGAGTACAATCAATCCTGACCTGGAGAGGGCAATAAATACTGACCTGGAGAGGGCAATAAATACTGACCTGGAGAGGTCAATAAATATTGACCAGGATAGTTCAATAAATACTGACCTGGAGAGGGCATAGAAACATAGAAACATAGAAAATAGGTGCAGGAGTAGGCCATTCGGCCCTTCTAGCCTGCACCGCCATTCAATGAGTTCATGGCTGAACATGAAACTTCAGTACCCCCTTCCTGCTATAGAAACATAGAAAAAATAGATAGAAACATAGAAAATAGGGCAATAAATACTGAGCTGGCGAGTACAATAACTACTGACCTGGAGAGTACAATAAATACTGACCTGGAGAGTACAGTAAATACTGACCAGGAGTGTACAATAAATACAATAAATTCTGACCTGGAGAGGACCATGAA
Organism: Pristiophorus japonicus; assembly: GCF_044704955.1. Taxonomy (NCBI): domain Eukaryota; kingdom Metazoa; phylum Chordata; class Chondrichthyes; family Pristiophoridae; genus Pristiophorus; species Pristiophorus japonicus. The sequence continues at coordinate 5,478,472 of NW_027252779.1, forward strand.
AAATGGCCAGGAGAGGGTAATACATACTGACCTGGAGAGTACAATAAACACTGACCTGGAGAGGGCAATAAATACTGACCTGGAGAGTACAATAAATACTGATCTGCAGAGTACAATAAATAATGACCTGGAGAGTACAATAAATGTTGAACTGTAGAGTACAATGAATACTGCCCTGGAGAGTGCAATAAATACTGACCTGGAGATTACAATAATCACTGAGCTGGAGAATACAATAACTACTGACCTGGAAAGTACAATAGATACTGACCTGGAGAGGGCAATAAATACTGACCTGGAGAGGGCAATAAATATTGACCAGGAGAGTGCAATAAATGCTGAACTGGGGAGTGCAATAAATGCTGACCTGAAGATTATAATAAATACTGCCCTGAAAAGTGCAATAATTCCTGACATGGAGAGTGCAATAAATAATGACCTGGAAAGGACAATAAATACTGACCTGGGCAGTACAATAAACACTGACATGGAGAGTACAATAAAAACTGACCTGGAGAGTACAATAAATACTGACCTGGAGAGTACAATAAATACTGACCTGGAGAGTACATTAAATATTGACCTGAAGAGTACAATAAATACTGACCTGGAGAGGACAATAAATACTGACCTGGAGAGTACAATAAATACTGACCTGGAGAGTACAATAAATACTGACCTGGAGAGTACATTAAATACTGACCTGGAGAGTACAGTAAATACTGACCTGGAGAGTGCAATAAATATAATACATACTGACCTAGATAGTACAATAAATACAGACCTGGAGAGTACAGTGAATACTGACCTGGAGAGTACAGTAAATACTGACCTGGAGAGTGCAATAAATATAATACATACTGACCAAGATAGTACAATAAATACAGACCTGGAGAGTACAGTGAATACTGACATGGAGAGTAAAATAAATACTGACCTGCAGAGTACAATAAATAATGACCTGGAGAGTATAATAAATACTGACCTGGAGAGGGCAATAAATACTGACCTGGAGAGTACAATAAATACTGACCTGGAGAGTGCAATAAATAATGACCTGGAGAGGACAATAAATACTGACCTGGACAGTACAATAAACACTGACATGGAGAGTACAATAAAAGCTGACCTGGAGAGTACAATAAATACTGACCTGGAGAGGACAATGAATGCTGACCTGGAGTGCACAATAAATACTGACCTGGAGAGTACAATAAATACTGACCTGGAGAGGGTAATAAATACTGACCTGGACAGTACAATAAATACTGACCTGGAGCGTACAATAAATACTGACCTGGAGAGGGTAATATGTACTGACCTGGAGATTACAATAAATACTGGCCTGGAGAGTTCAATAATTACTGACCTGGAGAGTACATTAAATACTGACCTGAAGAGTACAATAAATACTGACCTGGAGAGGACAATAAATACTGACCTGGAGAGTACAATAAATACTGACCTGGAGAGTACAATAAATACTGACCTGGAGAGTACATTAAATACTGACCTGGAGAGGGCAATAAATACTGACCTGGAGAGTACAATAAATACTGACCTGGTGAGTACATTAAATACTGACCTGGAGAGTACATTAAATACTGACCTGGAGAGTACAGTAAATACTGACCTGGAGAGTGCAATAAATATAATACATACTGACCTAGATAGTACAATAAATACAGACCTGGAGAGTACAGTGAATACTGACATGGAGAGTAAAATAAATACTGACCTGCAGAGTACAATAAATAATGACCTGGAGAGTATAATAAATACTGACCTGGAGAGGGCAATAAATACTGACCTGGAGAGTACAATAAATACTGACCAGGAGAGTACAATAAATACTGACCTGGAGAGTACAATGAATACGGACCTGGAGAGGGTAATAAATACTGACCTGGAGAGGGCAATAAATTCTGACCTGGACAATACAATAAATACTGACCTGGAGCGTACAATAAATACTGACCTGGAGAGGGTAATATGTACTGACCTGGAGATTACAATAAATACTGACCTGGAGAGGGTAATATGTACTGACCTGGAGATTACAATAAATAGTGGCCTGGTGAGTACAACAAATACTGACCTGGAGAGGGCAATAAATACTGACCTGGAGAGGGCAATGAATACTGACCTGGAGTGTACAATAAATACTGACCTGGAGAGTACAATAAATACTGACCTGGAAAGGGTAATAAATACTGACCTGGACAGTACAATAAATACTGACCTGGAGCGTACAATAAATACTGACCTGGAGAGGGTAATATGTACTGACCTGGAGATTACAATAAATAGTGGCCTGGTGAGTACAACAAATACTGACCTGGAGAGGGCAATAAATACTGACCTGGAGAGTACAATAAATACTGACCTGGAGAGTACATTAAATACTTACCTGAAGAGTACAATAAATACTGACCTGGAGAGGGCAATAAATACTGACCAGGATAGTGCAATAAATACTGACCTGGAGAGTACAATAAATACTGATCTGGAGAGTACAATAAATACTCACCTTGAGAGTACAATAAATACTGAGCTGGAGTGTACAATATATAGTGACCTGGAGAGTACAATAAATACTGACCTGGAGAGTACAATAAATGAAGAACTGGAGAGTACATTAAATACTGCCCTGGAGAGTGCAATAAATACTGACCTGGAGAGTGCTATAAATAATGACCTGTAGAGTACAATAAAAAGTGACCTGGAGAGTACAATACATAATGACCTGCAGAGTACAATAAATGATGACCGGGAGAGAATAATAAATTCTGACATGGAGAGGGCAATAAATACTGACCTGGAGAGAACAATAAATACTGACATGGAGAGAACAGTGAATACTGTCCTGGAGTGTACAATAAATACTGATCTGCAGAGTACAATAAATAATGACCTGGAGAGTACAATAAATGTTGAACTGTAGAGTATAATAAATACTGCCCTGGAGAGTGCAATAAATACTGACCTGGAGAGTACAATAAATAATGACCAGGAGAGTACAATAAATAGTGACCTGGAGATTACAATAATCACTGAGCTGGAGAATACAATAACTACTGACCTCGAAAGTACAATAGATACTGACCTGGAGAGGGCAATAAATATTGACCAGGAGAGTGCAATAAATGCTGACCTGGGGAGTACAATAAATGCTGACCTGAAGATTACAATAAATACTGCCCTGAAGAGTGCAATAATTTCTGACATGGAGAGTGCAATAAATAATGACCTGGAGAGGACAATAAATACTGACCTGGACAGTACAATAAACACTGACATGGAGAGTACAATAAAAACTGACCTGGAGAGCACAATAAATACTGACCTGGAGAGGACAATGAATACTGACCTGGAGTGTACAATAAATACTGACCTGGAGAGTACAATAAATACTGACCTGGAGAGGGTAATAAATACTGACCTGGGCAGTACAATAAATACTGACCTGGAGCCTACAATAAATACTGACCTGGAGAGGGTAATATGTACTGACAAGGATGATTACAATAAATACTGGCCTGGAGAGTACAATAAATACTGAACTGGAGAGGGCAATAAATACTGACCTGGAGAGTACAATAAATACTGACCTGGAGAGTACATTAAATACTGACCTGAAGAGTACAATAAATACTGACCTGGAGAGGTCAATAAATACTGACCTGGAGAGGGCAATAAATACTGACCTGGAGAGGTCAATAAATATTGACCAGGATAGTACAATAAATACTCACCTTGAGAGTACAATAAATACTGACCTGGAGTGTACAATAAATAGTGACCAGGAGAGTACAATAAATACTGAACTGGAATGTACAATAAATGCTGAACTGGAGAGTACAATAAATACTGCCCTGGAGAGTGAAATAAATACTGACCTGGAGAGGGTAATATGTACTGACAAGGATGATTATATTAAACACTGACCTGGAGAATACAATAAATACTGACCTGGAGATGTTAATAAATACTGACCTGGAGAGTATAATAAATACTGACCTGGGAGTGCAATAAATACTGACCTGGAGAGTACAATAACTATTGACCAAGAGGGTACATTAAAAAATGACCTGGAGAGGCCAATAAATACTGACCTGGAGAGTACAGTAAATACTGACCTGGAGAGGGCAATAAATACTGACCTGGAGAGTACAATAAATACTGACCTGGAGAGTACATTCAATACTGACCTAGAGAGGGTAATAAATACTGACCTGGAGGGGGTAATAAATACTGACCTGGAGAGTAAAACAATTACTGACCTGGAGAATACAATAAATACTGACCTGGACAGGGTAATAAATAATGACCTAGAGAGTATAATAAATACTGACCTGGGGAAAGCAATAAATACTGACCTGGAGAGTACAATAAATACTGACCTGGGGAGTAAAATAAATACTGACCTGGAGGGGGTAATAAATACTGACCTGGAGAGTAAAACAATTACTGGCCTGGAGAATACAATAAATACTGACCTGGAGAGTGTAATAAATACTGACCTGGAGAGTATAATAAATAGTGACCTGGGGAGTGCAATAAATACTGACCTGCAGAGTACAATAAATACTGACCTGGGGAGTACAATAAATACTGACCTAGAGGGTACAATAAATAATGACCTGGAGAAAGTAATAAATACTGACATGGAGAGTACAATAAACACTGACCTGGAGAGTACAATAAATACAGACCTGGAGAGTACTATAAATACTGACCTGGAGAGTACAATAAATGCTGACATGGAGAGGGTAATAAATACTGACCTGGAGAGTAAAGTAAATACTGACCTGGAGAGGGTAATAAATACTGACCTGGAGGGGGTAATAAATACTGACATGGAGAGTAAAACAAATACTGACCTGGAGAATACAATAAATACTGATCTGGAGAGTATAATAAATACTGACCTGGGGAGTGCAATAAATACTGACCTGGAGAGTACAATCAATACTGATCTGGAGTGTACTATAAATACTGACCTGGAAAGTACAATAAATACTGACCTAGAGGGTACAATAAATAATGACCTGGAGAGAGTAATAAATACTGACATGGAGAGTACAATAAACACTGACCTGGAGAGTACAATAAATACAGACCTGGAGAGTACTATAAATACTGACCTGGAGAGTACAATAAATGCTGACATGGAGAGGGTAATAAATACTGACCTGGAGAGTACAATAAATACTGACCTGGAGAGTACAATAAATACTGCCCTGGAGGGTAGAATAAATAATGACCTGGAGATTACAATAAATACTGACCTGGAGAGAACAATAAATACTGATCTGGAGAGTACAATAAATACTGACCTGGAGAGAACAATAAATACTAATATGGAGAGGGTAATAAATACTGACCTGGAGAGTACAATAAATATAGACCTGGAGAGTACAATAAATACTGTCCTGGAGAGTACAATAAATACTGACCTGGAGAGTACAATCAATACTGACCTGGAGAGGGTAATAAATACTGACCTGGAGAGTGCAATAAATACTGACCTGGAGAGTACAATAAATACTGACCTGGACAGTACAATAAATACTGACCTGGAGAGTACAATAAATACTGACCTGGAGAGTACAATAAATGCTGAACTGGAGAGGGTAATAAATACTGACCTGGAGAGTACAATACATACTGACCTGGAGAGTTCAATAAATACTGACCTGGAGAGTACAATAAAAACTGACCTGGATAGTACAATAAAAAGTGAATTGGAGAGTACAATAAATACTGACCTGGACTGAATAATAAATACTGACCTGGACAGGACAGTAAATATTAACCCGGAGAATACAATAAATACTGACCTGGAGAGTACAATAAATACTGGCCTGGATAGGGCATAAATACTGACCTGGAGAGAACATTAAATACTGACCTGGAGAGTACAATAAATACTGACCTAGAGGGTACAATAAATACTGACCTGGAGAGAGTAAGAAATACTGACATGGAGAGTAAAATAAACACTGACCTGGGGAGTAAAATAAATACTGACCTGGAGAGGGTAATAAATACTGACCTGGTGTGGGTAATAAATATTGACATGGAGAGTAAAACAAATACTGACCTGGAGAATACAATCAATACTGACCTGGAGAGTATAATAAATACTGACCTGGGGAGTGCAATAAATACTGACCTGGAGAGTACAATAAATACTGATCTGGAGTATTCTATAAATACTGACCTGGAGAGTACAATAAATACTGACCTAGAGGGTACAATAAATACTGACCTGGAGAGAGTAATAAATACTGACATGGAGAGTACAATAAACACTGACCTGGAGAGTACAATAAATACAGACCTGGAGAGTACAATAAATACTGACCTGGAGATACAATAAATGCTGACATGGAGAGGATAATAAATACTGACCTGGAGAGTACAATAAATACTGACCTGCAGAGTACAATAAATACTGACCTGGGGAGTACAATAAATACTGACCTAGAGGGTACAATAAATAATGACCTGGAGAAAGTAATAAATACTGACATGGAGAGTACAATAAACACTGACCTGGAGAGTACAATAAATACAGACCTGGAGAGTACTATAAATACTGACCTGGAGAGTACAATAAATGCTGACATGGAGAGGGTAATAAATACTGACCTGGAGAGTAAAGTAAATACTGACCTGGAGAGGGTAATAAATACTGACCTGGAGGGGGTAATAAATACTGACATGGAGAGTAAAACAAATACTGACCTGGAGAATACAATAAATACTGATCTGGAGAGTATAATAAATACTGACCTGGGGAGTGCAATAAATACTGACCTGGAGAGTACAATCAATACTGATCTGGAGTGTACTATAAATACTGACCTGGAAAGTACAATAAATACTGACCTAGAGGGTACAATAAATAATGACCTGGAGAGAGTAATAAATACTGACATGGAGAGTACAATAAACACTGACCTGGAGAGTACAATAAATACAGACCTGGAGAGTACTATAAATACTGACCTGGAGAGTACAATAAATGCTGACATGGAGAGGGTAATAAATACTGACCTGGAGAGTACAATAAATACTGACCTGGAGAGTACAATAAATACTGCCCTGGAGGGTAGAATAAATAATGACCTGGAGATTACAATAAATACTGACCTGGAGAGAACAATAAATACTGATCTGGAGAGTACAATAAATACTGACCTGGAGAGAACAATAAATACTAATATGGAGAGGGTAATAAATACTGACCTGGAGAGTACAATAAATATAGACCTGGAGAGTACAATAAATACTGTCCTGGAGAGTACAATAAATACTGACCTGGAGAGTACAATCAATACTGACCTGGAGAGGGTAATAAATACTGACCTGGAGAGTGCAATAAATACTGACCTGGAGAGTACAATAAATACTGACCTGGACAGTACAATAAATACTGACCTGGAGAGTACAATAAATACTGACCTGGAGAGTACAATAAATGCTGAACTGGAGAGGGTAATAAATACTGACCTGGAGAGTACAATACATACTGACCTGGAGAGTTCAATAAATACTGACCTGGAGAGTACAATAAAAACTGACCTGGATAGTACAATAAAAAGTGAATTGGAGAGTACAATAAATACTGACCTGGACTGAATAATAAATACTGACCTGGACAGGACAGTAAATATTAACCCGGAGAATACAATAAATACTGACCTGGAGAGTACAATAAATACTGGCCTGGATAGGGCATAAATACTGACCTGGAGAGAACATTAAATACTGACCTGGAGAGTACAATAAATACTGACCTAGAGGGTACAATAAATACTGACCTGGAGAGAGTAAGAAATACTGACATGGAGAGTAAAATAAACACTGACCTGGGGAGTAAAATAAATACTGACCTGGAGAGGGTAATAAATACTGACCTGGTGTGGGTAATAAATATTGACATGGAGAGTAAAACAAATACTGACCTGGAGAATACAATAAATACTGACCTGGAGAGTATAATAAATACTGACCTGGGGAGTGCAATAAATACTGACCTGGAGAGTACAATAAATACTGATCTGGAGTATTCTATAAATACTGACCTGGAGAGTACAATAAATACTGACCTAGAGGGTACAATAAATACTGACCTGGAGAGAGTAATAAATACTGACATGGAGAGTACAATAAACACTGACCTGGAGAGTACAATAAATACAGACCTGGAGAGTACAATAAATACTGACCTGGAGATACAATAAATGCTGACATGGAGAGGGTAATAAATACTGACCTGGAGAGTACAATAAATACTGACCTGGAGAGTACAATAAATACTGCCCTGGAGGGTAGAATAAATAATGACCTGGAGATTACAATAAATACTGACCTGGAGAGAACAATGAATACTGATCTGGAGAGTACAATAAATACTGACCTGGAGAGAACAATAAATACTAATCTGGAGAGGGTAATAAATACTGACCTGGAGAGTACAATAAATATAGACCTGGAGAGTACAATAAATACTGTCCTGGAGAGTAGAATAAATACTGACCTGGAGAGTACAATCAATACTGACCTGGAGAGGGTAATAAATACTGACCTGGAGAGTGCAATAAATACTGACCTGGAGAGCACAATAAATACTGACCTGGAAAGTACAATAAATACTGACCTGGAGAGTACAATAAATACTCACCTGGAGAGTACAATAAATGCTGAACTGGAGAGGGTAATAAATACTGACCTGGAGAGTACAATACATACTGACCTGGAGAGTTCAATAAATACTGACCTGGAGAGTACAATAAAAACTGACCTGGATAGTACAATAAAAAGTGAATTGGAGAGTACAATAAATACTGACCTGGACTGAATAATAAATACTGACCTGGACAGGACAATAAATACTGACCCGGAGAGTACAATAAATACTGACCTGGAGAGTACAATAAATACTGGCCTGGATAGGGCATAAATACTGACATGGAGAGAAGATTAAATACTGACCTGCAGAGTACAATAAATACTGTCCTGGAGAGTACAATAAATTCTGAGAAGGATAGTACAATAAATACTGACCTGGAGAGTACAATAAATACTGACCTGGAGAGAACAATAAACACTAACCTGGAGAGGGTAATAAATACTTACCTGGAGAGTACAATAAATACTGACCTGGAGAGCACAATAAATACTGACCTGGAGCGTACAATAAATGCTGACCTGGAGGGAACAATAAATACTGACCTGGAGAGTACAATAAAAACTGAATTGAAGAGTAAAATAAATACTGACCTGGAGAGTACAATAATAGTGACTTGGAGAGTACAATCAATAATGACCTGGAGAGTAGCATAAATACAGACCTGGAGCGGGTAATAAATACTGACATGGAGAGGGTAATAAATACTTATCTGGAGAGTATAATACATACTGACCCGCAGATTACAATAAATACTGACCTGGATAGTGCAATAAAAACTGACCTGGAGAGTACAATAAATACTGACCTGGAGAGTACAATAAATACTGACCTGGAGAGTACAATAAATACTGACCTGGAGATTACAATAAAAGCTGACTTGGAGAGAACAATACATACTAACCTGGAGAGTACAATAAATACTGACCTGGAGATTACAATAAGTACTGACCCGGGAGTAAAATAAATATTAACCTGGAGCGGGCAATAAATACTAACCAGGAGAGTACAATAAATACGGACCTGGAGAGTACAATAAATACTGGCCTGGATAGGGCATAAATACTGACCTGGACAGTGCAATAAATACTGACCTGGAGTATACAATAAATACTGAACTGGAGAGTACAATAAATTCTGACATGGAGAGTACAATAAATACTGACCTGGAGAGGTAATAAACACTGACCTGGAGAGTACAATAAATACTGACCTGGAGAATACAATAAATAATGACCTGGAGAGTACAATAAATACTGCCCTGGAGTGTAGAATAAATAAAGACCTGGAGATTACATTAAATACTGACCTGGAGAGAACAATAAATACTGATCTGGAGAGTACAATAAATACTGACCTGGAGAGAACAATAAATACTAACCTGGAGAGCGTAATAAATACTGACCAGGAGAGAACAATAAATATAGCCCTGGAGAGTACAATAAATACTGACCTGGAGAGTACAATAAATACTGACCTGGAGAGTACAATCAATACTGACCTGGAGAGGGCAATAAATACTGACCTGGAGAGTACAATAAATACAGACCTGGTGAGTACAATAAATACTGACCTGGAGAGTACAATGAATATTGACCTGGGGAGTAAAATAAATACTGACCTGTAGACGGTAATAAATACTGACCTTGGGAGTACAATAAATACTGACCTGGAGAGTAAAATAAATACTGACCTGGAGAATGCAATAAATACTGACCGGGATAGGGCAATAAATACTGACCTGGAGAGCACAATAAATACTGACCTGGAGAATGCAATAAATACTGACCGGGATAGGGCAATAAATACTGACCTGGAGAGCACAATAAATACTGACCTGGAGAGTAAAATAAACACTGACCTGGAGAGTACAATAAATACTGACCTGGAGAGTGTAATAAATACTGACCTGGAGAGTACAATAAATGCTGACTTGGAGAGTACAATAAATACTGACCTGGTGAGTACAATAAATATTGACCTGGAGAGGGTAATAAATACTGACTGGAGTGGGTAATAAATACTGACCTTGAGAGTAAAACAAATACTGACCTGGAGAATACAATAAATACTGACCTGGAGAGGGTAATAAATACTGACCTGGGGAGTGCAATAAATACTGACCTGGAGAGTACAATAAATACTGACCTGGAGTGTGCTATAAATACTGACCTGGAGAGTACAATAAATACTGACCTAGAAGGTAGAATAAATACTGACCTGGAGAGAGTAATAAATACTGACATGGAGAGTACAATAAACACTGACCTGGAGAGTAAAATAAATACTGACCTGGAGAGCACAATAAATGCTGACATGGAGAGGGTAATAAATACTGACCTGGAGAGTACAATAAATACTGACCTGGAGAGTACAATAAATACTTACCTGGAGAGTACAATAAATACTGATCTTAGAATACAATAAATATTGAACTGGAGAGAACAATAAATACAGACCTGGAGAGTACAATAAAAACTGACCTGGAGAGTACAATAAATAATGACATGGGGAGTACAATAAATACTGACCTGGAGTGTACTATAAATACTGACCTGGAGAGTACTATAAATACTGACCTGGAGAGTACAATAAATACTAACCTAAAGGGTACAATAAATACTGACCTGGAGAGAGTAATAAATACTGACATGGAGAGTACAATAAACACTGACCTGGGGAGTAAAATAAATACTGACCTGGAGAGGGTAATAAATACTGACCTGGAGGGGGTAATAAATATTGACATGGAGAGTAAAACAAATACTGACCTGGAGAATACAATAAATACTGACCTGGAGAGTATAATAAATACTGACCTGGGGAGTGCAATAAATACTGACCTGGAGAGTACAATAAATACTGATCTGGAGTGTACTATAAATACTGACCTGGAGAGTACAATAAATACTGACCTAGAGGGTACAATAAATACTGACCTGGAGAGAGTAATAAATACTGACATGGAGAGTACAATAAACACTGACCTGGAGAGTACAATAAATACAGACCTGGAGAGTACAATAAATACTGACCTGGAGAGCACAATAAATGCTGACATGGATCGGGTAATAAATACTGACCTGGAGAGTACAATAAATACTGACCTGGAGAGTACAATAAATACTTACCTGGAGAGTACAATAAATACTGATCTTAGAATACAATAAATATTGAACTGGAGAGAACAATAAATACAGACCTGGAGAGTACAATAAAAACTTACCTGGAGAGTACAATAAATAATGACATGGGGAGTACAATAAATACTGACCTGGAGTGTACTATAAATACTGACCTGGTGAGTACTATAAATACTGACCTGGAGAGTATAATAAATACTGACCTAGAGGGTACAATAAATACTGACCTGGAGAGAGTAATAAATACTGACATGGAGAGTACAATAAACACTGACCTGGGGAGTAAAATAAATACTGACCTGGAGAGGGTAATAAATACTGACCTGGAGGGGGTAATAAATATTGACATGGAGAGTAAAACAAATACTGACCTGGAGAATACAATAAATACTGACCTGGAGAGTATAATAAATACTGACCTGGGGAGTGCAATAAATACTGACCTGGAGTGTACTATAAATACTGACCTGGAGAGCACAATAAATACTGACCTAGAGGGTACAATAAATACTGACCTGGAGAGAGTAATAAATACTGACATGGAGAGTACAATAAACACTGACCTGGAGAGTACAATAAATACAGACCTGGAGAGTACAATAAATACTGATCTGGAGAGTACTATAAATACTGACCTGGAGAGTACAATAAATACTGACCTAGAGGGTACAATAAATACTGACCTGGAGAGAGTAATAAATACTGACATGGAGAGTACAATAAACACTGACCTGGAGAGTACAATAAATACTGACCTGGAGAGGGCAATAAATACTGACCTGGAGAGGGCAATAATTACTGACCTGGAGAGGTCAATAAATATTGACCAGGATAGTGCAATAAATACTGACCTGGAGAGTACAATAAATACTGATCTGGAGAGGGTAATAAATACTGACCTGGAGTGGGTAATAAATATTGACATGGAGAGTAAAACAAATACTGACCTGGAGAATACAATAAATACTGACCTGGAGAGTATAATAAATACTGACCTGGGGAGTGCAATAAATACTGACCTGGAGAGTACAATAAATACTGATCTGGAGAGTACTATAAATACTGACCTGGAGAGTACAATAAATACTGACCTAGAGGGTACAATAAATACTGACCTGGAGAGAGTAATAAATACTGACATGGAGAGTACAATAAACACTGACCTGGAGAGTACAATAAATACAGACCTGGAGAGTACAATAAATACTGACCTGGAGAGTACAATAAATGCTGACATGGAGAGGGTAATAAATACTGACCTGGAGAGTATAATAAATACTGACCTGGAGAGTACAATAAATACTGCCCTGGAGGGTAGAATAAATAATGACCTGGAGATTACAATAAATACTGACCTGGAGAGAACAATGAATACTGATCTGGAGAGTACAATAAATACTGACCTGGAGAGAACAATAAATACTAATCTGGAGAGTACAATCAATACTGACCTGGAGAGGGTAATAAATACTGACCTGGAGAGTGCAATAAATACTGACCTGGAGAGTACAATAAATACTGACCTGGAAAGTACAATAAATACTGGCCTGGATAGGGCATAAATACTGACCTGGAGAGAAGATTAAATACTGACCTGGAGAGTACAATAAATACTGTCCTGGAGAGTACAATAAATTCTGAGAAGGATAGTACAATAAATACTGACCTGGAGAGTACAATAAATACTGACCTAGAGAGAACAATAAACACTAACCTGGAGAGGGTAATAAATACTGACCTGGAGAGTACAATAAATACTGACCTGGAGAGCACAATAAATACTGACCTGTAGAGTACAATAAATAATGACCTGGAGAGGGCAATAAATACTGACCTGGAGAGTACAATAAATCCTGACCTGGAGCGTACAATAAATGCTGACCTGGAGGGAACAATAAATACTGACCTGGAGAGTACAATAAAAACTGAATTGTTGAGTAAAATAAATACTGACCTGGAGAGTACAATAATAGTGACTTGGAGAGTACAATCAATAATGACCTGGAGAGTAGCATAAATACAGACCTGGAGCGGGTAATAAATACTGACATGGAGAGGGTAATAAATACTTATCTGGAGAGTACAATACATACTGATCCGCAGATTACAATAAATACTGACCTGGATAGTGCAATAAAAACTGACCTGGAGAGTACAATAAATACTGACCTGGAGAGTACAATAAATACTGACCTGGAGAGTACAATAAATACTGACCTGGAGATTACAATAAAAGCTGACTTGGAGAGTACAATAAATACTAACCTGGAGAGTACAATAAATACTGGCCTGGATAGGGCATAAATACTGACCTGGAGAGTGCAATAAATACTGACCTGGAGTATACAATAAATACTGAACTGGAGAGTACAATAAATTCTGACATGGAGAGTACAATAAATACTGACCTGGAGAGGTAATAAACACTGACCTGGAGAGTACAATAAATACTGACCTGGAGAATACAATAAATAATGACCTGGAGAGTACAATAAATACTGCCCTGGAGGGTAGAATAAATAATGACCTGGAGATTACAATAAATACTGACCTGGAGAGAACAGTAAATACTGATCTGGAGAGTACAATAAATACTGACCTGGAGAGAACAATAAATACTAAACTGGAGAGGGTAATAAATACTGACCTGGAGAGTACAATAAATACTGACCTGGAGAGTACAATCAATACTGACCTGGAGAGGGCAATAAATACTGACCTGGAGAGTACAATAAATACAGACCTGGTGAGTACAATAAATACTGACCTGGAGAGTACAATGAATATTGACCTGGGGAGTAAAATAAATACTGACCTGTAGAGGGTAATAAATACTGACCTTGGGAGAACAATAAATACTGACCTGGAGAGTAAAATAAATACTGACCTGGAGAATACAATAAATACTGACAAGGATAGGGCAATAAATACTGACCTGGAGAGCACAATAAATACTGACCTGGAGAGTACAATAAATACTGACCTGGAGAGGGCAATAAATACTGACCTGCAGAGTACAATAAATACTGAACTGGAGATTACAATAAATATTGACCTGGAGGGAACAATAAATACTGACCTGGAGAGTACAATAAAAACTGAATTGTAGAGTAAAATAAATACTGACCTGGAGAGTCCAATAAATAGTGACTTGGAGAGTACTATCAATAATGACCTGGAGAGTACCATAAATACAGACCTGGAGCGTGTAATAAATACTGACATGGAGAGGGTAATAATTACTTATCTGGAGAGTATAATACATACTGACCTGCAGAGTACAATAAATACCGACCTGGAGAGTACAATAAATACTGACCTGGAGAGAACAATAAAAACTGACCTGGATATTACAATAAAAACTGAATTGGAGAGTAGAATAAATACTGACCTGGACAGAATAATAAATACTGACCTGGACAGGACAATAAATACTGACCTGGAGAGGGTTTTAAATACTTACCTGGAGAGTACAATAAATACTAACCTGGAGAGTGTAATAAATACTGACCTGGAGAGTACAATAAATGCTGACTTGGAGAGTACAATAAATACTGACCTGGTGAGTACAATAAATATTGACCTGGAGAGGGTAATAAATACTGACTGGAGTGGGTAATAAATACTGACCTTGAGAGTAAAACAAATACTGACCTGGAGAATACAATAAATACTGACCTGGAGAGGGTAATAAATACTGACCTGGGGAGTGCAATAAATACTGACCTGGAGAGTACAATAAATACTGACCTGGAGTGTACTATAAATACTGACCTGGAGAGTACAATAAATACTGACCTAGAAGGTAGAATAAATACTGACCTGGAGAGAGTAATAAATACTGACATGGAGAGTACAATAAACACTGACCTGGAGAGTACAATAAATACAGACCTGGAGAGTACAATAAACACTGACCTGGAGAGCACAATAAATGCTGACATGGAGAGGGTAATAAATACTGACCTGGGGAGTACAATAAATACTGACCTGGAGAGTACAATAAATACTTACCTGGAGAGTACAATAAATACTGATCTTGGAATACAATAAATATTGAACCTGGAGAGTAAAACAAATACTGACCTGGAGAATACAATAACTACTGACCTGGAGAGTATAATAAATACTGACCTGGGGAGTGCAATAAATACTGACCTGGAGTGTACTATAAATACTGACCTGGAGAGTACAATAAATACTGACCTAGAGGGTACAATAAATACTGACCTGGAGAGAGTAATAAATACTGACATGGAGAGTACAATAAACACTGACCTGGAGAGTACAATAAATACAGACCTGGAGAGTACGATAAATACTGACCTGGAGAGTACAATAAATGCTGACATGGAGAGGGTAATAAATACTGACCTGGAGAGTACAATAAATACTGACCTGGAGAGTACAATAAATACTGCCCTGGAGGGTAGAATAAATAATGACCTGGAGATTACAATAAATACGGACCTGGAGAGAACAATAAATACTAATCTGGAGAGGGTAATAAATACTGACCTGGAGAGTACAATAAATATAGACCTGGAGAGTACAATAAATACTGTCCTGGAGAGTACAATAAATATTGACCTGGAGAGTACAATCAATACTGACATGGAGAGGGTAATAAATACTGACCTGGAGAGTGCAATAAATACTGACCTAGAGAGTACAATAAATACTGACCTGGACAGTACAATAAATACTGACCTGGAGAGTACAATAAATACTGACCTGGAGAGTACAATAAATGCTGAACTGGAGAGGGCAATAAATACAGACCTGGAGAGGTCAATAAATATTGACCATTATAGTGCAATAAATACTGATCTGGAGAGCACAATAAATACTGATCTGGAGAGTACAATAAATAATGACCTGGAGTGTACAATAAATAGTGACCTGGAGAGTACAATAAATAGTGACCTGGAGAGTACAATACATACTGACCTGCCGAGTACAATAAATGATGACCTGGAGAGCATAATAAATACTGACTTGGAGAGGGCAATAAATACTGACCTGGAAAGGACAATAAAGACTGACTTGGAGAGTACAGTGAATACTGACCTGGAGTGTACAATAAATACTGATCTGCAGAGTACAATAAATAATGACCTGTAGAGTACAATAAATAGTGACCTGGAGAGTACAATACATAGTGACCTGCAGACTACAATAAATGATTACCTGGAGAGCATAATAAATACTGACCTGGAGAGGGCAATAAATACTGACCTGGAAAGTACAATAAATACTGACCTGGAGAGTGCAGTGAATACTGACCTGGAGTGTACAATAAATACTGATCTGCAGAGTACAATAAATAATGACCTGGAGAGTACAATAAATGTTGAACTGTAGAGTACAATAAATACTGCCCTGGAGAGTGCAATAAATACTGACCTGGAGAGTACAATAAATAATGACCAGCAGAGTACAATAAATAGTGACCTGGAGATTACAATAATCACTGAGATGGAGAATACAATAACTACTGACCTGGAAAGTACAATAGATACTGACATGGAGAGGGCAATAAATACTGACCTGGAGAGGGCAATAAATGTTGACCAGGATAGTGCAATAAATGCTGACCTGGGGAGTACAATAAATGCTGACCTGAAGATTACAATAAATACTGCCCTGAAGAGTGCAATAATTTCTGACATGGAGAGTGCAATAAATAATGACCTGGAGAGGACAATAAATACTGACATGGAGAGTACAATAAAAGCTGACCTGGAGAGTACAATAAATACTGACCTGGAGCGTACAATAAATACTGACCTGGAGAGGGTAATATGTACTGACCTGGAGATTACATTAAATACTGACCTGAAGAGTACAATAAATATTGACCTGGAGAGGGCAATAAATACTGACCTGGAGAGGGCGATAAATACTGACCTGGAGAGGTCAATAAATATTGACCAGGATAGTGCAATAAATACTGACCTCGAGAAAGCAATAAATAATGACCTGTAGAGTACAATACATAGTGACCTGCAGAGTAAAATAAATGTTGACCTGGAGAGCATAATAAACACTGACCTGGAGAGGGCAATAAATACTGACCTGGAGAGTACAATTAATACAGACCTGGACAGTACAGTGAATACTGACCTGCAGTGTACAATAAATACTGATCTGCAGAGTACAATAAATAATGCCCTGGAGAGTATAATAAATACTGACATGGAGAGGGCAATAAATACTTACCTGGAGAGTACAATAAATAGTGACCTGGAGAGTACAATAAATACTGACCTGGAGAGTACAATAAATAGTGACCTGGAGAGTACAATAAATACTGACCTGGAGAGTACAATTAATACTGACCTGGAGAGGTCAATAAATACTGACCTGGACAGTACAATAAACACTGACCTGGAGAGTACAATAAATACTGACCTGGAGAGTACAATAGGTACTGACCTGGAGAGTAAAATCAATACTGACCTGGAGTGCACAATAAATACTGACCTGGAGAGTACAATAAATACTGACCTGGAGAGTACAATAAATAATGACCTGGAGAGTACATTAAATACTGACCTGGAGAGTATAATAAATACTGACCTGGAGAGGGCAATACATACTGACCTGGAGAGTACAATAAATACTGACCTGGAGAGAACAATAAATACTGAACAGGAGAGCACAATGAACACGGACCTGGAGAGGGTAATAAATACTGACCTGGAGAGGGCAATAAATACGGACCTAGACAATACAATAAATACAGACGTGGAGCGTACAATAAATACTGACCTGGAGAGGGTAATATGTACTCACCAGGAGATTACAATAAATACTGGTCTGGAGAGTACAATAAATACTGACCTGGAGAGGGCAATAAATACTGACCTGGAGAGTACAATAAATACTGACCTGGAGAGTACAGTGAATACTGACCTGGAGTGTACAATAAATACTGATCTGCAGAGTACAATAAATACTGACCTGGAGAGGACAATGAATACTGACCTGGAGTGTACAATAAATACTGATCTGCAGAGTACAATAAATACTGACCTGGAGAGGACAATAAATACTGACCTGGAGCGTACAATAAATACTGACCTGGAGAGGGTAATATGTACTGACCTGAAGATTACAATAAATACTGCCCTGAAGAGTGCAATAATTTCTGACATGGAGAGTGCAATAAATAATGACCTGGAGAGGACAATAAATACTGACATGGAGAGTACAATAAAAGCTGACCTGGAGAGTACAATAAATACTGACCTGGAGCGTACAATAAATACTGACCTGGAGAGGGTAATATGTACTGACCTGGAGATTACATTAAATACTGACCTGAAGAGTACAATAAATATTGACCTGGAGAGGGCAATAAATACTGACCTGGAGAGGGCGATAAATACTGACCTGGAGAGGTCAATAAATATTGACCAGGATAGTGCAATAAATACTGACCTCAAGAAAGCAATAAATAATGACCTGTAGAGTACAATAAATAGTGACCTGGAGAGTACAATACATAGTGACCTGCAGAGTACAATAAATGTTGACCTGGAGAGCATAATAAACACTGACCTGGAGAGGGCAATAAATACTGACCTGGAGAGTACAATTAATACAGACCTGGACAGTACAGTGAATACTGACCTGCAGTGTACAATACATACTGATCTGCAGAGTACAATAAATAATGCCCTGGAGAGTATAATAGATACTGACATGGAGAGGGCAATAAATACTTACCTGGAGAGTACAATAAATAGTGACCTGGAGAGTACAATAAATACTGACCTGGAGAGTACAATAAATACTGACCAGGAGTTTACAATAAATACTGACCTGGAGAGTACAATTAATACTGACCTGGAGAGGTCAATAAATACTGACCTGGACAGTACAATAAACACTGACCTGGAGAGTACAATAAATACTGACCTGGAGAGTACAATAGGTACTGACCTGGAGAGTAAAATCAATACTGACCTGGAGTGCACAATAAATACTGACCTGGAGAGTACAATAAATACTGACCTGGAGAGTACAATAAATAATGACCTGGAGAGTACATTAAATACTGACCTGGAGAGTATAATAAATACTGACCTGGAGAGGGCAATACATACTGACCTGGAGAGTACAATAAATACTGACCTGGAGAGAACAATAAATACTGAACAGGAGAGCACAATGAATACGGACCTGGAGAGGGTAATAAATACTGACCTGGAGAGGGCAATAAATACTGACCTAGACAATACAATAAATACTGACCTGGAGCGTACAATAAATACTGACCTGGAGAGGGTAATATGTAATCACCTGGAGATTACAATAAATACTGGTCTGGAGAGTACAATAAATACTGACCTGGAGAGGGCAATAAACACTGACCTGGAGAGTACAATAAATACTGACCTGGAGAGTACAGTGAATACTGACCTGGAGTGTACAATAAATACTGATCTGCAGAGTACAATAAATACTGACCTGGAGAGGACAATGAATACTGACCTGGAGTGTACAATAAATACTGATCTGCAGAGTACAATAAATACTGACCTGGAGAGGACAATAAATACTGACCTGGAGCGTACAATAAATACTGACCTGGAGAGGGTAATATGTACTGACCTGGAGATTACAATAAATAGTGGCCTGGTGAGTACAATAAATACTGACCTGGAGAGGGCAATAAATACTGACCTGGAGAGGGCTATAATTACTGACCTGGAGAGGTCAATAAATATTGACCAGGATAGTGCAATAAATACTGACAAGGAGAGTACAATAAATACTGATCTGGAGAGCACAATAAATACTCATTTGAGAGTAAATTAAATACTGACCTGGAGTGTACAATAAATAGTGACCTGAGGAGTACAATAAATACTGACCTGGAGAGTACAATAAATGAAGAACTGGAGAGTACTATAAATACTGCCCTGGAGAGTGCAATAAATACTGACCTGGAGAGTACAATAAATACTGATCTGGAGAGCACAATAAATACTCATTTGAGAGTAAATTAAATACTGACCTGGAGTGTACAAAAAATACTGACCTGGAGAGTACAATAAATACTGACCTGGAGAGGGTAATAAATACTGACCTGGACAGTACAATAAATACTGACCTGGAGCGTACAATAAATACTGACCTGGAGAGGGTAATATGTACTGACCTGGAGATTACAATAAATTGTGGCCTGGAGAGTACAATAAGTACTGACCTGGAGAGGGCAATACATACTGACCTGGAGAGTACAATAAATACTGACCTGGAGAGTACATTAAATACTTACCTGAAGAGTACAATAAATACTGACCTGGAGAGGGCAATAAATACTGACCAGGATCGTGCAATAAATTCTGACCTGGAGAGTACAATAAATACTGATCTGGAGAGTACAATAAATACTCACCTTGAGAGTACAATAAATACTGACCTGGAGTGTACAATATATAGTGACCTGGAGAGTACAATAAATACTGACCTGGAGAGTACAATAAATGAAGAACTGGAGAGTACAATAAATACTGCCCTGGAGAGTGCAATAAATACTGACCTGGAGAGTGCAATAAATAATGACCTGTAGAGTACAATAAAAAGTGACCTGGAGAGTACAATACATAGTGACCTGCAGAGTACAATAAATGATGACCTGGAGAGAATAATAAATACTGACATGGAGAGGGCAATAAATACTGACCTGGAGAATACAATAAATACTGACATGGAGAGTACAGTGAATACTGTCCTGGAGTGTACAATAAATACTGATCTGCAGAGTACAATAAATAATGACCTGGAGAGTACAATAAATGTTGAACTGTAGAGTATAATAAATACTGCCCTGGAGAGTGCAATAAATACTGACCTGGAGAGTCCAATAAATAATGACCAGGAGAGTACAATAAATAGTGACCTGGAGATTACAATAATCACTGAGCTGGAGAATACAATAACTACTGACCTCGAAAGTACAATATATACTGACCTGGAGAGGGCAATAAATACTGACCTGGAGAGGGCAATAAATATTGACCAGGAGAGTGCAATAAATGCTGACCTGGGGAGTACAATAAATGCTGACCTGAAGATTACAATAAATACTGCCCTGAAGAGTGCAATAAACACTGACATGGAGAGTACAATAAAAACTGACCTGGAGAGTACAATAAATACTGACCTGGAGAGGACAATGAATACTGACCTGGAGTGTACAATAAATACTGACCTGGAGAGTTCAATAAATACTGACCTGGAGAGGGTAATAAATACTGACCTAGACAGTACAATAAATACTGACCTTGAGCGTACAATAAATACTGACCTGGAGAGGGTAATATGTACTGACAAGGATGATTACAATAAATACTGGCCTGGAGAGTACAATAAATACTGACCTGGAGAGGGCAATAAATACTGACCTGGAGAGTACAATAAATACTGACCTGGAGAGTACATTAAATACTGACCTGGAGAGTACAATAGATACTGACCTGGAGAGTAAAATCAATAGTGACCTGGAGTGTACAATAAATACTGACCTGGAGAGTACAATAAATACTGACGTGGAACGTACATTAAATACTGACCTGGAGAGTACAGTAAATACTGACCTGGAGAGTGCAATAAATATAATACATACTGACCTAGATAATACAATAAATACAGACCTGGAGAGTACAGTGAATACTGACATGGAGAGTAAAATAAATACTGACCTGCAAAGTACAATAAATAATGACCTGGAGAGTATAATAAATACTGACCTGGAGAGGGCAATAAATACTGACCTGGAGAGTACAATAAATACTGACCAGGAGAGTACAATAAATACTGACCTGGAGAGTACAATGAATACGGACCTGGAGAGGGTAATAAATACTGACCTGGAGAGGGCAATAAATTCTGACCTGGATAATACAATAAATACTGACCTGGAGCGTACAATAAATGCTGACTTGGAGAGGGTAATATGTACTGACCTGGAGATTACAATAAATACTGGCCTGGAGAGTACAATAAATACTGATCTGTAGAGTAAAGTGAATACTGACCTGGATGTACAATAAATACTGAATTGCAGAGTACAATAAATACTGACCTGGAGAGGACAATGAATACTGACCTGGAGTGTACAATAAATACTGACCTGGAGAGTACAATAAATACTGACCTGGAGTGGGTAATAAATACTGACCTGGACTGAACAATAAATACTGACCTGGAGCGTACAATAAATACTGACCTGGAGAGGGTAATATGTACTGACCTGGAGATTACAATAAATAGTGGCCTGGAGAGTACAATAAATACTGACCTGGAGAGGGCAATAAATACTGACCTGGAGAGTACAATAAATACTGACCTGGAGAGTACATTAAATACTTACCTGAAGAGTACAATAAATACTGACCTGGAGAGGGCAATAAATACTGACCAGGATAGTGCAATAAATACTGACCTGGAGTGCACATTATAGAGTGACCTGGAGAGTACAATAAATACTGACCTGGAGAGTACAATAAATGAAGAACTGGAGAGTACAATAAATACGGCCCTGGAGAGTGCAATAAAGACTGACCTGGAGAGTGCAATAAATAATGACCTGTAGAGTACAATATAAAGTGACCTGGAGATTACAATACATAGTGACCTGCAGAGTACAATAAATGATGACCTGGAGAGAATAATAAATACTGACATGGAGAGGGCAATAAATACTGACCTGGAGAGTACAATAAATTCTTACATGGAGAGTACAGTGAATACTGTCCTGGAGTGTACAATAAATACTGATCTGCAGAGTACAATAAATACTGATCTGCAGAGTACAATAAATAATGACCAGGAGAGTACAATAAATAGTGACCTGGAGATTACAATAAT
This sequence comes from Pristiophorus japonicus, assembly GCF_044704955.1. Classification (NCBI taxonomy): domain Eukaryota; kingdom Metazoa; phylum Chordata; class Chondrichthyes; family Pristiophoridae; genus Pristiophorus; species Pristiophorus japonicus. Next base: position 5,502,202 of record NW_027252779.1, read on the forward strand.
CACTGAGCTGGAGAATACAATAAGTACTGACCTCGAAAGTACAATAGATACTGACCTGGAGAGGGCAATAAATACTGACCTGGAGAGGGCAATAAATATTGACCAGGAGAGTGCAATAAATGCTGACCTGGGGAGTACAATAAATGCTGACCTGAAGATTACAATAAATACTGCCCTGAAGAGTGCAATAATTTCTGACATGGAGAGTGCAATAAATAATGACCTGGAGAGGACAATAAATACTGACCTGGACAGTACAATAAACACTGACATGGAGAGTACAATAAAAACTGACCTGGAGAGTACAATAAATATTGACCTGGAGAGGACAATGAATACTGACCTAGTTTGTACAATAAATACTGACCTGGAGAGTACAATAAATACTGACCTGGAGAGGGTAATAAATACTGACCTGGACAGTACAATAAATACTGACCTGGAGCGTACAATAAATACTGACCTGGAGAGGGTAATATGTACTGACAAGGATGATTACAATAAATACTGGCCTGGAGAGTACAATAAATACTGAACTGGAGAGGGCAATAAATACTGACCTGGAGAGTACATTAAATACTGACCTGAAGAGTACAATAAATATTGACCTGGAGAGGTCAATAAATACTGACCTCGAGAGGGCAATAAATACTGACCTGGAGAGATCAATAAATATTGACCAGGATAGTACAATAAATACTCACCTTGAGAGTACAATAAATACTGACCTGGAGTGTACAATAAATAGTGACCTTGAGAGTACAATAAATACTGACCTGGAATGTACAATAAATGCTGAACTGGAGAGTACAATAAATACTGCCCTGGAGAGTGAAATAAATACTGACCTGGAGAGGGTAATATGTACTGACAAGGATGATTACATTAAAAACTGACCTGGAGAATACAATAAATACTGACCAGGAGATGTTAATAAATACTGACCTGGAGAGTACAATAAATACTGACCTGGGAGTGCAATAAATACTGACCTGGTGAGTACAATAAATGCTGATCTTGAGTGTACAATAAATACTGACGTGGAGAGTACAATAAATAGTGACCTGGAGAGTACAATAAATACTGACCTGGAGAGTACAATCAATACTGACCTAGAGAGGGTAATAAATACTGACCTGGAGGGGGTAATAAATACTGACCTGGAGAGTAAAACAATTACTGACCTGGAGAATACAATAAATACTGAACTGGAGAGGGTAATAAATAATGACCTAGAGAGTATAATAAATACTGACCTGGGGAGTGCAATAAATACTGACCTGGAGAGTACAATAAATACTGACCTGGGGAGTAAAATAAATACTGACCTGGAGGGGGTAATAAATACTGACCTTGAGAGTAAAACAATTACTGACCTGGAGAATACAATAAATACTGACCTGCAGAGTGTAATAAATACTGACCTGGAGAGTATAATAAATAGTGACCTGGGGAGTGCAATAAATACTGACCTGGAGAGTACAATAAATACTGACCTGGGGAGTAAAATAAATACTGACCTGGAGATGGTAATCAATACTGATTGGAGGGGGTAATAAATACTGACCTTGAGAGTAAAACAAATACTGACCTGGAGAATACAATAAATACTGACCTGGAGAGGGTAATAAATACTGACCTGGGGAGTGCAATAAATACTGACCTGGATAGTACAATAAATACTGACCTGGAGTGTACTATAAATACTGACCTGGAGAGTACAATAAATACTGACCTAGAGGGTAGAATAAATACTGACCTGGAGAGAGTAATAAATACTGACATGGAGAGTACAATAAACACTGACCTGGAGAGTACAATAAATACAGACCTGGAGAGTACAATAAATACTGACCTGGAGAGTACAATAAATACTGACCTTGAGAGTACAATAAATACTTACCTGGAGAGTACAATACTGATCATAGAATAAAATAAATATTGAACTGGAGAGAACAATAAATACAGACCTGGAGAGTACAATAAAAACTGACATGGAGAGTATAATAAATAATGACATGGGGAGTACAATAAATACTGACCTGGAGTGTACTATAAATACTGAACTGGAGAGTACTATAAATACTGACTTGGAGTGTACAATAAATACTGACCTAGAGGGTACAATAAATACTGACCTGGAGAGAGTAATAAATACTGACGTGGTGAGTACAATAAACACTGACCTGGGGATTAAAATAAACACTGACCTGGAGAGGGTAATAAATACTGACCTGGAGGGGGTAATAAATACTGACATGGAGAGTAAAACAAATACTGACCTGGAGAATACAATAAATACTGACCTGGAGAGTATAATAAATACTGACCTGGGGAGTGCAATAAATACTGACCTGGAGAGTACAATAAATACTGATCTGGAGTGTACTATAAATACTGACCTGGAGAGTACAATAAATACTGACCTAGAGGGTACAATAAATAATGACCTGGAGAGAGTAATAAATACTGACATGGAGAGTACAATAAACACTGACCTGGAGAGTACAATAAATACAGACCTGGAGAGTACGATAAATACTGACCTGGAGAGTACAATAAATGCTGACATGGAGAGGATAATAAATACTGACCTGGAGAGTACAATAAATACTGACCTGGAGAGTACAATAAATACTGCCCTGGCGGGTAGAATAAATAATGACCTGGAGATTACAATAAATACTGACCTGGAGAGAACAATAAATACTGATCTGGAGAGTACAATAAATACTGACCTGGAGAGAACAATAAATACTAATCTGGAGAGGGTAATAAATACTGACCTGGAGAGTACAATAAATATAGACCTGGAGAGTACAATAAATACGGTCCTGGATAGTACAATAAATACTGACCTGGAAAGTACAATCAATACTGACCTGGAGAGGGTAATAAATACTGACCTGGAGAGTGCAATAAATACTGACCTGGAGAGTACAATAAATACTGACCTGGACAGTACAATAAATACTGACCTGGAGAGTACAATAAATACTGACCTGGAGAGTACAATAAATGTTGAACTGGAGAGGGCAATAAATACAGACCTGGAGAGGTCAATAAATATTGACCAGGATAGTGCAATAAATACTGATCTGGAGAGCAGAATAAATACTGATCTGGAGAGTACAATAAATACTCACGTTGAGAGTACAATAAATACTGACCTGGAGTGTACAATAAATATTGACCTGGAGAGTACAATAAATACTGACCTGGAGAGTACAATAAATGCTGAACTGGAGAGTACAATAAATACTGCCCTGGAGAGTGCAATAAATACTGACCTGGAGAGTGCAATAAATAATGACATGTACAGTACAATAAATAGTGACCTGGAGAGTACAATACATACTGACCTGCAGAGTACAATAAATGATGACCTGGAGAGCATAATAAATACTGACCTGGAGAGGGCAATAAATACTGACCTGGAGAGGACAATAAAGACTGACTTGGAGAGTACAGTGAATACTGACCTGGAGTGTACAATAAATACTGATCTGCAGAGTACAATAAATAATGACCTGGAGAGTATAATAAATACTGACCTGGAGAGGGCAATAAATACTGACCTGGAGAGTACAATAAATAGTGACCTGGAGAGTTCAATAAATACTGACCTGGAGAGTACAATAAATACTGACCTGGAGTTTACAATAAATACTGGCCTGGAGAGTACAATTAATACTGACCTGGAGAGGACAATAAATACTGACCTGGACAGTACAATAAACACTGACCTGGAGAGTACAATAAATACTGACCTGGAGAGTACAATAGATACTGCCCTGGAGAGTAAAATAAATATTGACCTGGAGAGTACAATGAATACGGACCTGGAGAGGGCAATAAATACTGCCCAGGAGAGTACATTAAATATTGACCTGGAGAGTACAGTAAATACTGACCTGGAGAGTACAATAAATACAATACATACTGACCTAGAGAGTACAATAAATACAGACCTGGAGAGTACAGTGAATACTGACATGGAGAGTACAATAAATACTGATCTGCAGAGTACAATAAATAATGACCTGGAGAGTATAATAAATACTGACCTGGAGAGGGCAATAAATACTGACCTGGAGAGTACAATAAATACAGACCTGGATAGTACAGTGAATATGACCTGGAGAGTACAATAAATACTGATCTGCATAGTACAATAAATAATGAGCTGGAGAGTATAATAAATACTGACCTGGAGAGGGCAAAAAATACTGAACTGAAGAGTACAATAAATACTGACCTGGAGAGTACAATAAATACTGACCTGGAGAGTACAATGAATACGGACCTGGAGAGGGTAATAAATACTGACCTGGAGAGGGCAATAAATACTGACCTGGGGAGTACAATAAATACTGACCTGATGAGTAGAATGAATACGGACCTGGAGAGGGTAATAAATACTGACCTGGAGAGGTCAATAAATACTGACCTGGAGAGTACAATAAATATTGACCTGCAGTGTACAATAAATACTGACCTGGAGTTTACAATAAATACTGACCTGGAGAGTACAATAAATATTGACCTGCAGAGTACAATAAATAAAGACCTGGAGAGTATAATAAATACTGACCTGGATAGGGCAATAAATACTGCCCTGGAGAGGGCAATAAATACTGACCTGGAGAGTACAATAAATACTGACCTCGAGTGTCCAATAAATACTGACCTGGTGAGTACAATAAATACTGACCTGGAGAGTACACTAAATACTGACCTGAGAGTAGAATAAATAGTCACCTGAGGATGGCAATAAATAGTGCCCTGGAGAGAGCAAAAAGTACTGACCTGGAGTATACAGTAAATACTGACCTGGAGAATACAATACATATTGACCTGGTGAGTACAATAAATGCTGACCTGGAGAGTACAGTAAATACTGACCTGGAGAGTACAATAAATACAATACATACTGACCTAGAGAGTACAATAAATACAGACCTGGAGAGTACAGTGAATACTGACATGGAGAGTACAATAAATACTGATCTGCAGAGTACAATAAGTAATGACCTGGAGATTATATTAAATACTGACCTGGAGAGGGCAACAAATACTGACCTGGAGATTACAATAAATATTGACCTGGATAATACAATAAATACTGACCTGGAGAGTACAATGAATACGGACCTGGAGAGGGTAATAAATACTGACCTGGAGATGGCAATAAATACTGACCTGGAGAGTACAATAAATACTGACCTGCAGTGTACAATAAATACAGACCTGGAGTTTACAATAAATACTGACCTGGAGAGTACAATAAATATTGACCTGCAGAGTACAATAAATAAAGACCTGGAGAGTATAATAAATACTGACCTGGATAGGGCAATAAATACTGCCCTGGAGAGGGCAATACAGACTGACCTGGAGAGTACAATAAATACTGACCTCGAGTGTCCAATAAATACTGACCTGGTGAGTAGAATAAATACTGACCTGGAGAGTACACTAAATACTGACCTGGAGAGTACAATAAATACTGACCTGGTGAGGGGAAAATGTACTGACCTGGAGAGTACAATAAATACTGGCCTGGAGAGTACAATAAATACTGACCTGGAGAGGGCAATAAATACTGACCTGGAGAATACAATAAATACTGACCTGGAGAGTACATTAAATACTGACCTGAAGAGTACAACAAATACTGACCTGGAGAGGGCAATAAATACTCACCTGGAGAGGGCAATAAATACTGACCTGGAGAGGTCAATAAATATTGACCAGGATAGTGCAATAAATACTGACCTGGAGAGTAGAATGAATACGGACATGGAGAGGGTAATAAATACTGTCCTGGAGAGGACAATAAATACTGACCTGGAGAGTACAATAAATACTGACCTGCAGTGTACAATAAATAAAGACCTGGAGAGTATAATAAATACTGACCTGGATAGGGCAATAAATACTGCCCTGGAGAGGGCAATAGATACTGACCTGGAGAGTACAATAAATACTGACCTCGAGTGTCCAATAAATACTGACCTGGTGAGTACAATAAATACTGACCTGGAGTGTACAGTAAATAGTGACCTGGAGAGTACAATAAGTATTGGCCTGGTGAGTACAATAAATGCTGACCTGGAGAGTACGGTAAATACTGACCTGGAGAGTACAATAAATACAATACATACTGACCTAGAGAGTACAATAAATACAGACCTGGAGAGTACAGTGAATACTGACATGGAAGTACAATAAATACTGATCTGCAGAGTACAATAAATAATGACCTGGAGAGTATAATAAATACTGACCTGGAGAGGGCAATAAATACTGACCTGGAGAGTACAATAAATACAGACCTGGAGAGTACAGTTAATATGACATGGAGAGTACAATAAATACTGATCTGCAGAGTACAATAAATAATGACCTGGAGAGGGAAATAAATAATGACCTGGAGAGGGCAATAAATACTGACCTGGAGATGGCAATAAATACTGACCTGGAGAGGGCAATAAATACTGACCTGGAGAGTACAATAAATATAGACCTGGAGAGTACACTAAATACTGACCTGGAGAGTACAATACATACTCACCTGGGGAGGGTAATAAATACTGACCAGGACAGTACAATAAATACTGACCTGGAGAGTACAATAAATACTGACCTGGAGAGGGGAAAATGTACTGACCTGGAGAGTACAATAAATACTGGCTTGGAGTGTACAATAAATACTGACCTGGAGAGGGCAATAAATACTGACCTGGAGATGGAATAAATACTGACCTGGAGAGGTTAATAAATATTGACCAGGATAGTGCAATAAATACTGACCTGGAGAGTACAATAAATACTGATCTGGAGAGTACAATAAATACTCACCTTGAGAGTACAATAAATACTGACCTGGAGTGTACAATAAATAGTGACCTGGAGAGTACAATAAATACTGACCTGGAGAGTACAATAAATGCTGAACTGGAGAGTACAATAAATACTGCCCTGGAGAGTGCAATAAATACTGACCTGGAGAGTACAATAAATAATGACCAGGAGAGTACAATAAATAGTGACCTGGAGATTACAATAATCACTGAGCTGGAGAATACAATAACTACTGACCTGGAGAGGGCAATAAATATTGACCAGGAGATTACAATAAATGCTGACCTGGGGAGTACAATAAATGCTGACCTGAATATTACAATAAATACTGCCATGAAGAGTGCAATAATTTCTGACATGGAGAGTGCAATAAATAATGACCTGGAGAGGACAATAAATACTGACCTGGACAGTACAGTAAACACTGACATGGAGAGCACAATAAAAACTGACCTGGAGAGTACAATAAATACTGACCTGGAGAGGACAATAAATACTGACCTGGAGTGTAAAATAAATACTGACCTGGAGAGTACAATAAATACTTACCTGGAGAGGGTAATAAATACTGACCTGGACAGTACAATAAATACTGACCTGGAGCGTACAATAAATACTGACCTGGAGAGGTTAATATGTACTGACCTGGAGATTACAATAAATACTGGCCTGGAGAGTACGATAAATACTGACCTGGAGAGGGCAATAAATACTGACCTGGAGAGTACAATAAATACTGACCTGGACAGTACATTAAATACTGACCTGGAGAGGGCAATAAATACTGACCTGGAGAGGGCAATAAATACTGACCTGGTGAGGGCAATAAATACTGACCTGGAGATGTCAATAAATATTGACCAGGATAGTGCAATAAATACTGACCTGCAAAGTACAATAAATACTGATCTGAAGAGTACAATAAAAAGTCACCTTGAGAGTACAATAAATACTGACCTGGAGTGTACAATAAATAGTGACCTGGAGAGAACAATAAATACTGACCTGGTGAGTACAATAAATGCTGAACTGGAGAGTACAATAAATACTGCCCTGGAGAGTGCAATACATACTGACCTGGAGAGTGCAATAAATAATGACCTGTAGAGTACAATAAATAATGACCTGGAGAGTACTATACATACTGACCTGCAGAGTACAATAAATAATGACCTGGAGAGTATAATGAATACTGACCTGGAGAGGGCAATAAATACTGACCTGGAGAGTACAATAAATACTGACCTGGAGAGTACAATAAATACTGACCTGGAGAGTACAATAAATACTGACCTGGAGTTTACAATAACTACTGAACTGGAGAGTACAATTAATACTGACCTGGAGAGGACAATAAATACTGACCTGGACAGTACAATAAACACTGACCTGGAGAGTACAATAAATACTGACCTGGAGAGTACAATAGATACTGACCTGGAGAGTACAATAAATACAATAAATACTGACCTCGAGAGTACAATAAATACAAACCTGGAGAGTACAGTGAATACTGACATGGAGGGTACAATACATACTGATCTGCAGAGTACAATAAATAATGACCTGGAGAGTATAATAAATACTGACATGGAGAGTACAATAAATATTGATCTGCAGAGTACAATAAATAATGACCTAGAGAGTATAATAAATACTGACCTGAAGAGTGCAATAAATACTGACCGAGAGAGGACAATAAATATTGACCTGGACAGTACAATAAACACTGTCCTGGAGAGTACAATAAATGCTGACCTGGAGATTGCAATAGATACTGAGCTGGAGAATACAATAACTACTGACCTGGAAAGTACAATAGATACTGACCTGGTGAGGGCAATAAATACTGACCTGTAGAGGGCAATAAATCTTGACCAGGAGAGTGCAATAAATACTGACCTGGGGAGTACAATAAATGCTGACCTGGAGATTACAATAAATACTGCCCTGAAGAGTTCAATAAATAATGACCTGGAGAGGACAATAAATACTGACCTGGAGAGTACAGTAAATACTGACCTGGAGTGTACAATAAATACAATAAATACTGACCTAGAGAGGACCATAAAAAATGACGAGGAGAGGACAATAGATACTGACCTGGATAGTACAATAAACACTGACCTGGGGAGGGCAATAAATACTGACCTGGAGAGTACAATAAATACTGACCTGGAGAGCACAATAAATATTGACCTGGAGAGTACAATAAATACTCACCTGGAGAGGGCAATAAATACTGACTTGGAGAGGGCAATAAATATTGGCCAGGAGAGTGCAATAAATACTGACCACGAGAGTACAATAAATACTGATCTGGAGAGTACAATAAATACTGACCTTGAGAGTACAATAAATACTGACCTGGAGAGTACAAAAATACTGACCTGTAGAGGGTAATAAATACTGACCTGGAGATTACAATAAATACTGACCTGTGGAGCACAATAAATAGTGACCTGGAGAGTACAATACATACTGACATGGAGAGTGCAATAAATAATGACCTGGAGAGTACAATAAATACTGACGTCGAGTGTCCAATAAATACTGACCTGGTGATTACAATAAATACTGACCTGGAGAGAACATTAAATACTGACCTGGTAAGTACAATGAATATTGACCTGGTGAGTACAATAAATACTGACCTGGGGAGTACAATAAATACTGAACTGGAGAGGGTAATAAATACTGACCTGGACAGTGCAATAAATACTGACCTGGGGAGTACAATAAATACTGAACTGGAGAGGGTAATAAATACTGACCTGGACAGTACAATAAATACTGACCTGGAGAGTACAATAAATGCTGACCTGGAGATGGTAATAAATACTGACCTGGAGAGTACATTAAATACTGACCTGGAGAGTACATTAAATACTGACCTGAAGATTACAATAAATACTGTCCTGGAGAGGGCAATAAATACTGACCTGGAAAGGGCAATAAATACTGACCTGGAGAGGTCAATAAATATTGACCAGGGTAGTGCAATAAATACTGACATGGAGAGTACATTAAATACTGATCTGGAGAGTACAATAAATACTGAACTTGAGAGTACAATAAATACTGACCTGGAGTGTACAATAAATAGTGACCTGGAGAGTACAATATATACTGACCTGGAGAGTACAATAAATGCTGAACTGGAGAGTACAATAAATACTGCCCTGGAGAGTGCAATAAATACTGACCTGGAGAGTGCAATAAATAATGACCTTAGAGTACAATAAATACTGACCTGCAGAGTACAATAAATGATGACCTGGAGAGCATAATAAATACTGACCTGGAGAGGGCAATAAATACTGACCTGGAGAGTACAATAAATGCTGAACTGGAGAGTACAATAAATACTGACCGGGAGAGGGCAATAAATACTGACCTGGAGAGTACAATAAATACTTACCTGTAGTTTACAATAAATACTGACCAGGAGAGTACATTGAATACGGACATGGAGAGGGTAATAAATACTGACCTGGAGAGTACGATACATACTGACCTGGAGAGTACAATAAATAATGACCAGGTGAGTTACAATAAATACTGACCTGGAGATTACAATAATCACTGAGCTGGAGAATACAATAACTACTGACCTGGAGAGTACAATAAATACTGACCTGGACAGTTCAATAAATACTGACCTGGAGGTTACAATAAATACTGACCAGGAGAGTACAATTAATACTGACCTGGAGAGGACAATAAATACTGATCTGGACAGTACAATAAACACTGACCTGGAAAGTACAATAAATCCTGACCTGGAGAGTACAATAGATACTGACCTGGAGAGTACAATAAATACTGACCTGGAGTGTACAATAAATACTGACCTGGAGAGTACAATAAATACTGACCTGGAGAGTACAATAAATACTGACCTGGAGAGGGCAATACATACTGATCTGGTGAGTACAATAAATACAGACCTGGAGAGTACAGTGAATACTGACCTGGAGAGTACAATAAATACTTACCTGGAGAGTACAATGAATACGGACCTGGAGAGGGTAATAAATACTGACCTGGAGAGTACCATAAATATTAACCTGGAGAGTACAATAAATAATGACCAGGAGAGTACAATAAATAGTGACCTGGAGATTACAATAATCACTGAGCTGGAGAATACAATAACTACTGACCTGGAAAGTACAATAGCTACTGACCTGGAGAGGGCAATAAATACTGATCTTGAGAGGGCAATAAATATTGACCAGGAGAGTGCAATATGTGCTGACCTGGCGAATACAATAAATGCTGACCTGGAGTTTACAATAAATATTGCCCTGAAGAGTGCAATAAATTCAGACATGGAGAGTGCAATAAATAATGTCCTGGAGAGGACAATAAATACTGACCTAGACAGTACATTAAACACGCACATGGAGGGTACAATAAAAACTGACCTGGAGAGTACAATAAATACTGACCTGGAGAGTACAATAAATACAGACCTGGAGTTTACAATAAATACTGACCTGGAGAGAACAATTAATACTGACCGGGAGAGGACAATAAATACTGATTTGGACAGTACAATAAATACTGACCTGGAGTGTACAATAAATACTGACCTGGAGAGTACAATACATACAGATCTGGAGAGTGCAATAAATACTTACCTGTAGTTTACAATAAATACTGACCTGGAGAGTACAATTAATACTGACGTGGAGAGGACAATAAATACTGACCTGGAGAGTACAATACATACAATAAATACTGACCTGGAGAGGACAATATACACTGACCTGGAGAGTACAATAAATACTGACCTGGAGAGTACAATACATACTGACCTGGAGAGTGCAATAAATACTGACTTGGAGAATACAATAAATACTGACTAGGAGGTACAATAAATACTGATCTGGAGAGTACAATAAATACTGACTTGGAGAGTACAATAAATACTGACCTGGAGAGTACAATAAATACTGACCTGGAGTGTACAATAAATACTGACCTGGAGAGTACAATAAATATTGACCAGGAGAGTACAATAAATACTCACCTGGAGAGGGCAATAAATATTGACCTGGAGAGGGCAATAAATATTGACCAGGAGAGTGCAATAAATATTGACCTGGTGAGTACAATAAATACTAACCTGGAGAGTACAATAAATACAGACCTGGAGAGTACATTAAATACTGACCTGGAGAATACAATAAATACTGAGCTGGAGAGTACAATATATACTGACCTAGCGTGTACAATAAATACTGACCTGGAGAGTACAATAAATACTGACCTGAACAGGGCAATAATTACTGACCTGGAGAGTATAATAAATACTGACCTGGAGAGTACAATAAATACTGACCTGGAGAGCACAATAAATATTGACCAGGAATGTACAATAAATATTCACCTGGAGAGGGCAATAAATATTGACCTGGAGAGGGCAATAAATATTGACCAGGATAGTGCAATAAATATTGACCTGGTGAGTACAATAAATACTGACCTGGAGAGTACAATAAATACTGACCTGGAGAGTACAATAAATACTGACCTGGACAGGGCAATAAATACTGACCTGGAGAGTACAATAAATACTGACCTGGAGTGTCCATTAAATACTGATCTGGAGAGTACAATAAATTCTGACCTGGAGAATACAATAAATACTGACTAGGAGGTACAATAAATACTGATCTGGAGAGTACAATAAATACTGACCTGGAGAGGGTAATAAATACTGAACTGGAGATTACAATAAATACTGACATGGAGAGTACAATAAATGATGACCTGGAGAGGACAATAAATACTGATCTGGAGAGTACAATAAATACTGACCTGGAGAGTACAATAAATACAATAAATACTGACCTGGAGAGGACAATATACACTGACCTGGAGAGTACAATAAAAACTGACCTGGAGAGTACAATACATACTGACCTGGAGAGTACAATATATACTGACCTGGAGTGTAAAATAAATGCTGACCTGGAGAGTACAATTAATACTGATATGGAGAGGACAATAAATACTGACCTGGACAGTACAATAAACACTGACCTGGAGAGTGCAATAAATACTGACTTGGAGAGTACAATAAATACTGACCTGGAGAGTACAATAAATACTGACCTGGAGTGTACAATAAATATTGACCAGGAGAGTACAATAAATACTCACCTGGAGAGGGCAATAAATATTGACCTGGAGAGGGCAATAAATATTGACCAGGAGAGTGCAATAAATATTGACCTGGTGAGTACAATAAATACTGACCTGATGAGTACAATAAATACTGACCTGGAGAGTACATTAAATACTGACCTGGAGAATACAATAAATACTGAGCTGGAGAGTACAATAAATACTGACCTGGAGTGTACAATAAATACTGACCTGGAGAGTACAATAAATACTGACCTGAACAGGGCAATAATTACTGACCTGGAGAGTACAATAAATACAGACCTGGAGAGTACAATAAATACTGACCTGGAGATTACAATAAATACTGACCTGGAGAGTACAATAAATACTGACCTGGACAGGGCAATAAATACTGACCTGGAGAGTACAATAAATACTGACCTGGAGAATCCATTAAATACTGATCTGGAGAGTACAATAAATTCTGACCTGGAGAGTACAATAAATACAATAAATACTGACCTGGAGAGTACAATAAATACTGACTAGGAGGTACAATAAATACTGATCTGGAGAGTACAATAAATACTGACGTGGAGAGGACAATAAATACTGATCTGGAGAGTACAATAAATACTGACCTGGAGAGTACAATAAATACAATAAATACTGACCTGGAGAGGACAATATACACTGACCTGGAGAGTACAATAAATACTGACCTGGAGAGTACAATACATACTGACCTGGAGAGTGCAATAAATACTGACCTGGAGTGTAAAATAAATACTGACCTGGAGAGTACAATTAATACTGACATGGAGAGGACAATAAATACTGAACTGGACAGTACAATAAACACTGATCTGGAGAGTGCAATAAATACTGACTTGGAGAGTACAATAAATACTGACCTGGAGAGTACAATAAATACTGACATGGAGTGTACAATAAATACTGACCTGGAGAGTACAATAAATATTGACCAGGAGAGTACAATAAATACTCACCTGGAGAGGGCAATAAATATTGACCTGGAGAGGGCAATAAATATTGACCAGGAGAGTGCAATAAATATTGACCTGGTGAGTACAATAAATACTAACCTGGAGAGTACAATAAATACAGACCTGGAGAGTACATTAAATACTGACCTGGAGAATACAATAAATACTGAGCTGGAGAGTACAATAAATACTGACCTAGCGTGTACAATAAATACTGACCTGGAGAGTACAATAAATACTGACCTGAACAGGGCAATAATTACTGACCTGGAGAGTATAATAAATACTGACCTGGAGAGTACAATAAATACTGACCTGGAGAGCACAATAAATATTGACCAGGAGAGTACAATAAATATTCACCTGGAGAGGGCAATAAATATTGACCTGGAGAGGGCAATAAATATTGACCAGGATAGTGCAATAAATATTGACCTGGTGAGTACAATAAATACTGACCTGGAGAGTACAATAAATACTGACCTGGAGAGTACAATAAATACTGACCTGGACAGGGCAATAAATACTGACCTGGAGAGTACAATAAATACTGACCTGGAGTGTCCATTACATACTGATCTGGAGAGTGCAATAAATTCTGACCTGGAGAATACAATAAATACTGACTAGGAGGTACAATAAATACTGATCTGGAGAGTACAATAAATACTGACCTGGAGAGGGTAATAAATACTGAACTGGAGATTACAATAAATACTGACATGGAGAGTACAATAAATGATGACCTGGAGAGGACAATAAATACTGATCTGGAGAGTACAATAAATACTGACCTGGAGAGTACAATAAATACAATAAATACTGACCTGGAGAGGACAATATACACTGACCTGGAGAGTACAATAAAAACTGACCTGGAGAGTACAATACATACTGACCTGGAGAGTACAATAAATACTGACCTGGAGTGTAAAATAAATACTGACCTGGAGAGTACAATTAATACTGATATGGAGAGGACAATAAATACTGACCTGGAGAGTACAATAAACACTGACCTGGAGAGTGCAATAAATACTGACTTGGAGAGTACAATAAATACTGACCTGGAGAGTACAATAAATACTGACCTGGAGTGTACAATAAATATTGACCAGGAGAGTACAATAAATACTCACCTGGAGAGGGCAATAAATATTGACCTGGAGAGGGCAATAAATATTGACCAGGAGAGTGCAATAAATATTGACCTGGTGAGTACAATAAATACTGACCTGATGAGTACAATAAATACTGACCTGGAGAGTACATTAAATACTGACCTGGAGAATACAATAAATACTGAGCTGGAGAGTACAATAAATACTGACCTGGAGTGTACAATAAATACTGACCTGGAGAGTACAATAAATACTGACCTGAACAGGGCAATAATTACTGACCTGGAGAGTATAATAAATACAGACCTGGAGATTACAATAAATACTGCCCTGGAGAGCACAATAAATATTGACCAGGAGAGTACAATAAATATTCACCTGGAGAGGGCAATAAATATTGACCGTGAGAGGGCAATAAATATTGACCAGGATAGTGCAATAAATATTGACCTGGTGAGTACAATAAATACTGACCTGGATATTACAATAAATACTGACCTGGAGAGTACAATAAATACTGACCTGGACAGGGCAATAAATACTGACCTGGAGAGTACAATAAATACTGACCTGGAGAGTCCATTAAATACTGATCTGGAGAGTACAATAAATTCTGACCTGAAGAGTACAATAAATACAATAAATACTGACCTGGAGAGTACAATAAATACTGACTAGGAGGTACAATAAATACAGATCTGGAGAGTACAATAAATACTGACCTGGAGAGGGTAATAAATACTGAACTGGAGATTACAATAAATACTGACATG
The DNA here is from genome assembly GCF_044704955.1 of Pristiophorus japonicus. NCBI lineage: Eukaryota > Metazoa > Chordata > Chondrichthyes > Pristiophoridae > Pristiophorus > Pristiophorus japonicus. Next base: position 5,518,111 of record NW_027252779.1, read on the forward strand.
GAGAGTACAATAAATGATGACCTGGAGAGTACAATAAATACTGACCTGGAAAGTACAATAAATGCTGAACTGGAGAGTACAATCAATACTGCCCTATGAGAGTGCAATAAATACTGACCTGGAGAGTGCAATAAATAATGGCCTGCAGGGTACAATAAATAGTGACCTGGAGAGTATAATAAATACTGACCTGGAGAGTACAATAAATACTGACCTGGTTCGTCCAATATACACTGACCTGGAGAGTATAATAAATACTGACCTGGAGAGTACAATAAATACTGACCTGGAGAGTACAATAAATACTGACCTGGAGAGTACAATAAATACTGACCTGGAGAGTACAATAAATACTGACCTGGAGAGCACAATAAATATTGACCAGGAGAGTACAATAAATACTCACCTGGAGAGGGCAATAAATATTGACCTGGAGAGGGCAATAAATATTGACCAGGATAGTGCAATAAATATTGACCTGGTGAGTACAATAAATACTGACCTGGAGAGTACAATAAATAGTGACCTGGAGAGGGTAATATATACTGACCTGTAGAGTACAATAAATACTGACCTGGAGAGTACAATAAATACTGACCTGGAAAGGGCAATAAATACTGACCTGGAGAGTACAATAAATACTGACCTGGAGAGTCCATTAAATACTGATCTGGAGAGTACAATAAATACTGACCTGGAGAGTACAATAAATATTGACCTGGAGAGTACCATAAAATATGACCTGGGGAGGGTCATAAATACTGACCTGGAGAGTATATTCAACACTGACCTGGAGAGGGCAATAAATACTGACCTGGAGAGTACAATAAATGCTGAACTGGAGAGTACAATCAATACTGCCCTGGAGAGTGCAATAAATACTGACCTGGAGAGTGCAATAAATAATGACCTGCAGTGTAAAATAAATACTGACCTGGAGAGTACAATTAATACTGACGTGGAGAGGACAATAAATACTGATCTGGAGAGTACAATAAATACTGACCTGGAGAGTACAATAAAAACTGACCTGGAGAGTACAATACATACTGACCTGGAGAGTACAATAAATACTGACCTGGAGTGTAAAATAAATACTGACCTGGAGAGTACAATTAATACTGATATGGAGAGGACAATAAATACTGACCTGGACAGTACAATAAACACTGACCTGGAGAGTGCAATAAATACTGACTTGGAGAGTACAATAAATACTGACCTGGAGAGTACAATAAATACTGACCTGGAGTGTACAATAAATACTGACCTGGAGAGCACAATAAATATTGACCAGGAGAGTACAATAAATACTCACCTGGAGAGGGCAATAAATATTGACCTGGAGAGGGCAATAAATATTGACCAGGAGAGTGCAATAAATATTGACCTGGTGAGTACAATAAATACTGACCTGATGAGTACAATAAATACTGACCTGGAGAGTACATTAAGTACTGACCTGGAGAATACAATAAATACTGAGCTGGAGAGTACAATAAATACTGACCTGGAGTGTACAATAAATACTGACCTGGAGAGTGCAATAAATACTGACCTGAACAGGGCAATAATTATTGACCTGGAGAGTATAATATATACAGACCTGGAGAGTACAATAAATACTGACCTGGAGAGCACAATAAATATTGACCAGGAGAGTACAATCAATATTCACCTGGAGAGGGCAATAAATATTGACCTGGAGAGGGCAATAAATATTGACCAGGATAGTGCAATATATATTGACCTGGTGAGTACAATAAATACTGACCTGGAGATTACAATAAATACTGACCTGGAGAGTACAATAAATGCTGACCTGGACAGGGCAATAAATACTGACCTGGAGAGTACAATAAATACTGACCTGGAGAGTCCATTAAATACTGATCTGGAGAGTACAATAAATTCTGACCTGGAGAGTACAATAAATACAATAAATACTGACCTGGAGAGTACAATAAATACTGACTAGGAGGTACAATAAATACTGATCTGGAGAGTACAATAAATACTGACCTGGAGAGGGTAATAAATACTGAACTGGAGATTACAATAAATACTGACATGGAGAGTACAATAAATGATGACCTGGAGAGTACAATAAATACTGACCTGGAAAGTACAATAAATTCTGAACTGGAGAGGACAATAAATACTGACCTGGAGAGTACAATAAATACTGACCTGGAGAGTACATTAAATACTGACCTGGAGAATACAATAAATACTGAGCTGGAGAGTGCAATAAATACTGACCTGGAGTGTACAGTAAATACTGACCTGGAGAGTGCAATAAATACTGACTTGGAGAGTACAATAAATACTGACCAGGAGAGTACAATAAATACTGACCTGGAGAGTATAATAAATACTGACCTGGAGAGTACAATAAATACTGACCTGGAGAGCACAATAAATATTGACCAGGAGAGTACAATAAATACTCACCTGGTGAGGGCAATAAATATTGACCTGGAGAGGGCAATAAATATTGACCAGGATAGTGCAATATATATTGACCTGGTGAGTACAATAAATACTGACCTGGAGAGTACAATAAATAGTGACCTGGAGAGGGTAATATATACTGACCTGTAGAGTACAATAAATACTGACCTGGAGAGTACAATAAATACTGACCTGGAAAGGGCAATTAATACTGACCTGGAGAGTACAATAAATACTGACCTGGAGAGTCCATTGAATACTGATCAGGAGAGTACAATAAATACTGACCTGGAGAGTACAATAAATATTGACCTGGAGAGTACCATAAAATATGACCTGGGGAGGGTCATAAATACTGACCTGGAGAGTATATTCAACACTGACCTGGAGAGGGCAATAAATACTGACCTGGAGAGTACAATAAATACTGACTAGGAGGTACAATAAATCCTGAACTGGAGAGTAAAATAAATAATGACCTGGAGAGGGTAATAAATACTGAACAGGAGATTACAATAAATATTGACTTGCAGAGTACAATAAATAGTGACCTGGAGAGTACAATAAATACTGACCTGGAGAGTACAATAAATGCTGAACTGGAGAGTATAATCAATACTGCCCTGGAGAGTGCAATAAATACTGACCTGGAGAGTGCAATAAATAATGACCTGCAGTGTAAAATAAATAGTGACCTGGAGAGTACAATTAATACTGACGTGGAGAGGACAATAAATACTGATCTGGAGATGACAATAAATACTGACCTGGAGAGTACAATAAATACAATAAATAATGACCTGGAGAGGACAATATACACTGACCTGGAGAGTACAATAAAAACTGACCTGGAGAGTACAATACATACTGACCTGGAGAGTACAATAAATACTGACCTGGAGGGTAAAATAAATACTGACCTGGAGAGTACAATTAATACTGATATGGAGAGGACAATAAATACTGACCTGGACAGTACAATAAACACTGACCTGGAGAGTGCAATAAATACTGACTTGGAGAGTACAATAAATACTGACCTGGAGAGTACAATAAATACTGACCTGGAGTGTACAATAAATACTGACCTGGAGAATACAATAAATATTGACCAGGAGAGTACAATAAATACTCACCTGGAGAGGGCAATAAATATTGACCTGGAGAGGGCAATAAATATTGACCAGGAGAGTGCAATAAATATTGACCTGGTGAGTACAATAAATACTGACCTGATGAGTACAATAAATACTGACCTGGAGAGTACATTAAATACTGACCTGGACAGGGCAATAAATACTGACCTGGAGAGTACAATAAATACTGACCTGGAGAGTCCATTAAATACTGATCTGGAGAGTACAATAAATTCTGACCTGGAGAGTACAATAAATACAATAAATACTGACCTGGAGAGTACAATAAATATTGACCAGGAGAGTACCATAAAATATAACCTGGGGAGGGTCATAAATACTGACCTGGAGAGTACAATAAACACTGACCTGGAGAGGTCAATAAATACTGACCTGGAGAGTACAATAAATACTGACTAGGAGGTACAATAAATACTGATCTTAGAGTACAATAAATACTGACCTGGAGAGGGTAATAAATACTGACCTGGAGATTACAATAAATACTGATCTGGAGAGTACAATAAATACTGACCTGGACTGTACAATAAATACTGACCTAGGGAGTACAATAAAGACGGATCTGGAGAGTACAATAAATACTGACCTGGAGAGGGCAATAAATACTGACCAGTAGAGTACAATAAATACTGAACTGGAGAGTACATTAAATACTGACCTGGAGAGTACAATAAATACTGACCTGGAGAGGACAATATACACTGACCTGGAGAGTACAATAAATACAGACCTGGAGAGTACAATAAATACTGATCTGGAGAGTACAATAAATACTGACCTGAAGTGTAAAATAAATACTGACCTGGAGAGTACAATTAATACTGACATGGAGAGGACAATAAATACTGACCTGGACAGTAAAATAAACACTGACCTGGAGAGTGCAATAAATACTGACTTGGAGAGTACACTAAATACTGACCTGGAGAGTACAATAAATACAATAAACACTGAACTGGAGAGGACAATATACACTGACCTGGAGAGTACAATAAATACTGACCAGGAGAGTACAATAAATACTGACCTGGAGAGTACAATAAATACTGACCTGGAGAGTACATTAAATACTGACCTGGAGAATACAATAAATTCTGAGCTGGAGAGTACAATAAATACTGACCTGGAGTGTACAGTAAATACTGACCTAGAGAGTGCAATAAATACTGACTTGGAGAGTACAATAAATACTGACCTGGAGAGTACAATAAATACTGACCTGGAGAGTATAATAAATACTGACCTGGAGAGTACAATAAATACTGACCTGGAGAGCACAATAAAAATTTACCAGGAGAGTACAATAAATACTCACCTGGAGAGGGCAATAAATATTGACCTGGAGAGGGCAATAAATATTGACCAGGATAGTGTAATAAATATTGACCTGGTGAGTACAATAAATACTGACCTTGGAGAGTACAATAAATACTGACCTGGAGAGGGTAATATACACTGACCTGTAGAGTACAATAAATACTGACCTGGAGAGTACAATAAATACTGACCTGGAAAGAGCAATAAATACTGACCTGGAGAGTACAATAAATACTGACCTGGAGAGTATAATAAATACTGACCTGGAGAGTACAATAAATACTGACCTGGAGAGTACAATAAATATTTACCAGGAGAGTACAATAAATACTCACCTGGAGGGGGAAATAAATATTGACCTGGTGAGGGCAATAAATATTGACCAGGATAGTGTAATAAATATTGACCTGGTGAGTACAATAAATACTGACCTTGGAGAGTACAATAAATACTGACCTGGAGAGGGTAATATACACTGACCTGTAGAGTACAATAAATACTGACCTGGAGAGTACAATAAATACTGACCTGGAAAGGGCAATAAATACTGACCTGGAGAGTATAATAAATACTGACCTGGAGAGTCCATTAAATACTGATCTGGAGAGTACAATAAATACTGACCTGGAGAGTACAATGAATATTGACCTGGAGAGTACCATAAAATATGACCTGGGGAGGGTCATAAATACTGACCTGGAGAGTATATTAAACACTGACCTGGAGAGGGCAATAAATACTGACCTGGAGAGTACAATACATACTGACTAGGAGGTACAATAAATACTGATCTGGAGAGTAAAATAAATACTGACCTGGAGAGGGTAATAAATACTGACCTGGAGAGTACAATTAATACTGACATGGAGAGGACAATAAATACTGACGTGAACAGGGCAATAATTACTGACCTGGAGAGTACAATAAATACTGACCTGGAGAGCACAATAAATATTTACCAGGAGAGTACAATAAATATTCACCTGGAGAGGGCAATAAATATTGACCTGGAGAGGGCAAAAAATATTGACCAGGATAGTGCAATAAATATTGACCTGGGGAGTACAAAAAATACTGACCTGGAGAGTTCAATAAATACTGACCTGTAGAGCACAATAAATACTGACCTGGACAGGGCAATAAATACTGACCTGGAGAGTACAATAAATACTGAACTGGAGAGTCCATTAAATACTGATCTGGAGAGTACAATAAATTCTGACCTGGAGAGTACAATAAATACAATAAATACTGACCTGGAGAGTACAATAAATATTGACCTGGAGAGTACCATAAAATATAACCTGGGGAGGGTCATAAATACTGACCTGGAAGTACAATAAACACTGACCTGGAGAGGTCAATAAATACTGACCTGGAGAGTACAATAAATACTGACTAGGAGGTACAATAAATGCTGATCTGGAGAGTACAATAAATACTGACCTGGAGAGGGTAATAAATACTGAACTTGAGATTACAATAAATACAGACATGGAGAGTACAATAAATAGTGACCTGGAGAGTACAATACATACTGACCTGGAGAGTACAATAAATGCTGAACTGGAGAGTACAATCAATACTGCCCTGGAGAGTGCAATAAATACTGACCTGGAGAGTGCAATAAATAATGACCTGCAGGGTACAATAAATAGTAACCTGGAGAGTATAATAAATACTGACCTGGAGAGTACAATAAATACTGACTAGGAGGTACAATAAATGCTGATCTGGAGAGTACAATAAATACTGACCTGGAGAGGGTAATAAATACTGAACTTGAGATTACAATAAATACAGACATGGAGAGTACAATAAATAGTGACCTGGAGAGTACAATACATACTGACCTGGAGAGTACAATAAATGCTGAACTGGAGAGTACAATCAATACTGCCCTGGAGAGTGCAATAAATACTGACCTGGAGAGTGCAATAAATAATGACCTGCAGGGTACAATAAATAGTAACCTGGAGAGTATAATAAATACTGACCTGGAGAGTACAATAAATACTGACCTGGTTAGTCCAATATACACTTACCTGGAGTGTAAAATAAATACTGACCTGGAGAGTACAATTAATACTGACGTGGAGAGGACAATAAATACTGACCTGGACAGTACAATAAACACTGACCTGGAGAGTGCAATAAATACTGACCCGGAGATTACAATAAATACTGATCTGGAGAGTACAATAAATACTGACCTGGACTGTACAATAAATACTGACCGAGGGAGTACAATAAATACTGACCTGGAGAGGGCAATAAATACTGACCAGGAGAGTACAATAAATACTGAACTGGAGATTGCATTATATACTGACCTGGAGAGTACAATAAATACTGACCTGGAGAGTACAATAAATACAATAAATACTGACCTGGAGAGGACAATATACACTGACCTGGAGAGTACAATAAATACAGACCTGGAGAGTACAATAAATACTAACCTGGTGAGTACAATAAATACTGACCTGAACTGTAAAATGAATACTGACCTGGAAAGTACAATTAATACTGACATGGAGAGGACAATAAATACTGACCTGGACAGTACAATAAACACTGACCTGGAGAGTGCAATAAATACTGACTTGGAGAGTACACTAAATACTGACCTGGCGAGTACAATAAATCCTGACGTGGAGAGTACAATAAATACTGACCTGGAGAGGGCAATAAATACTGACCTGGAGAGTACAATAAATACTGAACTGGAGATTACATTAAATACTGACCTGGAGAGTACAATAAATACTGACCTGGAGAGTAAAATAAATACAATAAATACTGAATTGGAGAGTACAATACACACTGACCTGGAGAGGGCAATGAATACTTACCTCGAGGGTACAATAAATACTGAACTGGAGAGTACATTAAATACTGACCTGGAGAGTACAATAAATACTGACCTGGAGAGTACAATAAATACAATAAATACTGACATGGAGAGTACAATAAACACTGACCTGGAGAGGGCAATGAATACTGACCTGGAGTGTAAAATAAATACTGACCTGGAGAGTACAATAAATTAAGACCTGGAGAGCACAATACATATTGACCAGGGGAGTACAATAAATACTCACCTGGAGAGGGCAATAAATAATGACCAGGAGAATGCAATAAATACTGACCTGGAGAGTACAATAAATACTAACCTTGTGAGTACAATAAATAGTGACTTGGAGAGTGCAATAAATAATGACCTGGAGAATATAATAAATACTTACCTGGAGAGTACTATAAATACTGACCTGGAAAGTACAATAAATACTGACCTGGAGGGTACAATAAATACTGACATGGAGAATACAATAAATACTAACCTGGAGAGTACAATAAATACTGACCTGGACGGGGCAATAAATACTGACCTGGAGAGTACAATAAATACTGACCTGGATAGTCCATTAAATACTGACCTGGAGTGTACAATAAATACTGACCTGGAGAGTACAATAAATACAATAAATACTGACCTGGAGAATACAATAAATACTGACCTGGAGAGTACAATAAATATTGATCTGGTCAGGGCAATAAACACTGACCTGGAGAGGGCAATGAATACTGACCTGGAGAGTACAATAAATACTGACCTGGAGAGCACAATAAATATTGACCAGGGGAGTACAATAAATACTCACCTGGAGAGGGCAATAAATACTCACCTGGAGAGGGCAATAAATATTGACCAGGAGAATGCAATAAATACTGACCTGGAGAGTACAATAAATACTGACCTTGAGAGTACAATAAGTACTGACCTGGAGAGTGCAATAAATACTGACCTGGAGAATACAATAAATACTAACCTGGAGAGTACAATAAATACTGACCTGGACAGGGCAATAAATACTGGCCTGGAGAGTACAATAAGTACTGACCTGGAGGTAAATAAATACTGATGTGGAGAGTAAAATAAATACTGACGTGGAGAGTACAATAAATACTGACCTGGAGAGGGTAATAAATACTGAACTGGAGATTACAATAAATACTGTCCTGGAGAGTACATTAAATAGTGACCTGGAGAGTACAATAAATATTGACCTGGAGAATACAATAAATGCTGAACTGGAGAGTACAATAAATACTGCCCTGGAGAGTGCAATAAAAACTGACCTGGAGAGTGCAATAAATAATGACCTGCAGGGTACAATAAATACTGACCTGGAGAGTACAATAAATACTGACCTGGTAAGTCCAATAAATACTGACCTCGAGGGTACAATAAATACTGACCTGGAGAATACAATAAATACTAACCTGGAGAGTACAATAAATACTGACCTGGAGAGGGCAATATACACTGACCTGGAGAGTACGATAAATACTGACATGGAGAGCACAATAAATACTGACCTGGAGAGTACAATAAATACGGACCTGGAGTGTAAAATAAATACTGACCTGGAGAGTACAATTAATACTGACGTGGAGAGGACAATAAATACTGACCTGGACAGTACAAAAAACACTGACCTGGAGAGTGCAATAAATACTGACCTGAAGCGTACAATAAATACTGACCTGGAGAGTACAATAAATACAGACCTGGAGTGTACAATAAACTCTGACCTGGAGAGTACAATAAAGACTGACCTTGAGTGTACAATAAATACTGATCTGGAGAGTGCAATAAATACTGACCAGGAGAGTACAATAAATACTGAACTGGAGAGTACATTAAATACTGACCTGGAGAGTACAATAAATACTGACCTGGAGAGTACAATAAATACAATAAACACTGAACTGGAGAGGACAATATACACTGACCTGGAGAGTACAATAAATACTGACCAGGAGAGTACATTAAATACTGACCTGGAGAGTACAATAAATACTGACCTCGAGTGTAAAATAAATACTGACCTGGAGAGTACAATTAATACTGACGTGGAGAGGCCAATAAAAACTGACCTGGACAGTACAATAAACACTGACCTGGAGAGCACAATAAATATTGACCAGGAGAGTACAATAAATACTCACCTGGAGAGGGCAATAAATACTCACCTGGAGAGGGCAATAAATATTGACCAGGAGAATGCAATAAATACTGACCTGGAGAGTACAATAAATACTGACCTTGAGAGTACAATAAACACTGACCTGGAGAGGGCAATGAATACTGACCTGGAGAGTACAATAAATACTCACCAGGAGAGGGCAATAAATACTCACCTGGAGAGGGCAATACATATTGACCAGGAGAATGCAATAAATACTGACCTCGAGAGTACAATAAATACTGACCATAGAGTACAATAAATAGTGACCTGGAGATTACAATAAAAAGTGACCTGGAGAATACAATAACTACTGACCTGGAGAGTACAATAAATACTGACCTGGAGAGGGCAATAAATACTGACCTGGAGAGGGCAATAAATACTGACCTGGAGAGTACAATAAATGCTGACCTGGTGAGTACAATAAATACTGCCCTGGAGAGTGCAATAATTTGTGACCTGGAGAGTGCAATAAATAATGAGCTGGAGAATATAATAAATACTTACCTGGAGAGTACTATAAATACTGACCTGGAAAGTACAATAAATACTGCCCTGGAGGGTACAATAAATACTGACCTGGAGAATACAATAAATACTAACCTGGAGAGGGCAATAAATACTGACCTGGAGTGTACAATAAATGCTGACCTGGTGAGTACAATAAATACTTACTGGAGAGTACAATAAATACTGACGTGGAGAGTACAATTAATACTGACCTGGAGTGTAAAATAAATACTGACCTAGAGAATACATTTAATACTGACGTGGAGAAGACAATTAGTATTGACCTGGACAGCACAATAAACAGTGACGTTGAGAGTGCAATAAATACTGACCTGGAGAGTACAATAAATACTGACCTGGAGAGTACAATAAATACTGACCTGGAGTGTAAAATAAATACTGACGTGGAGAGTACAATAAATACTGACCTGGAGAGTACAATAATGCTGACCTGGAGAGTACAATAAATATTGACCTGGAGCGGACAATAAATACTGACCTGGAGAGTACAATAAATACTGAACTGGAGAGTACATTATGTACTGACCTAGAGAGTACAATAAATACTGACCTGGTGAGTACAATAAATACAATCAATACTGACCTTGAGAGTACAATAAACACTGACCGGGAGAGGGCAATGAATACTGACCTGGAGAGTACAATAAATACTGACCTGGAGAGTACAATAAATACTGACTTGGAGAGCACAATTAATATTGACCAGGAGAGTACAATAAATAGTCACCTGGAGAGGGCAATAAATACTCACCTGGAGAGGGCAATAAATATTGACCAGAAGAATGCAATAAATACTGACCTGGAGAGTACAATAAATACTGACCATAGAGTTTAATAAATAGTGACCTGGAGATTACAATAAAAAGTGACCTTGAGAATACAATAACTACTGACCTGGAGAGTACAATAAATACTGACCTGGAGAGGGCAATACATAATGACTTGGTGAGTACAATAAATACTGTCCAGGAGAGTACAATTAATACAGACCTGGAGAGGATAATACATACTGATCTGGAGATTACAATAAATACTGACCAGGAGATTACAATAAATAGTGACCTGGAGAGTACAATGAATACTGACCCGGAGAGTACAATAAATGCTGAACTGGAGAGTACAATAAATACTGACCTGGAGAGAAGAATGAATACGGACATGGAGAGGGTAATAAATACTGACCTGGAGAGTTCAATAAATGCTGACCTGGTGAGTACAATAAATACTGCCCTGGGGAGTGCAATAATTTCTGACCTGGAGAGTGCAATAAATAATGACCTGGAGAATATAATAAATAATGAACTGGAGAGTACTATAAATACTGACCTGGAAAGTACAATAAATACTAACCTGGAGAGTACAATATATACTGACCTTGAAAGGACAATATAAACTGACCTGGAGAGTTCAATAAATACTGACCTGGAGAGTACAATAAATACTGACCTGGAGAGTACAATAAATACTGACCTGGAGTGTAAAATAAATACTGACCTGGAGAGTACAATTAATACTGACCTGGACAGGACAATAAATACTGACCTGGACAGTACAATAAACACTGACCTGGAGAGTGCAATAAATACTGACCTGCAGAGTACAATAAATACTGACCTGGAGAGTACAATAAACACTGACCTGGAGAGTACAATAAATGCTGAACTGGAGAGTACAATAAATACTGCCCTGGAGAGTGCAATAAATACTGACCTGGAGAGTGCAATAAATAATGACCTGGAGGGTACAAAAAATAGAGACCTGGAGAGTACAATAAATACTGACCTGGAGAGTACAATAAATACTCTACTGGTTAGTCCAATAAATACTGACCTCGAGTGCACAATAAATACTGACCTGTAGAGGACAATAAATACTGACCTGGACAGTACAATAAATGCTGACATGGAGAGTACAATAAATACTGACCAGGAGAGGGCAAAAAATACTGCCCTTGAGAAAGCAATAAATACTGACCTGGAGAGTACAGTAAATACTGACCTGGAGAGTACATTAAATATTGACCTGGTGAGTACAATAAATACAGACCTGGAGAGTACAATAAATATTGACCTGGAGAGGGTAATACATACGAACCTGAAGAGTACATTAAATACTGACCTGGAGAGTACAATAAATACTGACCTGGAGAGGGCAATAAATACTGCCCTGGAGAGTACAATAAATACTGACCAGGAGAGTACAATAAATACAGACCTGGAGAGGATAATACATACTGATCTGGAGATTACAATAAATACTGACCAGGAGATTACAATAAATAGTGACCTGGAGAGTACAATAAATACTGACCCGGAGAGTACAATTAATGCTGAACTGGAGAGTACAATAAATACTGACCTGGAGAGAAGAATGAATACGGACCTGGAAAGGGTAATAAATACTGACCTGGAGAGTTCAATAAATGCTGACCTGGTGAGTACAATAAATACTGCCCTGGGGAGTGCAATAATTTCTGAACTGGAGAGTGAAATAAATAATGACCTGGAGAATATAATAAATAATGAACTGGAGAGTACCATAAATACTGACCTGGAAGGTACAATAAATTCTAACCTGGAGAGTACAATATATACTGACCTTGAGAGGACAATATAAACTGACCTGGAGAGTTCAATAAATACTAACCTGGAGAGTACAATAAATACTGACCTGGAGAGTACAATAAATACTGACCTGGAGTGTAAAATAAATACTGACCTGAAGAGTACAATTAATACTGACCTGGACAGGACAATAAATACTGACCTGGACAGTACAAAAAACACTGACCTGGAGAGTGCAATAAATACTGACCTGAAGCGTACAATAAATACTGACCTGGAGAGTACAATAAATACAGACCTGGAGTGTACAATAAACTCTGACCTGGAGAGTACAATAAAGACTGACCTTGAGTGTACAATAAATACTCATCTGGAGAGTGCAATAAATACTGACCAGGAGAGTACAATAAATACTGAACTGGAGAGTACATTAAATACTGACCTGGAGAGTACAATAAATACTGACCTGGAGAGTACAATAAATACAATAAACACTGAACTGGAGAGGACAATATACACTGACCTGGAGAGTACAATACATACTGACCAGGAGAGTACATTAAATACTGACCTGGAGAGTACAATAAATACTGACCTGGAGTGTAAAATAAATACTGACCTGGAGAGTACAATTAATACTGACGTGGAGAGGCCAATAAAAACTGACCTGGACAGTACAATAAACACTGACCTGGAGAGCACAATAAATATTGACCAGGAGAGTACAATAAATACTCACCTGGAGAGGGCAATAAATACTCACCTGGAGAGGGCAATAAATATTGACCAGGAGAATGCAATAAATACTGACCTGGAGAGTACAATAAATACTGACCTTGAGAGTACAATAAACACTGACCTGGAGAGGGCAATGAATACTGACCTGGAGAGTACAATAAATACTCACCAGGAGAGGGCAATAAATACTCACCTGGAGAGGGCAATACATATTGACCAGGAGAATGCAATAAATACTGACCTCGAGAGTACAATAAATACTGACCATAGAGTACAATAAATAGTGACCTGGAGATTACAATAAAAAGTGACCTGGAGAATACAATAACTACTGACCTGGAGAGTACAATAAATACTGACCTGGAGAGGGCAATAAATACTGACCTGGAGAGGGCAATAAATACTGACCTGGAGAGTACAATAAATGCTGACCTGGTGAGTACAATAAATACTGCCCTGGAGAGTGCAATAATTTGTGACCTGGAGAGTGCAATAAATAATGAGCTGGAGAATATAATAAATACTTACCTGGAGAGTACTATAAATACTGACCTGGAAAGTACAATAAATACTGCCCTGGAGGGTACAATAAATACTGACCTGGAGAATACAATAAATACTAACCTGGAGAGGGCAATAAATACTGACCTGGAGTGTACAATAAATGCTGACCTGGTGCGTACAATAAATACTTACTGGAGAGTACAATAAATACTGACGTGGAGAGTACAATTAATACTGACCTGGAGTGTAAAATAAATACTGACCTAGAGAATACATTTAATACTGACGTGGAGAAGACAATTAGTATTGACCTGGACAGCACAATAAACAGTGACGTTGAGAGTGCAATAAATACTGACCTGGAGAGTACAATAAATACTGACCTGGAGAGTACAATAAATACTGACCTGGAGTGTAAAATAAATACTGACGTGGAGAGTACAATAAATACTGACCTGGAGAGTACAATAATGCTGACCTGGAGAGTACAATAAATATTGACCTGGAGCGGACAATAAATACTGACCTGGAGAGTACAATAAATACTGAACTGGAGAGTACATTATGTACTGACCTGGAGAGTACAATAAATACTGACCTGGTGAGTACAATAAATACAATCAATACAGACCTTGAGAGTACAATAAACACTGACCGGGAGAGGGCAATGAATACTGACCTGGAGAGTACAATAAATACTGACCTGGAGAGTACAATAAATACTGACTTGGAGAGCACAATTAATATTGACCAGGAGAGTACAATAAATACTCACCTGGAGAGGGCAATAAATACTCACCTGGAGAGGGCAATAAATATTGACCAGAAGAATGCAATAAATACTGACCTGGAGAGTACAATAAATACTGACCATAGAGTTTAATAAATAGTGACCTGGAGATTACAATAAAAAGTGACCTGGAGAATACAATAACTACTGACCTGGAGAGTACAATAAATACTGACCTGGAGAGGGCAATAAATAATGACCTGGTGAGTACAATAAATACTGACCAGGAGAGTACAATTAATACAGACCTGGAGAGGATAATACATACTGATCTGGAGATTACAATAAATACTGACCAGGAGATTACAATAAATAGTGACCTGGAGAGTACAATGAATACTGACCCGGAGAGTACAATAAATGCTGAACTGGAGAGTACAATAAATACTGACCTGGAGAGAAGAATGAATACGGACATGGAGAGGGTAATAAATACTGACCTGGAGAGTTCAATAAATGCTGACCTGGTGAGTACAATAAATACTGCCCTGGGGAGTGCAATAATTTCTGACCTGGAGAGTGCAATAAATAATGACCTGGAGAATATAATAAATAATGAACTGGAGAGTACTATAAATACTGACCTGGAAAGTACAATAAATACTAACCTGGAGAGTACAATATATAGTGACCTTGAGAGGACAATATAAACTGACCTGGAGAGTTCAATAAATACTGACCTGGAGAGTACAATAAATACTGACCTGGAGAGTACAATAAATACTGACCTGGAGTGTAAAATAAATACTGACCTGGAGAGTACAATTAATACTGACCTGGACAGGACAATAAATACTGACCTGGACAGTACAATAAACACTGACCTGGAGAGTGCAATAAATACTGACCTGCAGAGTACAATAAATACTGACCTGGAGAGTACAATAAACACTGACCTGGAGAGTACAATAAATGCTGAACTGGAGAGTACAATAAATACTGCCCTGGAGAGTGCAATAAATACTGACCTGGAGAGTGCAATAAATAATGACCTGGAGGGTACAAAAAATAGAGACCTGGAGAGTACAATAAATACTGACCTGGAGAGTACAATAAATACTCTACTGGTTAGTCCAATAAATACTGACCTCGAGTGCACAATAAATACTGACCTGTAGAGGACAATAAATACTGACCTGGACAGTACAATAAATGCTGACCTGGAGAGTACAATAAATACTGACCTGGAGAGTACAATAAATATTGACCTGGAGAGGGTAATACATACGAACCTGAAGAGTACATTAAATACTGACCTGGAGAGTACAATAAATACTGACCTGGAGAGGGCAATAAATACTGCCCTGGAGAGTACAATAAATACTGACCAGGAGAGTACAATAAATACAGACCTGGAGAGGATAATACATACTGATCTGGAGATTACAATAAATACTGACCAGGAGATTACAATAAATAGTGACCTGGAGAGTACAATAAATACTGACCCGGAGAGTACAATTAATGCTGAACTGGAGAGTACAATAAATACTGACCTGGAGAGAAGAATGAATACGGACCTGGAAAGGGTAATAAATACTGACCTGGAGAGTTCAATAAATGCTGACCTGGTGAGTACAATAAATACTGCCCTGGGGAGTGCAATAATTTCTGTACTGGAGAGTGAAATAAATAATGACCTGGAGAATATAATAAATAATGAACTGGAGAGTACCATAAATACTGACCTGGAAAGTACAAAAAATTCTAACCTGGAGAGTACAATATATACTGTCCTTGAGAGGACAATATAAACTGACCTGGAGAGTTCAATAAATACTAACCTGGAGAGTACAATAAATACTGACCTGGAGAGTACAATAAATACTGACCTGGAGTGTAAAATAAATACTGACCTGGAGAGTACAATTAATACTGACCTGGACAGGACAATAAATACTGACCTGGACAGTACAATAAACACTGACCTGGAAAGTGCAATAAATACTGAGCTGCAGAGTACAATAAATACTGACCTGGAGAGTACAATAAACACTGACCTGGAGAGTACAATAAATGCTGAACTGGAGAGTACAATAAATACTGCCCTGGAGAGTGCAATAAATACTGACCTGGAGAGTGCAATAAATAATGACCTGGAGAGTACAATAAATACTGACCTGGAGAGTACAATAAATACTCTACTGGTTAGACCAATAAATACTGACCTCGAGTGTACAATAAATACTGACCTGTAGAGGACAATAAATACTGACCTGGACAGTACAATAAATGCTGACCTGGAGAGTACAATAAATACTGACCAGGAGAGGGCAAAAAATACTGCCCTGGAGAAAGCAATAAATACTGACCTGGAGAGTACAGAAAATACTGACCTGGAGAGTACATTAAATATTGACCTGGTGAGTACAATAAATACAGACCTGGAGAGTACAATAAATATTGACCTGGAGAGGGTAATACATACGAACCTGAAGAGTACATTAAATACTGACCTGGAGAGTACAATAAATACTGACCTGGAGAGGGCAATAAATACTGCCCTGGAGAGAGCAATAAATACTGACCTGGAGAGTACAGTAAATACTGACCTGGAGAGTATGTTAAATATTGACCTGGTGAGTACAATAAATACTGGCCTGGAGAGTACAATTAATGCTGATCTGGAGAGGGTAATATATACGGACCTGGAGAGTACAATAAATACTGACCTGGAGAGTAAAATAAATTGTTACCTGGAGAGTACAATAAATACTGACCTGGAGAGTGCAATAAATAATGACCTGTTTAGTCCAATAAATACTGACCTCGAGGGAACAATAAATACTGTCCTGGAGAGGACAATAAATACTGACCTGGACAGTACAATAAATGCTGACCTGGAGAGTACAATAAATACTGACCTGGAGTGCACAATAAATACTGACCTGGAGAGTACAATAAATACTGACTTGGGGAATGGAATAAATACTGACCTGGAGAGGGCAATAAATACTGACCTGGGGAGTACAATAAATACTGACCTGGATAGTACATTATATACTGACCTGGAGAGTACAATAAATACTGACCTGGAGAGTATAATAAATACAATAAATACTGACCAGGACAGGGCAATAAATACTGACCTGGAGAGTATAATAAATATTGACCTGGAGAGTACAATATACACTGACCTGGTGAGGGCAATAAATACTGACCTGGAGAGTACAATAAATACTGACCTGGAGGTACAATAAATACTGACCTGGAGAGCACAATAAATATTGACCAGGAGAGGGCAACAAATATTGACCTGGAGTGTGCAATAAATATTGATCTGGAGAGTACAATAAATAGTGACCTTGAGAGTACAATAAATACTGACCTGGAGTGTAGAATAAATACTGACCTGGAGAGGGTAATAAATACTGACCTCGAGATTACAATAAATACTGACCTGGAGAGTACAATAAATAGTGAACTGGGGAGTACAATAAATATTGACCTGGAGAGTACAATAAATGCTGAACTGGAGAGTACAATAAATACTGCCCTGGAGAGTGCAATAAAAACTGACCTGGAGAGTGCAATAAATAATGACCTGGAGGGTACAAAAAATAGTGACCTGGAGAGTACAATAAATACTGATTTGGAGAGTACAATAAATACACTACTGGTTAGTCCAATAAATACTGACCTCGAGGGTACAATAAATACTTACCTGTAGAGGACAATAAATACTGACCTGGACAGTACAATAAATGCTGACCTGGAGAGTACAATAAATACTGACCTGGAGAGGGCAATAAATACTGAATTGTGGAGTAGAATAAATACTGACCTGGAGAGTACATTAAATACTGACCTGGAGAGTACAATAAATACTGACCTGGAGAGGACAATAAATACAATAAATACTGACCTGGACAGGGCAATAAATACTGACCTGGAGAGTACAATAAAAACTGATCTGGAGAGTTCAATAAATACTGACCTTGAGAGTACAATAAATACTGACCAGGAGAGTACAATAAATACAGACCTGGAGAGGATAATACATACTGATCTGGAGATTACAATAAATACTGACCAGGAGATTACAATAAATAGTGACCTGGAGAGTACAATGAATACTGACCCGGAGAGTACAATAAATGCTGAACTGGAGAGTACAATAAATACTGACCTGGAGAGAAGAATGAATACGGATCTGGAGAGGGTAATAAATACTGACCTGGAGAGTTCAATAAATGCTGACCTGGTGAGTACAATAAATACTGCCCTGGGGAGTGCAATAATTTCTGACCTGGAGAGTGCAGTAAATAATGACCTGGAGAATATAATAAATAATGAACTGTAGAGTACTATAAATACTGACCTGGAAAGTACAATAAATACTAACCTGGAGAGTACAATATATACTGACCTTGTGAGGACAATATAAACTGACCTGGAGAGTTCAATAAATACTGACCTGGAGAGTACAATAAATACTGACCTGGAGAGTACAATAAATACTGACCTGGAGTGTAAAATATATACTGACCTGGAGAGTACAATTAATACTGACCTGGACAGGACAATAAATACTGACCTGGACAGTACAATAAACACTGACCTGGAGAGTGCAATAAATACTGACCTGCAGAGTACAATAAATACTGACCTGGAGAGTACAATAAATACTGACCTGGAGTGTACAATAAATACTGACCTGGATATTACAATAAATACTGACCTGGAGAGTACAATAAATACTGTCCTGGAGAGGACAATAAATACTGACCTGGACAGTACAATAAATACTGACCTGGAGAATAGCATAAAAAATGATCTGGAGAGGGTAATAAATACTGACCTGGAGAGTACAATATACACTGACCTGGAGAGGGCAATAAATACTGACCTGGAGAGTACAATAAATACTGACCTGGAGGTAAAATAAATACTGACCTGGAGAGCACAATAAATATTGCCCAGGAGAGCGCAATAAATATTGATCTGCAGTGTGCAATAAATACTGATTTGGAGAGTACAATAAATAGTGACCTTGAGAGTACAATAAATACTGACCTGGAGAGTACAATAAATACTGACCTGGAGAGGGTAATAAATATTGACCTGGAGATTGCAATAAATACGGACCTGGAGAGTACAATAAATAGTGACCTGGAGAGTACATTAAACACTGACCTGGAGAGTGCAATAAATACTGACCTGCAGAGTACAATAAATACTGACCTGGAGAGTACAATAAATACTGACCTGGAGAGGGTAATAAATGCTGACCTGGAGAGTACAATTAATACTGACCTGGACAGGACAATAAATACTGACCTGGACAGTACAATAAACACTGACCTGGAGAGTGCAATATATACTGACCTGCAGAGTACAATAAATACTGACCTGGAGAGTACAATAAATACTGACCTGGAGTGTACAATAAATACTGACCTGGAGATTACAATAAATACTGATCTGGAGAGTACAATAAATACTGACCTGGAGAGGGCAATAAATACTGACCTGGAGAGAACAATAAATATTTAACTGGAGAGTACATTAAATACTGACCTGGAGAATACAATAAATACTGACCTGGAGAGTACAATAAATATAATAAATACTGACCTGGAGAGTACAATAAACACTGACCTGGAGATCTCAATAAATACTGATCTGGAGAGCACAATAAATATTGAACAGGAGATTACAATAAATACTCACCTGGAGAGGGCAATAATTACTGACCTGGAGAGGGCAATAAATATTGACCAGGAGAGTGCAATAAATACAGACCTGGAGAGCACAATAAATATTGATTTGCAGTGTACAATAAATACTGACCTTGAGAGTACAATAAATACTGACCTGGAGAGGGTAATAAATACTGACCTGGAGATTACAATAAATACTGACATGGAGAGTACAATAAATAGTGACCTGGAGGTACAATAAATACTGACCTGGAGAGCACAATAAATATTGACCAGGAGAGGGAAATAAATATTGACCTGGAGTGTGCAATAAATACTGATCTGGAGAGTACATTAAATAGTGACCTTGAGAGTACAATAAATACTGGCCTGGAGAGTACAATAAATACGGACCTGGAGAGGATACTAAATACTGACCTGGAGATTACAATAAATACTGACCTGGAGAGTACAATAAATAGTGACCTGGAGAGTACAATAAATACTGACCTGGAGAGTACAATAAATGCTGAACTGGAGAGTACAATAAATACTGCCCTGGAGAGTGCAATAAATACTGACCTGGAGAGTGCAATAAATAATGACCTGGAGGGTACAAAAAATAGTGACCTGGAGAGTACAATAAATACTGACCTGGAGAGTACAATAAATACTCTACTGGTTAGTTCAATAAATACTGACCTCGAGGGTACAATAAATACTGACCTGTAGAGGACAATAAATACTGACCTGGACAGTACAATAAATCCTGACCTGGAGAGTACAATAAATACTGACCTGGAGAGGGCAATAAATACTGAATTGGGGAGTACAATAAATACTGACCTGGAGAGTACATTAAATACTGACCTGGAGAGTACAATAAATACTGACCTGGAGAGTACAATAAATACAATAAATACTGACCTGGACAGCGCAATAAATACTGACCTGGAGAGTACAATAAATACTGACCTGGAGAATACAATAAATACTGACCTGGAGAGTACAATAAATACTGACCTGGAGAGTACAATAAATACTGACCTGGAGTGTAAAATAAATACTGACCTGGAGAGTTCAATAAATGCTGACCTGGTGAGTACAATAAATACTGCCCTGGGGAGTGAAATAATTTCTGACCTGGAGAGTGCAATAAATAATGACCTGGAGAATATAATAAATAATGAACTAGAGAGTACTATAAATACTGACCTGGAGTGTAAAATAAATACTGACCTGGAGAGTACAATTTATACTGACCTTGAGAGGACAATATAAACTGACCTGGAGAGTTCAATAAATACTGACCTGGAGAGTACAATAAATACTGACCTGGAGAGTACAATAAATACTGACCTGGAGTGTAAAATAAATACTGACCTGGAGAGTACAATTAATCCTTACCTGGACATGACAATAAATACTGACCTGGACAGTACAATAAACACTGACCTGGAGAGTGCAATAAATACTGACCTGCAGAGTACAATAAATACTGACCTGGAGAGTACAATAAACACTGACCTGGAGAGTACAATAAATGCTGAACTGGAGAGTACAATAAATACTGCCCTGGAGAGTGCAATAAATACTGACCTGGAGAGTGCAATAAATAATGACCTGGAGGGTACACAAAATAGTGACCTGGAGAGTACAATAAATACTGACCTGGAGAGTACAGTAAATACTCTACTGGTTAGTCCAATAAATACTGACCTCGAGTGTACAATAAATACTGACCTGTAGAGGACAATAAATACTGACCTGGACAGTACAATAAATGCTGACCTGGAGAGTACAATAAATACTGACCAGGAGAGGGCAAAAAATACTGCCCTGGAGAGTACAATAAATACTGACCTGGAGTGTACAATAAATACTGACCTGGAGATTACAATAAATACTGATCTGGAGAGTACAATAAATACTGACCTGGAGAGGGCAATAAATACTGACCTGGAGAGAACAATAAATATTTAACTGGAGAGTACATTAAATACTGACCTGGAGAATACAATAAATACTGACCTGGAGAGTACAATAAATACAATAAATACTGACCTGGAGAGTACAATAAACACTGACCTGCAGATCTCAATAAATACTGATCTGGAGAGCACAATAAATATTGAACAGGAGAGTACAATAAATACTCACCTGGAGAGGGCAATAATTACTGACCTGGAGAGGGCAATAAATATTGACCAGGAGAGTGCAATAAATACAGACCTGGAGAGCACAATAAATATTGATTTGCAGTGTACAATAAATACTGACCTTGAGAGTACAATAAATACTGACCTGGAGAGGGTAATAAATACTGACCTGGAGATTACAATAAATACTGACATGGAGAGTACAATAAATAGTGACCTGGAGGTACAATAAATACTGACCTGGAGAGCACAATAAATATAGACCAGGAGAGGGAAATAAATATTGACCTGGAGTGTGCAATAAATACTGATCTGGAGAGTACATTAAATAGTGACCTTGAGAGTACAATAAATACTGACCTGGAGAGTACAATAAATACGGACCTGGAGAGGATACTAAATACTGACCTGGAGATTACAATAAATACTGACCTGGAGAGTACAATAAATAGTGACCTGGAGAGTACAATAAATGCTGAACTGGAGAGTACAATAAATACTGCCCTGGAGAGTGCAATAAATACTGACCTGGAGAGTGCAATAAATAATGACCTGGAGGGTACAAAAAATAGTGACCTGGAGAGTACAATAAATACTGACCTGGAGAGTACAATAAATACTCTACTGGTTAGTTCAATAAATACTGACCTCGAGGGTACAATAAATACTGACCTGTAGAGGACAATAAATACTGACCTGGACAGTACAATAAATCCTGACCTGGAGAGTACAATAAATACTGACCTGGAGAGGGCAATAAATACTGAATTGGGGAGTACAATAAATACTGACCTGGAGAGTACATTAAATACTGACCTGGAGAGTACAATAAATACTGACCTGGAGAGTACAATAAATACAATAAATACTGACCTGGACAGCGCAATAAATACTGACCTGGAGAGTACAATAAATACTGACCTGGAGAATACAATAAATACTGACCTGGAGAGTACAATAAATACTGACCTGGAGAGTACAATAAATACTGACCTGGAGTGTAAAATAAATACTGACCTGGAGAGTTCAATAAATGCTGACCTGGTGAGTACAATAAATACTGCCCTGGGGAGTGCAATAATTTCTGACCTGGAGAGTGCAATAAATAATGACCTGGAGAATATAATAAATAATGAACTGGAGAGTACTATAAATACTGACCTGGAGTGTAAAATAAATACTGACCTGGAGAGTACAATTTATACTGACCTTGAGAGGACAATATAAACTGACCTGGAGAGTTCAATAAATACTGACCTGGAGAGTACAATAAATACTGACCTGGAGAGTACAATAAATACTGACCTGGAGTGTAAAATAAATACTGACCTGGAGAGTACAATTAATCCTTACCTGGACATGACAATAAATACTGACCTGGACAGTACAATAAACACTGACCTGGAGAGTGCAATAAATACTGACCTGCAGAGTACAATAAATACTGACCTGGAGAGTACAATAAACACTGACCTGGAGAGTACAATAAATGCTGAACTGGAGAGTACAATAAATACTGCCCTGGAGAGTGCAATAAATACTGACCTGGAGAGTGCAATAAATAATGACCTGGAGGGTACAAAAAATAGTGACCTGGAGAGTACAATAAATACTGACCTGGAGAGTACAGTAAATACTCTACTGGTTAGTCCAATAAATACTGACCTCGAGTGTACAATAAATACTGACCTGTAGAGGACAATAAATACTGACCTGGACAGTACAATAAATGCTGACCTGGAGAGTACAATAAATACTGACCAGGAGAGGGCAAAAAATACTGCCCTGGAGAAAGCAATAAATACTGACCTGGACAGTACAATAAACACTGACCTGGAGAGTGCAATAAATACTGACCTACAGAGTACAATAAATACTGACCTGGAGAGTACAATAAATACTGACCTGGAGTGTACAATAAATACTGACCTGGAGATTACAATAAATACTGACCTGGAGAGTACAATAAATACTGTCCTGGAGAGGACAATAAATACTGACCTGGACAGTACAATAAATACTGACCTGGAGAATACCATAAAAAATGACCTGGAGAGGGTAATAAATACTGACCTGGAGAGTACAATATACACTGACCTGGAGAGGGCAATAAATACTGACCTGGAGATTACAATAAATACTGACCTGGAGGTAAAATAAATACTGACCTGGAGAGCACAATAAATATTGATCTGCAGTGTGCAATAAATACTGATCTGGAGAGTACAATAAATAGTGACCTTGAGAGTACAATAAATACTGACCTGGAGAGTACAATAAATACTGACCTGGAGAGGGAAATAAATATTAACCTGGAGATTGCAATAAATACGGACCAGGAGAGTACAATAAATAGTGACCTGGAGAGTACATTAAACACTGACCTGGAGAGTGCAATAAATACTGACCTGCAGAGTACAATAAATACTGACCTGGAGAGTACAATAAATACTGACCTGGAGAGGGTAATAAATGCTGACCTGATGAGTACAATTAATACTGACCTGGAGAGTGCAATAAATACTGACCTGGAGAGTACAATAAATACAATAAATAGTGACCTGGAGAGTACAATAAACACTGACCTGGAGATTACAATAAATACTGACATGGAGAGTACAATAAATAGTGACCTGGAGGTACAATAAATACTGACCTGGAGAGCACAATAAATATTGACCAGGAGAGGGCAATAAATATTGACCTGGAGTGTGCAATAAATACTGATCTGGAGAGTACATTAAATAGTGTCCTTGAGAGTACAATAAATACTGACCTGGAGAGTACAATAAATACTGACCTGGAGCGGGCAATAAATACTGACCTGGAGAGTACAATAAATATTTAACTGGAGAGTACATTAAATACTGACCTGGAGAATACAATAAATACTGACCTGGAGAGTACAATAAATACTGACTTGGGGAGTAGAATAAATACTGACCTGGAGAGGGCAATAAATACTGATCTGGAGAGTACAATAAATAGTGACCTTGAGAGTACAATAAATACTGACCTGGAGAGTACAATAAATACTGACCTGGAGAGGGTAATAAATACTGACCTGGAGATTACAATAAATACTGACCTGGAGAGTACAATAAATAGTGACCTGGAGAGTACAATAAATACTGACCTGGAGAGTACAATAAATGCTGAACTGGAGAGTACAATAAATACTGCCCTGGAGAGTGCAATAAAAACTGACCTGGAGAGTGCAATAAATAATGACTTGGAGGTTACAAAAAATAGTGACCTGGAGAGGGCAATAAATACTGAATTGGGGAGTAGAATAAATACTGACCTGGAGAGTACATTAAATACTGACCTGGAGAGTACAATAAATACTGACCTGGAGAGT
This sequence comes from Pristiophorus japonicus, assembly GCF_044704955.1. NCBI lineage: Eukaryota > Metazoa > Chordata > Chondrichthyes > Pristiophoridae > Pristiophorus > Pristiophorus japonicus. The sequence goes on from NW_027252779.1 coordinate 5,544,364, forward strand.
ACAATAAATACAATAAATACTGACCTGGACAGGGCAATAAATACTGACCTGGAGAGTACAATAAATACTGACCTTGAGAGTACAATTAATACTGACCTGGAGAGCACAATAAATATTGACCAGGAGAAATAATAAAAACTCACCTGGAGAGGGCAATAAATACTGACCTGGAGAGTACAATAAAAACAATAAATAGTGACCTGGAGAGTACAATAAACACTGACCTGGAGATTACAATAAATACTGACATGGAGAGTACAATAAATAGTGACCTGGAGGTACAATAAATACTGACCTGGAGAGCACAATAAATATTGACCAGGAGAGGGCAATAAATATTGACCTGGAGTGTGCAATAAATACTGATCTGGAGAGTACATTAAATAGTGTCCTTGAGAGTACAATAAATACTGACCTGGAGAGTACAATAAATACTGACCTGGAGCGGGCAATAAATACTGACCTGGAGAGTACAATAAATATTTAACTGGAGAGTACATTAAATACTGACCTGGAGAATACAATAAATACTGACCTGGAGAGTACAATAAATACTGACTTGGGGAGTAGAATAAATACTGACCTGGAGAGGGCAATAAATACTGATCTGGAGAGTACAATAAATAGTGACCTTGAGAGTACAATAAATACTGACCTGGAGAGTACAATAAATACTGACCTGGAGAGGGTAATAAATACTGACCTGGAGATTACAATAAATACTGACCTGGAGAGTACAATAAATAGTGACCTGGAGAGTACAATAAATACTGACCTGGAGAGTACAATAAATGCTGAACTGGAGAGTACAATAAATACTGCCCTGGAGAGTGCAATAAAAACTGACCTGGAGAGTGCAATAAATAATGACTTGGAGGTTACAAAAAATAGTGACCTGGAGAGGGCAATAAATACTGAATTGGGGAGTAGAATAAATACTGACCTGGAGAGTACATTAAATACTGACCTGGAGAGTACAATAAATACTGACCTGGAGAGTACAATAAATACAATAAATACTGACCTGGACAGGGCAATAAATACTGACCTGGAGAGTACAATAAATACTGACCTTGAGAGTACAATTAATACTGACCTGGAGAGCACAATAAATATTGACCAGGAGAAATAATAAATACTCACCTGGAGAGGGCAATAAATACTGACCTGGAGAGTACAATAAAAACTGATCTGGAGAGTACAATAAATACTGACCTTGAGAGTACAATAAATACTGACCAGGTGAGTACAATAAATACGACCTGGAGAGGATAATGCATACTGATCTGGAGATTACAATAAATACTGACCAGGAGATTACAATAAATAGTGACCTGGAGAGTACAATGAATACTGACCCGGAGAGTACAATAAATGCTGAACTGGAGAGTACAATAAATACTGACCTGGAGAGAAGAATGAATACGGACCTGGAGAGGGTAATAAATACTGACCTGGAGAGTTCAATAAATGCTGACCTGGTGAGTACAATAAATACTGCCCTGCGGAGTGCAATAATTTCTGACCTGGAGAGTGCAATAAATAATGACCTGTAGAATATAATAAATAATGAACTGGAGAGTACTATAAATACTGACCTGGAAAGTACAATAAATACTAACCTGGAGAGTACAATATATACTGACCTTGAGAGGACAATATAAACTGACCTGGAGAGTTCAATAAATACTGACCTGGAGAGTACAATAAATACTGACCTGGAGAGTACAATAAATACTGACCTGGAGTGTAAAATAAATACTGACCTGGAGAGTACAATTAATACTGACCTGGACAGGACAATAAATTCTGACCTGGACAGTACAATAAAAACTGACCTGGAGAGTGCAATAAATACTGACCTGCAGAGTACAATAAATACTGACCTGGAGAGTACAATAAATACTGACCTGGAGTGTACAATAAATACTGACCTGGAGATTACAATAAATACTGATCTGGAGAGTACAATAAATACTGTCATGGAGAGGACAATAAATACTGACCTGGAGAGTACAATAAATACTGACCTGGAGAATACCATAAAAAATGACCTGGAGAGGGTAATAAATACTGACCTGGAGAGTACAATATTCACTGACCTGGAGAGGGCAATAAATACTGACCTGGAGAGTACAATAAATACTGACCTGGAGGTAAAATAAATACTGACCTGGAGAGCACAATAAATATTGACAAGGAGAGCGCAATAAATATTGATCTGCAGTGTGCAAGAAATACTGATCTGGAGAGTACAATAAATAGTTACCTTGAGAGTACAATAAATACTGACCTGGAGAGTACAATAAATACTGACCTGGAGAGGGTAATAAATATTGACCTGGAGATTACAATAAATACGGACCTGGAGAGTACAATAAATAGTGACCTGGAGAGTACATTAAACACTGACCTGCATAGTGCAATAAATACTGACCTGCAGAGTACAATAAATACTGACCTGCAGAGTACAATAAATACTGACCTGGAGTGTACAATAAATACTGACCTGGAGATTACAATAAATACTGACCTGGAGAGTACAATAAATACTGACCTGGAGCGGGCAATAAATACTGACCTGGAGAGTACAATAAATATTTAACTGGAGAGTACATTAAATACTGACCTGGAGAATACAATAAATACTGACCTGGAGAGTACAATAAATACAATAAATACTGACCTGGAGAGCACAATAAACACTGACCTGGAGAGCTCAATAAATACTGATCTGGAGAGCACAATAAATATTGAACAGGAGAGTACAATAAATACTCACCTGGAGAGGGCAATAATTACTGACCTGGAGAGGGCAATAAATATTGACCAGGAGAGTGCAATAAATGCAGACCTGGAGAGCACAATAAATATTGATTTGCAGTGTACAATAAATACTGACCTTGAGAGTACAATAAATACTGACCTGGAGAGGGTAATAAATACTAACCTGGAGATTACAATAAATACTGACCTGGAGAGTACAATAAATGCTGAACTGGAGAGTACTCTAAATACTGCCCTGGAGAGTGCAATAAATACTGACCTGGAGAGTGCAATAAATAATGACCTGGAGGGTACAAAAAATAGTGACCTGGAGAGTACAATAAATACTGACCTGGAGAGTACAATAAATACTCTACTGGTTAGTTCAATAAATACTGACCTCGAGGGTACAATAAATACTGAGCTGTAGAGGACAATAAATACTGACCTGGACAGTACAATAAATGCTGACCTGGAGAGTACAATAAATACTGACCTGGAGAGGGCAATAAATACTGAATTGGCGATTACAATAAATACTGACCTCTAGAGTACATTAAATACTGACCTGGAGAGTACAATAAATACTGACCTGGAGAGTACAATAAATACAATAAATACTGACCTGGACAGCGCAATAAATACTGACCTGGAGAGTACAATAAATACTGACCTGGAGAGTACAATAAAAACTGACCTGGAGAGCACAATAAATATTGACCAGGAAAAATAATAAATACTCACCTGGAGAGGGCAATAAATACTGACCTGGAGAGTACAATAAAAACTGATCTGGAGAGTACAATAAATACTGACCTTGAGAGTGCAATAAATACTGACCTGGAGAGTACAATAAATACAGACCTGGAGAGGATAATACATACTGATCTGGAGATTACAATAAATACTGACCAGGAGATTACAATAAAAAGTGACCTGGAGAGTACAATGAATACTGACCCGGAGAGTACAATAAATGCTGAACTGGAGAGTACAATAAATACTGACCTGGAGTGAAGAATGAATACGGACCTGGAGAGTGTAATAAATACTGACCTAGAGAGTTCAATAAATGCTGACCTGGTGAGTACAATAAATACTGCCCTGGGGAGTGCAATAATTTCTGACCTGGAGAGTGCAATAAATAATGACCTGGAGAATATAATAAATAATGAACTGGAGAGTACTATAAATACTGACCTGGAAAGTACAATAAATACTAACCTGGAGAGTACAATATATACTGACCTGGAGTGTAAAATAAATACTGACCTGGAGAGTACAATTAATACTGACCTGGACAGGAAAATACATATTTACCTGGACAGTACAATAAACACTGACCTGGAGAGTGCAATAAATACTGACCTGCAGAGTACAATAAATACTGACCTGGAGAGTACAATAAATACTGACCTGGAGTGTACAATAAATACTGACCTGGAGATTACAATAAATACTGACCTGGAGAGTACAATAAATACTGTCCTGGAGAGGACAATAAATACTGACCTGGACAGTACAATAAATGCTGACCTGGAGAGTACAATAAATACTGACCTGGAGTGCACACTAAATACTGACCTGGACAGTACAATAAATGCTGACCTGGAGAGTACAATAAATACTGACCTGGAGAGGGCAATAAATACTGAATTGGGGAGTACAATAAATACTGACCTGGAGAGTACATTAAATACTGACCTGGAGAGTACAATAAATACTGACCTGGAGAGTACAATAAATACAATAAATACTGACCTGGACAGGGCAATAAATACTGACCTGGAGAGTACAATAAATAATGAACTGGTGAGTACAATAAATACTGACCTGGAGAGTACCATAAAAAATGACCGGGAGAGGGTAATAAATACTGACCTGGAGAGTACAATATACATTGACCTGGAGAGGGCAATAAATACTGACATGGAGAGTACAATAAATACTGACCTGGAGGTACAATAAATAATGACCTGGAGAGCACAATAAATATTGACCAGGAGAGCACAATAAATATTGACCTGCAGTGTGCAATAAATACTGATCTGGAGAGTACAATAAATAGTGACCTTGAGAGTACAATAAATACTGACCTGGAGAGTACAATAAATACTGACCTGGAGAGGGTAATAAATACTGACCTGGAGATTACAATAAATACGGACCTGGAGAGTACAATAAATAGTGACCTGGAGAGTACAATAAATACTGACCAGGAGAGTACAATAAATGCTGAACTGGAGAGTACAATAAATACTGCCCTGGAGAGTGCAATAAATACTGACCTGGAGAGTGCAATAAATAATGACCTGGAGGGTACAAAAAATAGTGACCTGGAGAGTACAATAAATACTGACCTGGAGAGTACAATAAATACTCTACTGGTTAGTCCAATAAATACTGACCTCGAGGTACAATAAATACTGACCTGTAGAGGACAATAAATACTGACCTGGACAGTACAATAAATGCTGACCTGGAGAGTACAATAAATACTGACCTGGAGAGGGCAATAAATACTGAATAGGGGAGTACAATAAATACTGACCTGGAGAGTACATTAAATACTGACCTGGAGAGTACAATAAATACTGACCTGGAGAGTACAATAAATACAATAAATACTGACCTGGACAGGGCAATAAATACTGACCTGGAGAGTGCAATAAATACTGACCTGGAGAGTACAATAAATACTGACCTGGAGAGCACAATAAATATTGACCAGGAGATATAATAAATAATCACCTGGAGAGGGCAATAAATACTGACCTGGAGAGTACAATAAAAACTGATCTGGAGAGTACAATGAATACTGACCTTGAGAGTACAATAAATACTGACCTGGAGAGTACAATAAATACAGACCTGGAGAGGATAATACATACTGATCTGGAGATTACAATAAATACTGACCAGGAGATTACAATAAATAGTGACCTGGAGAGTACAATAAATACTGACCCGGAGAGTACAATAAATGCTGAACTGGAGAGTACAATAAATACTGACCTGGAGAGAAGAATGAATACGGACCTGGAGACGGTAATAAATACTGACCTGGAGAGTTCAATAAATGCTGACCTGGTGAGTACAATAAATACTGCCCTGGGGAGTGCAATAATTTCTGACCTGGAGAGTGCAATATATAATGACCTGGAGAATATAATAAATACTGACCTGGAGAGTACTATAAATAGTGACCTGGAAAGTACAATAAATACTAACATGGAGAGTACAATATATACTGACCTTGAGAGAACAATATAAATTGACCTGGAGAGTTCAATAAATACTGACCTGGAGAGTAAATTAAATACTGACCTGGAGAGTACAATAAATACTGACCTGGAGTGTAAAATAAATACTGACCTGGAGAGTACAATTAATACTGACCTGGACAGGACAATAAATACTGACCTGGACAGTACAATAAACACTGAACTGGAGAGTGCAATAAATACTGACCTGCAGAGTACAATAAATACTGACCTGGAGAGTACAATAAATACTGACCTGGAGTGTACAATAAATACTGACCTGGAGATTACAATAAATACTGACCTGGAGAGTACAATAAATACTGACCTGGAGAGGGCAATAAATACAGACCTGGAGAGTACAATAAATATTTAACTGGAGAGTAGATTAAATACTGACCTGGAGAATATAATAAATACTGACCTGGAGAGTACAATAAATACAATAAATACTGACCTGGAGAGTACAATAAACACTGACCTGGAGAGCTCAATAAATTCTGATCTGGAGAGCACAATAAATATTGAACAGGAGAGTACAATAAATACTCACCTGGAGAGGGCAATAATTACTGACCTGGAGAGGGCAATTAATATTGACCAGGAGAGTGCAATAAATACAGACCTGGAGAGCACAATAAATATTGATTTGCAGTGTACAATAAATACTGACCTTGAGAGTGCAATAAATACTGACCTGGAGAGGGTAATAAATACTGACCTGGAGATTACAATAAATACTGACATGGAGAGTACAATAAATAGTGACCTGGAGAGCACAATAAATACTGACCCGAAGAGTACAAAAAATGCTGAACTGGAGAGTACAATAAATACTGCCCTGGAGAGTGCAATTAATACTGACCTGGACAGGACAATAAATACTGACCTGGAGAGTACAATATATACTGACCTTGAGAGGACAATATAAATTGACCTGGAGAGTTCAATAAATACTGACCTGGAGAGTACAATAAATACTGACCTGGAAAGTACAATAAATACTGACCTGGAGTGTAAAATAAATACTGACCTGGAGAGTACAACTAATACTGACCTGGACAGGACAATAAATACTGACCTGGACAGTACAATCAACACTGACCTGGAGAGTGCAATAAATACTGACCTGCAGAGTACAATAAATACTGACCTGGAGAGTACAATAAATACTGACCTGGAGTGTACAATAAATACTGATCTGGAGATTACAATAAATACTGACCTGGAGAGTACAATAAATACTGACCTGGAGAGGGCAATAAATACTGACCTGGAGAGTACAATAAATACTCACCTGGAAAGGGCAATAATTACTGACCTGGAGAGGGCAATAAATATTGACCAGGAGAGTGCAATAAATACAGGCCTAGAGAGCACAATATATATTGATTTGCAGTGTACAATAAATACTGACCTTGAGAGTACAATAAATACTGACCTGGTGAGGGTAATAAAGACTGACCTGGAGATTACAATAAATACTGACATGGAGAGTACAATAAATAGTGACCTGGAGAGCACAATAAATACTGACCCGGAGAGTACAAAAACTGCTGAACTGGAGAGTACAATAAATACTGCCCTGGAGAGTGCAATAAATACTGACCTGGAGAGTGCAATAAATAATAACCTGGAGAGTACAATAAATAGAGACCTGGATAGTACAATAAATACTGACCTGGAGAGTACAGAAAATAATGATCTGGTTAGTACAATAAATCTTGACCCAGAGGGTACAATAAATACTGACATGGAGAGGACAATAAATACTGACCTGGACAGGACAATACATAATGACCTCGAGAATACAGTAAATACTGACCTGGAGAGTACAATAAATACTGACCTGCAGAGTACAATAAATTATGACCTGGAGAGTATAATAAATACTGACCTGGAGAGTACAATAAATACTGACCTGGAGAGCACAATAAATATTGACCAGGAGAAATAATAAATACTCACCTGGAGAGGTCAATAAATACTGACCTGGAGAGTACAATAAAAACTGATCTGGAGAGTACAATAAATACTGACCTTGAGAGTACAATAAATACTGACCTGGAGAGTACAATAAAGACAGACCTGGAGAGGATAATACATACTGATCTGGAGATTACAATAAATACTGACCAGGAGATTACAATAAATAGTGACCTGGAGAGTACAATGAATACTGACCCGGAGAGTACAATAAGTGCTGAATTGGAGAGTACAATAAATACTGACCTGGAGAGAAGAATGAATACGGACCTGGAGAGGGCAATAAATACTGACCTGGAGAGTTCAATAAATGCTGACCTGGTGAGTACAATAAATACTGCCCTGGGGAGTGCAATAATTTCTGACCTGGAGAGTGCAATAAATAATGACCTGGAGAATATAATAAATAATGAACTGGAGAGTACAATAAATTCTGACCTGGAGAGTACAATTAATACTGACAATGACAGGACAATAAATACTGACCTGGACAGTACAATAAACACTGACCTGGAGAGTGCAATAAATACTGACCTGCAGAGTACAATAAATACTGACCTGGAGAGTACAATAAATACTGACCTGGTGTGTACAATAAATACTGACCTGTACATTACAATAAATACTGACCTGGAGAGTACAATAAATACTGTCCTTGGGAGGACAATAAATACTGACCTGGACAGTACAATAAATGCTGACCTGGAGAGTACAATAAATACTGACATGGAGTGCACAATAAATACTGACCTGGAGAGTACCATAAAAAATGACCTGGAGAGGGTAATAAATACTGACCTGGAGAGTACAATATACACTGACCTTGGGAGGGCAATAAATACTGACCTGGAGAATACAATAAATACTGACCTGGAGGAACAATAAATACTGACCTGGAGAGCACAATAAATATTGACCAGGAGAGCGCAATAAATATTGATCTGCAGTGTGCAATAAATACTGATCTGGAGAGTACAATAAATACTGACCTTGAGAGTACAATAAATACTGACCTGGAGAGTACAATAAATACTGACCTGGAGAGTGTAATAAATACTGACCTGGAGATTACAATAAATACGGACCTGTAGAGTACAATAAATAGTGACCTGGAGAGTACAATAAACACTGACCTGGAGAGTGCAATAAATACTGACCTGCAGAGTACAATAAATACTGACCTGGAGAGTACAATAAATACTGACCTGGAGAGGGTAATAAATGCTGACCTGCAGAGTACAATTAATACTGACCTGGACAGGACAATAAATACTGACCTGGACAGTACAATAAACAATGACCTGGAGAGTGCAATAAATACTTACCTGCATAGTACAATAAATACTGACCTGGAGTGTACAATAAATACTGACCTGGAGATTACAATAAATACTGACATGGAGAGTACAATAAATACTGACCTGGAGAGGGCAATAAATACTGACCTGGAGAGTACAATAAATATTTAACTGGAGAGTACATCAAATACTGACCTGGAGAATACAATAAATACTGACCTGGAGAGTACAATAAATACAATAAATACTGACCTGGAGAGTACAATAAACACTGACCTGGAGAGCTCAATAAATACTGATCTGGAGAGCACAATAAATATTGAACAGGAGAGTACAATAAATACTCACCTGGAAAGGGCAATAATTATTGACCTGGAGAGGGCAATAAATATTGACCAGGAGAGTGCAATAAATACAGACCTGGAGCGCACAATAAATATTGATTTGCAGTGTACAATAAATACTGATATTGAGAGTACAATAAATACTGACCTGGAGAGGGTAATAAATACTGACCTGGAGATTACAATAAATACTGACATGGAGAGTACAATAAATAGTGACCTGGAGAGCACAATAAATACTGACCCGGAGAGTACAAAAAATGCTGAACTGGAGAGTACAATAAATACTGCCCTGGAGAGTGCAATAAATACTGACCTGGAGAGTGCAATAAATAATAACCTGGAGAGTACAATAAATAGAGACCTGGAGAGTACAATAAATACTGACCTGGAGAGTACAAAAAATAATGACCTGGTTAGTGCAATAAATCTTGACCCAGAGGGAACAATAAATACTGACATGGAGAGGACAATAAATACTGACCTGGACAGTACAATACATAATGACCTAGAGAATACAGTAAATACTGACCTGGAGACTACAATAAATTCTGACCTGCAGAGTACAATAAATTATGACCTGGAGAGTATAATAAATACTGACCTGGAGAGTACAATAAATACTGACCTGGAGAGCACAATAAATATTGACCAGGAGAAATAATAAATACTCACCTGGAGAGGGCAATAAATGCTGACCTGGAGAGTACAATAAAAACTGACCTTGAGAGGACAATAAATACTGACCTGGAGAGTACAATAAATACAGACCGGGAGAGGATAATACATACTGAACTGGAGAGTACAATAAATACTGACCTGGAGAGTACAATAAATACTGACCTGGAGAGTACAATGAATACTGACCTGGAGAGTACAGTAAATACTGACCTTGGGTGTACAATAAATACAATAAATTCTGACCTGGAGAGGACCATGAAAAATGACCAGGAGAGGGTAATACATACTGACCTGGAGAGTACAATAAACACTGACTTGGAGAGGGCAATAAATACTGACCTAGAGAGTACAATAATTACTGACCTGTAGAGCACAATAAATATGGACCTGGAGAGTACAATAAATACTCACCTGGAGAGGGCAATAAATACTGACCTGGAGAGGGCAATAAATAGTGCCCTGGAGAGGGCAATAAATACTTACCTGGAGAGTACAATAAATACTCACCTCGAGTATCCAATAAATACTGACCTGGTGAGTACAATAAATACTGACCTGGTGAGTACACTAAATGCTGACCTGGAGAGTACAATAAATACTCACCTGGAGAGGGCAATAAATACTGCCCAGGAGAGAGCAATAAGTACTGACCTGGAGTGTACAGTAAATACTGACCTGGAGAGTACAATAAATATTGAGCTGGTGAGTACAATAAATACTGACCTAGGGAGTACCATAAATACTGACCTGGAGAGGGTAATAAATACTGACCTGGACAGTACAATAAATACTGACCTGGAGAGTACAATAAATACTGACCTGGAGAGGGGAAAATGTGCTGACCTGGAGAGTACATTAAATACTGACCTGAAGAGTACAATAAATACTGACCTGGAGAGGGCAATAAATACTGACCTGGAAAGCGCAATAAATACTGACCTGGAGAGGTCAATAAATATTGACCAGGATAGTGCAATAAATACTGACCTGGAGAGTACAATAAGTACTGATCTGGAGAGTACCATAAATACTCACCTTGAGATTACAATAAATACTGACCTGGAGTGTACAATAAATAGGGACTTGGAGAGTACAATAATCACTGAGCTGGAGAGTACAATAAATGCTGAACTGGAGAGTACAATAAATACTGCCCTGGAGAGTGCAAATAATACTGACCTGGAGAGTACAATAAATAATGACCAGGAGAGTACAATAAATAGTGACCTGGAGATTACAATAATCACTGAGCTGGAGAATACAATAACTACTGACCTGGAAAGTACAATAGATACTGACCTGGAGAGGGCAATACATACTGACCTGGAGAGGGCAATAAGTATTGACCAGGAGAGTGCAATAAATGCTGACCTGGGGAGTACAATAAATGCTGATCTGAAGATTACAATAAATACTGCCTGAAGAGTGCAATCATTTCTGACATGGAGAGTGCAATAAATAATGACCTGCAGAGTACAATAAATACTGACCTGGACAGTACAATAAACACTGACATGGAGAGTACAATAAAAACTGACCTGGAGAGTACAATAAATACTGACCTGGAGAGGACAATGAATACTGACCTGGAGTGTACAATAAATACTGACCTGGACAGTACAATAAATACTGACCTGGAGCGAACAATAAATACTGACCTGGAGAGAGTAATATGTACTGACCTGGAGATTACAATAAATACTGGCCTGGAGAGTACAATAAATACTAACCTGGAGAGGGCAAGAAATACTCACCTGGAGAGTACAATAAATCGTGACCTGGAGAGTACATTAAATACTGACCAGAAGAGTGCAATAAATACTGACCTGGAGAGGGCAATAAATACTGACCTGGAGAGAGCAATAAATACTGACCTGGAGAGTACAATAAATACTCACCTTGAGAGTACAATAAATACTGACCTGGAGTGTACAATAAATAGTGACCTGGAGAGTACAATAAATACTGACCTGGAGAGTACAAAAAATGAAGAACTGGAGAGTACAATAAATACTGCCCTGGAGAGTGCAATAAATACTGACCTGGAGAGTGCAATAAATAATGTCCTGTAGAGTACAATAAATAGTGACCTGGAGAGTACAATACATAGTGACCAGCAGAGTACAATAAATGTTGACCTGGAGAGCATAATAAATACTGACCTGGAGAGGGCAATAAATACTGACCTGGAGAGTACCATAAATACTGACCTGGAGAGTACAGTGAATACTGACCTGGAGTGTACAATAAATACTGATCTGCAGAGTACAATAAATAATGACCTGTAGCGGACAATGAATACTGACCTGGAGTGCACAATAAATACTGACCTGGAGAGTACAATAAATACTGACCTGGAGAGGGTAATATGTACTGACCTGGAGATTACAATAAATACTGGCCTGGAGAGTACAATAAATACTGACCTGGAGAGGGCAATAAATACAAACCTGGAGAGTACAATAAATACTGACCTGGAGAGTGCAATAAATAATGACCTGTAGAGTACAATAAATAGTGACCTGGAGAGTACAATACATAGTGACCTGCAGAGTATAATAAATGATTTCCTGGAGAGCATAATAAATACTGACCTGGAGAGGGCAATAAATACTGACCTGGAGAGTACAATAAATACTGACCTGGAGAGTACAGTGAATACTGACCTGGAGTGTACAATAAATACTGATCTGCAGAGTACAATAAATACTGCCCTGGAGAGGGCAATGAATACTGACCTGGAGTGTACAATAAATACTGACATGGAGAGTACAATAAATACTGACCTGGAGAGGGTAATAAATACTGACCTGGACAGTAGAATAAATACTGACCTGGAGCGTACAATAAATACTGACCTGGAGAGGGTAATATGTACTGACCTGGAGATTACAATAAATACTGGCCTGGAGAGTACGATAAATGCTGACCTGGAGAGGTCAAGAAATACTGACCTGGAGAGTACAATAAATACTGACCTGGAGAGTACATTATATACTGACCTGAAGAGTACAATAAATACTGACATGGAGAGGGCAATAAATACTAACCTAGAGAGGGCAATAAATACTGACCTGGAGAGGTCAATAAATATTGACTAGGATAGTGCAATAAATACTGACCTGGAGAGTACAATAAATACTGATCTGGAGAGTAAAATAAATACTCACCTTGAGAGTACAATAAATACTGACCTGGAGAGCACATTATATACTGACCTGAAGAGTACAATAAATACTGACCTGGAGAGGGCAATAAATACTGACCTGGAGAGGGCAATAAATACTGACCTGGAGAGGTCAATAAATATTGACTGGGATTGTGCAATAAATACTGACCTGGAGTGTACAATAAATAGTGACCTGGAGAGTACAATAAATACTGACCTGGAGAGTACAATAAATGAAGAACTAGAGAGTACAATAAATACTGCCCTGGAGAGTGCAATAAATACTGATCTGGAGAGTACAATAAATACTCACCTTGAGATTACAATAAATACTGACCTGGAGTGTACAATAAATAGGGACTTGGAGAGTACAATAAATACTGACGTGGAGAGTACAATAAATGCTGAACTGGAGAGTACAATAAATACTGCCCTGGAGAGTGCAAATAATACTGACCTGGAGAGTACAATAAATAATGACCAGGAGAGTACAATAAATAGTGACCTGGAGATTACAATTATCACTGAGCTGGAGAATACAATAACTACTGACCTGGAAAGTATAATAGATACTGACCTGGAGAGGGCAATACATACTGACCTGGAGAGGGCAATAAGTATTGACCAGGAGAGTGCCATAAATGCTGACCTGGGGAGTACAATAAATGCTGATCTGAAGATTACAATAAATACTGCCCTGAAGAGTGCAATAATTTCTGACATGGAGAGTGCAATAAATAATGACCTGGAGAGTACAATAAATACTGACCTGGACAGTACAATAAAAACTGACATGGAGAGTACAATAAAAACTGACCTGGAGAGTACAATAAATACTGACCTGGAGAGGACAATGAATACTGACCTGGAGTGTACAATAAATACTGACCTGGAGAGTACAATAAATACTGACCTGTAGTGGGTAATAAATACTGACCTGGACAGTACAATAAATACTGACCTGGAGCGAACAATAAATACTGACCTGGAGAGAGTAATATGTACTGACCTGGAGATTACAATAAATACTGGCCTGGAGAGTACAATAAATACTAACCTGGAGAGGGCAAGAAATACTCACCTGGAGAGTACAATAAATCGTGACCTGCAGAGTACATTAAATACTGACCTGAAGAGTGCAATAAATACTGACCTGGAGAGGGCAATAAATACTGACCTGGAGAGAGCAATAAATACTGACCTGGAGAGTACAATAAATACTCACCTTGAGAGTACAATAAATACTGACCTGGAGTGTACAATAAATAGTGACCTGGAGAATACAATAAATACTGACCTGGAGAGTACAATAAATGAAGAACTGGAGAGTACAATAAATACTGCCCTGGAGAGTGCAATAAATACTGACCTGGAGAGTGCAATAAATAATGTCCTGTAGAGTATAATAAATAGTGACCTGGAGAGTACAATACATAGTGACCTGCAGAGTACAATAAATGTTGACCTGGAGAGCATAATAAATACTGACCTGGAGAGGGCAATAAATACTGACCTGGAGAGTACAATAAATACTGACCTGGAGAGTACAGTGAATACTGACCTGGAGTGTACAATAAATACTGATCTGCAGAGTACAATAAATAATGACCTGGAGAGGACAATGAATACTGACCTGGAGTGCACAATAAATACTGACCTGGAGAGTACAATAAATACTGACCTGGAGAGGGTAATATGTACTGACCTGGAGATTACAATAAATACTGGCCTGGAGAGTACAATAAATACTGACCTGGAGAGGGCAATAAATACAGACCTGGAGAGTACAATAAATACTGACCTGGAAAGTGCAATAAATAATGACCTGTAGAGTACAATAAATAGTGACCTGGAGAGTACAATACATAGTGACCTGCAGAGTACAATAAATGATTACCATGAGAGCATAATAAATACTGACCTGGAGAGGGCAATAAATACTGACCTGGAGAGTACAATAAATACTGACCTGGAGAGTACAGTGAATACTGACCTGGAGTGTACAATAAATACTGATCTGCAGAGTACAATAAATACTGCCCTGGAGAGGGCAATGAATACTGACCTGGAGTGTACAATAAATACTGACATGGAGAGTACAATAAATACTGACCTGGAGAGGGTAATAAATACTGACCTGGACAGTAGAATAAATACTGACCTGGAGCGTACAATAAATACTGACCTGGAGAGGGTAATATGTACTGACCTGGAGATAACAATAAATACTGGCCGGGAGAGTACGATAAATGCTGACCTGGAGAGGTCAAGAAATACTGACCTGGAGAGTACAATAAATACTGACCTGGAGAGTACATTATATACTGACCTGAAGAGTACAATAAATACTGACATGGAGAGGGCAATAAATACTAACCTAGAGAGGGCAATAAATACTGACCTGGAGAGGTCAATAAATATTGACTAGGATAGTGCAATAAATACTGACCTGGAGAGTACAATAAATACTGATCTGGAGAGTATAATAAATACTCACCTTGAGAGTACAATAAATACTGACCTGGAGAGCACATTATATACTGACCTGAAGAGTACAATAAATACTGACCTGTAGAGTACAATAAATACTGACCTGGAGAGGGCAATAAATACTGACCTGGAGAGGTCAATAAATATTGACTGGGATTGTGCAATAAATACTGACCTGGAGTGTACAATAAATAGTGACCTGGAGAGTACAATAAATAGTGACCTGGAGAGTACAATAAATGAAGAACTAGAGAGTACAATAAATACTGCCCTGGAGAGTGCAATAAATACTGACCTGGAGAGTGCAATAAATAATGACCTGTAGAGTACAATAAATAGTGACCTGGAGAGTACAATACATAGTGACCTGCAGAGTACAATAAATGATGACCTGGAGAGTATAATAAATACTGACCTGGAGAGGGCAATAAATACTGACCTGGAGAGTACAATAAATATTGACCTGGAGAGTACAGTGAACACTGACCTGGAGTGTACAATAAATACTGACCTGGAGAGTACAATAAATATTGACCTGGAGAGTACAGTGAACACTGACCTGGAGTGTACAATAAATACTGATCTGCTGAGTACAATAAATAATGACCTGGAGAGTACAATAAATGTTGAACTGTAGAGTACAATGAATACTGCCCTGGAGAGTGCAATAAATACAGACCTGGAGAGTACAAAAAATAATGACCAGGAGAGTACAATAAATGGTGACCTGGAGATTACAATAATCACTGAGCTGGAGAATACAATAACTACTGACCTGGAAAGTACAATAGATACTGACCTGGAGAGGGCAATAAATACTGACCTGGAGAGGGCAATACATATTGACCAGGAGAGTGCAATAAATGCTGACCTGGGGAGTACAATAAATGCTGACCTGAAGATTACAATAAATACTGCACTGAAGAGTGCAATAATTTCTGACATGGAGAGTGCAATAAATAATGACCTGGAGAGGGCAATAAATACTGACCTGGGCAGTACAATAAACACTGACATGGAGAGTACAATAAAAACTTACCTGGAGAGTACAATAAATACTGACCTGGAGAGAGTAATATGTACTGACCTGGAGATTACAATAAATACTGGCCTGGAGAGTACAATAAACACTAACCTGGAGAGGGCAAGAAATACTCACCTGGAGAGTACAATAAATCGTGACCTGCAGAGTACATTAAATACTGACCTGAAGAGTGCAATAAATACTGACCTGGAGAGGGCAATATATACTGACCTGGAGAGAGCAATAAATACTGACCTGGAGAGTACAATAAATACTCACCTTGAGAGTACAATAAATACTGACCTGGAGTGTACAATAAATAGTGACCTGGAGAGTACAATAAATACTGACCTGGAGAGTACAATAAATGAAGAACAGGAGAGTACAATAAATACTGCCCTGGAGAGTGCAATAAATACTGACCTGGAGAGTGCAATAAATAATGTCCTGTAGAGTATAATAAATAGTGACCTGGAGAGTACAATACATAGTGACCTGCAGAGTACAATAAATGTTGACCTGGAGAGCATAATAAATACTGACCTGGAGAGGGCAATAAATACTGACCTGGAGAGTACAATAAATACTGACCTGGAGAGTACAGTGAATACTGACCTGGAGTGTACAATAAATACTGATCTGCAGAGTACAATAAATAATGACCTGGAGAGGACAATGAATACTGACCTGGAGTGCACAATAAATACTGACCTGGAGAGTACAATAAATACTGACCTGGAGAGGGTAATATGTACTGACCTGGAGATTGCAATAAATACTGGCCTGGAGAGTGCAATAAATAATGACCTGCAGAGTACAATAAATAGTGACCTGGAGAGTACAATACATAGTGACCTGCAGAGTACAATAAATGATTATCATGAGAGCATAATAAATACTGACCTGGAGAGGGCAATAAATACTGACCTGGAGAGTACAATAAATACTGACCTGGAGAGTACAGTGAATACTGACCTGGAGTGTACAATAAATACTGATCTGCAGAGTACAATAAATACTGCCCTGGAGAGGGCAATGAATACTTACCTGGAGTGTACAATAAATACTGACATGGAGAGTACAATAAATACTGACCTGGAGAGGGTAATAAATACTGACCTGGACAGTAGAATAAATACTGACCTGGAGCGTACAATAAATACTGACCTGGAGAGGGTAATATGTACTGACCTGGAGATAACAATAAATACTGGCCTGGAGAGTACGATAAATGCTGACCTGGAGAGGTCAAGAAATACTGACCTGGAGAGTACAATAAATACTGACCTGGAGAGTACATTATATACTGACCTGAAGAGTACAATAAATACTGACATGGAGAGGGCAATAAATACTAACCTAGAGAGGGCAATAAATACTGACCTGGAGAGGTCAATAAATATTGACTAGGATAGTGCAATAAATACTGACCTGGAGAGTACAATAAATACTGATCTGGAGAGTATAATAAATACTCACCTTGAGAGTACAATAAATACTGACCTGGAGAGCACATTATATACTGACCTGAAGAGTACAATAAATACTGACCTGTAGAGTACAATAAATACTGACCTGGAGAGGGCAATAAATACTGACCTGGAGAGGTCAATAAATATTGACTGGGATTGTGCAATAAATACTGACCTGAAGTGTACAATAAATAGTGACCTGGAGAGTACAATAAATAGTGACCTGGAGAGTACAATAAATGAAGAACTAGAGAGTACAATAAATACTGCCCTGGAGAGTGCAATAAATACTGACCTGGAGAGTGCAATAAATAATGACCTGTAGAGTACAATAAATAGTGACCTGGAGAGTACAATACATAGTGACCTGCAGAGTACAATAAATGATGACCTGGAGAGTATAATAAATACTGACCTGGAGAGGGCAATAAATACTGACCTGGAGAGTACAATAAATATTGATCTGGAGAGTACAGTGAACACTGACCTGGAGTGTACAATAAATACTGACCTGGAGAGTACAATAAATATTGACCTGGAGAGTACAGTGAACACTGACCTGGAGTGTACAATAAATACTGATCTGCTGAGTACAATAAATAATGACCTGGAGAGTACAATAAATGTTGAACTGTAGAGTACAATGAATACTGCCCTGGAGAGTGCAATAAATACAGACCTGGAGAGTACAAAAAATAATGACCAGGAGAGTACAATAAATGGTGACCTGGAGATTACAATAATCACT
This sequence comes from Pristiophorus japonicus, assembly GCF_044704955.1. Lineage (NCBI taxonomy): Eukaryota > Metazoa > Chordata > Chondrichthyes > Pristiophoridae > Pristiophorus > Pristiophorus japonicus. The sequence continues at coordinate 5,563,605 of NW_027252779.1, forward strand.
GAGCTGGAGAATACAATAACTACTGACCTGGAAAGTACAATAGATACTGACCTGGAGAGGGCAATAAATACTGACCTGGAGAGGGCAATACATATTGATCAGGAGAGTGCAATAAATGCTGACCTGGGGAGTACAATAAATGCTGACCTGAAGATTACAATAAATACTGCCCTGAAGAGTGCAATAATTTCTGACATGGAGAGTGCAATAAATAATGACCTGGAGAGGGCAATAAATACTGACCTGGGCAGTACAATAAACACTGACATGGAGAGTACAATAAAAACTGACCTGGAGAGTACAATAAATATTGACCTGGACAGTACAATAAATACTGACCTGGAGAGGGTAATATGTACTGACATGCAGATTCCAATAAATACTGGCCTGGAGAGTACAATAAATACTGACCTGGAGAGGGCAATAAATACTGACCTGGAGAGTACAATAAATACTGTCCTGGAGAGTACATTAAATACTGACCAGAAGAGTACAATAAATACTGACCTGGAGAGGGCAATAAATACTGACCTGGAGAGGGCAATAAATACTGACCTGGAGAGGTCAATAAATATTGACGTGGAGAGTACAGTGAATACTGACCTGGAGTGTACAATAAATACTGATCTGCAGAGTACAATAAATAATGACCTGGAGAGTATAATAAATACTGACATGGAGATGGCAATAAATGCTGACCTGGAGAGTACAATAAATAGTGACCTGGAGAGTACAATAAATACTGACCTGCAGAGTACAATAAATACTGACCTGGAGTTTACAATAAAAACTGACATGGAGAGTACAATTAATACTGACCTGGTGAGAACAATAAATACTGACCTGGAGGGTACAATAAACACTTACCTGGAGGGTACAATAAATACTGACCTGGAGAGTACAATAGACACTGACCTGGAGAGTAAAATAAATACTGACCTGGAGTGTACAATAAATACTGACCTGGAGTGTACAATAAATACTGACCTGGAGAGCACAATAAATACTGACCTGGAGAGTACAATAAATACTGACCTGGAGAGTACAATAAATACAGACCTGGAGAGTACAGTGAATACTGACATGGAGAGTATAATAAATACTGATCTGCAGAGTACAATAAATAATGACCTGGAGAGTATAATAAATACTGACCTGGAGAGGGCAATAAATACTGACCTGGAGAGTACAATAAATATGACCTGGAGACTACAATAAATACTGACCTGGAGTGTACAAAAAATAGTGACCTGGAGAGTACAATAAATACTGACCTGGAGAGTACAATAAATGAAGAACTGGAGAGTACAATAAATACTGCCCTGGAGAGTACATTAAATACTGACCTGGAGAGTACAGTAAATACTGACCTGGAGAGTGCAATAAATATAATACATACTGACCTAGAGAGTACAATAAATACTGTACCAGAGAGTACAATAAATACTGACCTGGTTAGTACAATAAATAATGACCTGGAGAGTACAGTAAATACTGACCTGGAGAGTACAATAATTATTGACCTGCACAGTACAATAAATACTGACCTGGAGAGGACAATAAATACTGACTTGGAGAGTCCAATAAATACAATAAATACTGACCTGGAGAGTACAATAAATACTGACCTGGAGACTACCATAAAAAATGAACAGGTGAGTACAATAAATACTGACCTGGCGAGTACAATAAATACTGACCTGGAGAGTACCATAAAAAATGAACAGGAGAGAACAATAAATACTGACCTGGAGAGTACAATAAGTACTGACCTGGAGAGTACGTTAAATATTGATCTGGAGAGTACAATAAATACTGACATGGAGAGTACAAAAAATACATTAAATACTGACCTGGACAGGGCAATAAATACTGACGTGAAGAGTATAATAAATACTGACGTGGAGAGCACAATAAATATTGACCAGGAGAGTGCAATAAATACTCACCTGGAGCTTGCAATAAATACTGACCAGGAGAGTACAATAAATAGTGACCTGGAGATTACAATATTCACTGAGCTGGAGAATACAATAAATACTGACAGGAGAGTACAATAAATACTGACCTGGAGAGTACAATAAATACTGACCTGGAGTGTACAATAAATACTGACCTGGAGAGTACAATAAATACTGACCTGGAGAGTACAATAAATACTGACCTGGAGAGGGCAATAAATACTGACCTGGAGAGTACAATAAATACTGACCTGGAGAGTACAGTAAATACTGACGTGCAGAGTACAATAAATACTGACCTGGAGAGCACAATAAATACTGACCTGGACAGTACAATAAATACTGACCTGGAGAGTACAGTAAATACTGACGTGGAGAGTACAATAAATACTCACCTGGAGAGGACAATAAATACTGATCTGGAGAGGGCAATAAATATTGACCAGGAGAGTGCAATAAATACTAACCTGGAGAGAACAATAAATACTGACCAGGAGAGTATAATAAATAGTGACCTGGAGAGTACAATAAATACTGACCCGGAGAGTACAATAAACGCTGAACTGGAGAGCACAATAAATACTGACCTGGAGAGCACAATAAATACTGACCTGGTTAGTACAATAAATACTAACCGAGAAGGTACAATAAATACTGACCTGGAGAGGACAATAAATACTGACCTGGACAGTACAATAAATAATGACCTGGAGAGTACAGTAAATACTGACCTGGAGAGTACAATAATTATTGACCTGCAGAGTACAATAAATAATGACCTGGAGAGTATAATAAATAATGACCTGGAGAGGTCAATAAATAATGCCTTCGAGAGGGCAATAAATACTGACCTGGAGAGTACAATAAATACTGACCTCGAGTATCCAATAAATACTGACCTGGTGAGTACAATAAATACTGACCTGGAGAGTATATTAAATACTGACCTGGAGAGTACAATAAATACTGACCTGGAGAGGGCAATCAAGACTGCCCTGGTGAGTACAATAAATACTGACCTGGGGAGTACAATAAATACTGAACTGGAGAGGGTAATAAATACTGACTTGCCAGTACAATAAATAATGACCTGGAGAGTACAATAACTACTGACCTGGAGAGTACAATAAATACTGACCTGGACAGCGCAATAAATAATGACCTGGAGAGTACAATAAAAACTGACCTGTAGAGTACAACAAATACTCATCAGGAGAGGGCATTCAATACTACCCTGGTGAGTACAATAAATACTGACCTGGGGAGTACAATCAATACTGCCCTGGAGAGTACATTAAATATTGACCTGGTGAGCACAATAAATACTGACCTGGAGAGTACAATAAATACTGACCTGGAGAGATTAATATATACTGACCTGGAGAGTACAATAAATACTGACCTGGAGAGTACAATAAATACTGACCTGGACAGGGCAATAAACACTGCCCTGGAGAGTACAATAAATACTGACCTGGAGAATCCATTAAATATTGATCTGGAGAGTACAATAAATAATGACCTGGAGTGTACAATAAATACTGTCCTGGAGAGTACAATAAATACAATAAATACTGACCTGGACAGGGCAATAAATACTGACCTGGAGAGTACCATAAAAAATGAACTGGAGAGTACAATAAATACTTACCTGGAGTGTACAATAAATACTGACCTGGAGAGTACAATAAATACTGACCTGAAGAGTACAATAAATACTGACCTGGTGATGATAATAAATACTGACCTGGAGAGTACAATAAATACAATAAATACTGAGCTGGAGAGTACAATAAATACTGACGTGGAGAGTACCATAATAAATGAACTGGAGAGTACAATAAGTACTGACCTGGAGAGTACAATAAATACTGACCTGGAGAGTACAGTAAATACTGACGTGCAGAGTACAATAAATACTGACCTGGAGAGCACAATAAATACTGACCTGGACAGTACAATAAATACTGACCTGGAGAGTACAGTAAATACTGACGTGGAGAGTACAATAAATACTCACCTGGAGAGGACAATAAATACTGATCTGGAGAGGGCAATAAATATTGACCAGGAGAGTGCAATAAATACTAACCTGGAGAGAACAATAAATACTGACCAGGAGAGTATAATAAATAGTGACCTGGAGAGTACAATAAATACTGACCCGGAGAGTACAATAAACGCTGAACTGGAGAGCACAATAAATACTGACCTGGAGAGCACAATAAATACTGACCTGGTTAGTACAATAAATACTGACCGAGAAGGTACAATAAATACTGACCTGGAGAGGACAATAAATACTGACCTGGACAGTACAATAAATAATGACCTGGAGAGTACAGTAAATACTGACCTGGAGAGTACAATAATTATTGACCTGCAGAGTACAATAAATAATGACCTGGAGAGTATAATAAATAATGACCTGGAGAGGTCAATAAATAATGCCTTCGAGAGGGCAATAAATACTGACCTGGAGAGTACAATAAATACTGACCTCGAGTATCCAATAAATACTGACCTGGTGAGTACAATAAATACTGACCTGGAGAGTATATTAAATACTGACCTGGAGAGTACAATAAATACTGACCTGGAGAGGGCAATCAAGACTGCCCTGGTGAGTACAATAAATACTGACCTGGGGAGTACAATAAATACTGAACTGGAGAGGGTAATAAATACTGACTTGCCAGTACAATAAATAATGACCTGGAGAGTACAATAACTACTGACCTGGAGAGTACAATAAATACTGACCTGGACAGCGCAATAAATAATGACCTGGAGAGTACAATAAAAACTGACCTGTAGAGTACAACAAATACTCATCAGGAGAGGGCATTCAATACTACCCTGGTGAGTACAATAAATACTGACCTGGGGAGTACAATCAATACTGCCCTGGAGAGTACATTAAATATTGACCTGGTGAGCACAATAAATACTGACCTGGAGAGTACAATAAATACTGACCTGGAGAGATTAATATATACTGACCTGGAGAGTACAATAAATACTGACCTGGAGAGTACAATAAATACTGACCTGGACAGGGCAATAAACACTGCCCTGGAGAGTACAATAAATACTGACCTGGAGAATCCATTAAATATTGATCTGGAGAGTACAATAAATAATGACCTGGAGTGTACAATAAATACTGTCCTGGAGAGTACAATAAATACAATAAATACTGACCTGGACAGGGCAATAAATACTGACCTGGAGAGTACCATAAAAAATGAACTGGAGAGTACAATAAATACTTACCTGGAGTGTACAATAAATACTGACCTGGAGAGTACAATAAATACTGACCTGAAGAGTACAATAAATACTGACCTGGTGATGATAATAAATACTGACCTGGAGAGTACAATAAATACAATAAATACTGAGCTGGAGAGTACAATAAATACTGACGTGGAGAGTACCATAATAAATGAACTGGAGAGTACAATAAGTACTGACCTGGAGAGTACAATAAATACTGACCTGGAGAGGGCAATAAATACTGACCTGGAGAGTACAATAAATACTGACCTGGAGAGTACATTAAATATTGACCTGGACAGGGCAATAAATACTGACCTGGAGAGTATAATAAATACTGACCTGGAGAGCACAATAAATATTGACCAGGAGAGTACAATAAATACTCACCTGGAGATGGCAATTAATACTGACCAGGAGAGTACAATAAATCGTGACCTGGAGATTACAATATTCACTGAGCTGGAGAATACAATAAATACTGACTGGAGAATACAATAAATACTAACCTGGAGAGTACAATAATTACTGACCTGGAGAGTACAATAAATACTGACCTGGAGTGTACAATAAATACTGACGTGGAGAGTACAATAAATACTGACCTGGAGAGTACAATAAATACAATAAATACTGACCTGGACAGGGCAATAATTACTGACCTGGAGAGGACAATAAATACTGATCTGGAGAGCGCAATAAATATTGAGCAGGAGAGTGCAATAAATACTGACCTGGAGAAAACAATAAATAATGACCAGGAGAGTACAATAAATAGTGATCTGGAGAGTACAATAAATACTGACCCGGAGTGTACAATAAATGCTGAACTGGAGAGTACAATAAATACTGACCTGAAGAGCACATTAAATACTGACATGGTTAGTACAATAAATACTGACCTGGACAGTACAATAAATAATGACCTGGAGAGTACAGTAAATACTGACCTGGAGAGTACAATAATTATTGACCTGCAGAGTACAATAAATAATGACCTGGAGAGTATAATAAATACTGACCTGGTGAGGTCAAAACTAATGCCTTCGAGAGGGCAATAAATACTGACCTGGAGAGTACAATAAATACTGACCTCGTGTGTCCATTAAATACTGACCTGGTGAGTACAATAAATACTGACCTGGAGAGTACATTAAATACTGACCTGGAGAGTACAATAAATACTGACCTGGAGAGGGCAATCAAGGCTGCACAGGTGAGTACAATAAATACTGACCTGGAGAGGATAATAAATACTGACTTGCCAGTACTATCAATACTGACTTTGAGAGTACAATAAATACTGACCTGGAGAGTACCATAAAAAATGAACTGGAGAGTACAATACTGAACTGCAGAGTACAATAAATACTGACCTGGAGAGGGCAATAAATACTCACCTGGAGAGGACAATAAATACTGATCTGGAGAGGGCAATAAATATTGACCAGGAGAGTGCAATAAATACTGACCTGGAGAGAACAATAAATACTGACCAGGAGAGTATAATAAATAGTGACCTGGAGAGTACAATAAATACTGACCCGGAGAGTACAATAAACGCTGAACTGGAGAGCACAATAAATACTGACCTGGAGAGCACAATAAATACTGATCTGGTTAGTACAATAAATACTGACCGAGAAGGTACAATAAATACTGACCTTGAGAGGACAATAAATACTGCCCTGGACAGTACAATAAATAATGACCTGGAGAGTACAGTAAATACTGACCTGGAGAGTACAATAATTATTGACCTGCAGAGTACAATAAATAATGACCTGGAGAGTATAATAAATAATGACCTGGAGAGGTCAATAAATAATGTCCTCGAGAGGGCAATAAATACTGACCTGGAGAGTACAATAAATACTGACCTCGAGTGTCCAATAAATACTGACCTGGTGAGTACATTAAATACTGACCTGGAGAGTATATTAAATACTGACCTGGAGAGTACAATAAATACTGACCTGGAGAGGGCAATCAAGACTGCCCTGGTGAGTACAATAAATACTGACCTGGGGAGTACAATAAATACTGACCTGGAGAGGGTAATAAATACTGACTTGCCAGTACAATAAATAATGACCTGGTGAGTACAATAAATACTGACCTGGAGAGTACAATAAATACTGACCTGGACAGGGCAATAAATAATGACCTGGAGAGTACAATAAAAACTGACCTGGAGAGTACAACAAATACTCATCTGGAGAGGGCAATCAATACTGCCCTGGTGAGTACAATAAATACTGACCTGGGGAGTACAATCAATACTGCCCTGGAGAGTACATTAAATATTGACCTGGTGAGCACAATAAATACTGACCTGGAGAGTACAATAAATACTGGCCTGGAGAGATTAATATATACTGACCTGGAGAGTACAATAAATACTGACCTGGAGAGTACAATAAATACTGACCTGGACAGGGCAATAAATACTGCCCTGGAGAGTACAATAAATACTGACCTGGAGAATCCATTAAATATTGATCTGGAGAGTACAATAAATACTGACCTGGAGTATACAATAAATACTGTCCTGGAGAGTACAAAAAATACAATAAATACTGACCTGGACAGGGCAATAAATACTGACCTGGAGAGTACCATAAAAAATGAACTGGAGAGTACAATAAATACTTACCTGGAGTGTACAATAAATAGTGACCTGGAGAGTACAATAAATACTGACCTGAAGAGTACAATAAATACTGACCTGGTGATGATAATAAATACTGACCTGGAGAGTACAATAAATACAATAAATACTGAGCTAGAGAGTACAATAAATACTGACCTGGAGAGTACCATAAAAAATGAACTGGAGAGTACAATAAGTACTGACCTGGAGAGTACAATAAATACTGACCTGGAGAGGGCAATAAATACTCACCTGGAGAGGACAATAAATACTGATCTGGAGAGGGCAATAAATATTGACCAGGAGAGTGCAATAAATACTGACCTGGAGAGAACAATAAATACTGACCAGGAGAGTATAATAAATAGTGACCTGGAGAGTACAATAAATACTGACCCGGAGAGTACAATAAACGCAGAACTGGTGAGCACAATAAATACTGACCTGGAGAGCACAATAAATACTGACCTGGTTAGTACAATAAATACTGACCGAGAAGGTACAATAAATACTGACCTGGAGAGGACAATAAATACTGACCTGGACAGTACAATAAATAATGACCTGGAGAGTACAGTAAATACTGACCTGGAGAGTACAATAATTATTGACCTGCAGAGTACAATAAATAATGACCTGGAGAGTATAATAAATACTGACCTGGAGAGGTCAATATATAATGCCCTCGAGAAGGCAATAAATACTGACCTGGAGAGTACAATAAATACTGACCTCGAGTGTCCAATAAACACTGACCTGGTGAGTACAATAAATACTGACCTGGAGAGTATATTAAATACTGACCTGGAGAGTACAATAAATACTGACCTGGAAAGGACAATCAAGACTGCCCTGGTGAGTACAATAAATACTGACCTGGAGAGTACATTAAATACTGACCTGGACAGGGCAATAAATAATGACCTGGAGAGTACAATAAAAACTGACCTGGAGAGTACAACAAATACTCATCTGGAGAGGGCAATCAATACTGCCCTGGTGAGTACAATAAATACTGACCTGGGGAGTACAATAAATACTGACCTGGAGAGGGTAATAAATACTGACTTGCCAGTACAATAAATAATGACCTGGAGAGTACAATAAATACTGACCTGGAGAGTACAATAAATACTGACCTGGACAGGGCAATAAATAATGACCTGAAGAGTACAATAAAAACTGACCTGGAGAGTACAACAAATACTCATCTGGAGAGGGCAATCAATACTGCCCTGGTGAGTACAATAAATACTGACCTGGGGAGTACAATCAATACTGCCCTGGAGAGTACATTAAATATTGACCTGGTAAGCACAATAAATACTGACCTGGAGAGTACAATAAATACGGACCTGTAGAGATTAATATATACTGACCTGGAGAGTACAATAAATACTGACCTGGAGAGTACAATAAATACTGACCTGGACAGGGCAATAAATACTGCCCTGGAGAGTACAATAAATACTGACCTGGAGAATCCATTAAATATTGATCTGGAGAGTACAATAAATACTGACCTGGAGTGTACAATAAATACTGTCCTGGAGAGTACAATAAATACAATAAATACTGACCTGGACAGGGCAATAAATACTAACCTGGAGAGTACCATAAAAAATGAACTGGAGAGTACAATAAATACTTACCTGGAGTGTACAATAAATACTGACCTGGAGTGTACAATAAATACTGACCTGAAGAGTACAATAAATACTGACCTGGTGATGATAATAAATACTGACCTGGAGAGTACAATAAATACAATAAATACTGAGCTGGAGAGTACAATAAATACTGACGTGGAGAGTACCATAAAAAATGAACTGGAGAGTACAATAAGTACTGACCTGGAGAGTACAATAAATACTGACCTGGAGAGGGCAATAAATACTGACCTGGAGAGTACAATAAATACTGACATGGAGAGTACAATAAATACTGACCTGGAGAGTACATTAAATATTGACCTGGAGAGTACAATAAATACTGACCTGGAGAGTACATAAAACAAATAAATACGACCTGGACAGGGCAATAAATACTGACCTGGAGAGTATAATAAATACTGACCTGGAGAGTACAATAAATACTGACCTGGAGAGCACAATAAATATTGACCAGGAGAGTACAATAAATACTCACCTGGAGATGGCAATAAATACTGACCAGGAGAGTACAATAAATCGTGACCTGGAGATTACAATATTCACTGAGCTGGAGAATACAATAAATACTGACTGGAGAATACAATAAATACTAACCTGGAGAGTACAATAAATACTGACCTGGAGAGTACAATAAATACTGACCTGGAGTGTACAATAAATACTGACGTGGAGAGTACAATAAATACTGACCTGGAGAGTACAATAAATACAATAAATACTGACCTGGACAGGGCAATAATTACTGACCTGGAGAGGACAATAAATACTGATCTGGAGAGCGCAATAAATATTGAGCAGGAGAGTGCAATAAATACTGACCTGGAGAGAACAATAAATAATGACCAGGAGAGTACAATAAATAGTGATCTGGAGAGTACAATAAATAGTGATCCGGAGTGTACAATAAATGCTGAACTGGAGAGTACAACAAATACTGACCTGGAGAGCACATTAAATACTGACATGGTTAGTACAATAAATACTGACCTGGACAGTACAATAAATAATGACCTGGAGAGTACAGTAAATACTGACCTGGAGAGTACAATAATTATTGACCTGCAGAGTACAATAAATACTGCTCTGGAGAATCCATTAAATATTGATCTGGAGAGTACAATAAATACTGACCTGGAGTATACAATAAATACTGTCCTGGAGAGTACAAAAAATACAATAAATACTGACCTGGACAGGGCAATAAATACTGACCTGGAGAGTACCATAAAAAATGAACTGGAGAGTACAATAAATACTGACCTGGAGAGTACAATAAATACTGACCTGGAGAGGGCAATAAATACTGACCTGGAGAGTACAATAAATACTGACCTGGAGAGTACATTAAATATTGACCTGGAGAGTACAATAAATACTGACCTGGAGAGTACAAAAAATACAATAAATACGACTTGGACAGGGCAATAAATACTGACCTGGAGAGTATAATAAATACTGACCTGGAGAGTACAATAAATACTGACCTGGAGAGCACAATAAATATTGACCAGGAGAGTACAATAAATACTCACCTGGAGATGGCAATAAATACTGACCAGGAGAGTACAATAAATCGTGACCTGGAGATTACAATATTCACTGAGCTGGAGAATACAATAAATACTGACTGGAGAATACAATAAATACTAACCTGGAGAGTACAATAAATACTGACCTGGAGAGCACAATAAATATTGACCAGGAGAGTACAATAAATACTCACCTGGAGATGGCAATAAATACTGACCAGGAGAGTACAATAAATCGTGACTGGAGATTACAATATTCACTGAGCTGGAGAATACAATAAATACTGACTGGAGAATACAATATATACTAACCTGGAGAGTACAATAAATACTGACCTGGAGAGTACAATAAATACTGACCTGGAGTATACAATAAATACTGACGTGGAGAGTACAATAAATACTGACCTGGAGAGTACAATAAATACAATAAATACTGACCTGGACGGGCAATAATTACTGACTTGGAGAGGACAATAAATACTGATCTGGAGAGCGCAATAAATATTGAGCAGGAGAGTGCAATAAATACTGACCTGGAGAGAACAGTAAATAATGACCAGGAGAGTACAATAAATAGTGATCTGGAGAGTACAATAAATACTGACCCGGAGTGTACAATAAATGCTGAACTGGAGAGTACAATAAATACTGACTTGGAGAGCACATTAAATACTGACATGGTTAGTACAATAAATACTGACCTGGACAGTACAATAAATAATGACCTGGAGAGTACAGTAAATACTGACATGGAGAGTACAATAATTATTGACCTGCAGAGTACAATAAATAATGACCTGGAGAGTATAATAAATACTGACCTGGAGAGGTCAAAAATAATGCCCTCGAGAGGGCAATAAATACTGACCTGGAGAGTACAATAAATACTGACCTCGTGTGTCCAATAAATACTGACCTGGTGAGTACAATAAATACTGACCTGGAGAGTACATTAAATACTGACCTGGAGAGTACAATAAATACTGACCTGGAGAGGGCAATCAAGACTGCACAGGTGAGTACAATAAATACTGACCTGGAGAGGATAACAAATACTGACTTGCCAGTACTATCAATACTGACTTTGAGAGTACAATAAATACTGACCTGGAGCGTACCATAAAAAATGAACTGGAGAGTACAATACTGACCTGCAGAGTACAATAAATACTGACCTGGAGAGGGCAATAAATACTCACCTGGAGAGGACAATAAATACTGATCTGGAGAGGGCAATAAATATTGACCAGGAGAGTGCAATAAATACTGACGTGGAGAGAACAATAAATACTGACCAGGAGAGTATAATAAATAGTGACCTGGAGAGTACAATAAATACTGACCCGGAGAGTACAATAAACGCTGAACTGGAGAGCACAATAAATACTGACCTGGAGAGCACAATAAATACTGACCTGGTTAGTACAATAAATACTGACCGAGAAGGTACAATAAATACTGACCTGGAGAGGACAATAAATACTGACCTGGACAGTACAATAAATAATGACCTGGAGAGTACAGTAAATACTGACCTGGAGAGTACAATAATTATTGACCTGCAGAGTACAATAAATAATGACCTGGAGAGTATAATAAATAATGATCTGGAGAGGTCAATAAATAATGCCCTCGAGAGGGCAATAAATACTGACCTGTAGAGTACAATAAATACTGACCTCGAGTGTCCAATAAATACTGACCTGGTGAGTACAATAAATACTGACCTGGAGAGTATATTAAATACTGACCTGAAGAGTACAATAAATACTGACCTGGAGAGGGCAATCAAGACTGCCCTGGTGAGTACAATAAATACTGACCTGGGGAGTACAATAAATACTGACCTGGAGAGGGTAATAAATACTGACTTGCCAGTACAATAAATAATGACCTGGTGAGTACAATAAATACTGACCTGGAGAGTACAATAAATACTGACCTGGACAGGGCAATAAATAATGACCTGGAGAGTACAATAAAAACTGACCTGGAGAGTACAACAAATACTCATCTGGAGAGGGCAATCAATACTGCCCTGGTGAGTACAATAAATACTGACCTGGGGAGTACAATCAATACTGCGCTGGAGAGTACATTAAATAATGACCTGGTGAGCACAATAAATACTGACCTGGAGAGCACAATAAATACTGACCTGGAGAGTACAATAAATACTGACCTGGAGAGATTAATATATACTGACCTGGAGAGTACAATAAATACTGACCTGGAGAGGACAATAAATACTGACCTGGACAGGGCAATAAATACTGCCCTGGAGAGTACAATAAATACTGACCTGGAGAATCCATTAAATATTGATCTGGAGAGTACAATAAATACTGACCTGGAGTATACAATAAATACTGTCCTGGAGAGTACAATAAATACAACAAATACTGACCTGGACAGGGCAATAAATACTGACCTGGAGAGTACCATAAAAAATGAACTGGAGAGTACAATAAATACTTACCTGGAGTGTACAATAAATACTGACCTGGAGAGTACAATAAATACTGACCTGAAGAGTACGATAAATACTGACCTGGTGATGATAATAAATACTGACCTGGAGAGTACAATAAATACAATAAATACTGAGCTGGAGAGTACAATAAATACTGACCTGGAGAGTACCATAAAAAATGAACTGGAGAGTACAATAAGTACTGACCTGGAGAGTACAATAAATACTGACCTGGAGAGGGCAATAAATACTGACCTGGAGAGTACAATAAATACTGACCTGGAGAGTACATTAAATATTGACCTGGAGAGTACAATAAATACTGACCTGGAGAGTACAAAAAATACAATAAATACGACTTGGACAGGGCAATAAATACTGACCTGGAGAGTATAATAAATACTGACCTGGAGAGTACAATAAATACTGACCTGGAGAGCACAATAAATATTGACCAGGAGAGTACAATAAATACTCACCTGGAGATGGCAATAAATACTGACCAGGAGAGTACAATAAATCGTGACCTGGAGATTACAATATTCACTGAGCTGGAGAATACAATAAATACTGACTGGAGAATACAATAAATACTAACCTGGAGAGTACAATAAATACTGACCTGGAGAGTACAATAAATACTGACCTGGAGTGTACAATAAATACTGACGTGGAGAGTACAATAAATACTGACCTGGAGAGTACAATAAATACAATAAATACTGACCTGGACAGGGCAATAATTACTGACCTGGAGAGGACAATAAATACTGATCTGGAGAGTACAATAATTATTGACCTGCAGAGTACAATAAATAATGACCTGGAGAGTATAATAAATAATGATCTGGAGAGGTCAATAAATAATGCCCTCGAGAGGGCAATAAATACTGACCTGTAGAGTACAATAAATACTGACCTCGAGTGTCCAATAAATACTGACCTGGTGAGTACAATAAATACTGACCTGGAGAGTATATTAAATACTGACCTGAAGAGTACAATAAATACTGACCTGGAGAGGGCAATCAAGACTGCCCTGGTGAGTACAATAAATACTGACCTGGGGAGTACAATAAATACTGACCTGGAGAGGGTAATAAATACTGACTTGCCAGTACAATAAATAATGACCTGGTGAGTACAATAAATACTGACCTGGAGAGTACAATAAATACTGACCTGGACAGGGCAATAAATAATGACCTGGAGAGTACAATAAAAACTGACCTGGAGAGTACAACAAATACTCATCTGGAGAGGGCAATCAATACTGCCCTGGTGAGTACAATAAATACTGACCTGGGGAGTACAATCAATACTGCGCTGGAGAGTACATTAAATAATGACCTGGTGAGCACAATAAATACTGACCTGGAGAGCACAATAAATACTGACCTGGAGAGTACAATAAATACTGACCTGGAGAGATTAATATATACTGACCTGGAGAGTACAATAAATACTGACCTGGAGAGGACAATAAATACTGACCTGGACAGGGCAATAAATACTGCCCTGGAGAGTACAATAAATACTGACCTGGAGAATCCATTAAATATTGATCTGGAGAGTACAATAAATACTGACCTGGAGTATACAATAAATACTGTCCTGGAGAGTACAATAAATACAACAAATACTGACCTGGACAGGGCAATAAATACTGACCTGGAGAGTACCATAAAA